>NW_024870678.1:21175000-21775000 GCF_019054845.1 Dipodomys spectabilis | reverse complement strand
ATTGAGGACACATTGAAAGAAGTGTGCTTCAAGACTGTGTCTTGTACAGCCGGAGTGTTCACTGGGTCCTAATGTGTGGGTGTGCGCACACGCGTGCACGCACACACACACACACACATTCTTTTTTGAGGTTTTGGGACTCCAGCAACATCATATTAGCATGACATTTCTCTCACTATTGCCCACAGGAGAAAGCATTCACTTGGCTCTTCCCAGTGAGAGCCACTTGATCTTTCTATCATAGATACTTACCCATGAGAATGGTGGGGAACTAGGCTTACACTTGCAACTGTACTCTTCAAAACAAAATTGTGCTATCTTGAAAATGCTTCAAGTTCCTGGGGTTTGCTTCCTAGGGTGGCATGAATAAGTACTCATTAAGGTTGTTCTGAGGATTAAATTCTGTATGGAACAGCACATAGCTATCCGTTATAGTTGTTATTTGTCTGAGACATGAAGAGAGGTAAATTATGATAGAGGGAGACCTACATCCAGATTACAGACCTCTGCCTGGACCTGACACTCCAAAAGACAGGGGAAAATATGAAGTCATGGATGCCTGGATGTGTAGTAGATGGGGAAGAGGAAGGCAAAGCATCTGACCCGGGAGAAGGATTCCAACACAAATGTCACTGCTTCAGATTTGTCACAGTGCCTGGGTGATACATGAGGATGAGAATTAATAGGATGGAGATGAAGATGTCAATAGTAATCATGATTAAGGCAGGAACAAACTAGGCAATACATAGATAAAACAGAACTTGGTATGTGTACTTTAGATGCAATCTTTTCTGTTTACTGAGTGCCAGGCTCAATGCTAGGCACTGGGGAGAAAGCAGTGAGAATAGTTCATGTTTCCAGTGAGTTCACACATGAATGAGCAGACAAAATTAGAACACACACACACACACACACTAAGTGCTGGGGTTCATGTTTGTAGTTTTAGCTACTCAGAAAGCCTTTTGAGTTTCTACAATCACAGTCATGTTAAGATGCCTAACCTCAGTTTTCCATTCTTCGAGCATGTACTGAAGGCTATTAAGTCCTCAAAGACCTCACCATATAAGAGAGTAAGACAACTAGCTACTCAGGAAATGGCTATAATACAATGGAATATATACTGAACAGAAGTAATATGTATTAATTTGCATAGAGCAAAGAATGTCTGCTCCATTTACAGACAGCAGGGAGGGATTTATAAAGTGAACGATGAAAGCTAAGTGTAAAAGTTGTCAGCATCAACTTGTTTATATCATCTCTGGACCTAAACGATGACATAAAAGAATAAAAGAACAGCATATAAAGCCAGGAAGTTGTAATGCATGATTGCCTGATACTAATGGTCACAAACAACTCTGAAAGAGCCATAAGCTTACAGAGGCCACCCTGACCCTACACAAAATGATTGCCTGAAAGGCCTGTCCAGCCTCCAACAGATGCCACTCTGGTTGCTAACTATTAGACCAAGGGTTATAGTTTTTAAGGATCTGATATAATCCTCATTTGTCCCCTTTGCCTCAACCCTTTTGAACCTGCTCATAGTCTATGATGCATGCATATTGTCATCGCTGTGCTCAGTTATTCCCAAACACACATCATCATGTCTCTGATTTTTGGTTTTCAGTTTGCCATGAGTCTTAAAGGATATGTACAGGTGAGGCCAAACATGTAGAAGTGGCTTTGCAGGTATAGAAATCTGAAAATGAAGAATGTTTGAAGTAGCAAGAACCTAAGTAGAAGGGCATAGAGTCGTATGGGCTCATGAAGTTGGCAGTGGCCTTCCAAAGGAGAAGTGAACATGAGAACCAGGCAAGGTCTGGGTCTTCAGAGTTTGGAAGCTCCAGTGTAAGCATTTGAATGAATGAAATGGTCCATTTTTCCCATTTGCTTATTTGTAGAATGATAACCTGAGAAATAGGTGGAAAGGTGACAAAGTCCTCGAGTTAGGCAGCTATTGTGGAAATGGAGAAAGGATGGGTTTGAGAGATGTTCAAAGGCTAGGAAAAAACCCTAGAATTTTATAACTGAATAAATGTGATACCTGCCCAGAAGAAAAGTAGAAAGAAGAGAACCAAAGGAGAAATAATGATCCCCAAACACCAAGAGACTGAGGAACAGCTTGAAAGGGTGTACTTATCGCATTAGCTTAAAGATATTTCTTTATAAACTAATTTATTTAGTATACCCTCTCTATAATCCAGAGGGTTTGTGAGGCAGAAATATAGAGGATCACAACCTAAAGTAGAGGCTGTCCCTAGACAAACTGTGCAAGATCCTATTGGAAAACTAACGAAAGGTACAAATGAGTTGAGAGGTGACTCAATTGGGAGAGTAGGCAGCTCACAAATGAGTCTCTTAGTTGAAAATCCCAATATTGTCCAATCAACCAACCAACCAACCAGACAGCCAAACAGTTGTTTGTTCACATGTTGATTGAAAACATATTTAAATAATTACTGGGACATCTCTCAGTGAGTTATTTGATAAAGTCAGTCTTTGTTCTAACCTGGGGTCTTGGTTCAGTGCCTCAGTGCCCTTGGGAATCAGAATGGGTGGAACACACAGAGTTTGGGCTTCTTTGTGCTGAGTGAGCCACAGCACCTCCTCCTCCATGTCCTCTAACACGGGGGGCTTCCATGCAGAAATCTAGAAATGACTTTGGAGCTTTAGAAGCTTTGAAATTGCTAATGGAAATATCAATGATTTGTGCAGTTTCTTGTATTGAATGTAAGTATTTGGCTCTACTTCTGGTCACGGGGTACTTGTTTTGCTCTGCTTCATTTTTATTTATTGTTTGTTTTTATCTTGGAAAAATGGAGAGATCACATCAGGGGAACTGGATTCATAACTCTAGTATGTTGTATCTAGTTGTTTTCTTCAATGAAGATAACTGTTTTATGTAAACATCTCTGACTATGGTGCCCCCCCCCCCCATTTCTCTTAACAATGGCATTTGTCACCAGAGCAAGCTGCAGGACCACCTGTTGCTCTTTTTCCATGGTCCCAGTGAGGTGGAGAATGCATGATGTGAGCCACAAGTCGGTGGAGAATTAACACATGCTGTTGTTTTTGATGTTTCCAAATATTTTCCACCTCCCATTGTGTGTTTTGTGTTTTGAACTCCACATCCCTGCCAACGCTCTCCAGCAACACTCCTCCCAGCTTCCCAAGTCATCTGGACAGCAAGCAAAACTTCCCATCAGTCATTAATCTCAAGGACATATTTATATGTGTTGAAAGCGAGGAGATGACTAGAATACATACTTTTACCACTTTTGGCTCCACAAAATAATTTTTGTTTAAAAATAGGACCCTTTCTAAGTAAAGTTATATGACTTGTGATTTTAAGATGGCTTATAACTGATTGAATACTAAAAAAAAGTTCCTAAATGCTAATCACAGAGCATATAGAGTTGATAGATGTGGAAGTTGAAGAAAGGAGAGAGAGAACATGAGAGGATACAAAGTTGGGAGGCCTCAATTAGAAAACACACAGATATGCTGCTGTTCCCCTGTCTTCTTCTTCTATTCCTTTTGTAGAATACTGTGAATTTTCAGTATGCCTTTTTCCATGTAACTATCATTTCATTCTCTAGGTAATAGTAAGATGGTTTTTCTTTTCCTAACTACATTTATGGGAATTGTGTTGAAAATGATTAATATACATTGTATATGTAGGTATAATCTCATGTTCTTTCCTTTGTTTCTGAGAACAATGGCATAGTACATTGCCTTTGTACTCCAGTGAAAAAATCAGTTGTCCATCTTTGCCAAGGAGATTGGTGGCTCAGTCGATATCATCTTGGGACCCAAAGGGAAAGTGGTCTCCACTTGTCCCCACAACATCTTGCTTTCTACCTCAGTAAGTGGTTGTGACCTCATTCCTTTCAGTTATTTTAGTCAGAGAATGTCAAGCCTTATTTTTTTCTTATACAAAATGCCCTTGTAAAATGGCAACTAGGTGTTAGAAAACACCAGAAACACATTATAATGTTTCCATGAACCTTTTAAGCATCCTTAGAAAGTGCTATTGTATTTGACCGTCTCTTGGGGATATCCCTCTTTCTTGAGAATAGTGGATGTTATAGGCTCCCAAGTTCTACCTTGCACTTGCTTTGATATACTTATGATAGCTGACTCCGTACGAAGGTCTCATACTGTCTCATTACACTGCAGATCATCTAGTAAGAATCATGAATGTCAGAATTTGACATCAGCTCTCTGCTTTGAAACAACCCAGTTCCATCATGAAGCCAGAGAAGGGGAAAAGGGGGTTGCGAAAGGGAATATTGTTCTAAATTTTAGGCACTGCCTTTTTATTATTGTAAATGTATGTTCCATTTTCTTCTCTTGATTTTTTTAGACTTGAAGGCTGTTCTGCAAGTTTAAGGAATATGAAGACATTTGAGAAAAAAGAAATCTCTGAACACAGTAATATTTTAAGCCTCATTGGTATGTACTGAGGATAAAACCTATTGTAGTTGCAATGTGGGGATCTTGATTCTGTAGCTATGAATTATTTAAGCAAAGTTTATGCAACATAAAGAACAACTGTCTAAAAATACAACTTCTTCTGCTCTTGTTTTCTAAGTTGTATGTTGGTTGGTGGTAATGAGGTGATAATGGAAGACTTATTTTCTAAGGCCTGGCTTTCAGACCTGCGTTGTGATTCAGACTTCTGGCCCAGATTGCCAGTGAACAAGTTTCTCCAGGTTCAATCTCTCATGCATGGAAACAACGTCAAGTGAAAAGCAATGACTCACATACCATAGATGTCAGGTTGGCATCTGTGATGTGCATTCTGATGCTCATTACAACACACATCTCAAATTACAGCATCTAAGAGATCACCTTTCCATAAAGGAAAATAGCCCCAGGTTCCAAAAGTTGTTGATTTCCCCCTTTTTAACCTTTCTGTTAGGATCCAACTTAGCTTGGTGCTATTACTCCCTTTTCTGTTTTTCTCTACTAAAATGACTCATTTCATACATGAATCAATTAACAGGTCATTTGAGTTTACTCAGTGCATTTGGAAAAAGACTTGGTAGGTAGAAGGAATGCAAAGTAACTTCTCTTTTTCCCTTCCTTAGTCCCCACCCTTCTTGCTCCCCCTCCCTCCCTCATACCCAAGGCTTAAAAAAGGCTCACTCCATTGGTAATTATATTAAAAAATCATATGCTTGTACTTAAGAGGGTAACTAAAGACTATGTCACCAGGCAGGACTGATTTAATGGGTATTTAGTATGGTTAAAAAAAATCTGGTGTTGGCATGGGTCACAAGTTAGATGAGAAAGTGTAGTGTGGAAAGGGCCATCAGTCCCATATGAGCCTCCAGAGTGGTATTAGAGGAAGTCTCCTACAGTGACAGGGCCCTCTTTGGGGATGCTTTAGGATTTCTAACATGCCTTTTATTCCAAATGGGATTACCAAAGAAGAGTGACTAGGGTGACTGGATCTCAGAATAGGGGCCTTGGGCAGCAATTGAGAAGCCAAAATGGTAGGATCATGTCTAGTTAGTCTTCCAGATATTTGAAAGGCTTTATGGAGAAGATGCCATTTCTAATGGTCTCAGCTTTTGAAGTTGTAACAAGTATTTGTCATATGGGGTGAAAAGGGAGAGTCTAGGGAGCCCTCAATGGGAGAGATCCTCTTGATTCTGCTTGTAGATATGAATTCTGTGATTTTAAGTATTCCAAGTTTCAACCAGTGCTCAAAGAAAGTAGACATGCCTGGGTTTAGCCACTTATGAGGCAATCTACTTAGCTTCTCAATTTTCCTATATGTAAAATTGGGACAGCAGAACATACCTTATAGGCTCATGAAATAATTACATTAATATATGTAAGAATATTGGTTAGAGGCTGGTATGAGTAAGAAAGCTCTCTATATTAGTTGTTGCTATTATTTGGGACTACATATAGAACACCTAACTATAGCTCAAAGAAACACAGTAGATGTGGTCTATATCTACTTGTGCTTCACTGTGGAACCCATGCTGCCCATGGCTTACTGGAACCATCCAACTATAGATCACAAAATGCTATAGCACAACCTGGGAAAAGACAAGCCAACACATCAGTTACAGGGACCATAGTTGGTAAAAGGATGTATGTGTGTGGGCAAGGGATGTGCTGCTGAGGAAAACAGGTTTGGAATAGAAATACATCAATATGAGACTATAAGGAAAGTCTTCTTGAAAGTTTCCGAGGGTATCTCATGGCCCAAATGGTCTTCTCTCAGCTTTGATGAAATAAGAGCTCTTCTTGTCTTTTTTTTGCAATCTGAGAGCTAATTGGCAATGATTTTTCTGACCTCTACAAATACCCAAGAGTAGTTGACCTGTCGTGCAACGACTTGGTTTTGCAATAAACCAATAAATAGTTAACATTTCTCAGTGTCATCTGAAAATACACAGTTTTTCAATTAACCCATGCTGGCTAATCTCTTACTTATTATTGTAGTAACACAATGAGGAAGAGTTTAGAAAATCAATACAAAATGACTTTCTGTAATTTTTTAATATATTTTTATTGTAAAGATACTGTATGGAGGGGTTAGTTAAAAGAGTAAGGTAATGAGTACATTTCCTTTTAAGCATTGTTACCTCCTCCTTTGTTTGTCCCCTACATCCCTTCCATCCCTTCCCTCCTCACCTCCCCAACTCCTCCCTCCCCTACCCTGAAGTTTTCAAGTTCGTTTTCAACATACTGTCTTGTACATTTCATAGTAACATGGGTCAACCTGTGTCCTTGTTTCAGCGTTTTATTATTTCCCTTTCCCTCTCCAAATTAGAAAATGTATATACAAGATTCAGAGTACTGGAATCAAATACAGTGAAAACAGACAGGGTTTATACCATGGGGGATAAAAGAAATTTTAAAAATTTCACATAGTATACAAAAGAATACAAAATATACAAAAGAAATTTTAAAAATTTCACATAGTACATTATAAATACATTAAAAACAACAGAGCTTTTTACCTCTGTTGCTGTTGTTTTTAATGGACTTCCTGTAATTTTTAAATAAACAAACAGTGCCTCCTTTTAAAGGTAAGTAAATTGGAGAGTGTTTATTGCCAGCAAGGACTGCAATAAAAACATCTAGAAGGAGAAAGGGACACATTGGATCAAGGGGCAAACAATGACATGTGTAATCGGTTATTAACTCTACCATTTGCTTACTCCTTGAATAATGTTTAACAAGGCCGTATTGATTACAATAGCCTTGGTTTGTAAATGGGAACAGAAGATCACATTACCAGCATAAAACCAATCCTTGTGTACATTGCCTGCAAACCAAAGACTTCACTAATAATTGATTTTAGGGGATTGTATGAACCCATATGGGCCTGTCTTTTTGCCAGCATGCTTCATTATAATATATAGCTTGACATATGAATAATTGTATGATATTACTTCTGGAAGGCATCATGGACTAGAAATTGCCTAATCTATGGCAGAGACAGATATTCTGACTCCTATTATATAGCCTTTGACATTAAATATATATATATGTTCTTTCATCAATAGAATCTGGACCTTGGCTAAAGTTATAAAGAATCTGGCAGTTAGATAGTACAAAGTGATTTCTCCAAACAGCTTACTACAGAAAACCTCCAGACATTGTGGATATCATTTTATGTGCTTCCCCATGAAACTGACTCTCTTGGTCATAGCCCATAAGAACTTGGTTGCAGAAGTTGTTTGTTCAGTGGGACACACAATACCTGGCAAGTAGGAAGGAAATGATCTCAGGTGGTCTCAGTTATAAACCAGAACTCATTCCAGTATTGCGTACCATACTCAAAAGGAATAGAAAGTCTAGTAGGATTCTCCATTCAGCCAAAGGGTCCTGACTGACTACCTTCTAGCAGCATTCTTTGTTATCTAACTTCTTGCCTTGAATATCTGTAGGTTGCGTTACTACCTTGCTTGTTTTTGTGGCAGTTTCAGATAGACTAGCTGTTTGGTGTTCACTGGTCCTGGTTATCTTCAGCTTTATGCTTTGTGGGCTAGTGTTAAGAGCTTCCTGGTCCTACATGGCTTGTGTCTGACAACTTAGACTTGTCTGTCTAGGAGGTAAGTTTTGATGCTCAGTCCTGACTTGCTAGTTGTGCAGTTATTGTAATTTATTTCCTGTCACTATGGCTGTGCCTGGAGCCTTGTCCTTGTCCTCAGACTGCTGTGGGACTCCTTGCTGGGCTTCACCTATAAGTTTCACTGGTTTCACATGCTCAAGTGCCATAGCTCAAAGAAACACAGCAGATGTGGTCTTTATCTACTTGTACTTCACTGTGGAACCCATGCTGCCCATGGCTTGCTGGAACCATCCAATTATAGAGCAGTCTTGGGATCACAAAATGCTATCACACAGCCTGGGAAGAGACAAGCCAACACATCAGTTACAGGGACCATAGTTGATGAAAGGAGGTGTGTGTGTGTGTATGTGTGTGTGTGTGTGTGTGTGTGTGTGTGTGTGTGTGTGTGTGTGTGTGTGTGTATGGGCAAGGGATGTGCTGCTGAGGAAAAAAGGTTTGGAATAGAAATACAACAACATGAGACTCAGAGGGGATCTCATGGCCCAAATGGTCCAGTCTTCACTCACCTTTGATGGAAATAAAAGCTCTTATTATTGTTCCTTTTGCTATGTGATGCAAGGGATTTCCTGCTCTTTCTCCTTTCTCTTGCTAACAGTAATGTCTATAACGCTCTGACATCCACAATGTAGGCTTATTTCCATGTGGGGTGGCTGCTTTTAGCACCCCCTCCTCCTTTTTTTATTGCCTAGCTTTTGGAGATTCCCCTGCTTCCTTCTGAATCCTGACCATATTGAACCTTAGTTCTCAGTTTTAGGAAGAGGTATTTTTATTAAATCAATTGCTGAACTTGGACATGTTGTAGAACAAGGTCCAGTTAGTCAGACTCTGCTTTCTCTTTCTGGCAGGCACGAACCCTGTTACCTTCTGCTTTGGGAAACGTGGTATTTGAGAAAAGCACTTTACTACGTTTTATCTGGAGTTGTCCATGCTACGTTCTGATTACTCCAGTGACCCCGTGTCTTAGTCCATTGTGTGTTGCTATAACAAAATACTTGAGGATAAGTGATTTAAACGGTGAAGAGGTTTCTTTAGCTCACAGATGTACAGGCCAAGAACATGATACCAGCAAATTCTCAGCTCTACTGAGGTTTATCTGACTACAGTACCACAATGTGGCAGGTGGCATCCAGTCACGAGCAGATAAAAACAGAATACATGGTGAGACAAGAAGCAACTGAGAGTCAACGACCAAACCTACTTTATTTTATAACATTTTTTCATTCTTATGGGAAAATTGCTCATTCCTTTAGGACTCATTAGTATCAATCCATTTTTCATTCTGCCTCAAAGTTGTCTACTGGAGACTAAACTTGTAGCACACGAATCATTGAAGAACAAGCCATAGCCAGATTAGACTAGTCAGTTCTGTTCTGGAGAACCATGCTCTTGGCTTCTGTAATTAACAACACTTCTGTCTCCATCAGCATCTACCTTCCCTAGAACCATCATGCCAGGGATTCCAGTCAAGCATACCTCCATGGCAAGGCATTTCCTGTTGTAGAGGAATTAAGGTTGACAAGTTGTCTGTAGTGCTATTATGAAATCTTATTTGGTGCTATTGGGTTTTTCCTTGTTAAGTAGAAATGTGTTACTTTTTCTCTGCTTCTGAGGCTTGAACCCAGGGATTTTCCCAGTGGTAGGATGTAGTTCTACCACTGAACTACATCCCTAAATGGATATACTATTCTGAATATGAAACCATGGCTCATACGGAATTTAGCAGCCTCTCCATTTCCTGGAACTAGTAAGTGACTGTGATATTTGTTTTGACTCTGTTAAGTACCTGCTTGGCCTATGACCTCTGAGTCTCAAGAGCTAACTAACATTTCATGCATCTGATGGCAGACTTTTTCTATAAAAAGCCAGATAATAAATGTGTTGTTTTATGAGCCACATTTTTTTTTCTCTAGCAACTATTCAGCTCTGATATTGTAAAGTAAAAGCTGCCAGAGAAAACACATAAATGAGTGGGCATTGTTGGTGCCATGAAAGCTATAAAACTAAACCTTAAACCATAGTTGGAAGATACTAAGACTTTATAATCCCCTTTCCAGTAGTACTAGTTAGATGGGAATAAAGATGTGGAACTATAGTTTTAGAGGTAATAGACCCTGTATGACAGATAAATCTCAGCTATTCTGAAAGGACCATCCTTATCTCGGCCAACCAAAAATACCTAATTCTTCCTGTGATTTAGTTCTTCATTTTTGGATTGGAAAGACTTTGATTTCTTCTATTCTTTTGTACCCCATCTCTATTTAAACTTCACTTCCCCTTCAAGGGGAAATTACAAAATTAACTTTTTAATTTTATTTTTCTTCATGTTAACCTATAAGTTACATAGGAGTAAAGCATGCTGAAGTCATGGTAGGTGTCCAGTTATGGTCTGACGTTTTATAATTGTTCAGTTGAACTTGTTCCCCACAGATGCTTCTTCCAAATGGTAGCACTGGTGAATGAGTATTTTTCCTTGACAGTGGCACCTACCATGCTTACAGCTACCTGACAGTTCTGAGTGTAGTCTACGAGACACTTGCTCTCCACAGACTCAGAATCTCAATCCTCTCAGTTCCACTTTTTTCATCCAATTATTTGAAGTATTCATTGCTCATTTATTATGCAACTAAAGCCATAGAGAAAACACTCTCAGCAGGCTCAGCAAGGAGATGAAATACTTGTGGGTTTCATGCTCCCTGGCTCTGTTTACTGCTGATAGAGGTGGACTAGTATGACCACATGGATGTCTACATAAGTCAGGTTTCTGAGGACTGTCGATTCTGGAGGCAGTTCTGGGAAGGCAGAGTGCCAGGGAGCTGGCTGTGGGAGAGCTGGAAGCTATCTATACAGCCTGACTTCAGGTCATTCTCACCTCCTTGTGGCCAGCCTGGGCTACCATTTTTCCTGAGGAAGAATTTAGAAAGGACACATCTGTGAATGGACTCCAGCTAGGTCAGGGGAAGCTGTGTAAATCTGGTTAGACTTGGTGGTCTGGCTGCTTCAGAGGGAGGACAATCCATTGTGTTCCCTGTTCCATTGGGTGTTCACTTGATGAATGGAATGCTGGCCTTGATATAAAATACTATGGTACTGGCATCAGCCAAGGTGCTATAGCACATGCTTTTGGTGCGATGTGAAATGTCTGCCATTCAGGTCTGCTAGAAAAGTGCTAGCTCAGGTATATACTTATTTTCTATTGCCGATGTGTAGAAGGTGGAACAGAGCTTTTGCAAGACTTGACACGTGTATGAATGAGGTTAATAAGGGAAAAAGCAGTTGGCGTGGCGGAGAGGTCTTTTGAATATATGTATATATATATTTTTCGTGCTGATTTTCGACTGTTTCAAGTGAACTTTCTTGCTCCTTTCTTCATCATTCTGTTAAGGTTTATATTTACATTCACATTATTCTCTTTTATAATCTTATTTTATTCTGAAATGTTTGTGACTATTATGTGAGAGCTTTCAAATAGAATGCCTATAAATTATTTTCACTTATACAGCAGAATGAGGACAATATGATATAAAAGGACAGCTGGGAGTATTCAAGTGTACTTTCAGAGGACTTCTTCAGGAAGAAAATGGAAGAAAAAATAGTTTTTAACTTAAAAGTATTTAATTTTTTAAAAGATATTGCATGCTCATACATAATGAATACAACAAAGGGAACTGGGAACAAACATGTTCTAATTTTTGCCCCAATATTGATAAGTAATTCATTTTCAGGGCTTCTGTTTCTTCAGCTGTCAAATGAAGAGACTATTTTATAAAGAAAGTGGCTTTAAAATTCCTGTGATAAATAAAATACTTTATTTCTTAGAGATCTCAAGCTGTTTTCTGTGACACATAATTTGATTAAATTAATTGCATAAGTTCCCTTCCCTTCCCTTCCTCTTCTAATTTTTCTCCTCCTCTTCTGCCTTCTTCCTCCTTTTCCTCCTCTCTCCTTTTCTCTTTTTATTCATCTCTTTCTTTCTCCCCCTATTTAAATATAAAAAATTGGAACTATAGATTGCACCTAGGTCTTATGCATGCTAGGCTGAGAACTTGCATTAAGAAGCACTCCAAGGCCAATGGCTACTTGATGTAAACAAAATGACAAATACAGATGGGCCAGAGGGCAGTCCATGGTGTACTACTGGGAGTTTCTTGGGCTCTGGAAAACATGGAGAAGAGGAAATTGTCCAGAAATGTCTTGGAAAATGATTAACTGCAGAGATGGAGACATCTGTATATTTTATACCTGTACATTGGTGTTGAATCACAGCACATCTAGAAAATGAATAAACTGCCACTAGATGATGCTGTTTCCTCATTTGGTGAATGTGATTTGTTATCGCAGAGGCCTTAGAATACAGATAAGCTCTGCTGGCCTTAAGGGCCAGGGATTTAGCTCAGCTCTGTCCTCACTGAAGGAGGCCTGAAAGGAATTGAACTCAGCCTCTCTGAGATTCCTCCTCTATAAAACACAGAATTCAGGACAGGGTGATTTCTCAAGCCTCTCCATTTACTTTTTAAATATATTTAACATAACTTTTAAGATATGTTATATCTTTTATGTTAGCATATGCTCTTCTACACAAATATCAGTTTTTATTCAAGCTAATCTCATTGAAATATTAGACTATAAAGCACATGGGACAAGAACCACATGAACAATGGCACAACCGTACACACTCCTGGGCCTACATGGCTCCCATGTACTCAGTGAATTGTAGAGCTAGAAAGGACAGTTCATCCTTTTACATATCTAACATCTAAGCATAAGACACACCTCGTTTTGAGGCTCTGTAGTTCTAGAATTACATCCTTGACTGCAGGTCAGCTCTGCGCTGTCCTCTCTTGTGCAGGTTATTAGCTTTGACACATGAGTTCTGACACCCGCTGAATCTCACCCAGTTTCTGAGTCACTGCATGACATCGACACCTAGCTGTCATGTTCCAGCTACTTTCTTGTCTACTCTTGTTGCAGAGGTCTGTGAAGGCTGTTTTGCTCTGGATTGGCTTCAGATGTTTTCAGTTATATGGAAATTAGACTCCAAGGAAAATACTCGGTAGTGGAGCCAATTGTGTCACTGTACTCATTCCTTCCCCATCCGGGAAGGAAGGAGTGTCCAGTCCCATGTCACTGCCTTGAGCTTGCACCAGTGGTGCCCAGATCTTTTCAACACATAGGCAGGCTTACTGCTTTTTATTCTGGCCAATCCTACAAGTCATTTGTCAGCTGCTTCTTGCAGGAATTGTAATGACTATTTGTAAACAAAAGTGCACCTCCTTGGCCTACATATCCCTATTAAAACATTATGCCTAGTGTCTGGAGCTCATGTCTGTCATCCAAGCTACTCGGGAGGCTGAAATCTGACTGTGATAGGTTCAAAGCCAGCACAGAAAGCAAAGTCTGTAAAACTCTTGTCTCCAACTGACTAACAAAAATCCAAAAGTGAAGGTATGGCTCAAGTGGTAGAGTACCAACCTTGAACAAAAAAAGCTAAGAGACAGCACCCAAGTCCTGAGTTCAAGCCCTAGTACCTGCATTAAAAAAAAACAAACAAACAAAGAGCAAAAGCACGTTAGCCCAGCAGGACCAGTTGTTAACTGTTAAAGGGAATTAGGAAAATTGGAGGAGGTGGGGGTAGTGTGGGTTCCAGCAAGGTTTGACAACTCCGATACTTTAAACTATCGCTTATGTTTTCCTGTCTGAAAGAGATTTTGGATTTTAGTTTTGTTCTCCTTTCTTTAGCAGTTTTTCAGCAAACAATTTCAATTTTCGTATTTTAAGAAGAAAGACAAGAAGAGCAATGATCCTCACACGTACCACTGGCTTCCACCATCATGACCACCATGACTCCTCTCACTAGATCAGTTTGGCCCCTGGGTTCACAGTTAACAAGGTTTCATTACTGCTGAAAAAAATGCCTTTGCTTCCAAACACAGGGTTGAGTTCTGATAGACCCTCAGCAGGGAACAGATTCCCTTTTTTCATCTTTTTCCTTCCCTAGCATGTAATCTTGTCTTCTGAAATAGTTGCAATCAGAACAAATTACCTAAAGAGTGGGGAATGAAAAGATTTCACAGTCATTGTGGGTATTATTTTAGGTTATTTTTTTTAAGCAACTGGCACCTTCCCTTAGTAATTGAAAAGGATCCAGGAAATCTGTAGGTCCCTGACAATGCTTTTCTGAAGTGTGTGAGCTCAGCTTTGTTTCAGGGGATAGCTCTGGTAGCTCTGCTTGGCACCTGGTTTCCTTCCCCCTCAGGGATAGTGGCGTTTCTGCCTTTGTGGCAGGGCACAGCCACACCAGGAAGAAGGACTTTATGGCTGGTCTAGGCCCAAATCTCGCATGTCCCAAATCAAGGTGTGTATAAATGCAGGGGTCAGTGCAGGGCATTTCTGCAGCTGTATTTAATCAAACGAGGCACAGGGTGGCCAAGACAGTGTAAGATCTGACCATCTGGACAGTCTTTCAGCAACTGAGAGGCTGAGTGCCTGCCGGCAAGAGGAGAGAAAATGGTCCATCTCAGAATGGGTCTTGATATTTTTCTCCACTAGGGCCTGGTGGGCCCACAAGGACTGCTTGGGAGGCCAGCCTCTTCTTGCCTCTTAAACAGTCTAGATGCCTTGTGCCTAGGCTGCTGACTTCATCTTTCCCATGAGTATTGGGAAATGTACCCTTACTTCCTGAGCTCAGTAGGATTAGGAATGTGTTGAGTTCACTAGCATTTGGCAGGTATTTGACCTCTGGGGAGAGAGACTGAAGGATCAGCATGGGAATTTACGATGTCTTTGGAGGAGGCTTCCACTTCGGGTGTTGTTTTTAATCTTCATAATTGATCAACATGGGGGGAAATAGAGATAGCCTATTTGTCGGGTTACCTTCCTGGACTAGGAAGGTTTCCTCAGAGGGCCATGAGATATTTATGGAGTTGGGGGTCAAGAGAAGGTTTGTAGTTCAGCTGTATCACTTATGGAAAGCCAAATGCAAAACCCTGAGAAAGGAATCTTTCAGAATCTGAGGCCTTCTTCTCTCTGTAGGGCTGTAACTGTGAGGCTCAATATCAGCTTATAATGCCCTGAGCACATCACCATTAATTGAATGAATGAATCGACAGAAGTTGGGAGAAAGACTTTCAATCTAGAATATTCTGGGCTTCATGTTATTTAAGACTACAGTAAGATGCCATAGGCCATGTCTGCCATGTTGGGGAAGACTTTGAGAGAGGATGATGGCTGAGTTTTATTTAGTGATAAGGACTCAAATAAGAGAAAATTTTACAGAAAGAGAGAAGGATGACTCAGTTATATATAGTGTCAGGGATTTGAGTAAAGAAAAAAAAACTGGACATCAACTTAAGAAGATGAATTAGCACTTTTGAATGAGTAAAGCTGTATTGTAAGTAAGGTTGATATCAAAACCCCACAGTGGGGCTATACTGAAAAAGCAATCAGTTCAGCTCAAACATATTTAATTAAAATGAGGCACTAGGAGTTAGGAAGATATAAGGTTTGAGGCTCCACACTGTCTGGGTGTCTGCCAGGCAGCTCAGCTATTTAGGGGACATAGTGCAGGGTGGAAAGTTCAGCCACTGGTGGTTGTAGACAAGGTCAGAGCAGAGTAACCAATCTAATCAAGCCATTAGACCAAGTTCAAGATAAGAACCAGTGTCCTCTTTTCTCCCTTGGAACAATAATGAGTATTTCCTGGTTAAGTTATGTTAGTGCTGGGTATTTAAAATACTTAATTTTGTCTTGCTTTTTGTCAAGGTGAATTTTAATATTCATGGCTAAAACTAAGAGTAACAGCTAGGGTTCAGAGTAATTTCGAAACCATAAGACCAAATATAAAACAGGATTAGATTGTTCCTTGAACATAAAGCCAGATAACATTACTGGCATCCATTCCAATAGAGGATCACAAAAAGAAGCATACTTGTAAAATTCTAACTGAACTATATTTCCCATGGATTCATAAAGCAACTTGTGTGAAAAGGGAAAGGATGAGTCACAAAATGTGTCTGTATCAGACTCTGAATAAGATATCAATTTCTAAAATGGATCTTGAATGTATTCCTCCTGTCAGCGTCATCTCAAGGTGCTTCTGGTATGAGTCTTGTGATCAAGAGTAGGACTGATTTGAAGGTGTTCTTCATGAGGGTGATGGGTGATGAGGAATCCGCCTGTATTTGCAACAGCAATGGTTCTGCTTCCCCGAAAGAATTTAAGAATTCTCACATTTTCATTTAAAAAAATTATCTTTCAGTAGTTGTGCAAAGATGTTTCAATTCATCATCTCTTAACCAATGTCAACACTTCCATTGTCTCATTGTTTTACTTAAGTGAAGATCAACTAAAATGAGAGCAGTGGTATACCGTCACACACATCTATTCATTTTACACGTTTATATATGCCTATTGTTACTATGTCTTTGCTTTATTACACCAGTGCTTGCTTACAGTCCAAAAAATTCCATTACAATATGGAAAATAGACAATGCTAACTCATTTTCTGGTTGAAGGGATAGGCTAAGCAAACACTGGCCTTTTATCAAATCAGTTCTTTTATGCAGGGAAATTCAAGTGGGCACTGAGTTTAGTCCTGATGTTCAGCTCTACAATACACAAGGCAGCAAGATTTCCTGGGAACTGGAGTTCAGGAAGGAATTGTGCTTCAATTAGTCACAAACATCACCTTCATTTTAATAATTAGGTCTAGCTTGTCGGTTACAGACCACATTCTGATTTATCTGGTTAAATCTTTTTAAAAGATCTATGTGGAAATTGATGATAGTGCATGTATGTGTGCGTGCATGCGTGCATGTATGTGTGTGTGTTTAAATATGTTCTCTTTTGTGCAAGAAGTACAAATACTTGAAGGAAACAAAATGGATATAGTTATAGAATATTAAGTAAACTTTCAGAATAATTTTTGTATTAATTCAGTGGATTCATTCAGTGAGGAAATATTCTTGAAGTACATTTATTAGTCACATACTTGAAGAGACGCTGGGTATGCAGCTTTTTGGTGCTTGTCCTTATGCTGGTTTTAGGCTCACATTGTAGCTAGCACACACGAATCTAAATAATCACATAGGCCACTGAGTGTGAGAGAGAAGCATAGTGGGCCTTGGAGGGAGTTATAAGTTGTCCTCACCTAGCCTAGGGGCCAGGATAGTGTCATGGAGGATGTGAGACTTGAGTTGATATTGGAAAGAATAGGAAAAGTGCCAGATCCAGGGAAATGCATGTGAGATAACTTGGATTTGAGGGAAAAATGTGGTGCCTTGTAAGTCCTCTGAGGCCTGGTAAGCTGGAGAGTGAAGGGCAGAGGGAGACTGGTGAGGAATGGAGCTAGAGAGGGAGCTTCAAGTGGAACCCTGCAGGGTCACATATCCTATGGAAAGAATTTATTCTTCCCCTTAAGAGCAATTGGAAATTTTATTAAGGCTTCTAAGCAGGAGACACTATGGTCTACTTTCCACTTGCAAGGCAATCACCTTGACTGGAGTCTGGAAAACAGGTTAGAGGAGGGCAGGAGAGACTGCGGCTTGGGAGGCAGGTGCTGATTAGTCTGGCCTCTGGGCCAAGTGTTGGGAATATGGCTGTACAAATGGCTGTACAACAAGGAGACAAAATGAACATATCCATTTATGTGTACCATGGATCTTAGTCAGGGGGACCCCTCCCATCATGCTCTCCTGCTTCTCATTCCATTCCTTTCCTTACCAGTCATGTCAAGTTTCCCGCTTACTTTTTTTCTACATATGTACATTGAGTATTATGATGCTATTTGTTCACCATTCCCTTTTTAATACGTCTGTCCCCTCTCCTGTCCCTTCTGGTGTTCTACCTTTTTTAAGATGACCAGCTGTGGGAGTCAGCTGTGTAAATAGATGATGAGTCTTGTATCAGAGGTGTGCAAAACACGCTGAATGCTGTTCCATCTGACTTGGAGGATGAGGGAAAGTTGCATCAGAAGATACCATGCGATCTGGGCTCTGAAAAGGAGGGAAGAGCTAAAAAGACATTCAAAATTGAGTCTAGCAAAAGATGGAGCAAGAAGATGTTTCCGAATGAAAACAATATGTCCTGAGCTTCAGCGATAGGCAAGCAGTTTGATGTGCTCATCTCATTTCCATAGCATGCTCCCTCCTGATCAGATTAAAAACTCGACTTTGAGAATTCTCAGATCTCATGACACCAGAAGCTCATCAAATCCCCTCACTTTTTATGATATCTGTAATCTTTCCTAACCATTTCCTGAAATAGTTCTTATCATTGTTGCCAGCTAAGACCTGCCTGTTACTAGACTCTATAGTAAGTAGATTCAGTCTTCATTTGATATAATTTTTTATCCTTCATCAATAAAATGTGTTTTCTGTTGTTCCTGGAGTACAAATCTGCTCGTGTTCTCTACTTTTTACTGCTTTCTCTTACTCTTCTTTGTTCCATTCTCCTCTTCTTACCAACCTTCAAGTGAGAGAGGCCTTGCGGCTCATCTCTGGACCATTCTTGTCTCTACTCACCTTCATTTCTCAGATGATCTTATCTAGTCTTGCGGGGTTTCACAACATGGTACATTTCCCTTTTTGCTTTCCTCTTCTTTAGTCTGCATCTCTCCATCAAACTCTAGGTTCCTAGATATACTACCTGATTTTTCCTTTTGGATCATTGAGAACTACCTTATACTTGGAACTACTGGTTTGCTACCTTCAAGTTCCCTTGTCCTCATCTCATATCTGATCATCCAATCCTGTTAAGTATACACTCAACAAATGCTGAAGATCTACATATACTTTGTCATATCCAATATCACTACCTCAGTCCAAGCCACACATGATTCTCACCTTCATTATTGTAACAGACAATAGGCACATAGAACAGTTCTACATTCACAGTTAAGTCCACAGGATTTTGTTAAAAGGCCAGAGATTGGAGTCAGGGAAGGATTTATAGGCCATATGGGAATTGAAGTTAAGAGGGTAGAGTTAGATCATGAAGATCATGGCTATATATACTTGTAGGCATTATGACTCTGCCCAGATCATGAATTGGAATAGAGCTAAAGCATCTGGCTACATTTATTCCCATAAAACAATTTGGACAATGTTGCACAACAGTATTTTTTCTATTGCTATCCTGTGGCATTGTAGATAAACAGCAGCAAATCAGTCAGGACCAACAATAAAATTCTGTTTGATTTAACTGTGCTTGTATACACATGGCCTGCATTCTTCTAAGGGAAGGTTTCACTTTGTTCAGTGGACCACATGTTAAATCAGTGGCATGATGCCAGATTGTTTCTATGGCTTTTTCCTCTACATGTTCTTTCATTTAGGTTTGGACTGATACCACATAAGTGAGCATAAACCATGAAATATGATCAATACATGTTGAAGTAGTCTTAAGGAGATGGCTTCAGATTTGAAGGAAGGTTGTATGCACCATTTGAAACCAAACATGAATTTTAGTGGACTGTGCTTTTGTTTTAATTCATGTTAGATTCCTTTAGCAGTTCATAATTAAGTTTCTTTAAGCTACAGCATAACCATGACATAACCAATAGGGAGAAGACACATGGCTAGTTGGTTGACATGTTGCCAAATATTCGGGTATTTGCAAGTGTTATGTAACTGGATGACTATTAGTTATGTTTTTAATCAATTCCATAGCTTATCTTTGCATTGTAAAAGTCACCCAGGAGATATGCCACCACAAATAAATGATGTAATGCATAAACTTCTGTTTTTGCAAAATCTTTTATTAAACATTAGAACCTATGTCTACCAGTTGAAATTGACAAAAACAAGGGACAAAGGGTTACAAAGATGGCAGACGCCAGAGATGCCTGAAAGAAAGCTTAAAACAAATGTCTCACAAAGTTCTCCTTGTCTTACTCAAGATTATTTTTGATTGAAAATCAAGATGTGTTAGAGCCAATTTACTTTATTAAGTTATTTTCATCTTGAGGCAAAATCCCTACTGGAATATCTCCTTGATATTTCAGACCCATCATCTGAAATTTACTACACAGTTGAGATGTAGCTACTTTTACACTTCAGATTAAGAAATGAGAAAAATGAGAAGTTTTCATGAGAAGCCTGGGAAAGTCAAGACATAACATTGGGAAATGGCAGGAGGAAGCATTGGTCATTGATTGTCTATAGTATGTAACATTCTTGATCACAGTTATAGACTTGCAGATTGATACTTCTCTATTAAGTAATAGAGAGAAAAGGGCTGGTGCAGTATACCTTGTTTCTCCACAGTTTTTCTCTTCGTGTCTTCCTTCTCTTCTTCTTCCTCCTACTTCTGTTTCTCCTGCTTCTCCTCCTCCCACCTCCCCCTTTTTTTGGCTAATATTTTTCCTCTTCAAAATATCAAAAAGTGGGCTGGGAGAATGGCTCAGAGGTAGAGTGTTTGCTTGCATGCAAGAGGCCCTGGGTTTGATTCCTCACTACTACCTAAGCAGAAAAGGCCGGAAGTGGCGCTGTGGCTCAAGTGGTAGTGCTAGCCTTGAGCTGAAGAGCTGAGGGACAGCGCCCAAGCTCAGACCCTACAACCGACAAAACAAAAACAAAAACAAAACAAAATATCAAAAAGTGATTTGGCTGAACGGCTCTTTCTCTGACTTAATTTATTATAGATATATTTGCAAGTCCTAAGAGCTGTCACAACTCCAGTTGCTTTGAGAAATGAATAGATGAGGAAACTTCTTTACTGATTTCCCCTCACCTTCAGTATAAACACTAGCAATCTCGGCAGGGGCTGGGGGAGGATGGGAAGGGATGGGAAGGGGAAACAAAAGAGGAGGCTACAATGCTTGATAAGAAATGTACTCATTATCTTGCCCATGTAATTGTAACCCCTCTGTACAGTATTTTCACAATAAAAAAAACCCACTAGCAATCTGTTCGTTCAAATGGGAAGTCTTTCCTATCTGTTTTAGTTTTCTAGAGCTGTTGTAATAAAAGACCATAAATTGTGTGCATTAAACAACAGAAACTTACTGTCTCAGAGTTCTAGGGAGGCCAGTAGGTTAGTTCTTTTTAGGGGCTATGTGGCAGATCAGTTCTATGCTCATCTCCAGTTCAGTTCTGGGTGATTTACTGTGGTCTTTGGCATACTATGGCTTATAGAAATTTTCTCATGGTGTGTTCCTATATATCAGTTCAAATTTTCCCCTTTTAAAAAACTATGCCCATTATAATTGGTCAGGATCCCACTCTATTTCCAAATGACCTAATTTTAACTAGTTATACCTGCAATGTTATTTTCAAGTAAGGCCACCATCTGAGATATGGGAATTATTAGTATCATCTAAAATTTGTGAGGATAGAATTCAGCCCTCCCCCCACCCCCCACACACACACCATAAAACCGGTGCTTCCAGAGAAAGGAAAGGAAGGAGGAAACTCTAGTCAGTGAGATTGAACATTCTTACTGTTGTGTATTCAAACTTGGTTTTGTTTTACTTACACGGTACATTTTTACCTAAGAATGTAAAATAGGGTATTTCCCCATTGAGCTTCATTTCTGTTTGTATGCAAGAAGGGTAAGATGCTTACATTACCTTCTACCCAGCCACTGTCCTTTAGGATGAAGTGAAATAAAGTATTTTTCACAGTACTTTGAAAAAATGTTTTTCAAAGGTACAAATAATTATGTTGGTTTGTTTTGATTTCAGTTGCCATAAAAAGCAATGCTTTCCCAATTGAATGATTACAAAAATTGCCTTGAGAGCTAAGCATTGTGTTTCTGGAGATTTCCTCAGACCATTCCCAAAGATTCTGACTCAGCAGTCCTGGAGTAAAGCCTAGGAAATACTTTTTTTTTTAGTACTCTCCAGATAATTCTGGTGATTTTCCAAGTTTAGAACTACTTGTCTTGGGCAATTTCTCCTTGTAGAAAGAACACTGTCAATAATGTATATTTAACTATAATACTATATAAAATAAAATATTGATTGGTGCTTCCAATAATTGTTTTAAGGAAAGCAGTTTCATGTTTAGTGAAAAAGTTATAGGTTGAGTGCTCCTGATTTTGAATTTCATTTATTATATAGAGTAGAAACTTCTTTGTGCCCTAATTTCAGCATCAAGGTTCTTGGGAGAACTAACTAGGCTACCTTATGAAAAAAACCCATTGGAATTAAACAAAATATTGATTAAAAATCATTTCTTTCTTACTCCTCTAATACTCTGATATATTTGAGTCCACATCTTTTAATTTGGGGAAGTAGGAAACAGAAGTCATTCATTATAAGTACACACATTACTCCCTTTTGCTCTTCCTTTTGTTCTTTTTTGATTAATCTTTCTCATATTCTGAGGCTTAAGTGTAGAATTATGACTGCTAGATGTTCTCAGAGTACATCAGGTCCTCACAGTGCTGTATTAATTTTGTGGAAAAGTGAGAATGTTGGCAGTTAATCTTACATTCTGAAGAAGTGAGTGAGCTCAGAAAAAGTCATTGTGATGAATGAGCCATTAACTCTGGAGGCCCAAGTACATGCTGCAGGGCAGGACAGAGCTGAGAGCACTGGACCATGGTATGGTTAAGCATTAAGCCTCGAACAGGGTACAGAGGAGGTCTCCATGGCACTCCTGTGGAATGTTTTAAGTAAGCATCTGGGTTTTAAGGAGTCACCATTATTGAGTGGCTGGCCTTCTAGAATTTTCATGTCTTTGGCAATTCTATTGGTACACCAAGAGTTTTCAAAATTGGAGCAAACCCAGTGGAAAATAAGGAAAGCAGAGTTTATTTGCAATTGATTGAGACTTTGAGACCAAGCTGTCAATCTTTTCATTGCAGAATAAGATTTCCAAATTAGTTCGATGTATTTTGGGACAACCAGTCTGAAATTCTAAAAACAAACAAACAAACAAACTCAGATTCCAGTTTCCTTCTACAGACACTAATGGCAAATGCTGGCACATGTTTTATGCTCTAAAACCTCCCTTCACACTTTTCTATCTATTGATGGAGTCAACATTCTTACCTCAAACCCACACTAAGCAGGAAGCCTGCCAAGAATACAGATTATGAAACTATTTCATTATTGATTATGAATCAAATATAATTTGGCCAAAATACCTCAAATGGTGTAGAACCAAGCATAATGTTTTTAAATGGAGGAGTTCTTACACGTATTTCAGAAAGTACTGCTCCAAGGCTGGGAAGGTGGCTCAGTGGTAAAGTGCTTGCCTTGCATGCATGAGGCTCTGGGTTCGATTCCTTAGCACCACATAAGCAGAAAAGGCCTGAAGGGGTGCTATGGCTCAAGTGGTAGAGTTCTAGCCTTGAGCTGAAGAGGTGAAGGACAGTGCCCAGGCCCAGAGTTCAGGCCTCATGACCGGCAAAAAAAAAAAAAAAAAAAAAAAGAAAA
This sequence comes from Dipodomys spectabilis, assembly GCF_019054845.1. Classification (NCBI taxonomy): domain Eukaryota; kingdom Metazoa; phylum Chordata; class Mammalia; order Rodentia; family Heteromyidae; genus Dipodomys; species Dipodomys spectabilis. The sequence goes on along the minus strand of NW_024870678.1, from coordinate 21,751,520 downwards.
GAAAGAAAGAAAGGAAGAAAGAGAAAAAGAAAGAAAGAACTACTCCATTTTCTTAAGTGGCATCTATGATGATGAATGTGGCATCCATGATGATGAATGTTCATGGATATTAAAACCGTAGTCAGGTTTTTCTCCACCTAATGATGATGGATTTCCAAGCTGCAGTGAAGACATGTGTTTTGTAAAGAAAGTGGTATGTGTATTGTGTATGTGTGTGTGTGTGTGTGTGTGTGTGTGTGTGTGTGTGTGTGTGTGTGCATGAGAAAGAGAGAGGACAGAGAGGTGGAAAGGAGAAAGAAGGAGAGAGGGAAAAGAGGGAGAGGAGAGGAAAAAAGAGAAGAAAAGAGAAGAGATAACTTAAAAAACAATACCTACAGAGAAAAGATCTTGTTTTTTTTTTTTTTTCAGGCAGACAATCCTTATTAGACTCTGAGTCTTCCTACTCTTTGATTCCACATGGACAAGGTAAGTAGAACTTCAAGATATGCTTAGAACAGCTGTACAGGCTAGACCTAGAGTAGGAAAAGGCTAATAGTGGTTACTAATTACACTAGAGAGTAAAATTGTCTGGGAAATAATCTCTTTTTCCAAGAAAAATATACTGTGCCAACAGCTCATTGCTTTATGATCGAACTATTTCATTCATGTGTTCACCCAACCAGTATTGGGGTGCTCACTGCCTAGCAGGTATGGAACTTTTTGTGTACCTGCTGACTGTCTTACACTGATCAATACCCTGAAACTAGACCCTTACTTCCGTTTAGGTAGAGATGGAATACAAATATGGCAGCAAATTGTAGATGTTGCTGCTTCTTTTTAGGATGAAAGATTGCAGAAAGATGTAGCTGCATTGATTACTTCTATAAAAAGCCACAGCAGAAAATAATGTCTTCTAGCAACATGATTTAGAAGGAGAGACTTATTTATAGATTATTAGGCTCATGTCCTGGCTGATGCTTCATTCTTTTTATGAAAATAAATAAATATAAAAAAATCCCAGGAGAATTTAGTTGATTTCTAGATTTTTTTGCATCAATAATAGAAAGAGGTATCCACCTTCTTGTTTACTTTGTAAATGTTTCTCAACCATGCATGGATTATTCTAGAATATAGACTTCAAAAGAGTTCCCATGCTTCCAATGCAACATTAAGCTACAAGAAAAGAGAGTTGAAATGAAGAAGAAATTGTTCATGCACTTTTTGAAAGTAGCACCCCTTGGTGGCAGAGATAAGACATCTCCCCTGGCCTACGGGATAGCATTAATGGTGCTTTGTTAAGTGCTTTATGCACACACGATTTTTAAATCTGTGTAATGATGCTAGCAAATTAGCACTGTCTTATCCTTAATTAGAGTCAAAATGAAGGTACAGAGGCCAGCCAATTTAGCCAAGGGCTCAAAGTACAAGGAAGTACAAACTTGGGCATGAATTTGGAAAGCCTAGCTCCGGTGTAGGACTCTTAACCACTATACCAAGGCTACAGGAATCATCTAGGGCAAAGTAGGCGATTGTACTCATGATTTTCTTCTTTTTCTTCTTCCTCTTCCTCTCCTCCACCTCCTTTTTTGCTGGTCCTGGGGCTTGGACTCTGGGCCAGGACAGCTGTTGTACTCAAGGTTAGTGCTCTACCACTTGAGCTACCACTTCTGGTTTTTTGGTAGTTTTAGTGTAGATAAGAGTCTCACAAACTTTCGTTCCCAGACTGGCTTTGAACTGAAATCCTCAGGTCTCAGCCTCCTGAGTAGCTAAGATTACAGGTATGAGCCACTGGCACCTGACAAATCTCCTGGCCTCCTCTTTTGATTAGTATACAGTTACAATTTCCGCTTTGATTAAAATGAGAAGATATTAAAATACAAGAACTAGAACACAGTTTTCCTCTTACTCTTTAGAGAATGTGTTAGAGACTAGACAGGGAGAAAGTAGAATATATCTGATCCAGGCCAGATGTGAACCCTAGATTAAGATACTATAAATGTGAGCACTGAAAATTTGAGAAATAGCAGTCCTGGTGAGTAGTTCATTGGTTTATATATGACCTACCTTCCCCTAGTGATGGTTGTGGTGTTGATGGATGGAGAGAGACAAATCATATAGGGATGAATTCAGAACAGAAACCTCAAGAAAGAGAGATGGAAAATTTAAGTGGATTGGTAGAATCAAAGAATCTTTCTCTGTCTTTTCTGAGTCTTTATGCCTGTCTGTGTCTCTGTTTCTTTGTCTCCCTGTCTGTCCACCTCTGTGTCTCTGTTTTTGTCTTTGTCTTCAGGGTTTGTGGATTGGCAAAGAGTCATTGATGAAGCTTTAGATAGTCTTCACCCTGTCAGAGTGGAAATATATGTGAGGAGAATTGGGTCAGGTGGGGGTGGGGTGAAGTCTTTAGGGTTGCAAAGATAACGGGCAAGTATTTGGGCTCAGTTTGGAGCCAGGTTCATAGCAAGTTGTTTTGCAAATGGTGGAAGGAATCATCACCAGAAATGCTTCCTTCTAGTGGAGCTTTGCTGAGGAGAAGTGCCTCATCCAAACGAAGCCTCACCTGGGTTCCAAAGTGCTCATGGCAGTCAGCAGGTCTGTGTGCTCTTGATTGGTACATGCATCACACCAATCCCCTCTTCTGATGGCTTCAAGGCCTGACCTCCACAGGCAGTGGTATAAACTTGAATTCAGAACATTGAATACAAAGGAAACTTTTAGCTGTGTGTTCCTTTTCACCACCTGCACAGATAACAGCCCTCTAATAGAACTTCTAAACATCTGCCTTAAATCTAAACATCATTCCTTACATTCTGTGGATAGAAAACTTTCATTGCCTGGAACTGAGATTCCATTCCCATTTGTGGCCTGTGAGAGGGTGGTCTCCAATCCAGTGTGCAGCTTTCTGAACAAGCCAGATGACCTTGAGTAAGGACAAAGAGTCAAATGTTTACCTTATTTCTTCATTAATATCTAAATGTTTGCCTTTTGGCATTTGAGTTTTAAATAAATATACTTAGCCATGGACATTTACGTCAGTCACTTTTATTGTCTCCTCACATTGAATGAACCTATAAGGAGAGCCAAAATCAAAGCCAACTGCTTTATTAAAGTCTTTGTTCTCCAACTGTCTCTGAGAGTCTCTGATCTGAGATTTGCTGTGATATGAAAAGCTAATTCCCAGTCATCCCAGTGTGTTTCATTTCAGGAGAAAGGATGCAATGCAGCATTCACAAAACACATCTTGCTTTGAAGGTGTTCTTGACAGGTCTGCTCTAAATAAACCAGAAACAAACTTTGCAGAAACAAACTCATTTTTCATGTGTTGAGGTCACTAGGATTTGTTTTAAAGGGGGAGATAATGGACACAAGCTCTAGTGAATTTGAAGTATAGACCAATTGGGCCATTTGACTCCATGATACAATCAACATGAGTCTAATTGTAGCATTGTCCTGATCTCATTTTTGTGCTAGCATTTGCAGCCTCACAGGTACTTGTTCACAGGCCTATGATAGGTGAAGGGAGGAGATGCAGCCAGAGGCCTGGGGTACTTGTAGAAGGTATCAGCCTAACTGTATTCCAAATGCCCTCAGGTTTAAGCCCTCACAGACCACTGGTTGGATTTCTAAAAGTGGGTAACATTTTAGCCCTTATAAGACTTAATTATCTTACTTCAAAACTGGAACTAGTCACATAAACTTCACAAGATTGCTCTTATGATTTGACTTCTACTTAGGATTTACATATCCTTGTATAAGACACAAGGTGCTGCGATTGTAGTGGTATCAAGCCCTGGGTAACACCTGCTCCGCCTTTTCCTTTCTGTAGAGATGTTCCTTCCCCAAGAAGGCTGATTGTTATCAAGACAATAATCCCTGTTATACATAGCACTTCCACTCTTTCTCCTGTATAGCTCTTCTCAGGCCATCTGATGCTATGTCTCCTGCCCAGTATAAACTCCATTAGGATAGGAAAGAGACAAACACTTGGCTGTCCACACCTATCACAGTGCCCAGAATGGTTGGCTCTTGCTACTTGTGGGCTGGAATGGAATGAACACATGTAAAGTGCCTAGAGCAAGTTTGGCCCATGTGGCTGAGGAATAGGTATCCTTCCTATCCCTCATTTCTTTAAACATGTGACAAAGAATTGGAGGGATATATAGGGCAAGCCCAGCTATTGTCAACCAAGTGTGTGCATTTAATGATGTATCTTCTTCCCGGTGTAAAACATAGGTGAAACATTCAGGTAAAGCAGCTTTTCTTGGCTTTCTTTATGCATGTGCCCCTATGCTTGTTTCTGATTTTTGTCTACTCAGTTTTATGTGTATTGCCAAGTAAACTGATGTTCTTTTTTAAAAAAAATACATTTTTTATTAAGATACTGTACAGAGGGGTTACAGTTACATGAGCATAAACTAACATTCTTATGTGCACTTGTTTGTATATTCCAAGGATTGTGGCGGTGCCCCAATCCAATATTCACCAGATGAGCCTCTTCACTGACTCGGTGCACAGCCCCATCCTATCCTTCCTGAAGTGTTACCTGTTGAGTTTTGCCTCCGTGTGCTTAAGGCATTTGTGTCACCCATATGTCCAGTAATTCCTTTAGCTTTTGTTATGTTATTAGCACTGTAAAGGGGCTGGCTGGATAATTCTGGTCTGGGTACAGAAAGAATGGGTGGAGATGGCTGGGAAGCATCAGCTCAGTTTGGAACCCAGGAATCTACATATGAAAAGTGTAATGCACCTGTTCAGAATGTCCCATAATCAGCATAAGGATCTGGTGACTTAGAGCTTGGTCAAAAGAGCCCTGAGATGAAATTTGGGCCAATTAGCAAGAAATGATCCTGCATCAAATGTCTTCTGGTATATCTCTTCTCCTTCAGATTAGGAAGGACTAAACGAATATGGATTGTTTTAGACTGCCAAACTAGACTCTGTTTGAGAAATTTGTACTAATGGCTTTGACCACTTACCTTTAAAAAATATATGGTATTTAGGATGAAGAAGTATCTTAAATTAGGAGGTTTCTATTTTTTTTGCTTTAAAAAAATCTCCAAAGAAATAAAACATCAAGATACTCTATCTAGAGAAGAGGAAAAGATACAGAAAAAAAAAGGGATAGAACTTTTCATCTAAAAGAATGTCCCATGTTAATCATTTGCACTCAGGTTTGAGTGCAAAGAAGGAGGTGGCTAATGCAGAAAGAGTTTTAAGGAGAAAATGATCCAAGGGAAATGTCTACGGCATATTCCAGGCTTGGCATGTTTCCAGAGTCAAGTGCAGTTCTCCCAGTATTGGTGTAGTTTTGTTGGGAGACCTTTGTCCTGTGAAGGCACTCAGCTTTTCCAAATTGGGCCTTTGTATTCCTAAAGTATCCTAGGCAACTGCTGTGTTGTCAAAACAATATTATATATTTGTTAGCACTTTACAGTAGCTCATCACTGGTGCCAGTTAGTAATAAAGACACTTAAGAAATCAAAGTACAAATTTTCCCCAGTGAATGTGCTATATAATCCATATAAAGACTTACCTCTCTGAATCTCCATTAACTGAATCAAGGATACAGTAGACCCAATGAAATTGGTTCATACCTTAAATTTTGTTTCTACCTTACATTTTCTTTTATTCAATCAACAAATACTCATTGTCTGTGGAATAAACACCCTCCATAGTGCAGAGGATAGCAATATGCAAGCTACAAAATGTGCTCATCCCTTGCTTATATCTGTTCTGCTAGAAGGATTTGAATTAAGTAATAATAGTTATTAATATAATTAAATATGAATTAAATAATCATTCGTTTGTGATTAAAAGTCTGTGATTACTCAAATCTGTGATTACATAGCTGGATGAGCTATAAAAAAAGCACTATCTCTTCTGGTACATCGCTATATAAGACATAGAATGCTGAGACTGTAGTAATGTCAGGTCCTGGATCAAATGTGCTTAGTCTCATGGAAACTTTCATAGGTTATTTTTTTATTTGCTGTGAAGTTGGTGAGAGGAAAACGAAGATGAACTCAGCTGTAGGAGACTTGCTTGGACAGTAAAAATATTATGACACTCAGGACTATATTCTTTTTCCCAATAAAGCAGATAGTAAGCCTTTTCTTGGGTCACTGACATGCCTTTGGCTCCAAATTGATGAGGTGGAGACATTCTTCATCCTTGGAGAAAAATTAACTTTACAGTGGCTCCATCGAATTTCACATGGCATTAAATGACTTTACTTAGGAATAGAATTGGATGCATTGAAGTGAACACCCGTAGTAAAAACTAAAATTAATAAAAATAATAATTAGTAGAACAACTAAAATTTTAAAAATCAATTAAAATACTAGTGGCTATAAACCTAGTTTATCTTATGTCTTCAGCAAATTCTTAGGAAATTAGGTTTCTAATTTTATGACAAAATGATCCATTCTAAATAATACAAATGATAAGACCTTTTGTGTAAGAGTTGATGAATTTACTAGCAACAAAGGGGCCACTCAGAACTTTGTACTTGTAAATTAGATATGAGAAAGGTGAAATCTAAAATCCTGACTTTTGTGATGCTCATATCCTTATTAAATTTTGTACTTCATTAACACTTGTGTTTATAATGAATTGTTACCCAATGTCAATTTTTCTTCTGGAAAATACTGTGAAATTTTTACTTACTCTTTTCTTGATAAAAATCTTTCCAGGCCCACTGTCTTCTAAGTGTTTCACTAGCCCTTTGCTACTTCACAAATTAATCTGCATAAAGTGTTTGCAGTACCAATGCAATAGTGGAATTTGTAAGGTATTCGGGTGACACTTTACTGATATTTCTGTCTGCAAGGGGCTATTCGTTTATGGTTCAAATGAGGGAGTACATCATAGCTACACAGGCTAGAGTAGGCTCAGTTAATAACATCTCCTAATTCTCCTTTGATTCCTTCTTTCTGATTAGTAGTTTTGTGCTGGCTGGGCTGACATTTGATTTATAACCTGAATTATGATATAAACCCAGAAAGTTTGGAGGCTGCCAGTCACTAAAGCAAGTTTGTCAGTGCTTATGTCTGCATCACTGAGTCTCTAGTCTGTGTGTGAGGAAAAGGCGACTTGCTTTCTAAAAGATGGAATCTGATCCATGCAGATGAACAGGAACAAACCCATTCTAAGGTTTTGGGATCCAGTGTCTCTAGTCACAGACCATGCTGGTGAATTGTGTTTCTTTTGTAACTTGACAAAAAGTTGGATAATGAACAGCAGACCTAGTATCCTCAAAGGGTTTGTATGTGCCTGTTACCATGTTCTACATCCTCAAACTTATGTCCATGGAACACTTACCCATATAAATTCCCAACTGAGGGAATGTACATACCTGTACTAAGCACCAAAGATGAAATGAAATCAGAGGAAATAATTGATAGGGAAGTTAATGTGCCATTTCCTTTTTGTGTCGTAGTTCTATAGTGATTTTTTTGCCATGTACTGAAAGAAATCAATAGAACTAGCCAGTGAAGTCTGCCTTGGCATCCACCTCCATGTTCACATTGAAGAGGATGTCATCACCATTAATTCTCTGCATCTAAGTAAGTCATCTTATTTTTTTTAGACTTAAGTTCTGAAAATATTATTTTCTCTGGGAAACCAGAATTTTGTTCCTGATGGAAAATATAGGAGAACCAATGTAATAGCATTTCCATTTTCACTCTGAAAACTATTCACTCAACCATGCTTGCTGTGTCGTATGTTTAGATTGAGGTCCTATGTTTCCCATTGGTTCTAGCCATATATTCTGAAGTGTATGTTTCTTGGTATATTTTACTTTATCTCTTAGGTGATACGCCATTTTTATACCTTTACGACTTAAGGAAGTATATCAACCAATAAGAAAGTGAGGACAGGAGTTTCTAACTAGTCTTGTATGTGAGATTTTTGACACCATTTCTGACAAATGGTTGGGCCTTAGGTATTTTAGCACAGCATGTCAGGAGGAGAAGGAGGTTGAGAGAAAAAGGTCAGATTTCTTTTAAGTTCTGGATACCTCCACTGATTCAAGGAGCAGCTTACTTATCCATTTGTTTCTAAGCCAAATGCCAAGTTTCCCAGAGCTAGTCTTCATTGACTTTTGGAAGTAAAGGAACCCAGATTAGACAAGCAATTTATCTATTATAGGGATTTTTTAAAGAAAGCTTCTATATTATACAATTCGGGGAAGTTTTTGGATTGTTTTGTTTTCCTCTTTCTACCCACAATCTAATTTAAAAAGGACGTTTATTTTGAAGAGAGGATCAGATTTACTTTAAAATTTTCTGCACAGTTCCAGGTTTTACTGTGTGACAACTGCAATATATCACACTTAATAACATGTTCACATATGTCTCCTTCCAGGATAGCACCTCTCTGGTGTGTGGACATACGTACCCTTCTCCCCACACTGACCTTTGCTTGAATATCAGACATCAAGTAGCCCACATAGCCCATTATTTCAGGTGAAAAAGTGGCTACAGAAGAAGAGATGAAACTTTTGCATTCTATCCTTAAAAGTTTTCTTTTCCTTGGCTTTTGAACAAGGGATGTTGTATTTTTCTTTTGCACTTGGTCTTAGAAATTACATTACTGGGTAGGCCTGGGGAACTTAGAAGAAGAAATTAAAATCTGCAACCCCATTCCAGACCTACTTCTGTGGTCTGGATGTGTCCTTTAAAAGTCATGTGTTAGAAACATCATCTTTAAATTCCTATGTTGATGGTATTTGAGGCTGGATCTTTGGGCAGCAATTATAATTAGATAAAAGTATCAAGATGAGTGCTACCTCCCCGCTCCCGTCCTCACCCCCCTTCCCTCCCTTCCTTCCCCCCCCTCTACCTCCCTACCATGTGGAACTTTAAGCTTTTTAAGAAGAGGAGTCTCAGCCCAAGTGTGCGTGCTTCTCTCCCTTGCCATGTGATGTCCTTCTATTATTTTATTATGTAGCAGGAGACCATTACTAGGTATGAAGTACATACTAGCTCCATGCTGTTAGACTTTCCCTTCCCCAGAATTAAATAAGTATTGACAAGATATATTACTTAGACTCAGATATTTTGTTATAGTAGCAGAAAATGGACTAAAGCATTCATTAAATCAGAATGTACATTCCTAATATTTCTAGGCAATTCATATGCACTTTAAGTTTGAGGAGTACTAATAATGAGGTGTATTGTCCAATACAGTAGCCACTGAGCATGGGGGGTCAGGGAGCACTTGAAAGCCCCAAAATTAAATATGCTCTAAATGCAAAATGTCATACTATATTTTGAAGACTTTGTATAAAAAACATGCAGTATCATATCAATAATTTTATATTGATTGAGATAAAATATAGAATGTTATATCCACAGTTTTATCTTGATTAATACAAAATGTCGACTTGTATCTATAATTTATATTGAAATGGAAACATTGGATCTATTTGGTTAAATAAACATACAGCTAGGTGGAATTTGACCTATTTCTCTTTACTCTTTTAATGTGGATACTTATTTTATCATATAGAGTCTTGCGATGTCACACATGCGATGTCACATTTTATCTCATTAGCACTGCCCAACTCTTTCTTCTGTTTACTATTTTATCTATTCTTACTAATTCTCTGTCCCATTCTTCCAGGAACACTTTAAATACTTAATATATTAAAATGTCAAACTGGATCAGCCTAATGTGCTAATGTTAGTCTAGTAATTCAACGGTGCTACCACTTCTAAGTAATGTTGAGTTTTAACGGAGCTCTTTAATACTTCATTGCCATGTTTTATTAGCTTAGCATTCCCTGGTGGGCTTGTTAAAATGTGCATCTGAAGTTTGATTTCTGCCCACTCTAAAAGTGTCTGACCTAGTTGATGTGAGGTAGGACCCAACAGTTCCATTTCCAGAAAATTCCAAAGTGCTGCTGATGCTGGTTTGGGAACTTTTCTTTGAGAACAACTGTTCTTCTGAATCTCTTGAGTACCTATGAACAAACTACTTGTGAGTGCCCCAGCTCCACCTTAGAGACTGTAATTTGATTAGAGCGGGGACTTGGGTTATGATATAAAAAGCTCTCCTGGTAAACCTATCACAAAATTGAGTTAAGAACAAATGCCTTAATTTACAAGCAGTAGTAAGTGGGAATTTCTGGGTATTGGGATAGATCCAGAATGGAGATATTTTTTCCCTCTTTTCCTATGGGAACACGGAGAATATACCATATGGCTAAATTGTGTGACGTGCTGAGACATGTAGGCTGCTTAGCACCATTTCAGTTTTATCAGTGATGAAGAGGTGGTTTGGGAAATTCAGAGACTTGCCTACATTACACAGGAAGAGAATGGGAGCTGAGTTCTCTCCTTTCCTTACTCTGATAAGGCTGTGGTGTGCCAATAATGAAGATTTGGGCAGTTCAGATTTCTCTCTCATGTTGCTCTGTGTGGTTCACAAGTCCCAGTAGTTCTGAAACACACGCTTCTGACTGTGCTGTACAGAGATGTTTGATTCACTTGGGAAAGCATCAAACCAAGTTATCATTTTCACTTGCAAGCCTGGTGTGTTGATCAAGAAGAGGCATTTTAAACATAATTTAATCTCGTGGATTTGCCTTGAAGCATGGGGAAGCATGAATATGAATTCACTTTAATGGTGAATCACAACTTGGCATCGCCCTTGATTTATCTGACTCACGAAATATATGACTCATGTGTTGTTGAATTCATATTGTTTGCTTAGAGATGTTCCTCGCTTCTGGCAGTGCTGTGTTCCTTAGTTTTTGAAAATTATTATTTTTGGTGAATAAAAACATTAGAAACCAATACAAATGGTTAAGGAGAAAATATTTAATATTCTCTCTTCTCTCTTAGATCTATACGAACAAAGTTCCTTGTGTTTTGGGTTCTCAATTTTGTATCCCATCTCTCCATGGCCTGTAAATTTTTTTGAGCAGAGGTAAAATGTAACTTACCTGAAGCTCTGGAGCTGCCCATGACCTTGTCCTTGAGGACAATGATTGTCTTTCATAGCAATGGGTATTCGCATTCTGAGATGTTGCCTCACAAACCTCATGGTTAATTATTTGATGGAAGAAATCAATCCTTAAATCAAAGCATCCAAAGATATAAATTGATTATGCTAGCTATTTTTATATAATGATCAGAATCAATATTCTTAATTGGGGCAACCCATGAAATAGAAGATACTTTAAAATGCTTGATCCTTCCAGTGTTAGTGATACAGAAGAAACTAAATTTACTTGGAAATCTAAAATATGTACTTTCATGGTGCTATGCCAATTATGCACCCTCTGTCATATAGTGGGTAAACAAAATCTCTGAGTAATACAGAAAACTCATCTAAACTCACAATATCATCTCTTAGACACCATTTTCAAAAGTTAAATAAAGTCTTGGAAGCGACTGGTTTAAATCATTATTTCTCTTTCCATTTCTAAACTTGGGTGAAGAATCTATCGATCAGTAAAATGTTGAAAAAGATTCTAGCAGTTATGCAAAGTACCCAAGTATCTGATTGTAAGTGTGTAATTTCAATTTTATCTCAAGGAGTTCAGTGTGAAAGGCTTGGCATGCATCATGAAACAAACACAATATAAATTTATAACAGTAGGACTGTAAACAGTACTACTGAAAACATCCTGGGATGTTTAGAAAAATCTAAGATCTACATATGGAGGCAGATATCTTTAATTTTCCCAGAATATTTTTTTTTGTTTTGTTTGTCTTCTGATCTGTTGGACAGATCAGACAGGGATTTTTAGCTAGAAAAAGCAGAAACCCAATACAAACTCTTTTAAGGAGACAAGAAATCCTTTGAACCAGGGTACCAAGAGGTGGCTTAGAGCTGGTTGATTCTTTTTACATATTGGTTCATTTTTATCAGTCATTAGTAGCTTGGCTTGCTTGTTAGGTTAGAAGCACTGGCAGTGAGCAACAATAGATTAATTGTCTTACAATTTGCCATCTTCAAGAAAAGAAGAACTTTTCTTACCACTGCTACTTAGGATCTCAGCAAACATCCTGGCCAGTCCTGGTGCACGCAAGCCTTTGCCACTGGACATGGGGTTGGGTTAGCCTGATAGCAAAGCACAATCTGAGTCTCTTTCAGGAAAGAAGTGGACCTTTTACCCAAAGAAGACAGGAGGCCAAATGAATGCACAAAATACAGATGATCACAGTTTGGCCATTTTATTAAGGCATTGAGATACCATGATTTAGTGCTAAATATATCTTGATTCTTTAGTGCCTTCTATGTAGGTTTTGGGGGAGGGTATGAATACATATTTTGATTTTGTTTTGTTTTACATCTATGATTGTATTTTCTAAAGAAATACTGTCTGTCTGTCTGTCTGTCTGTCTATCTATCTATCTATCTATCTTCTATCTATCTATCTGTCTATCCCTAGAGGTTTTCCATGCTATCTGGGAGCTCTAAACCATAATTAATCTGTTAGTACCCATATGCAGATAGAGAAGAAAGAAGTAAAATACAGCATGCAAAGGAAGAGATGAATTCTTTGTTGGCTTTAGGACACTGCCTTTAAAAAAAAAGCTAAGTTGCATACATGTTTCTTTTCTACCACTGTTAAAAATTTGAGAAATGAACTATTTTTTTAACCCAAAAATATATAAGCAATCTAAATATTACGTAATTTAAAAATTGCTCTTACAACATTCTGGGCCTCTGAAGAAGGTAGCATAAATGTCTTACAGGGCAATCATGAGACACTTCTTGGGAATGGAGACAAAAAGACAAAGATGAGGAGTCAGCAAGTGATCCTAAGAACCCCTAGAAATAGCTTGTCCCTGGGAACAGGAGCTGCTTTTTCCAGAATGAAAGAGGCAAATATGAAAAGGTTATATTTAGAGATCAGGGAAAAGCAATGATGTTTGTCTTAAAAATCAAGTAATAACACTACCTCCCCTCCCCGCAAAACAACAACAACAACAATAACAAAAAACCTCCACAAAACTCTGCCCAAACGTTCAATTGTATTGAGCTCATGTAAGGTTTTAGAAACACCAGGTGCTAGAGCATGTCCTAAATTTACTTTGTTAACCTTAACAAGAAATACTTGTGGAGCACACAAAGCAAAGAGTGATGGCCGTGCACGTGCAGCGTGCTGTGTGTCCGTGATGGAAGAGATCCCAGAGCAATGGAGCCAGGTAGGGAGGGTAGGGCGATCGTAACCGCAGGCCGTGTTCACTCGTGACAGCATCAAAATGTGCATGAGAATGGATGCTAGGAACTTAACTTCAGGTTTTGTGACAAAACTATTAATTTTTTTTTCAAAGTAAATGCTGGAAAGGCAACCATACTTTTCAACTTTCTCAACTCTCAACTGCTGTCTCAACTTTGCTCAAGGATAGCACTCTACCACTTTAAGCCACGGACCCACTTCCAGTTTTCTGGTGGTTAATTGGAGATAGAAGTCTCCTGGACTTTCCTGCCCAGGCTGGCTTTGAACTGCAATCCTCAGATCTCAGCATCCTGAGTTGCTAGGATTACAGGTATGAGCACTGGCAGCCAGCTGCAAACCTACTTCTTAATGAGCTTATATTATCGTATAAGGGAGTTTCATTGTAATATTTCTGTGTAATGCATATCGATAAGTTCACTATCCTCAATTGTTCTTTCTATCCCGCCCCCTATTTTAGGATGTTTCATTAGAATATACATCTTCCAATCTACCTATCTTTCTCTATATAAATATTTATATGATATATATTCATAGGTAAATATATAGAGAGATATATTCATTATGATATCTAGATATAGATCACAATTAATGTGTATCTGTAACTATCTATTTGTGTATTTATCTATATTTATATATTTGTGTGTATTTCCAGTTCTCATGCATACACCTGGGATAGTTAGAACAAATGAACAATGCAGGGAATAAAACATCTTAAGAGAAGTGAGTAACCTTGGCACAGCTCAGAAGAATGCTTACTCCAGGTTGGCAAGCAGAGGAAGCAGACAGCCAGATTACACAAGGCTCTATGTGCTATCGGGTACCAGTTATCTACTGTTGAGTAACAAAGTACCCTAAGACTTAGTGGCATGAAAAAGGAATCACTTATTTGCTTGAAATTCTCTAGGTAATTGGTTTAAGCTGAGTTCAGGTGGACAGTTTTCTGCTTGTTTGGCCTGGACTCAGTCATCCAGCTGTCATAGCTGGTCACTATAACCTCTAGGGCCCAAGATGGCATCAGTCACAGCTTGGGCAGATGGCACTAGTTATGAGCCAGGTCTCCGTCTCAATGTAAACTTTTATCCCCTCAAGGGCTAGCCTGGGCTTCAGAATATGGCTATATGAAGCAACAAGAGGATGAGAGCAGGTACTGTGAAACTGCTTCAGGATGTCCTTAGAAGTTGTATGTCATTTCTATCTCTTTCTATAGCTCGAAAAGTATCTTCCTCCAGCTATCACTTTCAGATCTTGACTTTGGAGTTTCACAGGTACCATGGGAAATAGAAAGGACTCATGGTATATTTCACAGGTTTGAGGGAAAACATGGCATCTAAAAGTAAAGTTAGCTTAACAGGAGAGTCACAGACACTTGGCTGCATGAAGACTTTTTTGCAGTGGAACCCTAAGTCCACCCTCTCTGAGGTTAATTGGAGTTGCAGAGGCCAGCAGTATAATTCTTAGTTACAGATATGGGAGACTCAGCAGTGACCTGTATACCTGTATACCTGTATACCTGGAGACTGATATAGCACATGGACATCTCAGCAGACACCAACACAGATAGGTGATGGGTAGAAGTCAGGTACTCCCAAGCCCAACCTAATTCCTACACACTCACCCAGAGTTAAGTGCATGTCCAAGATGAAGTAGCAAGGAATCCTGAAATTTCAAGGATCGATGTAATTCAAAATACAAATTGAGTTACATAAATAAGAGAAGATATACTTTTTTAAAGCCCTTAATATTATGGGTAAAAAGGTTGAACTTAATATAGATCATATACATGTTTTCAAATAAACCTTTTATTAAAGTATAATAGGCGTATAGAAAAATCACACACATCATAAAATAAAAATAAATGAATATCACAATGTGAACAATTCATACTACTATTTTCACATCAGGAAATAGAATAATCAGCACTCCACAGTTCATCCCTTCTCCCCTAAAGCCTTCCTATCCTTACTTCTCTCCTAGTAGATAACTTTGGTCTATATTCTTTATGTATAGGAATGGAATCATACAGTTTTTTCTCTCTTGCATTTGGCTTATTTCACTCACATTATCTTTGTAAAATAATATTTGCCCATATTGTTTACTGTAGTTTGTTCATTTTCATTATTCCTTGGTATTCTGGTATATCAATGCAAAACCTTTTCCTGAAGCATTCCCATTTGTGGTTGATGAATAGTTGAACTATTTTCAATTTGGGACTGCTGTGAAAATATACACAGTACATTTCTCTGTCTGTTTGGCAAGCATATGAATACATTTCTCTTCTTTATATACCTAGGAGAGAAATTACCAGCTTAAATGGATGTGTACACTTAGTTTTAGTACATGTGCCAAATTGTTTCTCCAAGTGGGTGTGTTTATACTCCTACCAGTGATGTATGCAATTTTCATTATATTTTTTTCATATATTTACTAACACTTCTTCACATTGCCAGAGTTGTGTGCTTTAGTTATTTCAGAAGGTATGGACTCATTTTAAAAATTTCATTACCCTGATTAGTGTAATTGATCATATTTTCATGTTTTAACAGTCTATTTGTTTATTCTGGGAAATGCTTGCTCAAATATTTTGCTTGTTTTTTCTCTACAGCTTTTCTTTTCCTAATATAAGGGGAAGAAAGGGAAATATTTATAGATCTTAGACAAAAAACTGTGTATATGAATAAACATATTCATACATGCACACATCTATATTTGTGACTTACTTTTTCATAATCTTAGTGGTGTTATTGGATAAAGACAAATTCTTACCATACATATTTCATTTTATTTTTTTCTTTTATCATTAGTGCTTTCTACATCTTTTTCAACATTCTCTTGGATATTCCCTTTTGCATGTCCATCTATCTGCTACTTTCCATAGAATGCCTGCTACTATTGAGATTGCCTTGAGTCTGAATTCTAGGTTGATCTCTCTAGAAAGTCCTGGTTAGGCTTGGACCTAAAGGATTAAAAGGAGCTAATTATGTAAGGAATATGACAGTTGGAGGAATGGAGAATTGTCTAGGGAAAGGACAATATTATGTGTATCTATCCAAGGTATAAAAATGTTTAGAAAGTCAAGAGCTGGAAAAGTGGCCCATATATCAGAAGGAAAAGGACTGGGGAAAGGCTGGCATGTGAGTCCAAGCACAGATTCCATGGCCTTAAAGGACACTGTGAGCAGCTCAGATAAACAGAAAGTGGGGCATGAGTGCTTTTTTTTTTTTTTTTTTTTTTTTTTTAGGTTGTGGAGCCTAAACTCTGGGCCTGGGCGCTGTCCCGAACTCTGGGCCTGGGCACTGTCCTGAATTCTGGGCCTGGGCGCTGTCCCGAACTCTGGGCCTGGGCACTGTCCTGAACTCTGGGCCTGGGCACTGTCCTGAATTCTGGGCCTGGGCGCTGTCCCGAACTCTGGGCCTGGGCACTGTCCTGAACTCTGGGCCTGGGCGCTGTCCCCCAGCTCTTTCAGCTCAAGGCTAGCGCTCTACCAATTGAGCCACAGCTCCACTTCCAGCTTTTTCTGCTTATGTGGTGCTGAGGAATCAAACCCAGGGCCTCATACAAGTGAGGCAAACACTTCACCACTGAGCCACCTTCCCAGCCTGGGATATGAGTGTGTTGCTTACTTTACTTATTTGCTATTGCAATTCATTTTGTCCTTGAAATACAATTTTATTTGACATTTATTCAACTTCTTTTGAAACAGGTATTTTAATTGTGAAAGTTCAGAAATCCACATAGCTGTGATTTGGTTCTCTTTGACTATAAACAAAAAGTATAATAATAGAACTATTGTTTCATTTAAAAAATTTTGGCTTTGAGCTGAGTACATCCGTGGGTACTTGGTGAGCCAGGTAACTCCCACAGTTCCCTGTATGGAACTCTGCATATGCTAAACCATTTCTTTGGAAGTTAGTAAAAGGTTCCCAGATGTGACTCAGTGTATGTTCACTTCATAGCTTCTTTCATTCTTCTTTGTTCGCAGGAAGAGTCATAAAAGAGATGAGTCAATGAACATACAGGAGTGTGAATCTGGGCCCATTATCCTCAAGCACTCAAGAAAACACTTGTCACCAAGAACTCTTTATCAAAAGGTCTTTTGTTATTTCAAGGACACACTAACCTACACAATGACTATACTTTCTGAATGCTTCAAAGAGTCTTTGCTATTATGCTGAAAAAAAATGCATCTGCCTAGGAATTGCAACACCACGTATAAAACAAGCTCCAAACAGGTTCAAGCTGTTGTATTCATGTCAAATCCATCAACCTTTCCATTTGTACATTTTATCACAGTGACTGTACTTGATTCTGGAAAGCAAGTCCTGGGCACTTTGTCTTCCTATCATAAAAATAAAGCAGAACTTTGATTTCAAAGTTCAGCAAAATAAAATACTAGGAAGCCGGTACTGGAAAGGGGTGGTAGATAAGTAAAAAGGAGAAGAGGGGAAAGTGCAGACGAGAATCAGATGTACATCCTACAACATTAAGAAGAATGATGGAGGGGATGGGAAGGGAAGAATGGGTGGGAGTATTGAAAGAGATGACGTTGATCAAAATATATTATATTCATAAGCTTCTTGTTAAATGGCAATTTCTTCTCACAACTACTTAGAGAATATGTGGCCTTATTGAATAATGGAAAAGTCTACTGTTAATTATCTTCATAATTACTGCTATCTATCTTCATAGACTGGAATTAGAAAAAAAGTATATTAATACAAAGTGTATGAAAGTTATGAACAGGTTGAATTCTTCTGTCATCTCCATGGGTTATTCTTTTCTTTTTTACTTTTTTTTTTTTAAAGAAAATAGAAGTGGATTATATTCAGCTGTTATCAATTCATGAAAGCATGGAGAAGAGTTGAAATACCTATCGAGATCCCACTATGTATAAACTTTAAATATATTCCTTTTGAAAAAAAATGACCAACTGCCAACTCTAGAAGTTGCTTTTCACTGCAGATAAACTTGCTTAGTGTCTTCTGGAACTATAGGAATTCTCATTAGCACAGGATCACCTTAGTCGTGGCAGATATTTAGAAAATACTTTTTTTAGTTTTCAGGTTAATCAACAGCTATGTGATGTGATCAGGAATCTTTCAAAGCTTCTTTTATAGTTTGAAATGAGATCTTGTAGACTTTTGTCTTTAATGTCAAGAAGAATTGCTGGTAATTTTGGTGTTAATATCTGGCTTAAAAAATAGCATATTTTTCTTTAACTTCTACCTAGTATCTAGCACACATTCTCAAAGGTATTGAAGGCTTGAGGAGATTGGGGTGAAGTCAATAAACTACGTGTCTTGAGTACTCCTTTCCCCACAAAAGGAGTTATTGTAGTGAAGCCAAAGCAATTTAATTTCAATCATGGAATCTGTTATTGAGCTGCTCCCTGATAGCAGGTGGTAACATTCATTGTAGGATTGGCAGGACAGGAGCCAATAGAAACTGCCTCTAGCGCTTTCTGACCATATACAGTTACCTCTTTGGTTCTATTAAATTACAGAATCTTATCGGTAAAATTCAGTTTTCTTTTAAAAAGTGAGCAAGAGGAAGAAAGAACCAGTTAGAGTAAAAAAAAAAAAAAAAAAAAGTGAATGCTCCTGTGAGATCAGCCCTTAAATCTGAAAGGTACAGAGAGGCCACTGAAGGATTAAAGATGACCTTTGCAGAGGACACGCTTTTCTAGAATTCAATTAGACAGTCCCTGCAGATGGAGGAGCCAGTTGGGAGGGCAAGATTGTGTGGCGGGCTGGGCAGGCCCACTGGCCCAATGGTCTCTCAAAGAAACACACATTACAGCCTGCTAAGTAGACTCTCCTGGCACTCTGCCTAACTGG
The DNA here is from genome assembly GCF_019054845.1 of Dipodomys spectabilis. Lineage (NCBI taxonomy): Eukaryota > Metazoa > Chordata > Mammalia > Rodentia > Heteromyidae > Dipodomys > Dipodomys spectabilis. The sequence continues at coordinate 21,732,509 of NW_024870678.1, read as the reverse complement.
AAGGCAGCTTACCTTCTGTGAGGAAGCTAGTGGGGCAGGTTGAGCACTTAGACTCTATCATCCTAATTCTAGCTCTGCCCCTCTGGCTAGGTACACAGGGCATTTACTACATCTAAGTATCAGTTTCTGCATAGGGTTAGAGTTAGTACTAGCAAGTGCCTAGACTCGGCAAAGCTTTGATAAATGACAATGATCATGATGAGGAGGAGTAAGAGAAGAAGGAAGAGGATGATGACTTAATTCAGTATTGGCTAAGGCTGTTTTTTTTTCTTCTGAACTTTGGATGAACCCAATTCATGAACCAGATTCATCTGTTTTTTTTCCTGACACAGAATTAAACATAACTGCACATCTTCATATCTCTGTACAACTGCATATCTCTCTTTCTAACCCCTCCCCCCACAAACTAGAAATGATTGCTTCTAGCATTTCTAGAATTACACTGAAAATCATAAAAAGAAGGAATAGTAGTCCTCAAGCAAAAATTAGTTATATTTAAATAATGTTTAATTTCAAATCTGATTTTTGTTATCTTTTTTAATATTGAGAGAGACTATATTGTATTTAGGACATTTTAGGCTTCCTAAAAGAACAGAAAAACAAGCAGTAGATCCAGTGCCTTATTTAGGCCTTTGACTATTTTCTGTATCAATATATAAAATCAACCAACAGTTTTGCGCATGGAATTTCACAAAACTGTTAAACCACATAAGAATAACTTAAGAGTATTTCCAGCAGTATCTTTTTCTAAAAAGTTTTCAAATAGGGCTGGGAAGGTGGCTCAGTGGTAGAGCGCTTGCCTTGCATGCTCAAGGCCCTGGGTTCGATTCCTCAGCACCACATAAGCAAAAAGAAAAAAGCCGGAAGTGGGGCTGTGGCTCAAGTGGTAGAGCGCTAGCCTTGAGCTGAAGAGCTGAGGGACAGTGCCCAGGCCCAGAGTTCAGGCCCCATGACCGGACCCCCCCCCCAAAAAAAAAAGTTTTCAAATAACAGAAAATTTGATGGGTAGAAAACTTGATGTTCAGTGACAGTATTGAGAGAAACTATAGTTTCACTTGGAAAACTTGAAGGAAAACACTATGTTTATATATATATATGTGTGTGTATATATATATGTACATATATACACTGAAGTTCACATAATAGCAAATTCATTATTGTGGTTCTTGAACTGAGTTTGGTTTGACCTATACTTGGTGCTCAATGTATTCTTCAATGAGCAATTGAATGGATGATTAAATGGGAGATATCTTGGAAAAAACCTGAAAACAGCTTGTTCTTAACATGAAAATTTCCATGCTTTCTTATTCTCCTCTCATTCATGGCTTGTGAATACATCTGAAGCAGTTGAAAAACATTTGCCACTAAATGCCCAAACTACTGAAAGCTAACTGGTATAATTGGAGGGAGAGAAAGAGTTGAGGACAAGTAAAAGAGAAATTCATGTTTTTCCATTAAGTTTATAGACTTAAAACTCAAGAAAGCTACAATTATCAAAAAACTCTCCTTTGCAAATTATATGCTGATAATTGAGCTCACAGCAGTAAAATTGGTAATCAAGATAACTGGGAGAATAAAATTCACATTTAGAGTTAGTACATTAGAACATTTTGCATGAGTAATGTACTTACAGAGATAAGCTTTATTGCAGAAAAAATGATTAAGAGATTTATCGTCTGTGTAGAACATGTTTTTGTTGAGGACCAAAGCTACTGGAAAGGGAGATGGAAAAGACGTTGGAAACACATTTGCCTTCGCATTCCTTCATTGTCTTGTTTGCCTTAAATCCAGAAACATGAATAAGATCATGTCTGGAAACTTCCCTTCCTCTATCTTGAGAAAAAGTATATTCTTCTTGTGTTCTGAGGAAATGTTATTTTGGAGGACTTGTAGAAATGAATTTGAGTAAGTTTATGTTGTCAGTTCCTTTGTAGAAAAATATCAGCTGTAAATCATCACAGACTACATTTAAGAAACAAAGAACAAATTTAGCAGGTGGATAATCTCTCCAGTGTCAGTCAGCAAGCATCTGTAGAAAGGTTATTAGTAAAAATTATTTTCAGACATTCCTATGATTCTGAATCTTCTTTATTAAAGTGGTATGATTTTGGGACTACCTCTATACAGAAACAGGAGAATATAAAGTATCCTATAACAGTATGTATGGTATGAATCAAGGAAAAATTGCATTGAGACAGAAGCCCTGTGTATTTCTGTCAAAGCAGAGGACTGAGGACATGATTGCTTCTTCTCCATATGGTCCTAGGAGCATCAAGCTCTACTGCATTTCTCTGGCTGCACATTTTCATGTTGTTACATCCACTACATGGTATTCATTGATGATTTTTTTGTGGTAGAAGCATTGAGTAGAAAAGGTTGTAAGAGCCACGAAACAGGACCATGAGCCTAATTAATCTGTTAGGCCTTGCCTGTGACAATAAGAACAGTATTCCAGAGGTAGTGGAAAGAAAGGCATCCCAAAAGTTAGAGTATCAGGGTTCTGGCACCTAAAATGCTTGCTCAAGTCACTTAAACACACATTAAATAAGATAATCTGTAGACAATTATACCATAAAATATAAAAGATTACATATATTTTTTTCTAAGTGACAGTTAATCATATATATGGTATGTATGTATGTTGTGTATATATGTTGAAAGACAATATAAGAATTTTGACCAAGTTTAAAAACATTCTTAAGGTTCTTCTTCTTGACACATCTACTTGACAAGTTTTCTTGATAATTTGATTAGGGTTGTTTTCAAAGGAGAAATAAAATACTTTAATTTTTTTAGGTCATTATAATCGTTGTGTGAGAAATATTTCCCCAGGCCTTTGTCCAAACTCTGTAGACTTGGAAAAGGAGCCAGAAGGCCTGGGTCTATGTCCACAACCATCACCAACTCTGTGACTTTGTCATACATCTGAGTCAGTTTCTTATCTCAAGGAGTGACTGAGAAAAGCCATGAGGAAAATGGTATAAACAAGTAAGCTATAATGAAAGTCAGCTCCAACATAACCTATTATTCTTTTGGCATGAATACTAATTATAGGTTGATTATACTTTAAATGGAGTTGACTAATAAGAACAGCTTTTCCTTGGGGGTATTATTTTCAAGTGTACAGTTAAATGAAACCATTATATTAATGTTTGCATGGAAAGACCAGAAAGAAATGGCACTAAAATGTGTAACATTTCTAGTCCAGTCTCTACACAAATATAATTGGAACACATTAGCACAGAGTATTAGAAGATGGATCATTAACTGCTTGATTATTATTGCTTAAAACAGTTTTCTCATCCTAAAAAATTATCTCTTGGGACACAAGTTGAGTATTAAAATAATCAAATTTGAACTTTAAAAATAATTTGGGGAGCTCTATGTGGAGTCTTTTGAGGAACCTCCATACTGCTTTCCAAAGTGGTTGAACAAGTTTACACTCCCACCAACAATGCAGTAGGGTTCCCTTCTGTCCACATCCCCTCCAGCATCTGTTGTTATTAGAGTTATTAGAGTTCTCCCCTACGACCCAGCAATCCTAATTTTGGGCATTTACCCGAATGATCACAAACAAGCTACCAGCCACGACTAAGTTTATTGCAGCGTTATTTACCATAGCTAAGATATGGAACCAGCCTGGATGCCCCTCAGTAGATGAATGGATCAAGAAAATGTGGTATATATACACAATGGAATTCTATGCCTCCATCAGAAAGAATGGCCTTGCCCATTTGTTAGGAAATGGAAAGACTTGGAAAAAAATTATACTAAGTGAAGTAAGCCAGACTCAAAGAAACATAGGTCCCATGGTTTCCCTTATTTGCAATAACTAGTATATGTCTGAGTCAAGCAGAAAAGGTCAGATAAAATGATGTTAGGGAAATGAACCCCAAGATAAGGACACAAGTGGCTTTTTCTTTCTTGCGATTGTTTCTAATGTATTTATAACGTACCACGTGATTTTTGTTGCTTTGTATGTCCCTCCCTCAAGGTATTATCCCTGCTTTCACTGTATTTGATGTTGGTATAATTTGTGGAGGGGAAGGGAAAAAACAAATTGTTTAAATAGAGGTACAGGTTGACCCATTGCAACAATGAGATATACAAGACACTATATCGAAAAAGGAACTTTACAATTTAGGCGGCAGTGTGGGGGGAGTGTAGTTGTGGAGGTTGGAGGGAAGGGATAGTAGGGGAAAAACAAAGGTGGAGGCAACAATGCTTGATAAGAAATGTACTCATTACCTTGCTCATGTAGTTGTAACCCCTCTGTACAGTATTTTCACAATAAAAAACTTATTTAAAAATTTTGGTATAAGAAACTTAGCTTATTTTACACAACCTAATATTAGATGGGAAAGAACTCCTTGCTTTGAAAATCTAGAACATAGGTCTGACTTGTTCTCACTGAATTTCAGCTCTTAAATTTTGTATTAAGAGCCATTCTATGGTTGGTAACTGATTCAAGTCATCAGTGGAAAGTTTCTTTGGGTCAGATGATCTGGTCAATCACTGAATAGATGCATTCCATAAGAAAGAAAGTCACCTAGAACGAATGACACAGAAGCTAAATGATTTTCCCGTAGTAATTTAGGCCTCTGACATTTTCATTTTAGCAAAAAGAATTGTAAATCAAAATTGCATATTCTTTTCTCTACTGAGTGCTTCTAAAATAGGTTGCTGATAAAATGCCTTGAGTTATATATGACAGGTTTTTCTATAAACATAGACTATTATCCCCCTCCCCCCACAAAAGCTACATAGCAACATGATAATGGGTACCTTTGTATGGAATAATTTTTACTGGCCATTTTTTTTACTGGAAAAAACCACAGCAATATAAAATTGTTCTGAACAGTGAACAGGAAGAAAAGTGGAATGTTAAGTGAACTCAGAGGCTCAGTTTGAATGTGATAGTTTATATCAGCTCAGCTCTGAGCAGCACAAACTAGAGAATTCCCTTTTAACCAATGAAACACTCTTTCCTCTCTCTCTCTAGTAAGCATACACCAGTCATGGAGACTTTGTTTTCCCATCTATGTGGCTAATGGTCATAGAGATGGTTAGCTATCAGCTTATAAGCTGCACAAGTATCATGGGAGAGACTAGAACATGTAGACAAAGTACAGTGTCTTCTGCTGAACGTGAAAATTATTTATGGAAACTAGCAAGGCAGCCTGAGCTTGTGATGTCTCAAACACTAGGCAGATTGGAGTACCGGGGTGAAAACCTCTTACCAGCAGTAATGTAACTATGGGCTTTTGAGCAAGCACTGTGAACATGGTTTGAGATACTCTTTGGTCCCAAGTACAGATGGAACTCACAGAACTGTATCTCTGTCTATTCTTTCAGGTGAAAAACTATGCCTTAAATATATATACTTGGGCTACTATAGAATTGAGTAGGGCTGGGAATGTGGCTTAGTGGTAGAGTGCTTGCCTTGCATGCATGAAGCCCTGGGTTCAGTTCCTCAGTACCACATAAACAGAAAAAGCCAGAAGTGGTGCTGTGGCTCAAATGGTAGAGTGCTAATCTTGAGCAAAAGAAGCTCAGGGACAGTGCCTAGGCCCTGAGGTCAAGCTCCAGCACTGGCAAAAAAATAAAAAAGAGAAAAATTAAAAAAAGATTTATTTAATACAATTGAACCACTAAGGACACATGCTTGAACTGTGTAACTTCATTTACATATGAACTTATTTTTGAGGTTTGTGACAACTTGAAAAACTGACAGACTGACATTGTGGCCTAGAGCTACTGAAGAAAGTAAGAAAAGCTATGTCACAGATGCATAAAATATATTCATATGGTAATATGCTATATCTTTTACTCCCATAAAACATATACAATCTACAATAAAAGTTAAAATTTACCTAAGCAATCACACAGGCTTTATAGCATGCCAGTTAGAGTAGATGAGGTTTGGGGTCATGAATGTACAATATTAACTGTCATAAAATGGTATGATTGTAATAATTTTGTAGCCATTTCCTGTTGCTGTAGGGTGAGATCAGGTTTTGAAAGTCTCGGCTTATAATGCTGTGAGGCTAATCAGTGCCCAGCAAGTAATTGTGTCTCCAGTACCTTTCATATCCTAGCAAAAAATATTCCTTAGAGGTGCTCACTGATGGCTCACAGTATATAATATGTAGAACATAAAACTGTGTCTAGTTCCTGAGTGTCCAGTTCTATGTGCTCTTTTATGGGAATTATCTAGACACAGATGAGTCTGGAATGGAAGAATTAATTGAATATTTGAAAGAGTATTGGCTATGGAACCAGAATGACTAACATTTAAATGTCAGCCCTTAGAATTGCTATCAGTGTGCTCCAGAATTTAGGATTGGGACATTTTTAACTCTCTGAGTTACTGTTTACCTAAGAAGTGAGGAAAATATTCAATGATTAAATGAAATGGCATGAATAATGTATAGAATAGACACCAAGCAAATGGCTCCATTGCGAATGTTATAGCATGTTGTACTCAATATTTACTTCTGGTTATTCTGCATGCTTTATGAGAGCTTCATCTCCAACATCCACTCATGACACAATTGCTCAGAACACACACACACACACACACACACACACACACACACACACACACACACACACACACACACACACACATATGTGTGAATGTCTGAAATTAGCTGCCTAATTTTAGTATCATCCTAAAGAAACAAGCTCAATGTGCCTCAAGAATCCATGTACACAATTTGAAGTTAATGGTTGTGATAACAGCTGTCATGCTTTCAATCTCCTAATCTTTGATGTACAGGAAATATATAACAATGTGTCTCTAAAGTCTTCAAGGTTAAGAACTTGTCTATGAATTCCAATCTTCATAGGCAGCCAATTTCAAAAGCATGAACTCACTTACCAGATAATTTGACTCCTTCCACATTGAAAGAGAGCAAACACTCAAGCTTCTCAACAGGATGTTACCTTATGATCAAACATGAGGAAGCTACCAGGAACATTAAAATGTGACCTGGCAGGTTTAGCAGTAATAAACAAAGTAGTTTGTTACAGCAAGAAACATCTTCCTTTTCCTTCTTTAAACACATTTAGGGAAGCCATATAACCAGTTCTCCAATGTCTTTTACTTGTCTTAGTTTCTTAGAGAACATTTGGAAGTTGTAGAATGAAAGTGAGCTGGTATTCACCCATCCTCCAGAGTTTTGCCTTTCATAAATGAGGTAGTAACACCATGGAATGCTCAAAGAGGCTCTGCTGAAGGATGCTAGGGGCATCTGTGAGGGGTCCTGTCTGCCTCGTTCACATTCTTACAGTCCCAGTAGCTGGGTTTGGGTCAAGGATTCAGACATCTTGGTTTGAAAATACTTAAGAAGTTTGCTCTTCTTCAGAGGTTTGCCTCACTCAGATCTTGAAAGTAATCTTTAGAAGATGTCATTTTAAGATACATTTAGAGCCTCTGTTAGGTAGTAGAGTCTGGAATTCTATCGAAATCATTTCACTGTGACCCTAGATCTTCTATCAGGGAAGATTTGGAGGTGAGGGGAGAGGAGGTGTGGGAGAATCAGAGACAGAGAAGGAAAAAGAGAACAATGTGGAGAGCAAGAACAAGAAAAGCAGGCAGAAGAAGAAGAAGAATGCTAATGATGATGGTGATGACAATGATGCTTAAAGGGTCCAGAATCAAACAAGAAAATCTCTAGCTGCTTTAACATGTCTAAGGCTCCTGGAGATGTGAAAGGAATAGTTAGCAGTATTAACTGTGAGGCATGAGTTTAAAGATCTCTTTCTTTTCATAGTTCAACCAGAGAGGCTTCAAAGAGAAAGGGAATCCTCTTTCTGCTTTGAAGTTTTTACTCTCTGTCATTTTCATGTAAAAGTATTTTGTTTCTACCTCTTTCTTCCTGGCAAAGAAAATCTATGGAAACAAGTGAAACCCCTTCTTAAAGACTCTGAGTTACCAAATATAAATGATTCTAATTACTTGGAATCAAACTTTTTATTTCATAAAAAATATCAAGAGGTCGCCTTGAGCTGAAGAGCTGAGGGACAGCGCCCAGGCCCAGAGTTCAAGCCCCACGATCGACAAAAAAAAAAAAAAATATCAAGAGGTATGTATCTCTTGGTGAATGCAGAAGGAATAGAATAGTTCCAATTGATAAAAAAAGTTACACTGAGGGCTGGGAAGTTGGCTCAGTGGTAGAGCGCTTGCCTTGCATGCCTGAGGCCCTGGGTTCGATTCCTCAGCACCACATACTCGAAAAGAAAAAAGCCAGAAGTGGCGCTGTGGCTCAAGTGGTAGAGCGCTAGCCTTGAGCTGAAGAGCTGAGGGACAGCGCCCAGGCCCAGAGTTCAGGCCCCACGACCGGACCCCCCCCCCCAAAAAAAAAAAGTTACACTGAACATAAACATTTGAACTATTAGAGAAATATACTCTTTTTGAAGTATTTGAGCAAGAGAGAAAAAGTGGGTAATATCGTGGTTTGAATTCAAGGCATCGTGTTTGCTAGGACAGCTCTCTACCACTTGAACCATGCCCTAAATCCTTTTTTTTGCTTTTATTATTTTTAAAATAAGTTCTTTGATTTTCTCTTGGCTGTGATCCCTTTTAGGGTGCCCACATAGCTAAGATGACAGATTCACAACATTGTTTTCATATTTTTTTATTGATTGAGATTGAGTCCTGTTAAACTTTTTACCGTGGTTGGTCTTAAACCTTGTTCTCCTGTCCAGAACCTCCCAAGTAGCAAGGATTACAAGACATGACCCACTGCACACAGAAGGAAAAACATTTGGGGCTGGGAAGGTGGCTCAGTGGTAGAGTGCTTGCCTTGCATGCATGAGGCCCTGGGTTTGATTCCTTAGCACCACGTAAGCAGAAAAAGCCAGAAGTGGTGCTGTGGCTCAAGTGGTAGAGTGCTAGCCTTGAGCTGAAGAGCTGAGGGACAGCGCCCAGGCCCAGAGCTCAGGCCCCATGACTGGCAAAAAAAAAAAAAAAGGAAAAACATTTGGATTTAAGATCGTTTGCAATGTACCCCTGGATACACCTCTAAGGGCTCTTTGTCCGTTTTGTTTTTTGACACATTCTCACAATGTCTTTGTAGGTATTTTTCCTAGTGAACTCATGTTTTAGGTCTTTATAGATGACCAGATAGATGCTCTATAGATGCTAATTCTTCACAGGCCAAACTTAGTAGATTCATTCTTAAAAGGAAAGAAAAAAAAAAAAGAAAAACGAACAGATTTTTCACTTTCATCCTTTTGGCTCAACATTAATTCTTCTAAATGAAGAGAAATAGAAAACACATCCACACCCTGCCCCACACCCCCAGCCCTCACACACATACAAAGAAGTTCAAATCTAATTACACTCAACCCTGTCCTACTGTTGACACAGATAAGACAAGTCAGATAGGTTAACTTTAGAGTTCATCCTCCAACAGTCACTCAAGGATCTAGACCTCTTATTTAATCTGTCAAGTTGGAAAACTTTTCTATCAGCATGATAGATGGCAGAGAACATGGAGAATGCACAGATACCTTTCATTGGCCTTGGACCTGCTGGGACACGCCACTTCAATCTCAGTCCTACTGGTAAGGATTAAATTGCATATGTCTACCTAGCTTCTGGGAGGCTGAGAAATGCCTTTTTCATTGTCAATTGCTCGGCAGTACAGACATGACTTTGAATATAGATTTTTGTATTTTAGAGGAAAAAAAATCCACATATAGTCAAGAAGAGATTCTATTATTCTATTGGCATATTTCTTTTGCATTCAATTAAAAATGATTATGGAATTTTATTCCCACTGATTGTCATGCCTTTTAATCTCATTCATATATAAAATGTGAAAATAGGGGCTGGGAAGGTGGCTCAGTGGTAGAGCACTTACCTTGCATGCTCGAGGCCCTGGGTTTGATTCCTCAGCACCACATAAGAAAAAAGCCAGAAGTGGCTCTATGGCTCAAGTGGTAGAGCACTAGCCTTGAGCTGAAGAGCTGAGGGACAGCGCCCAGGCCCAGAGTTCAGGCCCCACGACCGGACCCAAAAAAATAAAAAATAAATAAATAAATAAAATGTGAAAATATACAGGAAGTTCAAAGCCAGAATTCTTACAGCAAAAATTCACGTTTTCCAATGAGCTCTGTCTTATTGACTGCTTCTCCGGTTTCCCTCCTCCTTTTATTAACAGATTAAGTGTATTTATTTACTTATTTTGATGCTGGCTTCAACCATCTGCACCAACAGGCAATATAGACAAATGTGTCATTAGTTTTCTTTACCTGATCTTGGAAGTTGACTGATTGTGTTTTTAAAGAAGATATACTCTGCCTCCAGATGATGGAATAGGAAAGTAAAAATATTTTCCCCCAGCAATTCAAAGGAATATCCAAATATTAACAATCACAATGGTAACAAGGGCAAATAATTCTTTGTCCTTGAAGGCATGAGCTTAGGGCATAAATCATGACATTTTTGAAGGTGCATCTGTAAGTAGCAAACTATGTTTTTAACAGCTACTTTGACTTTGTATCAGCATCTTGAATTTGGGAACAAGTAATAACAGTGATTACATGTATTTCTTCATCCTAGCCTAATAGACTGATTGGACTACTATGTGGCCATTGATGGGAAATAACTTACACTGAAAGGACCCACCTTCCCCCTGACGGTTCTATCTCATTTTGTCCTTGCTACCAAGCCTGCTCAGTCATTTCCCCTTCCCCTTTCTCTGAACAAATGCACCTGGTGGTTTTGGGAAAAAGCTAGAGACCAAGGCCGTGTCTGTGGATGATGTCTTTGGTGGACACAGATACTGTTGAAACCTTGAAAGTCCCCATTCAAGATAAGAGTGCTCTCCCACCATGTCTCTGTCTTACCTTGTTTCCATCTGCCCTGCCTGACTTCACTTTTTTGCCATATAAAAAGAGACCCTAATTGTTAGGGGGAGAGCGTGCATCTCTTTTTCTTCATTTGGCCTGATGGAGACTTGGTTGCCCTTTCCAGGTTTTCTTCCCAAATAAAACCCGTTGGTTTGTTGAGTTCATCTTTCTGCCTTTCTTCTTTTCTTATGGTCATCCTCCCTGAGCTCCATATAAAATTATACTGGGTGCATAAACAAGCACTTAGTTCTCATCAGATAATCCCTGAGACCTAGAAAATCTGACTTTCAATGGAAAAAAAAATTCCCAAGTTAATAGTGAGGAAAATGATCATGGCTCAAAATATGTGAATAAGCTGCCAGATTCTTTTCTTAGATCGCTAAAGATTTTATACCAAGCTGTCCTCTTGTTTCTATGATATCATTTTGGCATTTTCGGTCCAAGGGCAATTTTTGCTGTAATAATTCTGGCTTTGAACTTCCTGAATATTTTCACATTTTTATATAATTGACCATCTCTGATATTTTGAACTATCTCTTTTAGATCTTTTGAATATCTTTTAGATGACTTTTAATACATATTTTGCATCAGACAAGTGTCTACTACATTAGAGACTTACTTTTATATTTTCTTTCTTCTTTTCTTTTTAAATTCAACAGTGTTTTTTACTACTGAAGATTTCCTCTATATATCCTATGTGTTCTCTGTGCTGAGCCATCCTGGGTTTTAGAATATGTATCACAAGCTGTTGAAAGAACAAAGGAGTAATTGTGCTAGTCCACAATCTGTAATTTCCTAAAGACTGGGCACAATTGTTTCCCTCCCTCTCAGAATAGTGATGGTGAAATGAGTGAGAAATTGAGAAACAATGTGATAGATTTAACATAGAAATGTGTTATGATAGAAATCTGATAAAAAATGAGGAGAAAAACTTCAAAGCTGTCAATTTGAAAAATGTTAAATAACATGTCATACAAATCTTTTCAGAAAGTTTTATGATTCAGAAGGATTAGATGTTTTGATGTACTAAATATAACTTTCTTTTTAGGGGGAAGAGAGGAGATATCAGGTGGAAGACCAAGGAGAAGGAGAAGGAAGGTTGTTAGCTAATTTTCTTTATCTTTTCTTTTCCTGAACTTTAAATCGTTGTAGAGGAGAGAAACAATTTAATGTGCCCATTTATCTGTCCATTGGTCCGTTGTAATTTTCTAAGTAAAATTTCATCAATGCAAGTTTGTCTTATTGTCAGCCTCATTATATTAATCTCACCTAACTTCAGCTGTCACTAAACATACAGTATATGTTTTATTATATAGTTTGGTTTATATTATTGACCAAGAGGTAAGTAGTAAGCAAGCTAGTTTCTTACACTAGGCCTATTTCCTCAACAATCTTTAAAAAAGGAATTCACACATTGAGTCAAAGCACGACTAGAATAACTTACAGCTAAAGCTGGCCATGTGACTCAATCTTAGCAAATAAAATGTAGGGAAAAAAATGAAGTGGATGAGGCTTCCAGGAAATAACCTTCCTTTTTCCAATAAAAAGAGAGAAATTTGGCTAGCCTGTGTCTTATGTCCTATGTTCTCTGCACTTGTATGATACCTTATGCTTTCAGGCATAAAGATAAAAAGTCTTAAGTTGAGGGTATAAAGCATGATGCAGAGGGAAGTTAGTCTCATGAATAGCTGTCTCATCCCTGGCCTGGTCACCTTGAATGTCCTTGTGAAAGGAACTTGACAGCCTCGTGTCTGTTTAGGCTGCTCGGCTGGGTTTCTCTTCCGTGAAGCCAAGTGCAATAACAAATCACCAAACTTAATTAGACAGTTACTTCCATGATGAAAACAGAGACCAACTGTTTTATAGTCTGCTTTTATCTGTGCATAGAATCAGCATCACAAATATAAAAAAGCTGAAGTTATCTTGAGGTGTATCACATCCTTTTTGTTGTTGGATTTGGGGTCATGATTCTTTTTCCTACCTTCAAACCTGCTTAACTCCTCTTTACGAATTTACTTCCTCCTTTTTCTTTCTCTTGACACTCCTCTCATACTCTGACTGACTTTCAGAGAAGGTTATTTGCAAGCACATTGTTTTCTGTTCACATGTTGCCATTTATTTTACAGCTGAAAGGACCGGAGAGATGGTGTAACTCAATTCTGTCACTCCACTAAAGAAGAAACAATGACTAAAGATGATAAAATAGTTACCCAGATGCAAACCTTTGCGGAAACAAGACTGATTGGCAATTACGTGTGACAAATGCTAATGACAATGGCAAACATTTATGATACTTTTACTATATGTCAGGCTTAGTAATAAGCATCATGTATGTTTTATCAATATTTAATCTTGCCAACAAAGTCCTGAAAATGAATTTATGAGCATCTTCTTTAACAGATGAGAAACTCAGAAACAGGAAAGTGGAATAACTCTTCATGGTCACATACCTAGCCACACTTCACTGATGGAGTACAGAGCTGAGCTGCACTTAGTCCATAGAATCTGTCAGAATGAAAAATGCTAGTGACATGTAATTAGTCTGTCACAGATTAATAAGAAATTGGAAAACTACCTGTCACAGTTTGAGAATAGCAAGACTTTCATTCAATCAACAGGGTTATATCAGGTATTAAGCAGGGCTCTGGAAATATATCATGGTCTAAGTGCCATTTTTTGGCTTTAAGAAACTTATATTCTCTGGGAGGAAGAGTGAGAAGTAAGCAGGCAGATAAGTCATTTCATAGAGGATGCTAGGGGAGACTTCAAACAAGACATCCTTGAGGCTGAACCATGAGCTATCAAAGGGACTCAACAAACTAAGGGGTAAGGCATCATGCGGAAATAACATATGATGTGGTGATGATCATGTGAAATAGCATATGATGTGGCTAAAAATAAGATGACATCAGGGTGTACTGTGAAACGCGAGGCAAGAGGTTTGGCTAGAATTTTCAGATAGAAATAATCTGGAAGTTTGGATAGAAAAGAACAACGGGCAGCCAACCAAATGGTTTTAATTGCAGGAGTAATTTGATCAGATTTATATTTTAGCACGACCACCCTGGCTGCTCAATAAAGGAAATACTAAAAAGAGATTCTTTTTATGTTTCAAGAAATTTTACTGTCTTTGTTTTACATTCTTTCATTTATACCATTCAGGATAATTCTGAGAGCACTTCAAAAGAATAAAAAAAGATTCTTTGCTTTATCACCAATGCATCATGACTGGGAGTCATTGGAGTTGAAGTTTTCAGTGTATGTTTGAAAACATGGGTAGACATTACTTCAGGTGACTGAGGAGCACTTGTATTATGGGTCTGAGCTAGAGAATATCTTGGATTTAATGCATTCATATGAATTTGCCTGTATTTGTTGTAAAGTTCCTATAGCCGAGAAGGAAGTACAATACTGCTTCTACTAGCAAATAAGGAGCTTCAATCTTCAGACATATATACATAAAAATGAATAGCTTCTTGCTTTTCCTGAAAGTTCAAAAACTCTACCTTGGAGGACATCTCTTTAAGCTCTACCTTGGAGAACATCTCTTTAAGGCATCTTATTCCAGTTAAAGACGTTCATTCTATTCAAGTTCTTTACCCAGCCCTAGGCTACGTCCTCACCTGCATCTAAAAAACTACTATTCTAACAGAGAACTGATGACTCCCACATGTAATTCCAGTTACTGAGGAAGCTGAGATCTCAGGATCAGAGTTTGAAGCCAGCTGAGGCAAGAAAGTATGTGAAACTTTTATCTCCAATTAGATTCACACACACACACACACACACACACACACACACACACACACACACACACACACAAAGCTGGAAGTGTAGCTATGGCTCAAGTGGTAGAGTACTAGGTTTGAACAGCATGCTGAAAAAAAAATGAAACTTTGTTGCTTGTGAAAAATCAGATTTACAGTCCTGGGGTTTGAACTCTGGGCCTGGGCATTGTCCCTCAGCTCTTCAGCTCAAGATGAGTGCCCTACCACCTGAGCCATAGCGCCACTTCCAGTTTTCTGGTGGTTTATTAGAGATAAGAGTTTCATGGACGTTCCTGCCTAGGCCAGCTTTGAACTGTGATCCTCAGATCTCAGCCTCCTAAATAGCTACGATTGCAGTTGTGAGCCACCAGCACCTGGCCCACACCAATCTTCTAATCTTCTAAATATTCAGTTTCCCAGTGAAGCACATCTGATGCCTCTAGGCCTCCGTTTTTCTCCTACAAACCAGTTTTCCATAAGCTTTGAGCCCCATTGCCTCACTAGATTGCAAGATCATTTTGGAACAGCCAATGACAGCTTTGTGAAAGCCACATGTCCCATATTCCCCTGTGTACTGGCCAGGAGCTAGGACTTTACTCTGAGATTAAGTAGAAAGCCTAACCATTCTATCATATAAATCATATTTGATTACTCTAATCTATTCCTTCATTTTTCACAGCTGAACTTTCAGCTCCCTTATCATTTCTGTATGTATGTGTATGTGCACGCCAGCCTTGCACTTGAACTCAGCCTGGGCACTGTCTCTGAGGTGGTTCTTTTTGCTCAAGGCAAGCACTCTACCACTTGAGCCACAGCTCCACTTCCAGCTTATTTTTTCTTTTTTCTTCTGTGTGTAGTTAATTGGAGATAAAAAAGTCTTATGAACTTTTCAGCCTGGGTTGGCTCTGAACCAAGATCCTCAGGTCTCAGACTCCTGAGTAGCTGGGATTACAGTTGTGAGCTACTGGCATCCTAGCTACCCTATCATCCTGTCTTCATTTCTTCCCTGGCCATTTCTTTTTTTTTAATTGTGAAAGTGCTGTACAGAGGGGTTGCAATTGCATGGGCAGGATAGTGAGTGCATTTCTTATCAAGCATAAGAAAAAAAAAAGTCAGATTTATCTTCAGAGACTAGAGGACATTTAACTTCATCAAGTCTTAATATTAAAATTTCTGAGGACACTTGTGATCTACATCTGACCTCTCCAGATAACATATTTATTAATTAGACTATGAGAAAAATCTGTTTGCACTAATTTTATTTTTCAAAATGCTAATATTTTGCTGAGAACAATGTGTTTTTCATATGACTACATTAGATAAAAATATTGTTAAATTAATGGTGCATAGTAGACAAGTGAAAATATTCTATGTGGTTCTTAATATTGATGTTTTCATGAATAGTAATGATTTTTTGCTTTTGGTCTTCCTCCTTCTCCTCCTCTTCCTCCTTTTTCATCTTCTTCCCCCTCTTCTTTCTCTTTCTCCTCTTCCTCCTCTTCTAAATTCTATGTGCCTTATAAACAGTATGATTATGACCTCTAGATCCTATCTTCTACTCTTAAATTTTATAAAATGTAAGCAAAAAGGATTTTTTACATAGATCAAACAGATAAAATGAGTGAAAGTACTTCATACAATGTCTTGTACACATGAAGTTCTCAGGCGAACCTGACGTAAGTCTTTCAGCTCCTTGGAAGGCAGCAATGACATCACAAGGTCAAATGAAGGTAAGGAGAGCAACAGACATAAGCAAATGTTTTTCATATTGTATGTTTTCTTCTTCCAAATTCAAAATGAGAAGTGGCAACAAAATTCTTTTTTTTTTTTACTGTCAGTATGCACTTTATTTTAGGAAAGTTAAAATGGAAATTTGCAAGAAATTTAAATTAACAAAATGAGCAGCTGCTAGATGCTATATAATTACACTATGTACTTTTCTAGTATAGCTGACATGAATTTCTTTCCCAACTTTTAATGGTAAAAGATACTACTTTTTTCTTACTTTAAAAATATCGAATTAAATCTAACTCTAACTCCAATTGCTAAGGAATCAGGTCATATAAGGACCTATATGAAAAAAATCAGACTTTTAAGCATGTTTGTCATTGTCCTTACTGTTGCTGCTCAGGTTTTACCCATCACTCTGTGGGAACACAGTCCTTGTACCACTTTTCCAATTCTCCTAGTTGCTTCCTTCTACATCTCCTTCAGCTGGTACCTCACTTAAGGATTATTTTCCCTCTATTTCAGGATTAAAAGATAATACTGTTGGTAGGATATGGGATTTGCTTCCCTAGTGAGATCAAAGGAGAACTGACTAGTAGTAAATATGGCTCACTGTGAGGTAATCTTAATTAATGGAATAAGAGGGATCTGTCAGCCAGCTTTGTATTGCTACAATAAAATGTTGGTTTCAGACTCCTTCTGAAGAAGTTTATTTTGGTTCATGGAGGCTCAAGAACAAAATCAGGTGGCCTCATTGGTTTGGGTCTCTAGTGATGGTGGCACATCACAGAAGAACACATATAGAAACAATTGCTCACATCCTAGCTAGGAAGCAGAGAGAGTGACAGGATGGGCAGGATCCATCACCCCTTTTGAGAACACATCCTCAGAGACTTAAGTACCTCCCCTTAGGTCCTCCTACTAAATGTCCATTGCACCTGTCAATCCCACTATGATGTAGGCTTTGGGGAAACTTAAAAATGTTCATACCATAGCAGAGGGAAGATAAATTACCTGAGTTTTATTTTGTTTCATTTCCCTTTCTTAGTGGCTGCTATATGGTATAGCTCCTCCCTATAAACTCTATTGTGGATACTATCATGGTAAATGATAGTATCTCTCTTGAAGGCTGTGGAGGAGTATGCAGATAGTACATCACTGCACTCCATGGTCTCGCCTCTTTCCAAGCCTCAACTCACTTCCCTTTCTCTTTATATACTTGCTGGAAGTCACAAATAAAACTTCTCTGCCTTATCTTTGTCTCAAGCTGTGCTTTATAGAAAACAGGACTGAGATATCCTATGTCCATTCTTCATCAAATGGCATGTGGACTGGGGCAGGAGTCTTTGCTCTGGGAGGGAATGCCTACTTCCCATCTTAGATACTCATCTTTTCTATGACAAGTTCATTCTATCACACGAGCCCTTTTGTAATGAAGTTAGATAACCCCAAACAAAGTCTGGGTGATGACTTATTTTAAGGGGGCTTCATAGTGCCTATTTTTGAATTGTAAAGCCACGAAGGTCAGACGTGGGACTTGAGTTCTGATATTGTCTTAAGATGGAGAAGATGTTCGAAAATAATTTCTAATATGGCTGAGAACACAGCATTTAAAATTTTCTAATTTTAACATGCTGGCAGCTCTGTTTCAGTGCTCCACATAGGTATTCAAGCAACTAAAGAACAAAAGAGAAGATTTGTTAAAATTCCACAGAAAGCTTTTAAAAAGTACCCGTGGTTTCGTTAAGATTTCTGGAACTTGAAGATTTAGAATTTCTCTATAGAATTGTGAGACTTAACTGCAAAACTGTAGCTAAGCAATTAAAGCAAAACTGTTATATAAGAAAGAACTGCTTTTATGTTCCTTCTGTTAAAGGTAGGATGATAAAGCATTCTAGAAAAGAGGACAACCATGAGGGAGGAAAGAAAATAGTATTTCTAATGCCTAGAATAAAGGTAGATGTATATATACACATATATAGGTAAGTATTCTAGAGATAGTAGCCACTGAAATTAGACCAGTGTGTAAAATTACATTCTGGAATTGGAAATAAGGAACTAAAATGGTAATTGTTATTTCAAATGATATGCTTGTCTTAAAAATATTCAGTAAAATCAATGGAGAAACTTAGATCAATAAGAGCAATATGAGACATTTACAATTAGTCAACCCAAAACAAGATTTTTGTTTGCACACAAGTGGCTAGATTGTATATTGGAAGGGAATGTCATATCTTCCTAGACAAGGAAAGAAAGAAAAGACCCTGGAATATTATAAAA
The DNA here is from genome assembly GCF_019054845.1 of Dipodomys spectabilis. Classification (NCBI taxonomy): domain Eukaryota; kingdom Metazoa; phylum Chordata; class Mammalia; order Rodentia; family Heteromyidae; genus Dipodomys; species Dipodomys spectabilis. The sequence goes on along the minus strand of NW_024870678.1, from coordinate 21,713,871 downwards.
GCAAATTGTATATGACCTATATAAATACAGTTATGGAAAGGCCCAGTGAAAATAAAAAGGAAATAAATAGAAAGGTGTGTCCTATTGGGTAGAAGATTCTTTTTTTTTTTTTTTAATTTAATTTTATTTTATTTGAGAACATACTGTACAGAGGGGTTACAATTACATGGGCAGGATAATGCATACATTTCTTACCAAGCATTGCAGCCTCCTCCTTTGTTTACCCTTCACCTCCCTTCCCAGCCTCCCCCCTCCCTCCCACCCAATCATACCCCCCCTCCTCCCCCACCGACATTGTAAAGCTGGTTTTGACATGACATTTTGTACTTCTCATTGTTGCAACAGGTCCACCTGAATCCTTAAACGACTTGTTTATCCTCATCTCCTCCACATGTTATACTGACATCAAATATAGTGAAAGCGGGGGTTACACTGTGGGAGAGGGACATACAAAGCAACAAAGAAATAATCTTATAAATGCGTTAGAAACACATGCATGAAAGAAACAAAAACATTAAAATACATATTTGAGGTTTCGTTTTCCTAACATCACATTATCTGACTTTTTCCGCTTGACTCATACCTATACTAGATATTGCAAATAAGGGAAACCATGGGACCTATGTTTCTTTGGGCCTGGCTTACTTCACTTAATATAATTTTTTCCAAGCCTTTCCATTTCCTAACAAATGGGGAAATGTCATTCTTTCTGATGGAGGCATAGAATTCCATTGTGTATATATACCACATCTTCTTGATCCATTCATCTACTGAGGGGCATCTGGGTTGGTTCCATATCTTAGCTATGGTAAATAATGCTGCAATAAACATAGTTGTGCTGGTAGCTTTAGTGTGGTCTTTTTTGTAAACATTAGGGTAAATGCCCAAAAGTGGGATTGCTGGGTCATAGGGGAGTTCTATGTGAAGTCTTTTGAGGAACCTCCATACTGCTTTCCAAAGTGGTTGAACAAGTTTACATTCCCACCAACAATGAAGTAAGGTTCCTTTCTGTCCACATCCCCTCCAGCATCTGTTGTTGTTAGAGTTCTTGATTTTTGCTGTTCTAACTGGAGTGAGGTGATATCTCAATGTTGTTTTGATTTGCATTTCTTTTATGACTAGGGATGTTGAACATTTCTTCATGTGTCTATTGGCCATCCTTCTTTCTTCTTCAGAGAAGCTTCTCTTTAAGTCTTTCGCCCACTTACTTATTGGGCAGTTGTTTCTTTGAGGATTTGTTGTTGGGTGGTTTAATTTTTTGAGTTCCAAGTATATTTTAGATATGAGACCCTTGTCCGTTGTATGGCTAGTAAAGATCTTCTCCCAGTCCCTGGGCTTTCTATTGATCTTGCTAGCTATGTCATTTGCCCTGCAGAAGCTCTGCAACCTTATACAATCCCATTTGTCCAGCCTTTCTTTGATTTGTTGTGTTTCCGGGTCTCTATTCAGAAAATTTCGGCCTGAGCCAAGGAGACCCAGGGTTTCTCCTATTCCATCCTGTAATGTTTTCAGAGTGTCTGCTTTGAGTTCAAGGTCTTTGATCCATTTGGAGTTGATTCTGGTGCAGGGTGATATATAAGGATCTAGCTTTAGTTTTCTACATGTAGTTAACCAGTTTTGCCAGCACCATTTACTGAAGAGGCTGTCTGTCTTCCATTCTATTGTTTTAGCTCCCTTATCGAAGATTAGATGGCTATAGGTCTGTAGGTTCATTTCTGGGTTTTCAATTCTATTCCATTGGTCCTGAGGTCTGTTCTTATGCCAATACCAAGCTGTTTTGATTACTATGGCTTTATAGTAGAGTTTGAAATTTGGTACTGATATTCCTCCAGCAGTGTTCTTTCTGTTGAGGAGCGTTTTTGCTATTCGGGGTCTTTTATTGTTCCATATGAATTTTTGGATTGCCTCTTCTATTTCCTTGAAGAATGAGGGTGGAATTTTGATAGGTATTGCGTTGAATTTGTAGATAGCCTTGGGAAGTATTGCCATTTTCACGATGTTAATCTTTCCAATCCAGGAGCATGGGAGGTTTTGCCATTTTTTAAGTTCTGTGTTGATTTCCTTTTTCAAGATTTTAAAGTTTCATCATAGAGGTCCTTCACTTCTTTAGTTAAGTTAATTCCTAGGTATTTTATTTTTTGTGGGGCTATTACAAATGGAGTTGTTTTCCTAATTTCAGCCACACTTTTCTCATTGTTGGCATACAGAAAAGCCATTGATTTTTGGGGGTTAATTTTATAACCTGCTACTTTGCCAAAGTTTTCAATCAGCTTGAGTAATTTGGGAGTGGAGTCTATGGGATTCTTTAAATACAAGATCATGTCATCTGCAAAGAGGGAGAGTTTTATTTCTTCTTTCCCTATTTGGATCCCCTTTATGTCTGCATCTTGTCTTATTGCTGTAGCTAGGCATTCTAATACTAGATTGAAGAGAAGTGGTGAGAGTGGGCATCCTTGTCTTGTTCCTGAGTTAAGAGGAAATGGCTTTAGTTTTTCACCATTGAGTATAATGCTGGCTGTAGGTTTGTCATATACAGCCTTTATTGTATTGAGGAATGTTCCATGGATTCCTAATTTTTCCAAAACCTTCATCATAAAGGGGTGTTGGATCTTGTCGAATGCTTTTTCTGTGTCTATTGAGATAACCATGTGGTTCTTATTCTTGCTCCTGTTGATGTGATGAATAATATTAATTGATTTGCGTATATTGAACCAGCTTTGCATCCCTGAAATGAATCCTGTTTGATCGTGGTGTATGATTTTTTGGATGAATTGTTGAAGTCGGTTGGCCAGAATTTTGTTGAGAAGTTTTGCATCAATGTTCATCAAAGAAATGGGTCTATAGTTCTCTTTCTTTGATGAGTCCCTGCCTGGTTTTGGGATGAGGGTTATGATGGCTTCATAGAATGTGTTCGGTAGTGAGCTTTCTCTTTCAATTTCATTGAAGAGTTGGAGGAGAATTGGTGTGAGCTCTGCTTTGAAGGCCTTGTAAAATTCCGCTGTAAAACCATCTGGTCCTGGACTTTTCTTAGCTGGGAGGTCTCTTATTGCTGTTTCTATTTCAATGCTTGATATGGGCCTGTTAAGATAGTTTACCTCATCTTGGTTTAGTTTTGGCATGTCAATATTTGCTAGGAAGAGGTCCATTTCTGCCAAGTTCTCAAACTTATTAGCATAAAGTTTTGAGAAGTATTCCCTTATAATGTTCTGAATCTTGCTTGTTTCCGTGGTGATGTTTCCATTCTCATCTCTGAGTTTATTAATTTGGGTGTGTTCTCTTCTTTTTCTGATAAGATTTGCTAAGGGTCTGTCAATTTTGTTAAGTTTTTCGAAGAACCAACTCTTTGTTTTGTTGATTCTTTCTATAGTTTTTTTGGATTTTAATTCATTTAATTCTGATTTAATTTTGATTATTTCTTTCCGTCTACTGGATTGGGGTTTATCTTGCTGCTCTTTTTCAAGGAGGTTTAGATGTGTCATTAAATTGTTAGTTTCAGATTTCTCCAACTTGTTGATGTAGGAGCTCAGAGCTATAAACTTGCCTCTGAGTACTGCCTTTGCTGTGTCCCAGAGGAGCTGGTATTTTGTGTGTTCATTTTTGTTGAATAGCATGAACATTTGAATTTCCTTTCTAATCTCTTCCATGACCCACTCATGATTCAGCAGTGTGTTGTTCAGCCTCCATGTGATACCGGACTTTCTTTGGTGGCTTTTGGTGTTGAGTTCTAACTTTATTCCCTTGTGGTCAGAGAGAATGCAAGGTATAACTTCAATGTTTCTGAATTTAGACAAGTTTGCTTTGTGGCCTAAAATGTGGTCTATTTTAGAAAACGTTCCATGTGCTGCTGAGAAAAACGTGTATTCTGATGCTGCTGGGTGAAATGTTCGGTAAATGTCTGTTAAGTCTAGTTGATCTCTGCAGCTGTTTAGATCTGCGGTTTCTCTGTTGAGTTTTTGCCGAGTTGATCTATCTAGTGGGGAGAGTGGTGTGTTAAAATCCCCAACGATTAATGTCTTTGGATCTATATGGGATTTGAGGGAAAGTAGTGTTTCTTTGATAAATTTGGGTGCTCCATTGTTTGGCGAATAGATATTTAGAATTGTAATATCCTCCTGAAGGAGAGATCCTTTAATTAGTATGTAGCGACCTTCTTTATCTCTTTTCACGAATTTTAATTTGAAGTCTATTTTATCTGATATTAGGATTGCACCTCCCGCCTGTTTATGCGGTCCGTTTGCTTGGTAGATTTTGTTCCAGCCTTTAACATTGAAAATGTGTTTGTTTTTACGGGCAAGATGTGACTCCTGCAGGCAGCAGATAGAAGGGTCTTGTTTTTTAATCCAACTAGACAGTCTATGTCGCTTAATTGGAGAGTTCAGTCCGTTAACATTAAGAGATAGGACTGAGAGGTACTTGGGAGTTCCTGCCATGTTATCTACCTTCTTGGGGGCTGCGAAAACTGGGTTCTTCCTATGGTTCTTGGATTCTCAGTTTGGGTGCAGTTTCTTGCCCTTTATTGCAGTCTTGTTGGTTTTCTATGTGTAGGACATCTTTAAGAATCTTTTGTAGGGCTGGTTTGGTGGAGATGTATTGTTTCAAGTTTTCTTTGCTATGGAAGGTTTTTATTTGGCCTTCAGTTATGAAGGAGAGTTTGCTGGGTACAGTATTCTTGGTTGATAGTTGTTTGTTTTTAGGGCATGGCATACATCATTCCAGGCTCTTCTTGCTTTGATTGTCTCTGCTGAGAAATCTGAGGTGATTCTAATTGGTTTCCCTTTATAAGTGATTACCCTTTTCTCTCTGACAGCTTTAAGGATCTTTTCCTTGTTCTGAGTTGATCCTGTGTGAATTATAATGTGACGGTGGGATGTCCTATTCTGGTCTGGTCTATTTGGGGTTCTAAAGGCTTCTTGTATCTGGACAGGCCTATCTTTTTGCATGTTTGGGAAGTTCTCTGCTAGGATCCTGTTAAACAGATTTCCTAGACCATTAACTTCTGTTTCTAGGTGCTCCTCTACACCCATTATCCTTAGATTAGGCCTTCTGATGGTGTCTTCCAGGTGTTGGATAGATCTATCATATTTCTTGGACTTGTCTTGGATGGTTGTATGTTCTTTCTCTATAATATCTAGGCTGTCTTCAATCCCTGAGATTCGATCTTCTGCATGGTCTAACCTGCTGTCAAGACTCTCTACTTTGTTTTTTATCTCTTTTCCTTCTAGTTGGTCAGCTTTGATGGCTTCAAGTTCTTTGTTGAAGCTCTGTTTTAGGTCTTGTATGAATTTCTTTACTTCCTTAATTTGGTGTTCAGTGTTTGTCCTCAAATCACTTAGTTGATTGGTTATGGTTTCTTTGGGCTCCCATTCCTTCTGTTGGGTTCCATTCAGCATTCCCTTTGTGGTCTCCCTGACTTCCTTCAGCTCTTTGTTAATGGATTCCATGAATGCCTTTAGTGATCTTTGTGTGTTCTCTACCTGGTCTCTCAATTCCTGTATTACTCTTTGATTAACTTCCTCCCGTTTGTGGGATTCCTGCAGATCTCTTTGAGTGTTCTCAGCCTGCTCACGCCATTCCTCCCTTTCTCTTTGAGTATTCTCAAGTTGTTCACGCAAATCCTGTATCAGTTTTTGAGTAGCTTCCTCACGCTTATCATATTCCTGTATAAACTTCTGGGATGCCTCCTCTCTCTCCCTATCACGCTCATACAGAGTCCTTTGTACGTTGTCAAACTTTTCATTTATCATGTTTGCCAGCAGTGTTTGTAGAGCTGTTTGGGAACTCTCCTCTGGATTATTCATTATCTGTTCTAACCCCTGATTATCAGGATTGGGAATTGAGATACCCGAATTTGCCATTTTTCTTGTGTTTTTCCGGCTTACTCTGCCCATTTGAGATGAAGATAGCACCAGTTTTGTGCTAGAGCACTATCTTAAGGCAACCATCAACCAAAGTTTGCATTTGTACAGTCAATAGTCTACAGATACAATCTAGTTCAACAGATACATCTATTCGACATCAAACAACTATATGTTAAAGGACTTCGAACCGCAGAGAGGAATTTGGAAAACCAGAAATTATTAGGGTTAGGGAGAGATGTGGGTAAAAAATAGGAATAGATTGGTGTGGGGAGGCACAGGGAGAGTTAACTATGTCCTAATCACAATGCAGGAAATAGGTTGGGTAGGATGTAAGTAGAGAGAGAGAGAAAAAGAAGAAAGGGAAAGGGGAATGACCAGAAAAAAAAATAGAAACGTAAAAATTAATGTTATTTTAGAGATTAAAAGACCATCTATTTATAGAGGAATATGAATATGTTGAGAGAAAGGGAGGGACATAGAAGAGATGAGAAAAACTTTAAAAAAATGCTTAAAATATTATATAGGTATAAAGAGGTATTACTGCTATTAATGAATTTAAGTCTCAGAGGTTTTGAATTGAGTAATAAGTTTGTGGATTAAGTGTGTACACAATGGGGGATAGGGTCTACTGGTTAACTACGGGTTTATCTGAGGATGTGCAGGACAAGAGTTAAGTCACATAAAGATGAACAAAGAGGAAAAGATGGAGAGGATAGGAAAGTGAGAAGAAAAGATCAGAAGTTCATTAGAGCTAGGGAAAAAAACAAAAAGATAATTAAGAATGAAAGAAAAAGAGAAAGAAGACAAGAAAAGAAAAGAAAACACACATTCACGTATTCCTAAAATAAAAATTATAAGAGGAGAAAAAAAAAAAAGTTAATGGAAAACAATTATTTTTTCAGAAGAGGCAAAAATTAAAGATTAATAAAAGTTTTAGAAAAGCAAAAAAAAAATTTATATATATATATAAGGTAACAAAAAACGAAAAAAACAAAACAAGAAAAAAAAAAAGAAAAGAAGAAGAAGAAAAAAAAAGTTCTTTGATTTTTTTTTTTTTTTTTGGGAGGGGTGGGAAGAGTCCTGTATCTCCCTTTTGTCTGTAACCAGAGTCTGGTTGGAGTCTCTGGTCAGCTTGAGGTCCTGTGGCTTGATTGGTTTCTTAAGTCAGTTTGTTGGAACAGGCAGAAAAATGCTCTGCTTTACCCAAGATTTTGAGATCCCCCTCCCAGGTTAGTTTACTGGGAGGGTGATCTGCTTTGAGAATCACAAAAGAGGGGGATGCAGTGATGAGGCTGGGTTCTGGGTAGAGTTGAGGCCTTTCAATGAACAGTAGCTTTTCCCTGGGGCTATTTTGTGAAAAAAAACTCACAGCACCCAGCCTGGAGCCATTCTCAGGGTTTCTGTTTTTCAATTGATTGTGGAGGCTGCTAGAGGGAGGGGCAGCCTCTGGCTCTGGTTACCCAGTGAGGAGAGCCACTCCAATGGCTGGCGCCTGAGCTGGGTGACTTTTCCCTGGATGGAACTGAGTCTGTGAGGTCACTTCGCCGTTAAGTTCTTGTGACCTGCTAAATGACTAGTTTTATTCCAAGGCCTGACCTGGAGCTAGCCGCTCCTCCGAGCTTTGTCGGTATCCAAGATGGAGATCACCGGTGCTGGGGGGGGAGGGGTGGCCTTCCCTCCTCTGCTCCCAGAGAAGGAGTGAGGAAGTGGGGCTTCTACTCATGCCGAGTCTTGGATCCCGGGTCGTCTCTGGTCTGCAAAGTGCAGGATGAAGTTGTCCGCTCCTTGTCGGTTCTTGCTGGTGTTGAGTAGAATCCGCTCGTCCGCTGCGTCTGGCTCCTTCGTCCCGGACTGCGTCTCAGGTATGCCTCCGCGGCGGTGGTCGCCGCTGCGACCCTGCCGCCGCAGCGGCAGCTGCTCAGATGTGTCTGCTTGGCTTCCCCTCTCTTGACTAACTCTCTGTCCTGTGATGGCACACTTGGTGTGATTCTCTGGCTTGGGACTGTTCACTGGAACTCTGAAACTGTTTTCTATGCAAGAGCTTGTTCAGATTCCAGCTTCTCCTCCGCCATCTTCCCGGAACCTCCTGGGTAGAAGATTCTATATCACAAAGATATCCATTCTCCCTAACGTTTTTGTACTTCTTCAAACTGATTGTAACAGAACTAGGTGAAACTAAGCATTTGAGAATTGGCAATTCAGACTCAAAAGTAACAAGAAAACTAGCCTACATAAAACAAAGCCTGCCACCATGTTAGAGTAACTTACTGCTGTAGTATTTTCCTGTGAAATGGTCTAGAACCTAGAAATAGAGCGAGGAATGTGTGGCAGTAATCAGGCTTCTTAAATGTGATTGGTCCTGATGTAATTTAGTACAAGCTTTCAGGAGGGAAGATTTTAACAGTATCTAACTTAAAGTACATGTCCCCTGACTAGCAGTTCTAATTTTAGGAATTCAAATGAGCATACTCAGAAATATCCAAATCTGTATAGCTATACTTCCTATAATACTTCAAGTAGGAAATTATAAGAACAAAATCCATTAAAACATTAATGTCCAAAAAGTAGACAATAGTTTTAAATGCAACCGTTAAATAAATGAGGAAGCAGCCAGACAATTGAACATGAGCAATAGTGAAACTGCTTCTTAGAAATTTGAAATACACAATAGCATGTTCAAGGCTCTGAGAAATCTTACACAAAGAAAAAAATCAATCTTTGTTTCCAGTTTTATATCCAGTGTTCCTCTCATTCAGCTGGCCCTGGAAATCTTTTTCTGTATTAGGACATTGGAATTCTGGTGTGGTCTCATCAAGGAGAAATATCTGCTGCCTTCCTTCTACCTCACTGGCATCTTTATTTATGTCGTGTATGACCTAGTCTGGCATGTGTCATGTCCAGTTCCTCACTGCTGCTGGCATGACACACTTCCCCATTAGATCATGCACTCAGACACTTATTTCTTTTCAAGCGAGAACCCTGCTGGCCACTGACATCTCATTTCAATTATCAGCAGTCTTCTTGGCTTGAAAAAATATGGAAAATGACTGGAAGTCAGGCTTCCATCTGCTTTTGCTGTCATGCTGTCACTGTTTGTCACTGAGAAGGAGATGAGCACACTTGCCCTGTGCTGGTGAGGGCCCGGTGCACCCCTCCTACCTGCCATCTGCAACAGACATTGGAGAGAACCCAAAGATTATAGTCCCCAGAGGTAGTCTTTGCACATGATCACAGTGTCTGCCAATATACATGAAAGTATGCTTATTCGTACCTTGTGTATTATATACTTTTTCTAACTTTGCTTTACCTCCAAGTCCATGTGTGCATGGGTGTCATGTGAAACCAAGTTTAGGTCCTGCAGCCTGACTTAAACTGAATGGCAAAGGGAAGAGGTGGAATAGAAACTGAACTTGCACTAAACTGATCTGCTTCCTGTTCATTTAGCATGAGCCTATTAGTGAGCAGGAAAATAAAAATCTTCATCTACAAGATACCTCGGTCACCTTCCTGCCAGAACTTCCATGCATTAGGGTCTATGTTTGTCCCTTTAGTCCTGGGGTGTTAACTGTTGGCAAAATGTGCTGGGTCTGGGAAATGGTCAAACCCAAATACTAAAGGACAGGATATTCCATCTAGGTTTCCCCTGTGGCCTCCACTGTCTGAGCTCAAAAATTCTCTTCCGCCAGCTCCTCTCAGATCTGAAGATCTTCAGACAGATATTCCACCTGTCGTTGCCACTGCTTTCCTAGAGCATACCACTAAGCCGCTCTGTCTGAAGTCTCTGGCAGAACATAGCTATGAACCATGAATAATACACTTGGATAAACCATGTACTTATATACTTTTTCTTTTTTTTTTATTGTGAAAATACTTTTCAGAGGGGTTACATGGGCAAGATGAGTACATTTCTTATCAAGCATTGTAGCCTCCTCCTTTGTTTCCCCTTCCCATCTCTTCCCATCCTCCCTCCCACCCAATCCTCCTCCCGCCGCCCTCCTCTAAAGTTGTAAAGTTCGTTTTCGACATAACGGCTTGTACATCTCATTGTTGCAATGGATCCACCTGTATTCCTATTTAAACAATTTGTTTTTTCCCTTCCCCTCCATGAATTATACCGACATCAAACACAGTGAAAGCAGGGATTATACCATGGGGGAGGGACATAGAAAGCAACAAAGAAATCATCTTATAAATGTGTTAGAAACAATCACATGAAAGAAAAAAACATTAAAATACATATCTAAGGGTTCATTTCCCTAATATCAACTTATCTGACCTTTTATGCTTGTCTCAGACATACTAGTTATTGCAAATAAGGGAAACGATTGGGACCTATGTTTCTTTGGGCCTGGCTTACTTCACTTAATATAATTTTTTCCAAGTCTTTCCATTTCCTAACAAATGGGGCAATGTCATTCTTTCTGATGGAGGCATAGAATTCCATTGTGTATATATACCACATTTTCTTGATCCATTCATCTACTGAGGGGCATCTGGGTTGGTTTCATATCTTAGTAAATAATGCTGCAATAAACATAGTTGTGCTGGGAGCTTTAGTGTGGTCTTGTTTGTGAACATTTGGGTAAATGGCCAAAAGTGGGATTGCTGGGTCATAAGGGAACTCTATGTGGAGTCTTTTGAGGAACCTCCATACTGCTTTCCAAAGTGGCTGAACAAGTTTACACTCCCACCAACAGTGCAGTAAGGTTCCCTTCTGTCCACATCCCCTCCAGCATCTGTTGTTATTAGAGTTTTTGATGATAGCCATTCTAACTGGGGTGAGGTGGAATCTCAATGTTGTTTTGATTTGCATTTCTCTTATGGCTAGGGAGGTTGAGCATTTCTTCGTGTCTATTGGCCATCCTTCTTTCCTCTTCAGAGAAGTTTCTCTTTAAGTCTTTAGCCCACTTACTTATTGGGCACTTGTTTCTTGGAAGATTTGTTGTTGGGGGATTTAACTTTTTGAGTTCCAAGTATATTTTAGATATGAGACCCTTGTCCGTTGTATGGCTAGTGAAGATCTTCTCCCAATCCGTGGGTTTTCTATTGATCTTGCTAGCTATGTCCTTTGCCATGCAGAAGCTCTGCAATTTCATGCAATCCTATTTGTCCAACCTTTCTTTGATTTGTTGTGTTTCTGGGTCTCTATTATGAAAATTTCAGCCTGTGCCAAGGAGACCTAGGGTTTCTCCTATTCCATCCTGTAATATTTCAGAGTGTCTGCTTTGACTCCGAGGTCTTTGATCCATTTGGAGTTGATTCTGGTGCAGGGTGATATATAAGGATCTAGCTTTAGTTTTCTACAAGTAGTTAACCAATTTTTCCAGCACCATTTACTGAAGAGGCTGTCTTTCTTCCATTCTATTTTTTTTAGCTCCCTTATCGAAGATTAGATGGCTATAGGTCTGTAGGTTCATTTCTGCGTTACTTATATACTTTTTCATCTGATGAAATGTCCTGTACCATGGAGTTCTGAGCATGCTCTTGCACTGAATCTGGCTCACAAGTAAATATTTGAGAGCTTCTTTTAGTTTTCTTTCTTTCTCTCATTAATGAGGAAATGATCTCAAGCACCAATTTTAGGAGCCAAATAAATGGAAGACGAAAGAAAATAATATCAGCATATGTAAAGGTTGGAAAAGAAATGGGAAATATATTTTTAAAAAGCAGATATTTTAGAAATTATTTGGTAATATCTGGGTTAATATGAAATCTAATCTAGGCAATGATGTATGCTGTGTCTGTTTGGGTAAGAACTGAGTTTGGAATGTCTATAACCTCAATCCAATGCGCTTGCTCTTTGGAAATACATCTACAAAACTGGTCGTGGTGGGAAGTTGAGCTACCATTATAAACAACAGTTTGATGACTCTTTTATAGTGACTTGGAGATGCCCAGGGCACCTGGGACAGGGTGTTCTTCACTTTTATTCCAGAATGAAGAGAAGCAGAGGTTCCTAACCCATGCTGAGAACTGGGTGCTCCTTCATTCCCATCGTTCAAGTACTCTGTCAGAAGAAACACATTTCCCTTGTGCAACTGGAAAGGATTCTTGCCACTAGTTGGGTCTTGTCAACTCTTACCATGTTCCATTTTCTCAACAGTGGTTAAGTAAAGCTGATCATGTAGCAGTCAGTAAAGAATTCCCTCTAGGCTTCAGACATCATCTGTGCTCAGAAGAATGGACCTTTATCACCTTACTACTGGTTAGCCTTTAGAATTCTACATTATATTCTCTTCCTGATGCTTTGCTCTGTTTTTGTTTGTTAAGCATAACAATTGTCATACAACATATTTTTTTCTTGAAGGGCAAATATACCACATTTAGAAGCCAAGTATAATGAAATGTACATCTGTATTTCAGTTACAAAGAGAAGTTTGGTTCCAAAATATATTAATTGCACTAGATGAAACTCATTCTTTCCACAGTTGAAATATGAATTGCTGACTTTTCTGCCTGGATTTTATGTCTCTGTAAAGTTACTTCCCTATTCTCTGGACTGCTTCTGGTAGTTCTCCAAGCCAGTGGTATAGTTTTTGTGTATTGCTTGATTCTTGTTCCTTTTTTTCCCCTGCAAAACATCTTAATGGTAGATGTCTTCACTAGAGTACTCTCCTTGATTCTGAAGGATCTGTCAGGTACTCTTACTACTCCCCAAGAGGATGGTGGTTTTCCACTAAGAACTGCCTTCATTGAGCACTGGAGCTATAAAGGATACTGTTTTGTCACAGTGTGATAGATAAACCGTAAAAATGTTTGTATTCCCAGGTTCTTATGGTGAATCCCTATTCCCAATGTGATAGTATTTGGAAGTAGGACCTTTAGGAGATGCTTAGGTCATGACAGAAAACCCCTTATGCATGAGATTAATATCATTTTAAGAAGCAGCCACATGGCTAGCTAGCTCTTTTTTTTTAACCAGGTATAGATACAAGAAAAGCCAATAGTCTTGTATCAGAAAGAGGCCCTCGTAAAAACTCAACCATGCCAATACCCTGATTTTAGACTTCCAGCATCCACAAATTGTGAGCAATTTCTGCTGTTTATAAACCTCTCCCCATCTATTATAGTAACATATTGTAGCAGCCCAAGTAGGCTGAGAATCACCCATTAGAGTGTTAGTTTAATCTGTCTAACAGGTATAAAAGCAATGCTGTTTGTGCATCAAGAGAATTTATGGTAAAAGGATTTTTTGTTTCTTATCTTCAGAAACACATTTCACTATAAGACTCAGGCACAAGTCTACCGGAGATGATTAGTCTGGGAGATAAATGCTGTATGAATCAACGCTCTCCTCTAATATAACCAAACGATTTTTACGTAACTTGAGGCTCATAGGTTTTTGTACACATAGAGATACAAAGAGAACGTTGGGAATTGTAAAGAATAGTAAAACACATGACAGTAAAGAAGGAAAAACAAATTCGCAATACTGCTTTGTAAAAGATCAAGAAAGTGTTAAGAGTATTATTTTTACAACATTACTCTAGGGCCACCTGAAATGATCCAGCTGAGTCAGAGGGAGGAAGGGAATGGGTGGTGGACAGTGTACTGGAGGTGAAGAGCTGAGTATGGAAGTCAACAATTCCTAGGGCTTACAATTATTAATTAATGCATGAATATGGAAATGCTTTTTTGTGGCTGTTGATCATAAAGACTGAAGAAATGATAATATTCAATTTGGTGAAAGGGAAGAGAAATTCAGAGCAAATTTATTACTGCCTTGTAACCTTTATTTATTTATTTTTCATTTTTTTCTATTTTGCTTTTCTATGCATGATAGAGAGCTAGAAGTTAAATATTGCTCTATCAAGTGGCCCATGCACAAACGTAGATCACAACATTAGCCAAGGCAGGGACTTTTGCTTTGGCCTTTTCACACCGTCAGTAGGGTGTGATGAATGATGACGCTTGTAGCAGGGAGAAACAGCTTTTCACACGCCAGGGGCAACTGTGCCTCCTCCCCTGGGGTGGGCACTCCAAGTAAGTCTTCACTTCACATTCTTGTACTTCACGCTTGCAATCCAAGTTACTCAGGAGGCTGAGATCTGAGGACTGCAGTTCCAAGCCAGGCTGGGCAAGAGTCTGTGACTCTTATCTCCAATAAACTACCCCTCTCCACGCCTCCCCCCCAGCAAAAAATCTGGAAGTGGAGCTCTGGCTCAAGTGGGAGAGCACTAGCCTTGAGAAAAAGAGTAGTTAAACTCAAAGAGGCAAGTAAGTAGAATGGTGGCTGCCAGTGACTGTGGCAAGGTGACACTGGGAGTCACTGTTCCAAGGAAGGAATGAAGAGTTCTGTCAATGGACAGTGGGAATGGGTTCCAGGCAATTCGGATCTACTTAAAACCACCAAACTATACACTTGAATGGTTGTTAGTAAATATCTTGTGCATTTTACCATGTTGAAAGCACGTGTCACCTTCTGTGTGACGTTTCCTGGGCCTACTTCACATTCTTGATGGCATTTAGAATCTCAGGAGAACAGTTGTGTTTAGACTTGGTTTTAACAGAGCCAAGTAGATAAAGTTATATAGTGAACTAAGTTGTCCATGATGAGGTAAATGAATTCATAAACACCACAGCCCAATTATAGTGAAAATTGCTTAAACAATTTACTTTCAGATGTAAATCAGAAAACCTTTTCCCATTGTGTTGGCATAGAAATAGTTCTGTAGTTGGTAGAATGGTGCCAAGGATATTGTTCCCCCTTATGTAGTTAAAACCAATTTGGCAGATTTGCATGGTTTATTAATTGATTTCCAAATATGGCCTCTGGTGTAGAAAAAAAATTAGAAAGGCATTATATTTTAATAAGTGGAGGAGAAAGGGAAGAACTCCAAGAATAAATGATTCAGTGAGTTGTCTCCATTTACCGAACAAAAACACTCATTCTTTTCACAAATAGAAAGAAATCTCTATTTTCTTGGCAATGAACAAACAGAGAAAGAAAATAATGCCATTTGAAATAAGTGAGTCCATCTAGTTGATCACAGAATATACTTAGTATCATACTCTTCCCATGTTTATTTGAGAGAGGAATGGAAAATGGTTTGTGTTTTGCCCTAAATAGCTGAGAACTAAATGATTTAGGATCTTTCTGGGTTTTTTAGTGTATTTAAAAATATTTTTTCAGTGTTTTCTTAAGTGAAAATGAATGAGGATATAAAATTTCTCTTAAGAAAATATTAAAAGTCAATTGTCCCACAGTAATGTAATTTCCCCACATTTTCACCATTTTCCATGCTGTGTGCATACTTAGCTACATTTATGAGTTATTATTGACAGGTTTTAATGGATAAAAGATTTACTGTAATGCTTCCAGTTTAATGCTCAACCCAGAAACATAGAAGTTACACATTATAGCCAAATACTCTGCTACTCTAAACCTGCATTTCCAAGAGACAAGATGCTTTAAAAGTAGCAGTTGCAAAGTACCACTTGGGCTCTTACTGAGAGGAGCCCACTCCCTTCTTCTCTTTGAATAACCTCCAAGGAGATAGTGGGCCCTTCTTTGGATTTTTTTCAAAAGCATATAAAATCCATCTTTGCTGTCCCCACTTCCTTAATTGAAATTTACCTTCAGATATTTGAACTGAGTTAATAAAGATCATTGTATGTCCATATTTTTTATTCTATTTATTTATTTGTTTGTGTTTGCCTTTTTGTTGCTATTGTCAAGGTGACATACAGAAAGAGAGGTTACAGTTACATAAGTCAGATAAAGAGTACATTTCTTTTTGAACAATGTCACTCTTTCTATGTCCCTTTTAATTGCCAAGTTCAATGTTCTTGTTTTCATCTTAGCCCTTTGAAGTATGGCATGACATCCTCATTTAACCTTTCCCCGCTTTAACCTGAGAGCTCTCTTTCTGTTGCTTGCTCCCGTTGATAGTGATCTTTGTTCTCCAGGCTGATAACCTTGTGCGTTCTGCATTTACTGTCTTTAAACTCCTTGGGACTCTCAAGGATAGGTAGCATCAGCAACCCCTGTAAATACTAAAAATACAGAATTCAGGCCTCATTTCATACCTGAGTGTATAGTCTCTCTCACTCTGTTTTTATGTTATTTGTGTGTTTATATGTTGTGTGTGTACGTGTGTGTATCTGTCTGTCTGTGTCTGTGTCTATGTGTGTGTGTTGAGATAGGGTCTTGTTATTAGTACAGGGTAGCTTTAACTAATGATTCTCTTGCTTCTGCTTCTTGAATGCTGGGGTATCATGTGTGTGACACCAGGCTTGGCAAGAATCTGCATTTTAATAAGATTCCAAGGTGATCCATTTGTATATTTATGGTGGAGAAGCACTTTCCTAAATGATGATCTTCATTAAGGTCCCTTTGTCTCTTTTCTGAAAGGACTATATCTGCACCAGGCTTTGACATTTATATCCTCATGACTTTCAAAGTAACTCCAGCTAGATGCATTTTGGAGCGCTAGGCATTCACCTGGATTTGCCTAACTACTTGCATATCCCATAGGTGCCATCAGCTAAATACAGGAGCTAAATACTAAATTGATGTTTATTTTGTCCTATCCGTCTGAGCACTCAACCTGGAAACATGTAATTCTTGGCTTCTCTTTCTCCCATCAGTGGTAGAATATATTAATATAGAATCATGAGTAATAGAGAAAGATTACAATGGGAAAGTTTGAAATCAGATGCTTCTATTTAATCCACAGTCATTTTTTCCTCTCTTTCCCACCCAAAATGAGGAGCAAAGAATCTGTTGAGGTCAGTGTCAGACCTGCTTTGCTCACAGTTTCCTGAGAGAATGAGAGCATGTGAACTGTTTTCCACTGGAAAACACCAGTTTGGCATAGCTTAGTTCGTTTGATTTAATAGTTTGGAAGCAGAGTAGAGGAAGACATGAATTCTTTTTTTTTTTTTTTTTTAATTTTTTTTTTATTTTTAATTTTTTTATTTTTTGTTGGTCGTGGGGCTTGAACTCTGAGCTTGGGCGCTGTCCCTCAGCTCTTCAGCTCAAGGCGAGCACTCTACCACTTGAGCTACAGCGCCACTTCCGAAGACATGAATTCTAAACAAGTTGGTTAAGAATGGAAATAGAGGGTTTTTTTTTCCTTATGCAAAGGATGGCTAAAATGTATACATCCTGATTTGCCTTCTGACCACTATGCAAAGGAAATATCTAGAATGCCTTGGAAGTTCATCAGATGTTGTTTTCCTATTCTGAGGGCTGTATCCTTTCAAAAGCAAATATTTAGGTTTAATTATCTTAGGCAGGGCTTTTGTTGTCTCCTGAACAGCATCTAGATCTGGGTCAATATACTTATAATTAGTCTGAATTACATTTGTGGGGTCAGAGGCTGCTGGTTGCTAACTACTACCAGGCATTGATTGTCTTCCTCTCTGTGGAAGAATCCTTGATTTGAAGTGTTTTCTTGTTCACCGGTAGCATGAAAAGCAGTGTCAGCATCCTTATCATCACTACCCTCATCTAGTACCTCTCTAGTACCTCACTATCTCTCTGGACAAGCCACACCTACCCATCTCCTAGTTTAGAAACCAGAGAATGCATGTTGTCTCCCCCTGAAGTCCCAGAGCACCATGAGACACAGAGGAACCTCTGTGCTGAGCCAGCTCAGTGGGACATGCTCCAGGCCCCACATCCTTCTTCACCACGGAAACAATGTTGGAGAGCTTAGTGCTTCTTAGTTCCTTCATATCATTATTCACCTGGATTATGTAGCCACAGACATTTACTACCTGGACTGGATAAGTAGCTACCATCTGTAAGGCATTTTTGTATTGGGAAAATGTGTTTGGCACTCCAAACATCTAATTTGCTAAGCAACATTTGCTGCATGGTAAATGCTGTGTGTGTAAACGAAGCTTGCCAGGGTATGTGGATTGAGACGAATCAGGAATCAAGAGCCTAAAACTGAAAAAAATGGATTTGATTTCTAAAAATGGCTATGATTGTGCACAGGAACACATTTAGGGAAGTGAAGCCCATAGATGAATGAGGTCAGTGATGGGGAGAAAGAAGACAACTAGCAATTTGATGTAAAGTCAGTGATTTCCACTCACCCACGCTGCTGAACTCCGAGTGATTTATCCTGCCCTTTACCTAATACTCCACAATCTCCTCCAGTGGAAACCAAAATTGGGCCACTGAGTCCTGCGTGCTTCCCCAGAGGTGCTCCTTCATAAGGACAGGGGGGGAGACAGCAATTCAGTGTTTTCCAAGTTACAATTTGTAGCAGAACTGGCAGAGAACACATCTCACTTTGGCCTGACTTGAAATCTTAAAGGACTCCAAAAATGTGTTGTACTAGCATATAGTATTAGATCTTTATTATTCCACATTGATTTTTTGGAAATACTAGTAGAACCAATAACTGAAACTGTACGTGTTTCACAGGATCCATTTGGGGGTTATTTTTTTGTAACGTCCCAATTTATTTTAACTGGCTACATCTTTACAAGAAGATTAGTAATATAATAATACAGGAGAAATAGTAATCTTCTGTAGTTTTTCCTGAAGAAATTGGGAAGTTAGAGATGATAAAATGGGTGTAGATGAAGGAGGCTCAAGCCAGGGGCAATCAGAATATGATCTGAATAGATTATCATGTCATGTTGAATGGACCAAGGTGCTATATTGTGGTCAGGAGCCATCTTTTGGGGCACCCGGTCCAATTGCAAATGTGCCCTTGACCACTTACTGACTACTGGGTGTGGAGAAGAGTAGACATATTGAAGCCTTCTTTCCTGCCTCTGTAAAATAGAGATAGCAATAATAAAGGATATCTGCTGTTATGGCTGTTTGGCCAACATAACTACCCTAGATTTGAAGTGGTGATGTTAAAAATGCCTGGTCTAGGGGTATAGCTCTATGGAAGAGTGCTTGTTTCACAGATACAAGGCTCTAGGTTCTATCCCTATCACTAAAATAAGAAAAACCCTACCTGTGTTTCAAAATGTTGTTATGGTTCTTTAGAGGTTTGATGGACCAACCAATTTGAAGTATCAGGGCTTAGATTCAGAAGCTCATGCTTGCTTGGCGTACATGCTCACAACAAGTGCTCTATTACTTCAGCTATTTCGCCAGACCTAGCTTTTTGATGGTTGATAAGAGGTGAGAGTCTCTAGAACTTTCCTGTCTGGATTGCCTTTGAACATCAATCCTGTGGCTCTCAGTCCCCCAAGCAATAAGGATTACAGGCATCTTTCTGAATCTTTCTACCCTGCTCACTTCTTTCAAACTTCTCCCTTTTTATTCAGTTTACATTGTGGTTTCCATGATGTTCCATTTGAATCAGAAAAGGAGCCATATTGCCTTAAGTAATTTTTTTAAAGCTGGTGAACTGAAAAAATAGGTTGTACTAAATATATAAAATATGCAGATGTTGTTTTTTGGAGTGTTTGAGTGATTCCCTAAGCCGATTCATTCGGAAATGGAAGACGGAGGGAGAAGAGGGACAAAACTCAGAGAACTATAGTTAATGGTGCCATTTTTGGTCTGCTTCACTTACAAACTCCCAGTGAATTGAATCATCTTCACACAATATGTGCATCTCCCTATATGACATCAGCAGTGACCTTTTTATTTTTTATTTTTTGTGGTTCATGGAGCTTGAACTCTGGGCTTGGGCACTGTCCTTGAGCTCTTCAGCTCATGGACTTTCCTGCCCTGGCTGGCTTTGAACCATGATCCTCAGATCTCAGCCTCCTGAGTAGCTAGGATTACAGGCGTGAGCCACCGGCGCCTGGCTGAGCAGTGACCTTTTTAAAATGTATTTCTCTTTGAATTTGTTGTGCTATGAATTAGTAGTCTTCAAACACTGGGCTCATTTTATTCTTGTTTTGTGTTTCTAGGATTTGTCTATATAAGAGACTAGACATTGCTTTTCTCTCTTCAGACACAGAAGGAAGATATGAAAAGTTAGAAGTATATATAGGTATCCTTCTTCCATCAAAATTATTCACCTTTAACAAAAATAATTGAGTAAAATATTAATAGATGAAACTTTGAATCAAGAAAATAATAAAACCTTTAAGTCCCTAAGTTTCAAAATGATAATGAAACATCCTACTTCCTGTGGTCTCCTCCTCCACACCTTCCAATTCTGTTGGCCTCTCAAAGTGCAGTAATCACATCACCTTCTTCATGGCGAATTTCAACAATGGTCCAGCACTTCCTTGCTTATGTACATCCATGGCTTTGATAGTATGATCAAGCTCCTCTTTATGTTTATGAAGGCTTCTTGACCTACAAGAAAATATCCTACATTAGGTCCAATCTAATATTTCTTTTAATTTTGACAGAACCTATGCAAATATTTAGTGAAAACATTGTGTCTTCCAGTTGAGACTGCCAAGCTTAGAGAGAGAAAGGGGGGTGAGGGAGGAAGGAGACTGACAGAGACAGAGACAGAGGCAGACAGAGGCAGACAGAGACAGAGAGAGACAGACAGAGACAGACAGAGACATTCAGAGACAGACAGAGACAGAGAGAGATGAGAGAGTGCAATCATAGGGACATGGAGGATGTTAGAAATGACTATGGAATCTGGGCTTATATTAAGTGATTTAGGGGTATGGTAGTGGGGTTACAGAAGGGATGCTTTGCCTTGGATTGGCTTCAGGCAGGAAGTGGAGCTCTTTCCTTACTGTAATACCTAATAATCTTCTTTAGAAGCATGAGCAGCTAGATTGAGAGTAAATCTGTGATTAATAAGGCAGCAGCAGTCACTCAGGGTCTTTTTTGTTACTGGGACAATTTTCACATCCATGTGTTCAGACATTACTCTGTTCTGATTGTTATGTTCATAGAAGAGACTTGGCTAATGTTGATCTGTAAAGCTGTTGACTACTCAGATCAGTATACTAGGACCTAGCTCAGAGTGCCAGGCCAGTGCCCATGTCTGGGTGGCTTTGCTCTTTGTCAGCATTGCAATGATTTCCAGCAGCATTCTGACGTTGGTAAAGGCCCTGGGTGGGACATAGGTATCTCAAGAGGCTGACCTCAGAGAACTAATCTTTGATCTACTTTACTTACACTGCAGATACTGCCTTTTGATCTCTGTTAGGGAGTCGCCTTCAGCCTCAAAGGGGTATCTTAATACTTCCTTTTTAACCAAAGTACCATGGTTAAGATCATAACCCAATCTCAAAAAAAAATGATAACAGGAACCTTGAAGCTACCTCTTATTATGACTATCCCATTCTTTAAAAAGTCCAGGCTACCATGAGGACTCATGAAAGGGGAAGATGAATCAGATGACACACTCAAGTCCTCTATGCCTGAGCTCTGCTTCCTCTACTCAACCAATGTGGTCATTCCATGTCATCTAAGATGGAAGATTTGGGGGAACCCAAATCACATTGCATGTATTCATGCCTATAACATTTGTTTGTTTGGTTGCTTGTGATGAATAATGACATTTAAGCAGTGGTTTATAGTAGTTTATATTTTACACTGTAGAATCAAAGGGAACTTTAAAAAAGAGATTCTGTTTTAATTGGTCTGGTCTTGGGCCCAAGGAACTATTGTGTTTATTTACAAAATAAAAGACTCCCCAGGTAATCTTAAAGAGACACTCTGTGAAACATTAAAGGGTCTTTTGCCCCTCCCCGCCCCCCCCCCCCCCCCCCAGTGCATGGTAAATTATCCATGGAAAAGGCTCAAGAAGACCTTGTCCCTCTTGGCATCCAAGTTTGGTATCATTAAAATAGTGCCAACATACTTACATAGCCAATGGGTTTTAAGTGGCAGGCTGTTAGAAAAAGTAGTGTCTACTTACAGTCTTGACTGAAGAATGAATTATTAGAATAAAGCAAAACCGGCTGCTTTCTTCAAGGCTTTGGTGAGTTAAAATAATTCTGTGTGCATGGCCATCGTCTCTGACCTATAAACAGGATGAAGGAGCAGTCACAGAGAGAAATTGAGAGCCAGCGCCTGGCGCAGGGTTGACAAGCAGACATATAAACAGAGTCTTGGGAGGAAGCCGTGTTTACAGCAACTGAAAAGGAAGCCCTAACCTCCACAGCAACAGGGGACTTGGTGCCTATAAATAGTCAGTTAGGTTATTTCCAACATTAGATAATAACCACTCACCAATAAATGTCTCCTATTATGCCTTATAAATTAATCATTGGTTTGACACTCATGTAACTGTCTATTGTACTTAGGGGCTCTGCAAAAATAATTGTAGACTGAGCCACAGAACTTCCTAGTGGATAAACAGCAGCATGCTTCAAGCAAGCACTTAAGAAAACAAGAGAGAAGATGGCTGAAATGCAAATGCTAAGAATTACACCCCAGTTAAAGGACAGCTCAAAGGGTCTTCAAAAATATTGCTGCGTAACAGCCATAATTACTCTAGAGAAGGTGTTAATATATATATATATATATATATATAATATGTGTGGGTATAGTTGGTATATATAAATATATGTATACATGTATATATAAACACACTGTATATCATAATTGCTGAAAATAAATATTTTGTGGATTGCATAATATAGATATAAAGATGTTTGACTATATATCTTAAGTTAATAAGCTATGTGCCTGGGCTACATTATTATTAAAGTACCTTTAAGTATTGCATCCTAAAGAGTAATATTAGAAAAAAACATAATTGTGATTGAGTTTTATTAGATACGTCAGGCTTCCCTGAAACTCCTCCTTGCTGTCAAAACCTCTTAGGTTTTGGACCTTAGGTCTGGACCACCAAACCCAGCTATTGGTTGAAATGTGGTTTTCTAAACTTCCTTTTTATCTTTTTTTAAACCTATGCTAGCCTGGAATTGCAATCCTCTCTTTCTTTGCCTTCTGAGTAGCTAGTGTTTTAGAAGTGAGCCATGGTACCTGGCTTGAAATTTCTAATAAAGTGAAAGCAAGTTTTGTGTTTACTAAAGATGTAAAGACATTGGCGCTCATTTAGGGAGAAAAAGAAGTATGCAGATGGCCAGTAGAGGTGAAGAACTCTGGAACCAGATGTTTTGTACTTAAATACTAGCCCTGTCTTCTAATTCAGAGAGTTCTTGGATAAGTTATTAAAATGCTGTACTATTCCATCATCTGTAATCTGGGGACAGTAATGACCTCATGGAACTCTGGTGGGGATTATTCAGTATAATGAAACACCTGGAACTGTACTTGCACACAGTAAGCACTTGTAAACATCATTCACTTTTTAGTTTTTCAGAGAGGATTGAATAGCTGTGAAATGGATTTTTATCAAGCAAGAAAACTCACTGCAATAATCTCCATGTATCAAAGATGATTTTTCTGAAATAGAACCTATCTCATTTTTGGTCAAATTTATACTTAGTGCCTAGTCTAAGGAATGAGGCTTAGAAATCCCTGAGGCTGAGATCATTTGTTTCCTTACCAATTTACTTTTGTTTTGCCCATAACTTCTGAAAGGATACAATAATTTCTTTGTACAAAAGTCTGCTTCCATCTCAAGATGAAAAACAGAAAACCAAAAAAAAAAAAAAAAAACCCACAAAAAACCACAGACCAATTAAAATAATTTCAAAAGGTTTGTTGGCAGCATGAATAATATTTAATATCTGTTCTAGAAAGAGCTTTCAGAACCGTGGAAGACCCTAAAGGGCAGAATGGACATCTGAAGTCCTTTCATCTCTAGACGCATTGCAAGGTCAAGACTAAATTCCATGGTTACAGGTGCAGGTGTAGTACTAAGGCTCACTACTTCTTTTCTGGAAATCAGGTGCTGCTAAGAGTCCCACCAGGTCCTGCAAGAGCCTCAGGCTTGCCTGGACAGGAGGCTTTAGGTTACTAAGAACTTTCTTAAGCTGTGAACAGAGAAAATTGTCCCCACACTCCAGGGAGTGCTCAGGGCGTCTATGGGTAATGCCCCTCTCATCAGGGCTGCCCTGGCTTTTCCCTAAAGAAGGAAATTAAACTGGTATGATCATCTATGAGTTTAGCAGCTAGAAAGTAAACAGAAAAGATTTTGAAGATATTTATGTGTTTATATTGGAAGAGAAAGGATAATTACCTCTACTTTGATTACTTTTAAATGACATAGCATTGGAGTTGAAATGACAAGTCCCATTATTTGGGGATTGTTTTCTAATTAATAATAATAATAACTAAAATAAAAATAAGTGTTTAGTGTATAGTTATTACATTTTTTCTATTATATGCTTTAAATATTAGATATTACTTGTTTAATCTTTGCAACAGCTTCGTAAGTGCCATTTTTCTCCTTTCTTATTAGCATTTATTAAGTTTATAAAATAATGGGTTTCATCACGACATTTTCATACTCTAAGTGCCATTATTAATTCTAAGTCCTAGAGCATGCATGAAGGACTGCTGGAAGGTACAAAATGAGCATTGAAGTGAATTTATTTGGAAGCATGATTTAAAGATCAGAGGTCTGGCTCAAACCTAGGTATTTTGATCTCTGATCTCATGATTCTTCTAAACAAAGAATTTCAAAATGAGAAGGAAATAACTTTTGAATATTATATAATGCTATTTTCTGTGTGTGTAGTGTTGAACTCTTTTTCCCTCCCTTCAGTATCTTTTTCTCTTCTTTCTTTCTTTCTTCTCTTCCCTTCCCCCCCCTCCCTCCCTCCCTCCCTCCCTTCTTTCCTCTCTTCCTCCCTTCCTTCCTTCCTTCCTTCCTCTCTCTCTCTTTCTTGATTTGATTTATGTAGAGGTATACTGTGTAGCCAAGGCTGGACTGGAACTCATTCCATATTGGCCTCAAAATCACAACCTCAGCCTTTAGATTCAGTGCCTTCACACTCAGCTCCTCCACACTCAGCACAACTACTTTTTGCTTCTACTGTTAGAAAATTCACAATAGAATTCAAAGACTTAAAACAAAAAACCTTGATAAAAAGTTTAGCTTGTTATATATCTGTGAGATAATCTCTGGTGTGATATAGAAAAGTCTTTAAACTTTTTTGTTCTTTTTTTTTTTCTCTGCAGGATACAGATCTATGATCTGACACTAATTCTAATCTCTATTACAGCCTCACAGTTTTTATTCCTCTACATTCCCCCAACCCTGAAAAAACAAGTTACTTTTCTACTAGGGAAAGACACAAAGGCCATTACTTTGTGTCTAGAAAGAATAAAGGAATTACTTAGCTATTTACAAACTCTGCACATGTGGAATCAATATAAATTTCCATTGGCTCGTTTCAAAATGCATTCAAATTATGTAATTCTTGAAATAAGAAACCTTGCAATTTAGTTCTTAATAGGAAAGTTTTCTAGGTAGTTTGCCTGATGAATATTCCCACTAATGAATTTGATTCACCAATTGTTTATAGTCGTTCACTAGCAATCTTATTTACATTTTATTTGTGTTTTTGGAAGAGGAAGTTCTGCCACATTTGTGTTACTGCTCCAGTACTAGGGTGGTGATACCTACAGAAAATCAGAAGAAAACCTAGTCAAGGACAAATTCCCCTATTTTATTGGTCTTCTAATTTGATATTTACCTATGAATTGGAACTCATACCTATTTATCCATAACCTGACTTCCACGCAAGATTGTTTTTAAGGAATATCACAGTGCTCAAGAATATATAGGTTTTAAAATAAGACCTTGGAAGTATTAAACAAGCAGCTAAGAACTCTTTGAGTTGCAGCACTTCAAAATATAGCCCAATTAGGTTAAAATGTGGACTGTCTTGTAGTTAATGAAACATAAAATAGTATTTCACTGTAAATGTAAAATGGCACGCCATATTGTTTTATGGTGGGAAAACAGAGAAGCCAGGTTTTGAGAGGTTGAATTACGAGTCTTTCTTTTTTTTTTTGCTGGTTGTGGGGCCTGAACTCTGGGCCTGGGCACTGTCCCTCAGCTCTTTAGCTCAAGGCTAGTGCTCTACCACTTGAGCCACAGCACCACTTCCAGCTTTTTCTGCTTATGTGGTGCTGAGGAATCGAACCCAGGACCTCATGCATGCAAGGCAAGCACTCTACCACTGAATTATGAGTCTATATTAGCAGGCCAGCAACTGCAGGCAGACTCTTGTCACAAAGACCTGCAGCCCTGCAAATGCACTTCACTCTGTCAGAAAACTGAGCCATGAGAAAAAGAGAGGAAAGAAAGAGCAGAAAAACAATACCAGCAAACCAGATCAGCTCCAATAGAGAGCTGAAATGGGATGCTCTGTTGATGGAGGAGAGCCATGAGACAGGACACAAGCAGACAGGAGACACATGGCAGCGTATAACCACCTCTAAGCTAGCCTGGGACTAAATAGAATCATGGTTAGGGGGCAGGGGCACAGGAAACTCAAGCGTCTTGGGAGTTTAAAGCACAGGACTGACAGGCCCAGTAACCTATCCTCCAAGTCCCTACCCCTGCCTCTAAGAATTCAGGCATGCCCACTACCTGGGAGGCGGGACTTCTCCCTCCACTGTCAAGACAAGATGGTGCCAGTTCGATTCAACTGCCTACCATCCACCATGTGGCCAAAATTGCGCCAGCCAGATCCAACATCTCTATTTCAATTTTATGTTTCATTGTAAATATAAAATGAAATGTCATTTTACATTTCATTTGTGTGCCAAACAAGATTCACAGAGGCCCAGTGTAAACCTCTGACATGCGTTAGTAATTGTGAAGTTGTTGATAGAAGAGCTGAGCGTGGAATTATTATCAGAATAAAACTTTACGTTTCTGTACTGTGCTCTCACAGTCGTAAAGTTATGTTATTTTATTTTACTTTTCTTGACACTCTTCCAGAGTTAGGTGTTACTATCTTGGCCTTATAGATTGGTTAGGAGACTGAAGTATGGAGAGAATGGTATTTGGGAGACAGCATGATCTAATGGAAGGAGGGTAGACTTTGGGATCCAACAGATCAAAAAATCTCAACTCCACCACTTAGTGGGTCTCATTATTTCCCAGACCTTTTAGGCCTCATTTTCATCATTTATGAAATGACCTTACAGAATTGTGAAAGCCAGACCATTAAGGTATGTGAAAAACTCACCCAGGCTTTTTCTGGAAGAAATAAGAATTAGCCTTAGGATATTCCAAACCCAGTGCTTCATGGGTATTTGCTTCTCTTTTTGTGCCATTCACAACATCAGGACATGCATTTCTGGGTTTTGTTGCCACAAAGTGCCCCTAATCAAGACAGGAGTAAAGTAACCACTATTGCAGATAAAAATCTGAACTTCCTATTGCATTGCTGCCCTTTCCTGGGCCACCTGGGCCTTTCTTAGTCCCGTCTAGATGGTCACAATCCACAAATGTATGTATATAGTTAAGAGCCGCATTCTTTGCTTTATGGGTTGTGTGGATGTGTGCTCACCAGCTGGAAGGAGCTGCTCTGTTCTTGTACACAATGCTTATCACCCACAGCACGTGCAAGGCAAGGGCATTTGTGACATGCAGGCATTGCCTCTGTATTGTCTACAAATGAGGAAAACGCTGGCGCTTGTTAAATCCACTTCTATAGTGGAGACATGAAGGAGTGGGAAGGGAGACTACTTGTGCATCATTACACAGGCAGTCTATGATGTGCAGGAAGGAGAACTGAGGTTTACCAACCTTCTTCTCCACTCCCCTTTCCCCTGCAGAGCACAGAGCTGTTTTGATTCTTGGACATTCAATTGCTTCTTCATTCTTCTTCATTTTTTTTCCAGGGAAATCACTGCCAGGGCGTCCATCCTCTGGCCTATATTTAGGTCTGAATACAGGAGTTTTCTTGACCTAGACCCAAATCAAAGGGGAGACCAGACAGAGGGTGCCTAGAAAGGGGAAGAAGCAGCTAAAAGAACTGGCTCTGGAGAGGCTACAGACAAACCTCTGACCTTGAAGTCCTTCGAGAGTAGCGGCTCCAACCCTGATGATGACAGAGTTACATTAAAATATAAATGCTTCCAAATATCTGTTGCCAGGAAGCAGATGACATGCTAAATTACTCTGCAGATTGACTACTTCATTCAGCGGTTTCCTGAGTCGGGAGTTGCCAGAAGAGCCATTTTGTCCTTTCTGGCAAAAAAGCGTCCGGGATTGCTGTCTCCAGTCCTCTTTCCTCTGTTTCCTGCTGTAGGAAGGCCTGTTTCCTGCAGGGAGATGCCTGATTAGACAGCACTATTTTAGTAGGCAGGGGACTCAGTAGGCAGTTAGGCCTTTCATTTGATATGGCTCTTGGACAGTGTGGATGTCATGGACACCATGGGAATAACAAATCCTTTTTACAAAATGCAAAATGGTTAATCAAAAGCAAACTAGATAAGGCAAGGTTCTGGAAAGAGTTACATTCCAACGTTTCATCTGTTTGACTTAGAATACTTTGGAGTCCCTGGTTTATTTTGTGTGTGTGTGTGTGTGTGTGTGTGTGTAAAAATCAGTTTCCATCTTCACATGATTTTTCAGAACTGAATTTTGAGCAGTGAGATTCTCATTTGCCAACTAAGTGTGATGCTGGTGATAGAACTGACTTTGAGCAAAAAGCCTCAAAGGAAGTTCAAAATATAAGACTTGAACTTGACCTTGAGCCCAAACAGAGATTTTATAGATGCAGGTGGATAAGCTGCTAGCCAGCAACTGCGTTTGGGATAGCAACAAAGCTGGAAGAGCTTTGTATCCTAGATGGTAACTACTTCTCTGTACCTTCTAGCAGTACCTGTAACTTATCTCCAAAAGGGGTGGCTGGCTGAATAACAGGCATAGAATTCAGAAAATCTAAATAAATAAAAAGTTCCAGACATTTAGGCAAACAAAAAAGAAATAAGGGCAAGAAGCAAATTAATTGGAGCCACAAATAAACTGGTTCATAAAACACAGAGTGAAAATTTATCTAAATATCCACCACATTACCATCATCATTATGTAAAAGGCCCTTAGAGATCAACAAGAAAATTTCAAAATGCCAAATTATTAAGTAAAGTTGACAGTTGATTAATAATAGATGTGGTAGGCTAATAACCCTCAGAAGGTCAGTCTTTAATAATGAAGGCAAATGGATGGCCATTTTGCTTTTCATAAATGTGGCCCTTGGTTACTCGGCTTGTCTGTGTCTCACAATGCAGGGAAATGAAATAACCCTATGGGCTGAGACATCATGTCTTCTGAGCATGAGTCCAGAAGCAGGTTCATTTTCATGACAGTCAATGAGAGAAATTCTGTAACTCAGCTGTCATCCAATAGAATGAGTTTCTCAGCATAGCAAGCCTGACTAGTGTCATGAGAATGCATGGACTTGATCAGAGGGGTCTCATTCTTCTTCTGCTTGTGTCTGATATTATTATGTGAGGTTGAAGGTGGGAAGATAGCCAGTAAATAATTGCAAGTTATCTTTTAGAGATTGCTGAGCACTAATTCATTGCAACAGCATTCAACTAAAAGAAGGAATAGGTGTTTTTGAGGGTTTTTGTCTAGATTTAGATCAAACATAATCTTTGGCTAATAACACATAGCTATTTACTAATGCAATGTACTCATTTTGTTTTGTTTTTGTGTGCTTGAAAATTTTTCATGATGCAACAATTATCCACATACTACCCTACAACTTTTATCCGGTCCATGAGCTTCCACCGTCTCATCCTTCACTCTCACCTTCCTGAGAGAACTACGTCATGATCCTATGTTTATTGTCTTCATGCTAATGCGTGTGTGTGTGTGTGTGTATGTGTGTGTGTGTGTGGTGTGGTGTGTACACTAGTTCTGGGGCTGAACTCAACCTGGGTGGTATCCCTGACACTTTTGCTCAAGGCTAGTGTTCTATCACTTGAGCCACAGCTCCACTTCTAGAATTTTTGTGGTTAATTAGAGATAAGAGTCTCAAGGACCTTCCTGCCTGGGCTGGTTTCAAACTGTGATCTTCAGATCACAGATCTTCAGATCTTGAATACAGGAGTGAGCCACTGGCACCTGGCATATATATATATATATATATATATATATATATATACATATATATATATATATATATATATATATGTACTTTCAGATTATCCCAATTCCTAAGCAGAATAGGATTTATATAGGTTCTTGTTTTCGTCAGCCTCAGGGTTTGAACTCAGGGCCTCGTGCTTAAGGAAACAGTATTATAGTAATTATAGAATGTCTGATGGGTTCTCCAAGTTAATAATAATTCAGAATCAGTTTTCCTGTGCAGGGAATTTCAGAAGGTGAATCCCTCCTATGTGGTTTCACTTGTGGCAAATGTTCTTTATAGTTCATTGTTCTAATAAGAATTTTATAAGAACCTGCTATTTTAGACAGGAAAATTAGAAATTTCTAGGTATTTCCTGGAAATCTCCCTTTTCTTAGTCATTTATTCCCTCAAAATTATGTCCTGCTGTCCTTTTCACACTATATCTTTTTGTCTGTTTCTTCTGCTCTCAGAGTCTTCCTAAGGTACTGGAGATAGCAGATGGAATTATATTCCATCTACATTTGCAAAGTGGAGCCAGTGGCTACATCTCATGTCTTCTTATCCACATCCATGCATTGTCTCCAAATGCTGCTCTTGATTTAAGCTGCAACATGTGTTGAAAGTAGGCTCTGAACTTCCTGTCTCCAGATCTGCTTCTGTTGTATTTCAGATAATAGCTATGGACACTGACCTCGGACTATATAAAGAATAAAGACTGGGGTATGATGAAATATCCCCAGTCTTTAAAATAGCATTTGTATGCACTAATGACTTCCTGTCAAATGTAAGACTGCTGTGACATCCTTATAAAGGCAAAAACCTTTCTCCAGTTGTCAGCCTGTGTTAGCAAGCCTTGGAATCAGGCATCACATTTCTGATTGTATTGTTGCGTTTCTGGGACATATACCTGTGATTATTGCTGGCCATTAGAAATTCATTTACTCTGGAAATTTTTGGTACTAAATTGAGGATTCTTTGCAAACCATTTTGTCATGTAAAGGCTCTTCTGAGTCTTCTTATGAAATAGCAAAAAGGCTGCAGAAAAACTTAAAGCCAGTTGTCAATCCTTAACATGTCCTATATGCCAGCAATTCTGTTCCTGAAACTCTCATGCCAATTACAGATGTCTATTTAAAAATGTCTGATGACATTGCTCACTACAGCACAAAACTGGACACTAGCCCAAACTGGAGGAGTAAATATGCACATGGTGTAGTATAATTGACATCAACAAAAATAATGAGCTACAGAGATTTGAAATAACAAGTAGAATTATAAATAATGAAACTGAAAATACAAACTTTGTAAGGACACTATAATACTAACTTAAAAGGAACCAAGGGAATACAGGACACAAGATTCGGGATAATTTTGCCCCAGTTAGACATTGTCAAGTTCATCACTTTTGTTCAGTGTGCTGGATCTGTGAGTACACATTACATTTAGTAGATACCTGGACCAATTCTGGAGATGAAAGATGCTTTACTGATTGAATCTAGATTTCTTCCTTTAACTTTTGGTACAGGTAACTCTGCAGTTCCTGTGGGAATAACTTTAACTATACAGAATGGGCAGAAGCTTGCAAGTTCTTTCAGGCTCATTGGACAATAATAGAAATGAGACGACAGACCAAATGAAATAGTTTTACAAAGTAACTACAGAAAATAAAAGCATGCTAGATTCTTTCTATAAGCATAATACTTTGTATAGGCTCCAAGAAAGCTAATAAATGGCAGAAAAATAATCACTGTGCCAATCAGAGATAATGCTAAAGAGAGACTAGATTTTTCCATATAACAATATAGCTTTTATCCAGAGTCAAGCATATTCTACCCATTTTGATAATAGAGATTAAAAATCACCAATTAATAAAACTATATCTCTATATAGTATATATATGTATATATATGTATAGTTATATGATTATACAAAATCACATATAAAACAAGAAACTAATTGCATTTATTATCAATAAGGTTCCAAGTAAGAAAAAAAAAACCAGATTGGAAAACAAAAAGTAGGAGCTTCTGTTATACATAGTTTTGGCAAATCATTTTTCTTATAGTTGCTAGAATTTTATTGCTACTTTAAACTAAAAGATAATAGTTTGCCCTTCCTGCTAAAGGTGAATAAAGAAACTTCTGAGCTGCATAAAAATGGCGTATCATAGTAAATTTTCCATTTATCTTCAAAAATTCCTGGTTAAGCTACTTCAAAAGAAATTTCACGGGACCTCTGCCCTTGTCTCAGTGTGGCGGCAATTGAAAATGGCTCAGTGATGGTGGAGGAATTGTGGAGCCGGAGGGAGGTGTTTTGAGACTGGATGGAGGTCAGAAAAATGTCCTAGCTTTCAGAAAAGAAAGAAGGTTAGACTACTCAGACCACAAAATGGAAAATTTGATATTAATACTGAAAAATCTTTGGAATAGATTGTCACATGAGCCTGTAGTAAGGGAAGAGAGATCATTCAAGCCAGAGTGAAGTGATTAAGAACTCTCATGCCTGGCCTCACTTCCTTCTGATAGGGCCTCAGAGCTGGCTGATTAAACAATTCTTGATGTCTTGGTGATTCCGCAACTGGGTGAGAGGCCAAATATTTTGGAACTCAAAATAGCTTGACAGGATAGAACAATGGGCCACATCTAACAAGGTTAGAAGCCAAAGGGAGAGATATAAAGGTTGTCTGTAGTTCCAGAAAATTAGCAACACAAACACAGGAGGGTGGACAGATTGTAAGCCCAACTTGGCAGGTGGAAGCAGGTGATATTCTGCACGTAGATGCCTAGCATAGGGCACTAATAGGGATTGTGTCCATCCCCAAAGGGGAATTGTCATTAATTTGCTAAGAAAGTATGATAAGGCAAAAGGATATATGGGTGAAAAATATGAGTTGGAGTCCTGTGAACTCAGTGAGTTACAATTCAATGAGCTGCCAAGACTTGGTAAGGTCATTCTTGGGCATACATGTCCATCAAGGAAGTCAGTGTGTAGGCTCTAGCTGAGCTGGACAAATTGCGAGTGGAAAGGAGGACAGTGACAAGCCATAAGAGGGGGTGTAACAATCTGGAAACCAATATCTGAGGAGTGTGAAAAAGAAGAGACAATGTTTAACCTGAGGAAGGGAAGATTCAGAAGGGTTACAGTAGATAAGAGCCACATTTGAGGGAAAAAAAATCAAAGTTTTCTTTGCATGAATTTAGATCTTTATTCTATTTTCCTACTTCACAGCTTGATGCTTTCTAAAGTTTGAACTACATGTTGTCTGAAAGGTAGGGAGCATTGTAATCTTCTAAGGCTAAGAGTCTTAAGATCATACAAAATGTAGGACTTAACATAAATTTGACTTGATCCTAAATGGAATGGACACTGTTGTGATACGATTCAATTCCTCGTTGCTAGTTTCCGATGCTGAGTGGACATTGCTTCTTGGATGTGACAAAGTGAAGATATATGAACTAGGATTAGGACCAAATGGCTTTTAATATTTTCCCCCCTGGCTTTAATTCTATGAGTCTGAGAAAAGGAAATGTCCCTAAAGAAAAAGGGTAACTGAGATTACTAGTAGTATCATTGATCTTTTATTACAACTCTCCAGAAATGAAGAGAGACAAGTAATACCTGTGATGCAAGAATCTGGGAATGCAGTCATGATTTCTTTACTCCTTTTGAGTGATTTACCTGTGGTCAATTCAAGAGCCCCCTTCTCTTCTGAGAATGTGTCTGTGTGAAGTTTGGGATATGATGGTACAAAGGCTTGACTTTGAACTTGGTAGGGGTTAGTTAACTCCAGTAGTCTTCATTTCAGTGCAAAAAGGATTATCTAATAGCTATCTTATGGTATACATTTTATTGGAACTTAACAGACTTCTCTACCTTGTATGGTCAAAATGGTATGTGGTATGGAAGGTGGGTGGATGAGTTCATATTTATCTTTCCTGCTAAAAAAGCAGTACAAAGCCTTGTCCTGAATATATGTGTATGTGAATATATATTCATGTGCATGAATATATGTGAATATATATGTATATATAGAGAGAGTTGTATACCTGGTGTTTATTCTCATTTCATCCAGAGGTAATTATTCCCTTGACTGAATTTTAATGATTAGTTAGCAAAAATAAAATATTCATTTTCTGATAGCATATAATATAAAAGGATAAGGAAATAAACACACACGTATGCACACATATGCATACACACTGGAGAATTAAGAGCTCTGTTTTTCAAAAAATATCCACATATAAAGAATCATCTATCAGGTAATTTCTCTGGTTATATCCTTCTTCTAGTCATTACTGGGGAAGGCACAAGAGCTGGTGAGAGAGCAATTGAAGAACTAAAGCCACTAAGAGCTCACCATGCTCCAAATAGGCTCTTACTTTTATTTGCTTGGTTCTTAATCTCATGAAGTATAATAACTTCATCTTAGGGAAACACAATGGAATATATAGCAAAGGAACCTTAAAAGATGAGGAAACGTACCACAGGGCTGTCTGAGGCTGTCCAAAGCTGGGGAAAGAGATCATCGTGCCTGCTTATTTTTAATAATTTATACGACATTTCTCTACAGTAGCCTTCTTCACGTGTAAGGTAGGGAAAAAGGTGGGTATGTATCTAGGAATATTCTGATTTTACATGAGCTATAGTCACCATCTCAATAAAAAGCTGAACTTGCCATTGTTCAAAGGTCAGGTGGAACAGAATTTCACAGTAGGACTGGCTTAGAACAAACAGGGCCACTAGAACTTGCTGCATCAGAAGGGCAAAGTCAAACATGGGGGTGGTGGGGACTTGGAGATGGTGAGTTGTTCCTCCTAAGTCAGGGCATATTATGTAATAAAACAGCCAAGGTGGGTAGGGTATTTTTTTAGGCACAGCATTCTTCGTTGTTGATTGGTTACAGTCTAAAGATTAGCAATGTCCTATGCAAGTAATGCACACACATTAACTATTACTGTGCAAGTGAAATGAATCACTAGTATTTTGTACCTAAGGGACATGTTGGTAGGAACATGAACCTTGAACTGTCTTCCTTTAATCTCACAATACAGTTACATAAGTCTGCTAATTAAGCCTCTTTGTGTGTTTTGTTGATTGAAACCATCACTGTGGTTACCTTCTCAACCTGACTTTACATAAAGCTCTGTGAGTTGCTTAATGGTGTTTTATATGTCTTAGACTACATTATATCAGTGGCTGTTTTCTTTATTTATTTTTGGACAGGTTGTGATAAGAATTACTGAATGGGCAAAAGTCAACACAAGAAAGCATATGAGAGAGTAAAGGGAGAGCAAAAGCGAGGGAGAGGGAAAAGGAGAAGAAATGAGACTGTAGGATAGGAAGAGCAATGACAGTGATAAAGTGCTCTGGAGGTACCCAGGTGTTTCTGTCAACAGATGGGTAAATAAGAAGAGACCATTCACACACAGGCCAAAGTCCTGTATCTGGGTGTACTTGCTCAGGGATTCATGTACATTTTTCATTATTTTTCATTCATTGGGTCAAACATGTAAATGATCTATACCTTGGTAGCAGTGGTTATCTATAAACTGAAAAGCAAGCCACAATTTCTGTGTTTTGTGTTTTATTCATTTGAGGGATGTGGTCTCTTTCTTTCTTTCAGACTGGCTTGGAACATTCTATGTGGCCAAGATAGCTTCAAGTTCACAAAGTTGGACTGGACTAACTAGTAAACTGCTGGTTTGCTACTTCCACTTCCCATGGGAAGAATTAGAAATATAAGCCACTGTGCCAAGCTAAAAAGCAGATTTCTTTCACTAAGGAGCTATGAATCATCTTGGTTTATCTCTTAAGTTACATAAATGGCTCCTGAAATTCCTTCTAGGATCATGGATTAGACTGTTAAAACTTGGAGAAAATGTGCATTATGTGGTAATTTGCTGTGCCAAAGACTAACAGTTTTTTAACTCGGGGATTTAAGTTCCTGACCAAGATACCTATAAAGGTCAAGAATGTGTTTGTGTGTGTGTGTGTGTGTGTGTGTGTGTGTGTGTGTGTACAGATGTAAATCCATCCATATGTGTATATCTTTTTAAATATTAGAGCTTGTGCAGATGTTTATGGGGAATAGGTATGGATTGGGAAGAAATATTTGAAATTCTTGAAAATACATTCCAGTGGATTAACTGCCAACTCCCACTTTTATTCACAGTGTTTCTTTGTACTTAAGCATAATAAATTAAGGCAATATATGAGGGGAGAATTTTGTTCTTTGCTCAGAAGCCCTTGAAATTGAGGAAGGACAATGTGTAGCAATAAGACCCTACTATGTGAGGTTTGGAATTGGAGACAATGACATTGATCATGACATCATCAGAAGGAGGGAGGAGCGGACCACTGGGAGCACCTTCCTCCTTCTGCTGTGCCTTGTGTTTGATAAAGCACTTCCTGAGACCAGTACCTGATATTATTCATTTCTATAGAACCCCATTAAAGATTTCCCAATTGATCAAGATGCATTGTATTCATAAACTGCTTTGTTAAATGGAAACTCCTTTGTACACCTACTTGAAGATTAAAGGAAGAAGATTCCCCATTATTCCACTGAAGGAAAGCAATGTGAGGCCAGTGAATGAAAGACCAGAGTCTGGGAATAAAATAATAAAAGACAGAAGAGGTAATCTCTGCATCAGGCTTTCAATGACGATTTTATTTTTGAAGTTTGTTTTGGAGAAAGTATATATAGGTGTTCGGAATTTTATATTTTATGGATATTCTCTCTCTCTCTCTCTCTCTCTCTCTCTCTCTCTCTCTTTCTCTCTCTCTGTTTCTTTGGGCAATATTGGTGTTTGAACTTGAAGTCTTATGTTTGCTAGGCAGAGAGTGTACCAC
The DNA here is from genome assembly GCF_019054845.1 of Dipodomys spectabilis. NCBI lineage: Eukaryota > Metazoa > Chordata > Mammalia > Rodentia > Heteromyidae > Dipodomys > Dipodomys spectabilis. The sequence goes on along the minus strand of NW_024870678.1, from coordinate 21,677,293 downwards.
TTGAGCCACTGAGCCAGACCATTTTTTGTATTGGTAACTTCATAGATAGGGTCTCACTTTATGCTCATCAGGACTGGATTACAGTCTTCCTATTTGTGCTTCCATTTATTGCTAGGATGACGGGACACGAGCCAGTGTGCTTGCCACTGATTGAGATGGGTTTTAGAGAACTTGGACTGGTGTCAAACTACTACCCATCCCCCTTTACCCCATATCTTTGCCTCTCAAATGGCTAGGACTACAGGCTTAAACCACTGTAACTTGGCACAAATTTTTATTATAATTACCCCCCAATCCTAAATCTAGGTGTCTAGTAAGTAAATGACTGGTGAATCCTTGAGGTGAAGGAGGAAATTTGCTTTTAATCACTAGACTAAGAAGTTATGTATGAAAGATGTGCGGGGGGGGGGGGGGGCTATCTCAGAGGGAGGAAAACCTGTACATCAAACAAGTGTTCCTGTTCCCCCCGCCTCCATCCCTGCCATCAGCCGTCACATGGACCTGCTTCCCTACTTTTCCTGTGAGTCTCCTCTAACTCTCAACTCAGTTCCCAGGGGCCACCACTGACCAGTGGAGATGTGTTTGGCAAGGTGGGCATAGATTTTCCGTGACTTACAGTGGGCTGTGACAGTTACTCACAGCCTGAGGCTGTCACTGGCATACTTTGATAGAGACTTTCTACATGTATTTCAAAAGGCCTTAGTTTAAAGTATAAGAACTTAGGCACTCCAACTCAGAAAGTTGTCCATTCTTGCCGCTGGGAACAAATTATAATCAGAGATTACTTTTCCCATCAAACAGTGCCTTTTTCTACCAGACTTTCACAGAGCTAATGTGCACTAGCTTTCAACTTTGATAATCAGGTAAGATATTGAAATTATTTTTGAGGCTCTGTAAATCTTCACTACTATACCAATCATCCTAATTATACAGTAGGTTCTGATTTGCTGAATACTGAACACAAATCATGTTAAGAATGTGGTCTTAGTGCCCCATAAAATCTGCATAAAGCAAATATGCTGACTTTACTAAAGCAGGGTCATTATTAAGTTCATGAGCTTTTTTTCCCTGCAGATCTGAATGTTCCAAATATATTCTAAACCCTTGTCAGGAGTGTTGTGGATTAATTTCTTTCTTTACCACTTCACCTATATTCACAATGGAAAGCACACGTTTATGAAAATCATTCCCCTGACCATAAAACTGGACTTTTCTAATAGTCCTTGTTTCATCTCTCCTTTCTTATTTATTTTTATCTCTCGGTCAATGAAGGGATTAATGAATGAATGAAAGATGAATCTTTACATATAGGTCTATTTTAAACAACATCTAATGAGCAGTTGAGAGGCAGATCCTGTCTCAAAAGCATAATCTTTTGTTTTCCTGTTGCTCTCTCATTATTCCAACAATTGAATTGGGCTGGAGCCCAAGGTTTTGTCCAATACTAGACTCTTGGGAAGATGTGAATGTGGAAATACCTGTGCCAGAACTAGTGTATGGACGTGCATTCAGTATATAGAACTTGTTGTAAAGATCAGTTGTGTTTTCCAAGGTCTGACTTCTGCCACTAAATGCTTAGGAGGTAGACCTCTAAGATGCAGTACTATATGTTAAAGATACAAAACATATAGTGATCAGCAGAATTAATTCAGTCTTCCAAAAACATTCAGAACCACTAATAATTTTATTGAGGTAGAAAGTATCTAGGCAACTTTTAATTATCTCTGCCCTAAGGGGTAAACACCAGCAGATAGTCTTCAAATAACTACTTAGACAATACTGTAGAGTTTATGATATAAATACTAGTAAAGAAATATAAAAGAATGATGAGAGGAGGATGATGGAAAGGGTAAAACTAATCAGGATGCTCCTATGTTGACATGTTAAATTGAGACCCCTTGTACAACTATTTAAAGATAATGATGATGATGATAATAAAAAAGAATGGTAACTGAAGGAGGGGATGGAGGAACAGCACCCTTAGTCTGGCATTAGTGCTTTCTTTGTTAAGTCTTTGATGAAACATGAACACTTAAAAGCTTATATATCCCTAAGGCTAACATGGGTGAAAGGTTTTTCAAGAAGGCAGTCTACTCAGAGCAAAAGAGCCACGTGGTTTACTCAGATTATCTGACTGAGATAGCCTGATGCACAGTATGCTATTTTTGGTCCACATCTCAGGCAGTCTACCAATCTCTCCCTTCCATTCTCTGTTCTAGATCTTGTCTTGTTATAAAAGAACTGATGTCTGAACTTCTTTGGTTATTAAATAACTTGACTTTTAAAGGGTTTCAACAGCTTGAGACAAAGGCCCTAGTGAACCCATGCGGTATACTTTGTACTTTGGTGCCGTGGCATGTTGGTCATTTGAATAGGTAAGATAGAGAGCAGAGGAAGTACAGTGTACAGTTAGATGCCACAGACCTTTCATCTAAGCCAAAATATTGTCTGAAAGAGAGCTGGCTGGTGGATATTTGATTGTATGATGGTGGTCTCATTGTATGACTAAATGAATTTAAATTTTAAGTATTTGATGAACAGCATGGGTGTAGACTGCTGATTTTTAAGAGGATGATTTTTCTCAGCTAGATTGATTTTTAGATTTATGTTACATCTCGGATTAGGCATATCCTGATTTGTGCCTTTGAAAGGTGTTTGAGATATGCAAGAAGTGTTGGTAAGCTTTCCTTCTGTGAACAGATTGTTGTGCTATTATCCGTAATGCCCCAAGGCTGAAGTTTCTTTAAAATTATTTTTAAATTCCTTGAATCCCAACCTCCCACCAGCTCCCATATGGCAAGGCCTTGATGTTGCTGTTTAAAAGGGAATCCATGGTTGTAATCCGATATATGTTTGATGTGTGCTGGGAAAGGAAAGAAAGAAAAATAACTTTTATTTTAAGAGATCTTTATTTGCTTGAAAAAATATTGTTATGATAACAATTTCAATCTATTTTTCTCCCAGTCAAAATTAAGCATTCTTCTCTTTCTGCATTGTATTTTAGTAAGCCTATATGAAGTGTTTGAGCAAATACTGATACTGGGCTTGAATTCAGCTAGATTTGCCTCTTCACACCTCATGCTCTACCACTTGAGCCATGCCACCACTCTGGCTTTTTGCTGGTTAAACTGAGATAAGAGTTTGGCAGAACTGTCTGCCAGAGCTGGCTTTATACCATGTTGACCCTCAGATCTCAGTCTCTTGAGTAGGATTAAAGATGTGGGTCACCAGTGCCCTGCTTAACCTGACATTAATTAGTAATAACTGTTTATCATACCTAGTGTGAAATATGGTTGTGTAACCTATATCTTATTCTAACTCACTTTATAGTGCTCACTTGGCAGCAGGAATCACTGTTTTAGTGTTCCAGAAAGTGGGCTTTTAGACTTTAGGCCCAAACTGCAGAAGTCCCACATCAGATCTAGCTACTCATGTCTCTATGTCAAATAAAGAGATCTAGTGAAAGACAGGGAAAGGAGAGAAAGGAGACATTTGTCTTCGCTTTAAATAGGCTGGAAAATGGGGGTTATTAAAAGTATGCTTAGTGAAAACAGTCCCAAGTCACAGGTGTGGCCTGGTTGACCATTTCATCTTTGAGGATTCCGGAAATGTTATCATTTCTTCACTCAAGGGCAGTAGTGACAAGTCCTTGTAACTGGCAGGCGGCTGTCCTGAGCTTTGGCGGTTCTCTTTGGGGCTTTTTGGTGGTGAATCCTGTCCTATCTGGAAGTGATTGCAAAGCAACTCAGAAGAAAATGGCTTAGATCAAAAGGCACAGATGTAGAGTGGGTTCTCAGCTTTTATCTTGCTTTTAGTAACTTCATGGGCTGAACAAAAGCAGAGTTTATGTTGCCACTGGCCTTTCTCCCCCAGAACATGCAGTCAATATGCACAGTGGATGTTTAGTCTTCCTCTCTTATTTTGAATACAACATTTCAGACTTTTGGAGGCAACTAACTGCAAGTAAGACAAATATCACTTCACTTCCTCAGGAGATTTAAGAAAATAATCTTAGGGCTGGGAATGTGGCTTAGTGGTAGACTGCTTCCCTAGCATGCATGAAGCCCTGGGATCGATTTCTTAGTAGCATATACACAAGAAAACTGTAAGTGGCACTGTGGCCCAAGTGGTAGAGTGCTAGCTTTGAGGAAAAGAAGCTCAGGGACAGTGCCCAGGCTCTGAGGTCAAGCCCCAGAACTGGCAAAAACAAAAGACAAAAAACAAAATCCAAAACATGAAACCAAACCAAAGCAAACAACAAGGACAAAAAAAACAAAAAAGAAAATAATCTTTTGCATTCAGTGTTATGTAAATGACAGAGCACTGTCCTAGTTTTCTGTCTACTGAGGCTTAGCTAAAGGTACATCATGAAGGCCCTGATTTGTAAGCTTATGAACCATGCTTGCCAGGCATTCTGGGTAATGCCATCAAAAGCCAGACCCTGAAATAGCCACCACCACAGCCAAGGGTGTGGATAGAGAGTCAGAGGGCTTGCAGAGGCAGCGAGGGGAGAGATGGTTATTTGGCCAACGTGTGTTATGAACATTTACAACAACTATCGACTTTCCATTATTGTTGTTTAGAATAAAGCCATTGAGAATTGGCCTAGAAAATCTGGCTTCAGAAAATGCTGAATCAAGTCTTCCATGATGAAATATCACACAGCAACCTTATAGATTGGACTGTCTTTAAGAAACCATGTCTGGGAAATTGTGCAGTCATGTCTAAGTGAGCATCAACAGTGATGATATATTTGCCTACTTTACACAAGACATAGCTACGTTGAGCATATGCCTGTTGTATATTGAATTCCTTTACTTTAACATTACAATAGTGACATCATTGTGGAGGTGCCTGGGGCCAGGCAACAGGAGGAAAATGTGCTGTAAACTGTAAAACACACAGCCTCACCTGGGATTCACAGTAAATTCCTCTTCAGCATGGAATCAAGGGGCAGGGAGACTTTAGAGTCCATTTTTTTTTTCTTGACTGCACAGATTTCACAATGGAATACTTTGGTATTTCTGTTTCTCTTCTTGTCAATATTATGGGTCATCCTGCTTCTCTGTCTCCAAATGTCATTTCTGGAGGAACTAAGGCACACTGGTTACCTTGTGCTGTACTCTGGCATCTCCTGGGTATGCCTAAAAAATACATTTGATGCCTAAGCTTTCCCTCCAAGCTTCTGATCTGTATTCTGGAAAAACATGCCAGGTGATTTTAACAGAGCTAAGGGATCTGAGGTTGAGAACTGCTTTGCTAAAGTCTGAAGAAGAACAGTACAGGCTTAAGTGAGATACCAGCATGGCTGGGCAGGATAGCACACACTAAAGTGGTGTGAGCAGTGCCTGGAAAGCACACTAGCCACAGCACAATAACAGATTAACCACCTGGCTGGGAGGATGCCTCCAGAGAAAGGCACTGTGCTTCTAGTCCAGGCCCTGAGCCTCCTGCCAGCCAGGAGCACAGATCAAGTCTCTATACTTGAGTGCGGGAGATTGACATAACACATGCCTGGCAGAAACATAAATAGATGACAAAGAGACACATGGTTATTCATTCTACCAGGAGTGAGGGCTGTGTAACAGGAGAGAATAAATTTCCTAGGGAACTGGAGGGGGGGAGGTGGGTAGAAGGAAGTGATGCCAAGGTAGTATTGGTTAGTGTGGGATGGAAAAGCATGCAGTGTAGCGAGGTGCCAACAGAGCGAGAATTGGATTTTCCCATACCCAGTGGGGACATTGGAGAAGGGCTGGAGAGTGCGTCACGTGGCCAGGATTTTGTTCTGGAGATATCACGCTAGCTTCAGGGGAGATAATGCATTAGAGGAAGCTTGATGGGAGGGATGGGGCAGGTGGAGAGAAAGTGAAGAAGAGCAGGAACGGTGGCATGGGACTTGGTATCAAGAGAGACATGGCACCCCTTTTCTCCCTGAGTTTGTTGATACCTCATACTGATCTGGTGGCCTGTGTGCCCTGTCTGAAGGAAGGAAAGAGCATTGTCCTTAGTGTTTAATGATCTTCTTATTCACGAGTTGCTAAAAATGTACAGCTGACGTAATTCCTCCTCTCATATTCTGGGATATCATAATCACACCCCAAATATAGTCACATGGACTAAAGCAAGCATGCATTGGATCAGAGATGCAGGATGGGATCAATTAGTATTAGACCTTTCTGGGAAAAAAATCCAGTCAGGATATATAGAATGATAGAGTATTTGTGGCTGCCATTACCCCTAAAGTGTATGGGGTGAAGGGTGGGGGTTTGAGTAGGATGGAAAGGAAGGGGAAGCAGACAAGAAAGGCTTTGCCAGAAGCCCACTCCTAGCTGCCCTCCTCCCACTCTCAGGATCTCTCCCGTAGCTGTGGTTCCTGGGTTCCTGGCCTTCTTAATCCTGGGTCTTGTCAGAGTCATGGGCTGGCAGGCAGAGGGCTGACACTATGCAGAGGTGTCTCCGGCCTGGTGGCAGTGGGGCCCACAGCCTGGGCTGGCCTAGCTCCCACTGCTAAAGTCTGGTTATTAGTTAAAAGCCGAACAACTCCTTAGAGCTCAGATGGCACTCCTCTGCCACCCTGCCATCGCCTGTCACAGCAGCCACATTTTAAAAACACACTTGGGATTGGAAGCATTGTCAAGTGCAGAGAAAACCCTGGCTTGTTTCTCTGAGCCTGCTGCTTCCTCTCCAGGGGATGTAGCAGTCAAATTTGCATCCGCTGAGTATCATTTCAGGAAAACCTTTCAATTTCTCAGAAGAGACTGAAGGACAAAATAAGACAGTCCTAAAGAGCATATAGAGTAGCCATTATTTAGCAAGATAAATGCTAGTCTGCTAAAGGGAAAAGAGGGCATTCTGAGAACTAGACGAAAAGCAATGTCTTCAGTGGCTGTAAGAGGAGCCATTTATTTCATTTCTTGTCTCTTGGTGGTGGCAGGTTAGGGCCAAAGGCAGCAGATTAACAGCCCTGCAAGGCCTGAGACAGACCCATCTTCCCCACTGGATACCAACTGCAGCTTATTTCTCTGCTTATAAGGTTATGCCTGGAAATAAATTCAACGCATCCTGAGCCTCACAGAATATACTTGCAAATGGTTACTGTTATATTAACAACACAAAGTCAATAAAATAGTGATTTTCAGTCCACTCATTTTTAGGAACTTCTTGGTCCCTTGGAAAACCAAAGCTCACCAGGTAAAGAAAAGCTATGATTCTAATGCTGCTTGTCTTGCTCATTTCTCTGTAAGGGGAGGCAGAAAATACATCATGTATTTGATTCTTGACTACTGTCTCTAAGCAGAACATTAAAATTCTTAATTTCTAACATTAAACAGTTGGAAATTTCCAGCTAACCCACTCTTCAGGTAACTAAATTAACTTTTTTTAAAAAAAAATTTCCATGATTACCTCCACAGACTGAACACAGTTCTAATTGGGGAATAGAGGTAGCAATTCTTCCTTCTTCTTTTTTCCTTTTATCTTTTTTTTGTTTTCAAAGCTTATGTTTTGATATCATTTGCAAAAAGTATTTTATTTTATTTATTTATTTATTGTCAGTTGTGGAGCTTGAACTCTGGGCCTGGGTGCTGTCCCTCAGCTCTTCAGCTCAAGACTAGCATTCTACCACTTGAGCCACAGTGCCACTTCTGGTTTTCTGAGTGGTTTATTTGAGATAACAGTCTCATAGACTTTTCCTGCCTGGGCTGACTTTGAACTGCAATCTTCAGATCTCAGTCTACAGATGCACCTGGCTTAAAAAAAAGTATTTTATAATATAATGGAAAAAGTGTTAACAATGTTCAGAAGGACAAGTTTATCTCAAAAAACTACAGATTTCTTGTGTAGAAACACAAGGGGTCAAAAAAGGAGGTGGTAAGGAATGACTGCTAATGCTAAATTGCTCTGGTTTGCTATCTGACTTAATGGCATTTCAAGAAGTAGTTTGTATCTCTTCATAGTTTGTATCTCTTCATATCAATATATGGTAATTTAGAGATTTTTGAAAGAATTTGCATTTGCTATCTAGGACAAGGAGAGTTGCTCATGATAAAAAAAGTAATTCTATTAATAGTAGGAAAAATTGAGAGTAATTAAAAAAATTAAAATAGTTAAATAAAGGATGGTGTATTCCACTAATCAAATTTTAAATCTGAGATAGTTATTGACTTAGAAAAATGCCCATGTTGTAAGAAGTAGGGACTATTATAAAATTATATATATAAATCTTAATTTTATTAAAGTAAAAGCTATCTAATCGATCAATAGATAGAGATAGACCTACCTACATGAGATCTATATCTCTACATACATAGAAAGAGTGGCTATCTATCTAGCCACAAGCATGCACACACAAACAGACACACACAACAAGAAGTAGCAGTTTGGTGGTACACATGATTAGTGGTAAGCAAATAAAATGGGAAGGCAGTGTGGTAAAAATATATTTATATGCATTTATGTGATACATATGTATCATATTATATATAAAGTAATAGACATTTAATATTTTGTTATAAAAAGGAACAGACCAGCTCATTAAATGGATTTCATCAAAATGTATGTGTTAGACTTTAAAATGATTTTTTTTTGTTTTGGTTACTATGAAACCACAGATGTGCATTAAACAGGGCCAGAGGGCTTGGTAAAGATGTGGACTTGATGTGTTTATGGTTTCTGTGCTTACAGCTCCAAGAATTTTCATTTCTTTCACAGTGTACTTCAGTGCTCTACCTGAGTAAGCCAGACACTAACGTGCGTGCTTGAGCATCCCAGAGTAACTGTCATTAGGCAGTAAGAATTTACTGTGACTTTCTAAGCATGTTTTCATTGCCTGGCGTAAATATTTTGACAATGGCCCATGTGCAATGATAATGTTTTGCAGAACAAAAAATAACAGGTGCAGTAAGAGGGAAGCAAGTGACTGGAGAACACACGTGTGTATGCCTTGACTTTTCTCAATGTATTGTCGTTATCCTTATCTTTATTGTGATTGCAGACTAACTGGTTGCTACGTCTGACATAGAGAACAAGAAAATCTTCTTTGTGAATGAAGAAGCAACTCTACCTGAATGAATCCAGGAAACCATGAAGAAGTCCTCTGCTCTACACCTCCATGTCCTGATCTTGCACCAATGTATTCACGGAGGTTTGTTAAACACACATTGTTACTGGGCTGGAAATAGAAAGAAGTACTACAGGAAAGCAAGAACTCAGGTCTGTTGATTTGATTATCACAGATGTTGCCACTGAGCACTTGAAATCTATCACATCTGGTCCTCTCTCATTGCAGAGGCGGCATGAGAAAAATGGGTGATCTACCAAGTTACAAAAGATAAATCACCTGTGTGCTCTGACATGTAGCATCTTACGTGTTAGCTATGACAAACTCCTTTTGGTCAGGTAGATTTCTTTTTTATGAATGTGTTTGGGAATAGTCTCTAAAGTGCATTGTGCTTAGAAAAGAAACTGTCAAATAGTTTTCTGACCATGGAAAAGTCATTGGAAATTAAGGAAAGTACTGCTTCTAGAATTTCCAGAACTCTAGTTTCTATGAGGCTATAACAGGTACTGCTATTTCTCATTATGTGAGGTCATCCTGAAAACAAAATTAAGGAAAAGTCAATGCTAATGTAAAAGCAACAACAACAAAAACAAGCCAAAGTGAATTTCCACTGATTTCACATTGCTATCTTAGATAAGCATGTCTCTATTACTGAATGAAATAAAAGTCTTTGGGAAAATTGTTTCAGTATTATTTATGTGGACAGTTGCAGAGGAAAAATTACTAGCTAATTTATCCATTTAATATAAAATACCTTGTATCCCTACTGTTTTTGAGACTATTCATTTTGGAATATTCATTTTACAGAATTTTATGAAAATAAAATAAATGTAGCATTCTGATTAGATATAGGCTTATTTTTTAACATCTCTCTTATCTTCTTTATCCTTTTTTATCCCCTCCTCCACTTTTTGCTTGTGAAGTACTTCATATCTGTGGTATTAAATATGAATGTTTAATTTTTCCAAACACTAATTTTAAACCTTTGACTGAAACTAAGTAGAGAGCTATTATTTTACAAACATCTGTTGACTGAATCATTTTAGTAATTTTAATTTGTCTTTTACTAGACAGTGCAAGGCAAATGATTAAACGTTAGCATTTCATTCATTCACTGACTTTTCTAGGACACATGGATTTTAAACTTTATGGCTTTAATGATTAGGTTTGTAGGCTCTTACTCCTTATGATGTTTAATAAAATTTAACAGTATATCATATTCCACTGCAGTAAATACCCAGCATGTGCCTCTGAGCTGTTGAAATGAGTCCTTAGCTGTGACTTAGAATGCCCCCTGCTCTTCAGTATTTTTAATTATTGATGAGCAAAGAGTGATGGAAACCCAAACAAGGAGATAAAATGACAGGGGGTAGATGAATTAGTGGCTTGAGGACACAGACCATTCCTCACAGAGGGAGAGCTCAGTACTTGTTGTATAGTTGAGAAACCCAAAGTTATAGTTTTAGTCCTATAGGATGAGCACTCAATAGTGCTAGGCTTAATAAGGCTAAAAGAAACCCAAGTCTCTGTTTCTGGGACCTGGTTTCATAAAACAAACATCTCAGGAGAAGGGTAATAATAACCCATTATTCTGACCTGAGATGATGTCTTAGGAAACTTGGCCAATTCTTATAAACCTGTAGCAGCAATTGAGTTGTCTTGGGTTCTAACATACATGGTCTGACTCAGAGGGAAAAAATCCATAAATGCTATATTGCCACTTGGCTGGTAAGCATTACAGGTCTAATTCTGTGCCAGGCACTGGTGACTCAAACTTGTAATCATAGCTACTCAGGATGTTGACATCCAGAGGACCATGAACCAGGAAGCCAAGCAAGCTCAAGGTCCTGAGTTCAAACCCCAATACCAAAAAGAAAAAGGAAAATGAAGCTTTGTTCTACTTGTCAGTTCCTATGAATATTTCTAGAAATGAAGAAATTATATAATGCGTTCATAAAGTACTTGTGGAGGTAGTGAGAATTAAGCACTTGTGCCCAGTTAAAATTCTTTCAGAAAATAAATTTGATTTCTTATCAATACACCACAGCATTAAGTGATATTTCAAAGACTGACTTATATGTATTTTTTAGAAGTGCAGATATATATATATATATATATATAACTAAGGAAAAGGAAAAGACAGTGGGTGAGGGAGAGAGAGAGAGAAATAAAAAAGAAAAGGCCAAGAAAAATGGTCTTTTGATGAAATTCTTACTGATGAGAAAACAAAATAATTTCTTGAAGGCCTGGAAAAGCATGTACAGGAAGTGCAGAAACTGAAATTTGTGGCATTATTGGCACAAGAGTTACAAAATACACATGGAACCCATCTGAAAATTGGACAAATCAGTTCTTTAAAGAAAGTCTCAATTTAAAAAAAATCAGTAACATACCAATCATATTTTTTACTACAATGTAGTTAAATTGTATAGCTGAAAATGTTCCAAGAATTCAGAAAACTAAGTGCACAGTCCCAGATACTTAATGGAAATTAGAAAATTCTTAGAAATAAGTCATAACAGAAATACTACATCAGATGTGGCTAAGACTCTGCTGGGTGATCAATTCATAGCCTTAAATTCTGATGGTGAAAAAAGGAATAAAAAATAGCTAAGCACCCAGTTTTAGAAGTCTAGGAGGAAACTCTGAAGAACTCAAAGGATTTTGAAGAGACAGAAATTGACGAAGTATAAATCAAAGATACATGTGATAATATCAAGAAAAGTTCATTTCTTAAAAAGAGTACTAAAATGGCACTTTTCTGTGAGCTTTTGCTAAGAGAAGTGGACCTACTACAAATAAATGATACTAGCAATTTATCATTACGAGACTTGAAAATTGGAAGAAGGCATACTGATGTCGATAAATTAAAGCTCTTATGAGAAATATACACATTCCTAGGAAGAATAAAAGGAACCCAAAGCAAGTGTAAAATAAGAGAAAACCTGACTCATGCTACAATTAAAGAAACTGAACTAAAATCCTTGGACCAGAGGTGTGGCTCAAGTGGTAGAGCACCAACTGTGAGTGAACCAGCTGAGGGAAAGTGCAAGGCCTTGCATTCAAGCTCTGGTACCAACACAATTTTTTAAAATTAAAATCTTGTGAGCAAAGTTCTGAGCCCAGGCTACTTCTTAGGTGAGGTCAAACTATGATAATTCGAGATAAACTCCTCCAAAGAATAGCAAAAGATGGAACACTCCTGAATTCATTTCACAAATTGATTTCAACTTTGATCTTCAAGCCAGAGAGAAAGGAAATATCAGAGCCAAGTAGAAAGGTCAGATTGGCTATAGATTAAATAAATCTAGGAAAGCAGAGGAAAGTGCAGAGATGTCTACACTCACAGAAAAAGAACAAAAAACAAATTAATAAGTGGGCTAAAATGACTATGCATTCATGCCTTAACAAACCAAACCTGATTCCCATCAGCTGGAAAAATAAGTGAATCTTCTGGGTTTTATTTGTTACTTAGCCATTAGGACACCAACCAAAAAGCTTTCTTTTTAAGTTGAAATGTTTAATATTTAAATCATTTTTCCTATTATGTGTGTGTCGGTATTTTTTTTAACAAATAGGGGCATTTTTAGAGAAAGATGTATCAGACTTAGTCTGAGCACCTCCAGTCCTAGGCTGAGTCCACAGATGCTCTTACAGATTGTAACGAGCAGTTCTGGGTTGGCCAGAGATTTGGGATGCTGATACACCTGAGTATGAACCATGGCTTTATTCCAGTTTCACTCAATCTTTTCCCAAATCCTGCTCCAGGCAGCCCTGGCTAATGCATAGTCACAGCAGGCATCACGGAGGATTGAAATCAGTGCCTGATACTTGCTTAGTGGTCTATTACTTATCCTTTTCTTTTTCTTTAAGTTTGTTTTTCAGGTAGGGCCTAGCACTGTTTGCCCTAGCTGGTCTTGAGCTGTGATTTTCCTACCTCTACTTCCCAAGTTGCTGGGATTATACTCATAAACTACCACATCTAGACCCAAATAATTTTAAATATAGAGATAATTTCTCATTGTTTTACCCCCTTTCTACCCCAAAAGGCCCAAGTGGTCCAGGAAGTGGAAACATATTTAGCATAGATGAAACAACTTTCTTCATTCTCCAGATCTTTAAATGTTCACAAACAGAAAGTTAACAAGTTAATAAATCCGATAGGGCTCTTAAAATTGAACATAAACAGGATGATAGGACACTAGAATGGAAGCAGGCCTCAGACAGGGCCAGCTGTCCAGGGCCGGCTATGCTTGGCCAGGTCCATTGAAGTAGAGAGATCTCAAGGATGAGAAGGAGTGGATGATACACAGAACAGAGGTAAATGCTATTTAAAAAAATATTTTGGTGGCAGACGCATGGGTTCTGGTTGGCTATGTCACTGAGTAAATCAAAAGCTACTACGGCATCCTTTTCCTATATGGGTAAATGGCAAGAATGCCAATTCATCTCAAGACAAATGCAAGTTCCCACGTGCCCTAGGGAATCATTAGAATACTATTGTGATCACTGATGTCTTGCTGCCCCTAAAGGTGAGACATTATTTCTATCCAGAGATTGGTTTTCAGTATTGAACTCCATGTTTTGGAAACACTGAGGGCTTACAAGACTGCCCTCCTATGTCAGAAGTAGAATCCATCTCAACTTCGTCAGCACCAACCTGTCTCTCGAGGCGAGGCTGGCAGCTCCACAGGGCATCTGTGGAGGGAGTTAGTTTTAAACTGCTTTGAAGAAGCATCGAGAAGTCCTGGCCTCACCTGAACTCTTGGAACCTCCAGTTAAGCTACTTCTCAAAGACTTATTCTGAATCACAGCCAGCCTGAGTCAAGATCAGAGTCCTCTTCAGTCCATTCTTCTTCTGCATGGCTGCAGTCATCCTGAAGTCCTGCTTAGCTTCCTGGAATATCGCCAAAGGACCAAGGTCTGCTCACTACCTGGAAAGTGGGTGAAGACGATAGAGAGAATATAAGGTAAAGGCTGGGAGACTGTGGGTCAATCCAGGGACAAAGTCTTGCACCTGTCATGATTTCTCATTTTTTATGTGGAGAACAGTGACACATGCACAGACCCACAATTCCCATATGAGGTATATGTATATGACAGCATGGAATGCTTGTAATTGCACAGCCTCCAAGGAAATATAAATAAATCAAGGTCCAACCCACTGTCTTCAGCATTGGACATTTGTATTTTATATGCATATTAGTTACAGGGTATGGAGATTTCCCCAAGAGCATATTCTAAATTCTTTACCTTCTCTGCAGAAACATTGTGAGAAAGGACTTGGACCTTTGTGTTATGTCACTGGGTGCAGAGGTTAGGAATAAATTTAGAAATGATTTGAGGATATGATGGTTGTAAACATTTATTTTATAGTTTAAAGATACCACACAATAATGTAGATACAAATATGATGAGAATGCTAAATATCATGTCAGGAACATATTTAGCCTCTCTCAAGAAGCAACTTGCAGAACAGTGCATGAAGTATGACCCATTTACTTGAGTTAAAAAATGTACAACATTACTTCGTTTAATAAGTGATCATATATAAGACAGTGTTCAGTTTCAGAAATGTGAAATATTCATTCATATTTCTCAACATGTAAAAACTTAATCATTTTTAACTCAATAAACACTTTATAAAAGTTTTTTATAAATGTTTAAGTGCATAGAGTGCCTAAATACCCCCTTTAAAATGTCAAGAGAGAAATATACTTTAAAATATTAATGAGAGTGTTAGCCCCATGACCAACAAAAAATAAATAAAATATTAACAAGATACCTCTAGTAGATGGGAGGGGAATAGAACAGAAAAAGAAGCCCATACATTTTTATTTCATATATTTTCTATTATATGGATGTCATTGACACACATATATATTCAGGTAATGTATGTATATGAATGATGCTAACTCCCTTAAGTAATGTTATGTGTATGCATTTTCATAGATCTGTTGGTCAAAACTTTTTTGTATATGGAAATGAATAGCTTCATGCAGACTCATTGTATTAAGCATGACAAACACATAATTCATGGAAGGTCAAAGCAATTTTCTGTTTGTGCTGTAACTGCACATTCCTACCTGCTGTGAAATAAACCCAACCTTCTGCGGGTTCTGTTGATTCAGCTTGGCCATCTGGAGCAGCCCAGCATTAACAGTCTTAATGGAATAATGATGTTTTGGTCAGTGTCTCTACCACAGTAAAGTCTGTGCTATATAGTGTTAATTACATTCTTTCCATGAAACAGCAAAGCTCTAAGTATGAGTCTGGGTAGAAATGATGGCATGCAAGTGGTAGCCAAGATTCAGGATAAAGATAATCCCCTTGGAGTTCATCTGGTATCTTACTTAGGAAAGGAGAGAATCCAGATTCAGGTCAACAGGTAACAGGTTTGTGGGCAAGAGAGAGAACTCCAGGCAAGGAAGGCTATAAAATCCAGGAAGTGGCCTGTCTTAATATTCATGAACCCTGTCTGAGAACATTCTGTACTTGTGTGCAGTTGGCTTAGTACAAATTCCAAAGCTATTTTTTGCTATCGCTTACAATCTCGTTTTCAGAGTAGGCAGATAAGTAAGTGGATAGTTACACATTTGTAAACCAATACATTCCAGCAAAATCCACCCACTGGCCACGTGGCCAAAGGACACGACAGTATTGCAGGTTCAGCAGAGAAAACAATATTCTCAAGTGTACTGAAAAAGAATATTCATTCACTTCCTCATTCATTTCTTCTTTTGTTTAAGAAATAATTTGGCCTCCTGTACAGCAAAACCTGTCTGGGAATATTATTGTGTTGAGAACTGAGAGATCAGCTCCTCACTTTACAGCGTTTGCATTTTGGTGGGATGATGGACAGAGAAGAAATACTTTGGGATTACAACAATTGTATGACATTTATGAACAGAATGTCGTGAAAGTAAGAGTGAACAGAGAGTAGGGGTTCTGAGTGTAGTTTAGGAGCAAGCAAAGGCTCTCTGTGAAAGTTGCTGTATGAAGTAGGATGTCAGAAAGTACAGAGGTTGCAGAATTAGCTTTTCCTGGGCATCAGGAGACCTGGGCATACTGAGCTCTATCTTAACAGGCACCTAGCCTCTGTTCCTGCAGATTTTCTTTCTGATAATTCTTCTCACCTGCACAAAAAGCAATATATGAGCCTAAATAATTACTAATCAGTTTTAACTTTTACATGAAAGCACCTTGTAAATTACAAAGAGTTACATGACTTGATCTTCCTCATAATGCTCTGCCTAGGTGAGATAAAGACGGTTAAAATTAGTTGAATGCTGGAGGATCTGGCTACCTAAGTTGTGGTGTCTTATGTCAAGGGAGAAAGCAGAGCTCGTTGATTGAGGGTTTCAAGATGGCAAAAGCAGAGTGAGGCAAGAGCTCTTCCGAGCATGGATGTGCTGGGAAGGTTTGTTGGCATATAAGGGACCCTAATTAACATCAAGGTGTCATGATTTTACCTTTTCCTGAAAAGTGCATATTTCTGCAAATCATTAAGCTGTCAGATACTAGTTGTTACTTGATGTGACCATACCAAAAAGGTTTTAGATTTTTTAAAATTCCACCTTCCCTTTTTTGGTCGGTTGTGGGGCCTGAACTCTGGGCCTGGGTGCTGTCCCTCAGCTCTGCAGCTCAAGGCTAGAGCTCTACCACTTGGGCCACAGCACCACTTCCATTTTTTTTCGGCTTACGTGATGTTGAGGAATTGAACCCAGGGCCTCATGCATGTGAGGCAAGCACTCTACCACTGAGGTGCCTTCCTAGCCCCCCCCCTCAAAATTTTTATTAACACTTTTAATTAATTGTACAAAGGAGTTGCATTGTGACTTTCCATGTATGTGTACACTGTATCCCAGTCAAACTCATTGCATGCCATTAAATTTTATTCCAGAAATCAGATCTGCTTTATTCACTTGGTGTTTTCAACCTTGTTCCTTCACTAGGCCAGTCGCTATGAAAACTCCGTGACAGTTGAGTGATCTCAGGAAATATGTGTGTGTGTATGTGTGTGTAACTATATCCTTCTGTGAACTTGAAGAAATATCCTTTTATATAGTGGCATTGTTGGTAAGAACCTGTTGAAACAAATGAGACAGGAAAAGATTCTCAAAGACTTTTTGTCTTAAAGGGGGCAGTACTGCCATTTAGCCAGTTCTAAGCCATTGTGTGTGGGGAGTATTATCTCTGATGGTGGGGCACAGGTTCTTTGCTAAGTGTTTTGTACATTATGCTTGGATGATAGGATGTGTACTACATTGATTTGCATAAGAATGGCAAGTGTAGAATATGATTTTGTGTATTATTAACATCCAGTTAGAAAACATACATTTGCTATTGATACAATAATTATGTAAAATGAATTTGTCCTTTTTCCAGTTGTGATATTTCCTTCTGCAAACGGTGAAATTATGCACATGTGCACATGTACATTGCATCATAACTTGCTTTGAATTCTTCTGGGTAGACACCTACTAGTGAAATTTCTAGGTTATATTTAAGTCTCTGTGTAATATTTTGAGGAAAAACATGTGTAATTTAAATTTAAACTGGTAATAATATGGATTATCATAAAGTAGAGCACTAGCAGAACCATTCAATATTTTTTGTAACTTTTGCTATCTCTGCTGCTGCCAGTGACTGAACTGCAGCTGCCTTGAAACTAACTAAACCTGAGGATTTGGATGTCAGATTCACTCTTTGATCAAGATGCCTGTGGGCAGAAAGCTCTAGAGAGTAAGAGGCTGTTAGACCCCCAATTCTGGAATATGTGAGCTGAATTTCCTTCTGTATTTCCATCTTCTCCCATTCATTAGGTGAGCCTGTTGCTTTTAGTAATCCTCAAGTCAGTCTAGCGAAGAGAGCTATTAGCTAAGGTTAATTAGCACCCCTGAAATGTGAGTCAACGAAGGAGAGTCATGCACTAGTAGGACTTTATGATGGGTTGCAGGAAGGATAGATCAAATGGACAAATCTAAACGACAGGGAACATTAGAGTGGCTGAATCATGTCTGAGTGAATATACTCCTTAACATAATTGTCCTAGGGATTTGGCCAATGTGAAGACACAGTTCCTGGAAACCCAGTGGTGTCCTCTCTAAACACAAAAAGTGGGGTTAAGCAGGGTACCCAAGGGAAGAAAGAGGACCAGCTTCCTGTTCTTCATCAAGAGCTAGTGCATGGCCTGCCATTGGCCACGGTTTCCTCAACTCACCTATTTTAATGGGGGAAAAAGAGCATACAGAGAGTGCTTGGAATGAAGTGACCTAAGAGAAAAGAAGGGTTCTGTAGTTCAGCACTACCAACTCCTGTTTATCTTGGATGAGCCTTGCTGTCTAATCCAGATGCTCTCACACTTATTACATATTTCCTTACCTATTTGCTTAATGACTTGAATTTTGAGTCTTTCCCTGGCACAACTGCAAATGTTATATGGACGTATAACATTTAGGAATCAAAAGGAACTTTGATCTCAAGAAGCTTTCCTAGAACAGAAGGCCAGGTGCTCATGCCCCTGACTTCACCATGGTTACCAGGTACTGAGTAGGGGTTAGAGCAAGGCATTGGCCTCACACTGCCTTGGCTTGACTCTTCTTCTCCCCTGGCAGAATTATCTACCATCCTGTCACTCATCTGCAAAATGAGCATAGTAATAATACTTGCTACACAAAAGATTATTTGGAACAAAGTACTTAGAACAATGGTGGTAACTGTGTAAGTGCTACATTTAAAAAAAATTTAATTTCAAAATTTAAAATTTAAAAATTTAACATTGACAACTATCCTAGCTGAGAGGTAAATGTACCTTAGCCAGACATGTACATAGGGGATTCAAAAAGGCTCACAGTTAAGGGTCTTTGTTCACCTGTGTCATGGCTACCATCATTAGATAAGTAAATCTTAGATCAGATTTTTCTAGGCGTACCTATCACAGTTTAATATACATTTGGCTCTTTAAACATGCTTTCTGAAAATGCTAAGGAAAATAACTATTTCTTGCATAGGATTGCTTGTCCTTCAAATAATGAAACTACTGTTTGCTTGACTTTGGGTCATTTAACCTTTCTGAATCTCATACTGTTTGAAGAAGAAAATGTCTATTCTCACTAAGAACTATGCCCTAAAAACATCACTCCTGAAGTATGGTGATTAACATTATTACTATGAGTTTGAATCTTCTACTTTATTCATGTTGCTTATAAAGGCTTGAATTAAGTCATATAGTACTTAGATCTAAGTTTTAGT
Source organism: Dipodomys spectabilis (assembly GCF_019054845.1). Taxonomy (NCBI): domain Eukaryota; kingdom Metazoa; phylum Chordata; class Mammalia; order Rodentia; family Heteromyidae; genus Dipodomys; species Dipodomys spectabilis. The sequence goes on along the minus strand of NW_024870678.1, from coordinate 21,657,981 downwards.
GACTGGTTGTACTCTGAATTTTGTATTGTATAGTCTTTTTTATGTTTTTTTATTGTAAAAATAGTGTACAGAGGGTTAGAGTTACATGAGTAAGGTAACGAGTCCATTTCCTATGGAGCATTGTATATGGTATAGTCTTGAATGGAGCTTTCCAAAACCACAAGACTACCAAAAATTCAATTTGACCCACAAAGTTTATAGTGTCTACTCTTAAATTTACAAATTCCATCCTTATCTATCCACCCATCTTTCTGTCTAACTTCTGCATTTCATCTGTCTAGGGAGAAACAACTAACTCATTATAGCAGAAAGTTTAGAGTTCTTCCTAAAATACAGAAATCTCAGAAAGGAATAGACTTCTGATGATCTAATAGGAGATTTGTTACCAAATTTCAATCAGACCCATTTTCTAATTTCACTGTGTTGGTGAAATTAGGATTTAATTTTGTGAGGTATACTGTGTTGCTCAGAGAAAATCAAATCAACCTTTTGTTTGTTTTCCAGGGTCAAAAATTAATGTTACACTTTGGAGTGTCCTTGTATCCTTTAATCAGGATCCAGGATCCAGATAACAGATAATAGAATCTATTAGACCCACTTTAAGCCAAAAGGGACTTAATTCAGGGAAAGACAGGTTGCATAGGTTGAGTTTTAAGAAACCATCACTAAATTGACCTACATAGGCAGCTGCTGCCTTTAGGATCATGAGAAAGCTAGGAAATTCTGATATAAAAACCATTACTGGAAAGCCGGGCGCTGGTGGCTCACTCCTGTAATCCTAGCCACTCAGGAGGCTGAGATCTGAGGATCGCGGTTCAAAGCCAGCCCGGGCAGGAAAGACCGTGAGACTCCTATCTCCAATAAACCACCAGAAAACCGGAAGTGGTGCTGTAGCTCAAGTGGTAGAGCGCTCGCCTTGAGCTGAAGAGCTGAGGGACAGCGCCCAGGCCCAGAGTTCAAGCCCCACGACCGACAAAAAAAAAAAACCCATTACTGGAGGGTTCAGAATGTTCCATCATGCTATAATGTGCATGCTATAATGGGGACCACACAAAGGATTAGGGTTATAGTTACAAAGTACCACTAGATGAGAAGTTTAAACAACAAAAATGTGTTGTCTTACAGTCCTGGAGTCTAGAAGTCTTAGAAGCAGACACTGGCAGGGTTAGTTCTTTCTGAAGGCTGGGGTAAAGGATCTGATTCCTGCCTCTCTACTAAATGCTGGTAGTTTTCTGGGCAGTCTCTGTTCTCTTTGGCTTGTAGATGCATCATCACAGTCTTTACTTTCCTGATCACATGGTATTTTTTGCATGTTCATGTGTGCTTGGAAGTAAGAGACTGGTAACAAATGTGAAAACTAACAAGACAGAGAGTAATGGAGTTAAACTTTAAGATCATTAGTTGGAAGTGAACTACTACCCTCAGCCCCAGGATATGATTTATTAAATGTTTCGACTACTAGGAAAAATAAATTTGTGAACTAAGAATTGTAAAGTCCATAAAAAGAAAGTGATTTATTTCCTCTTTACTAGCTCTATTATCATTGAGCTACAGCGCCCGAGCGCTCTACCACTTGAGCTACAGCGCCACTTCCTAGCTCTATTATCTTTGAAACCTGTCAAAACCAAGGAGAAATGGAGCATGTAAGTACAAAGGGAAGACCAAGGAATAGATAGAAGTCTTACTGTGTTCCTTGGCTTGTTAATAGTGTCTACCCATTTGGTCTTCTAAATTAGAAACAGTAACCTTCCTTTTCTCCCACTTCCTCTCCTAATATTCTCATTTCCCAAAGTAGAATTTGATCTTAAAATGAACCTCAACCACCCTTCTTTGTTTCTGTAGCCATTTTCTGAAATTTACATCTTTATCATGTCTACTCTGCATAATCTTTTCTCACTTCTGGGGATTTTCTACTTTCAAGACTTCTTTCATGCTACGGGTAGTTACTCTTCTGAATGTGGAAGAATTCAGTTGAGTATGGGAAGGGATGGGAAGGGGAAACAAAGAGGAGGCAACAATGCTTGATAAGAAATGTACTCGTGAGAGAGTTCCGGGAAGATGGTGGAGGAGAAGCTGGAATCTGAACAAGCTCTTGCATAGAAAACAGTTTCAGAGTTCCAGTGAACAGTCCCAAGCCAGAGAATCACACCAAGTGTGCCATCACAGGACAGAGAGTTAGTCAAGAGAGGGGAAGCCAAGCAGACACATCTGAGCAGCTGCTGCTGCTGCGGCGGCAGGGTTGCAGCGGCGACCACCGCCGCGGAGGCATACCTGAGACGCAGTCCGGGACGAAGGAGCCAGACGCAGCGGACGAGCGGATTCTACTCAACACCAGCAAGAACCGACAAGGAGCGGACAACTTCATCCTGCACTTTGCAGACCAGAGACGACCCGGGATCCAAGACTCGGCGTGAGTAGAAGCCCCACTTCCTCACTCCTTCTCTGGGAGCAGAGGAGGGAAGGCCACCCCTCCCCCCCCAGCACCGGTGATCTCCATCTTGGATACCGACAAAGCTCGGAGGAGCGGCTAGCTCCAGCTCAGGCCTTGGAATAAAACTAGTCATTTAGCAGGTCACAAGAACTTAACGGCGAAGTGACCTCACAGACTCAGTTCCATCCAGAGAAAAGTCACCCAGCTCAGGCGCCAGCCATTGGAGTGGCTCTCCTCACTGGGTAACCAGAGCCAGAGGCTGCCCCTCCCTCTAGCAGCCACCACAATCAATTGAAAAACAGAAACCCTGAGAATGGCTCCAGGCTGGGTGCTGTGAGTTTTTTTTCACAAAATAGCCCCAGGGAAAAGCTACTGTTCATTGAAAGGCCTCAACTCTACCCAGAACCTAGCCTCATCACTGCATCCCCCTCTTTTGTGATTCTCAAAGCAGATCACCCTCCCAGTAAACTAACCTGGGAGGGGGAATCTCAAAATCTTGGGTAAAGCAGAGCATTTTTCTGCCTGTTCCAACAAACTGACTTAAGAAACCAATCAAGCCACAGGACCTCAAGCTGACCAGAGACTCCAACCAGACTCTGGTTACAGACAAAAGGGAGATACAGGACTCTTCCCACCCCTCCAAAAAAAAAAAAAAAATCAAAGAACTTTTTTTTTTCTTCTTCTTTTCTTTTTTTCTTTTTCTTGTTTTGTTTTTTTTCGTTTTTTGTTACCTTATATATATATAAAAATTTTTTTTGCTTTTCTAAAACTTCTATTAATCTTTAATTTTTGCCTCTTCTGAAAAAATAATTGTTTTCCATTAACTTTTTTTTTTTCTCCTCTTATAATTTTTATTTTAGGAATACGTGAATGTGTGTTTTCTTTTCTTTTCTTGTCTTCTTTCTCTTTTTCTTTCATTCTTAATTATCTTTTTGTTTTTTTTTCTAGCTCTACTGAACTTCTGATCTTTTCTTCTCACTTTCCTATCTTTTCCATCTTTTCCTCTTTGTTCATCTTTATGTGACTTAACTCTTGTCCTGCACATTCTCAGATAAACCCGTAGTTAACCAGTAGACCCTATCCCCCATTGTGTACACACTTAATTCACAAACTTATTACTCAATTCAAAACCTCTGAGACTTAAATTCATTAATAGCAGTAATACCTCTTTATACCTATATAATATTTTAAGCATTTTTTTTAAAGTTTTTCTCATCTCCTCTATGTCCCTCCCTTTCTCTCAACATATTCATATTCCTCTATAAATAGATGGTCTTTTAATCTCTAAAATAACATTAATTTTTACGTTTCTATTTTTTTTTCTGGTCTCTTTTCATTCCCCTTTCCCTTTCTTCTTTTTCTCTCTCTCTCTACTTACATCCTACCCAACCTATTTCCTGCATTGTGATTAGGACATAGTTAACTCTCCCTGTGCCTCCCCACACCAATCTATTCCTATTTTTTACCCACATCTCTCCCTAACCCTAATAATTTCTGGTTTTCCAAATTCCTCTCTGCGGTTCGAAGTCCTTTAACATGTAGTTGTTTGATGTCGAATAGATGTATCTGTTGAACTAGATTGTATCTGTAGACTATTGACTGTACAAATGCAAACTTTGGTGGATGGTTGCCTTAAGATAGTGTTCTAGCACAAAACTGGTGCTATCTTCATCTCAAATGGGCAGAGTAAGCCGGAAAAACACAAGAAAAATGGCAAATTCGGGTATCTCAATTCCCAATCCTGATAATCAGGGGTTAGAACAGATAATGAATAATCCAGAGGAGAGTTCCCAAACAGCTCTACAAACACTGCTGGCAAACATGATAAATGAAAAGTTTGACAACGTACAAAGGACTCTGTATGAGCGTGATAGGGAGAGAGAGGAGGCATCCCAGAAGTTTATACAGGAATATCATAAGCGTGAGGAAGCTACTCAAAAACTGATACAGGATTTGCGTGAACAACTTGAGAATATTCAAAGAGAAAGGGAGGAATGGCGTGAGCAGGCTGAGAACACTCAAAGAGATCTGCAGGAATCCCACGAACGGGAGGAAGCTAATCAAAGAGTAATACAGGAATTGAGAGACCAGGTAGAGAACACACAAAGATCACTAAAGGCATTCATGGAATCCATTAACAAAGAGCTGAAGGAAGTCAGGGAGACCACAAAGGGAATGCTGAATGGAACCCAACAGAAGGAATGGGAGCCCAAAGAAACCATAACCAATCAACTAAGTGATTTGAGGACAAACACTGAACACCAAATTAAGGAAGTAAAGAAATTCATACAAGACCTAAAACAGAGCTTCAACAAAGAACTTGAAGCCATCAAAGCTGACCAACTAGAAGGAAAAGAGATAAAAAACAAAGTAGAGAGTCTTGACAGCAGGTTAGACCATGCAGAAGATCGAATCTCAGGGATTGAAGACAGCCTAGATATTATAGAGAAAGAACATACAACCATCCAAGACAAGTCCAAGAAATATGATAGATCTATCCAACACCTGGAAGACACCATCAGAAGGCCTAATCTAAGGATAATGGGTGTAGAGGAGCACCTAGAAACAGAAGTTAATGGTCTAGGAAATCTGTTTAACAGGATCCTAGCAGAGAACTTCCCAAACATGCAAAAAGATAGGCCTGTCCAGATACAAGAAGCCTTTAGAACCCCAAATAGACCAGACCAGAATAGGACATCCCACCGTCACATTATAATCCACACAGGATCAACTCAGAACAAGGAAAAGATCCTTAAAGCTGTCAGAGAGAAAAGGGTAATCACTTATAAAGGGAAACCAATTAGAATCACCTCAGATTTCTCAGCAGAGACAATCAAAGCAAGAAGAGCCTGGAATGATGTATGCCATGCCCTAAAAACAAACAACTATCAACCAAGAATACTGTACCCAGCTAAACTCTCCTTCATAACTGAAGGCCAAATAAAAACCTTCCATAGCAAAGAAAACTTGAAACAATACATCTCCACCAAACCAGCCCTACAAAAGATTCTTAAAGATGTCCTACACATAGAAAACCAACAAGACTGCAATAAAGGCCAAGAAACTGCACCCAAACTGAGAATCCAAGAACCATAGGAAGAACCCAGTTTTCGCAGCCCCCAAGAAGGTAGATAACATGGCAGGAACTCCCAAATACCTCTCAGTCCTATCTCTTAATGTTAACGGACTGAACTCTCCAATTAAGCGACATAGACTGTCTAGTTGGATTAAAAAACAAGACCCTTCTATCTGCTGCCTGCAGGAGTCACATCTTGCCCGTAAAAACAAACACATTTTCAATGTTAAAGGCTGGAACAAAATCTACCAAGCAAACGGACCGCATAAACAGGCGGGAGTTGCAATCCTAATAGCAGATAAAATAGACTTCAAATTAAAATTCGTGAAAAGAGATAAAGAAGGTCGCTACATACTAATTAAAGGATCTCTCCTTCAGGAGGATATTACAATTCTAAATATCTATTCGCCAAACAATGGAGCACCCAAATTTATCAAAGAAACACTACTTTCCCTCAAATCCCATATAGATCCAAAGACATTAATCGTTGGGGATTTTAACACACCACTCTCCCCACTAGATAGATCAACTCGGCAAAAACTCAACAGAGAAACCGCAGATCTAAACAGCTGCATAGATCAACTAGACTTAACAGACATTTACCGAACATTTCACCCAGCAGCATCAGAATACACGTTTTTCTCAGCAGCACATGGAAAGTTTTCTAAAATAGACCACATTTTAGGCCACAAAGCAAACTTGTCTAAATTCAGAAACATTGAAGTTATACCTTGCATTCTCTCTGACCATAAGGGAATAAAATTAGAACTCAACACCAAAAGCCACCAAAGAAAGTCCGGTATTACATGGAGGCTGAACAACACACTGCTGAATCATGAGTGGGTCATGGAAGAGATTAGAAAGGAAATTCAAATGTTCATGCTATTCAACAAAAATGAACACACAAAATACCAGCTCCTCTGGGACACAGCAAAGGCAGTACTCAGAGGCAAGTTTATAGCTCTGAGCTCCTACATCAACAAATTGGAGAGATCTGAAACTAACAATTTAATGACACATCTAAACCTCCTTGAAAAAGAGCAGCAAGATAAACCCCAATCCAGTAGACGGAAAGAAATAATCAAAATTAAATCAGAATTAAATGAATTAGAATCCAAAAAAACTATAGAAAGAATCAACAAAACAAAGAGTTGGTTCTTTGAAAAACTTAACAAAATTGACAGACCCTTAGCAAATCTTATCAGAAAAAGAAGAGAACACACCCAAATTAATAAACTCAGAGATGAGAATGGAAACATGACCACGGAAACAAGCAAGATTCAGAACATTATAAGGGAATACTTCTCAAAACTTTATGCTAATAAGTTTGAGAACTTGACAGAAATGGACCTCTTCCTAGCAAATATTGACATGCCAAAACTAAACCAAGATGAGGTAAACTATCTTAACAGGCACATATCAAGCATTGAAATAGAAACAGCAATAAGAGACCTCCCAGCTAAGAAAAGTCCAGGACCAGATGGTTTTACAGCGGAATTTTACAAGGCCTTCAAAGCAGAGCTCACACCAATTCTCCTCCAACTCTTCAATGAAATTGAAAGAGAAAGCTCACTACCGAACACATTCTATGAAGCCATCATAACCCTCATCCCAAAACCAGGCAGGGACTCATCAAAGAAAGAGAACTATAGACCCATTTCTTTGATGAACATTGATGCAAAACTTCTCAACAAAATTTTGGCCAACCGACTTCAACAATTCATCCAAAAAATCATACACCACGATCAAACAGGATTCATTTCAGGGATGCAAAGCTGGTTCAATATACGCAAATCAATTAATATTATTCATCACATCAACAGGAGCAAGAATAAGAACCACATGGTTATCTCAATAGACGCAGAAAAAGCATTCGACAAGATCCAACACCCCTTTATGATGAAGGTTTTGGAAAAATTAGGAATCCATGGAACATTCCTCAATACAATAAAGGCTGTATATGACAAACCTACAGCCAGCATTATACTCAATGGTGAAAAACTAAAGCCATTTCCTCTTAACTCAGGAACAAGACAAGGATGCCCACTCTCACCACTTCTCTTCAATCTAGTATTAGAATGCCTAGCTACAGCAATAAGACAAGATGCAGACATAAAGGGGATCCAAATAGGGAAAGAAGAAATAAAACTCTCCCTCTTTGCAGATGACATGATCTTGTATTTAAAGAATCCCATAGACTCCACTCCCAAATTACTCAAGCTGATTGAAAACTTTGGCAAAGTAGCAGGTTATAAAATTAACCCCCAAAAATCAATGGCTTTTCTGTATGCCAACAATGAGAAAAGTGTGGCTGAAATTAGGAAAGCAACTCCATTTGTAATAGCCCCACAAAAAATAAAATACCTAGGAATTAACTTAACTAAAGAAGTGAAGGACCTCTATGATGAAAACTTTAAAATCTTGAAAAAGGAAATCAACACAGAACTTAAAAAATGGCAAAACCTCCCATGCTCCTGGATTGGAAAGATTAACATCGTGAAAATGGCAATACTTCCCAAGGCTATCTACAAATTCAACGCAATACCTATCAAAATTCCACCCTCATTCTTCAAGGAAATAGAAGAGGCAATCCAAAAATTCATATGGAACAATAAAAGACCCCGAATAGCAAAAACGCTCCTCAACGGAAAGAACACTGCTGGAGGAATATCAGTACCAAATTTCAAACTCTACTATAAAGCCATAGTAATCAAAACAGCTTGGTATTGGCATAAGAACAGACCTCAGGACCAATGGAATAGAATTGAAAACCCAGAAATGAACCTACAGACCTATAGCCATCTAATCTTCGATAAGGGAGCTAAAACAATAGAATGGAAGACAGACAGCCTCTTCAGTAAATGGTGCTGGCAAAACTGGTTAACTACATGTAGAAAACTAAAGCTAGATCCTTATATATCACCCTGCACCAGAATCAACTCCAAATGGATCAAAGACCTTGAACTCAAAGCAGACACTCTGAAAACATTACAGGATGGAATAGGAGAAACCCTGGGTCTCCTTGGCTCAGGCCGAAATTTTCTGAATAGAGACCCGGAAACACAACAAATCAAAGAAAGGCTGGACAAATGGGATTGTATAAGGTTGCAGAGCTTCTGCAGGGCAAATGACATAGCTAGCAAGATCAATAGAAAGCCCACGGACTGGGAGAAGATCTCTACTAGCCATACAACGGACAAGGGTCTCATATCTAAAATATACTTGGAACTCAAAAAATTAAACCACCCAACAACAAATCCTCAAAGAAACAACTGCCCAATAAGTAAGTGGGCGAAAGACTTAAAGAGAAGCTTCTCTGAAGAAGAAAGAAGGATGGCCAATAGACACATGAAGAAATGTTCAACATCCCTAGCCATAAAAGAAATGCAAATCAAAACAACATTGAGATATCACCTCACTCCAGTTAGAACAGCAAATATCAAGAACTCTAACAACAACAGATGCTGGAGGGGATGTGGACAGAAAGGAACCTTACTTCATTGTTGGTGGGAATGTAAACTTGTTCAACCACTTTGGAAAGCAGTATGGAGGTTCCTCAAAAGACTCCACATAGAGCTCCCCTATGACCCAGCAATCCCACTTTTGGGCATTTACCCTAATGTTTACAAACAAGACCACACTAAAGCTACCAGCACAACTATATTTATTGCAGCATTATTTACCATAGCTAAGATATGGAACCAACCCAGATGCCCCTCAGTAGATGAATGGATCAAGAAAATGTGGTATATATACACAATGGAATTCTATGCCTCCATCAGAAAGAATGACATTGCCCCATTTGTTAGGAAATGGAAAGACTTCGAAAAAATTATATTAAGTGAAGTAAGCCAAGCCCAAAGAAACATAGGTCCCATGGTTTCCCTTATTTGCAATATCTAGTATATGTATGAGTCAAGCAGAAAAGGTCAGATAATGTGATGCTAGGAAAATGAACCCTTAGATATGTATTTTAATGTTTTTTTCTTTCATGGGTTTGTTTCTAATGCATTTATAAGATTATCTCTTTGTTGCTTTGTATGTCCCTCCCCCACAGTGTAACCCCCGCTTTCACTATATTTGATGTCAGTATAACATGTGGAGGAGATGGGGACAAACAAGTCGTTTAAGGATTCAGGTGGACCTGTTGCAACAATGAGAAGTACAAAATGTCATGTCAAAACCAGCTTTACAATGTCGGTGGGGGAGGGGGTGAGGGGGGGTATGATTGGGTGGGAGGGAGGGGGGAGGCTGGGAAGGGAGGTGAAGGGTAAACAAAGGAGGAGGCTGCAATGCTTGGTTAGAAATGTATGCATTATCCTGCCCATGTAATTGTAACCCCTCTGTACAGTATGTTCTCAAATAAAATAAAATAAAATTTAACAAAAAAAAAAAAAAAGAAATGTACTCGTTATCTTGCCCATGTAATTGTAACTCCTTTGTATGGTATTCTCACAATAAAATTTTTTTTTTTTTTTTTTGGGTCCGGTCGTGGGGCCTGAACTCTGAGCCTGGGCGCTATCCCTCAGCTCTTCAGCTCAAGGCTAGTGCTCTACCACTTGAGCCACAGCGCCACTTCTGGCTTTTTTTCTTTTTGCTTATGTGGTGCTGGGGAATTGAACCCAGGGCCTCATGCATGCAAGGCAAGCACTCTACCACTGAGCCACCTTCCCAGCCCTCACAATAAAATTTTTAAAAAAGAATTTAGTTTCATTCTTCAACCAAATCTATGTCCAACCCACTTTTTAAGTTGCTTTTTTTTTCTTCTTATTTATTGTGAAAATTCTGTACAGAGGGGTTACAATTACATGGGCAAAGATAATGAGTACATTTCTTATCAAGCATTGTAGCCTCCTCCTTTGTTTACCCTTCCCATCCCATCCTCCCCCTCTCCCCGCCCCCCGTTCCCCCCACCCGACCCTCCTTACCCCCCCTACCAAAGTTGCAAAGTTCATTTTCGACATAACGACTTGTACTTCTCATTGTTGCAATGGGTCCACCTGTATCCCTATTTAAACGATTTGTTTTTTCCCTACCCCTCCACAAATTATAACAACATTAAATACAGTGAAAGCAGGGGTTATACCGTGAGGGAGGGACATACAAAGCAACAAAGAAATAATCTTATAGGTGTGTTAGGAACAATTGCATGAAAGAAAAAAAAACATTTAAATACTTATCTTGGGGTTCATTTCCCTAACGTCAACTTATCTGACCTTTTCTGCTTGACTCAGGCATATACTAGTTATTGCAAATAAGGGAAACCATGGGACCTATGTTTCTTTGGGCCTGGCTTACTTCACTTAATAGAATTTTTTCCAAGTCTTTCCATTTCCTAACAAATAGGGCAATGCCATTGTGTATATATACCACATTTTCTTGATCCATTCATCTACTGAGGGGCATCTGGGTTGGTTCCATATCTTAGCTATGGAAAATAATGCTGCAATAAACATAGTGGTGCTGGTAGCTTTAGTATGGTCTTGTTTGTGATCATTTGGGTAAATGCCCAAAAGTGGGATTGCTGGGTCATAGGGGAGCTATGAAAGTAAAGACTGCACTTCCTGTTGTCAATTACATGTCTGACTATACCCAGAAATACGAAGTCTGAGATGACATGTTCATTTTTTCTAAACCTTGATTCATTCAAATAATTAAGGATAGAAGCAAAGAACACTTAATTTTAGAAAACTAGCTGATGGCCAAATGAAATTCTGCCAAGACCAAAATCTAGCCTGGAAATTTCCTTTCCCCACTCTGGGCCTTTCTATCTTAAAAATATTCAGATCAAATATTTGCTTTAATTTGCCTTTTAAGGAATTGACATGTGATAGAATAAACAGCTAATTCAGAATCTTCATATTTATGTTGAAAAACATATAGATATACATGACTAGCTACTACATTTTTTTTCTTGGCAGACAACATGCACACAATTTTACACAGAATGCACTGAACTAGCCAGTTTCTGAGCTACACACCCTTTATTCTGTTCTCTTTGAGCCACTGATTCTTTTCAGTGTGAAGGCCTCCTCTCCCTTGGCCTTTTGAAAAAATATTCAGACTGGAATGCCACTAAGATTTGTTGAATAAGAAGTGAGAGCAGCAGTATAAACACATTAATCCCAAATTTTAGCCTTGGGGTTATGTTGTGCTGACCTATGTCCTAAAGATGGAGAAGGGACTAGAAAACACCACTGAGCATCAACCTGGTCCCTGAGGATCAATAATGAAAGTGAAATCAGCATGTGTGGGTGGCCTGGGATAGTCTGGGATGTTTGCTTATTTACTTGTACAGAACAGAATGCCACAGATATTCTTTCACAGATGGGGGAAATGAGATTTTTCTTCTACTTTACTGCTTATAAAGGTAAAATTATTTATGGTACTGCTTATTTAAACAGCTGTTATGTGAAGGCTCCTTCAGGGTCATTGCCAATAGAATCCAATATGCATTAGCTCATATATCTCTGTTCAGATACAGCAGAGATTTTTCCATTTAACTCATTAGGTTTGGCAAGTGCTCAAAATGAAATTGGGCATCCATTACTTTATCTTTGTGGTTCTTTTATAGCCATACCATGGGAATTTGACATTTGGGTCTACTTACCTGTCTGAAAAATAACAATCATAGAACCTTGGTATGACCTAACAATTATCTTCTTTTTTGGTGTACTAGGGAATTACGAGTTAAGCCCTCTTAGTTATCAAAATGAAAGGCTTGGAATAAGCAGCAACTATGATTAAGGAAATGAGTAAAGGGACAGACATAATACTGCTGGAAGATACTTCTGGAGTGAACTCACTTTACCTCTTGATTTATGTATTATCAAATCCAAGCTGGAACATAGTTTAATAACATTGAGCAGGTAGAATAAATTGCTTTTGTTTGGACACTGAAGAGCTTTAGTTAATTAGGATTTGGTTGGGATCAAGGGAGTAAAGAGGTATCAATAATTACGCTGGATAATTTGAAACAGTTTTTAAGTTCTTAAAATGTACCTAATCCTGAATTTCAAAGAAGAGAAAAAATTACAGGGTGGCAGTAAATCAGAAGGGATTATGTAATTCCTATAAGCTGCAACATTAAACACTTCTCTTTAAGCTTCTAAGTTTAACTTTTGATCTTCCTACTGGAAAAAATTGTGCAAGGATGTGTTTGAATTTTCCTGCCTGTCCATGGTATGTCAGAAGATGGGTAAGCCTGGGAAATTCATGCTATCATAAAACATTGCAGACAGTAAGGAGAAAGGATACAGGCACTTCCAAATACTTGTTCCTTTTTAACTTTTCCTATAGAAGGATTCCTCACTAAATTCTATAGATTATGAGAAAAGAAAGATGTTGTTTTATTGGTTTTTGTGCTCTGTGAGTTTAATGCAAGAAACATCAAACATCTACTATGTGTAAGCCTTGAGCCTGGCAGCCACTCAAATAAATAAATGCAACCTTCAAGTTCCTTCTGTCTCGTGGAAGAGAGACAGATGTCTCTTCCAGCACCAAATATGTGGATAAAAGAGTCTGAATACAAGGACAAATGACAGGCTTGGAGAAAACAGGAAGAAAAGATTAAGTATGGCCTGGGCTGTTAGAAGAGCTTTCAGGAAGACATATTGGTTGGAGCTTGGAGGAGATTTGGGAGAAAATGTTTCCTGGAGAGTACTGGCAGGGAATGGCTATCGAAAAGTCTGTCTTGAAAATGAGAGGAGAGGAGATAATGGGGAGAGGCTAACAATGGAGTTGCAAAAGAACTTGGGCACAGAGTACGGGCAGAGCTCAAGCTCTTCTCTTATGGCTAATAGTTTCCAGAACAAAACAAAAACCTTACTTGAAACTGCAGACTCTTAGGCAATTGCTTTCCTTCAAATGCACTTGTGTTTCGACATAGCGTCTTGTACATCTCATTTTTTCAATGGGTCAATCTGTATCCCTACTTAAACAATTTGATTTTTCCCTTTCCCTCCCCAAATTATACCAACATCAAATACAGTGAAAACAGGGGTTATGACGTGGGGGAGGGACATACAAAGCAACAAACAAAATCACATGATACCTTATAAATACATTAGAAACAATAGCTAGGAAGAAAAAAAAACTTTACAATTTAGGCTGGGGTAAGGGTGGATGGGGAGGGTTGGAGGGGGGGAGGGGCCTGTGTAACTGAGGAGGTGGGAGGGAAGGGATGGTAGGGGAAAAACAAAGGAGGAGGCAACAATGCTGAATAAGAAATGTACTCATTACCTTGCTCATGTAACTGTAACCCCTTTGTACAGTCTGTTCACAATAAAAAACCTAATTTAAAAAAATGCACTTGTGTGTGTGTGTGTGTGTGTGTGTGTGTGCGCGCACGCGTGCGTGCAGTTCTAGGGCTTGAACTCAGGGCCTAGATGAGCTTTGTGCTCAAGGCTAGCACTCTACTTCTCTTCCAGGTTTGTTGTTGTTGTTGTTGTTTTCTTATGTGTCGTTGGAGATGAGAGTTTCACAGACTTTTCTGCCCAGGCTGTCTTTGATCCATGATCCTCACCTATCAGTCTCCTGAGTAGTTAGGATTACAGACTTGAGCCACTGGCACCCAGCTTAATTTTTTTTCTGTTGTTTGTTTTTTAGCAAGGACTACTTGATTAGCAGTCTTGTTATAAGTAGTTCCATTAAAACATTCAAGAAGCCTGGCACCAGTGGCTCACACCTGTAATCCTAGCTATTCAGGAGGCTGAGATCTGAGGATCTCAGTTTGAAGCCAGCCTGGGCAGAACAGTCCCCATGAGGCTTATCTCCAACTAATTGCTCAAAAATCGGAGGAGGAACTATGGCTCAAGTGGTAGACCATTCGCCTTGAGCATGTAGAGGCTCAGAGATAGCACCCAGGCCCTAAGTTCAAGCTCCACAATCAACAACAATGATAACAACAACAACTACAACAACAAAACCACTCAAGTACTGTAAAATCTGGATTGCTTAAAAATGAGCGATCACTGAAAACCATCAATCATAGTATGAAGCAACTATAGAAGTCACTTAGTTCAATTTTATATTCATTTAAGTTTCCACCAATGTCTGTAAGCAAGCTAAATGTGTTCTCGTTGCTGTTTTGTAGGTAACAAGTCCAAGATCACTTTGACTAGCCTTAAGTCCATCAATCTACCTGAATGTTTCAGGAGAATCTGTTTCCTTGCCTTTAAACTTCCTGTTTTGGTTTGTGGTCACACCCCTCATTGTCAAGTCGGGACATTCTATTCCATGCTTCTACTCTCCCATTGCCTTCTCTTACACTGACCTTGTGGTCTCTTTCATAAGAAAAATTTTTTCATAAGAAAAAATGCTGGATCCACTTAATTAGTCCAGGCTAGTCTCTTCATCTCAAATTTCTTAACTTAATTATACATATAAAGTCCCTTTTACCATATAAGATAATCTACATATAATTTTGAGGATGATGGGCAGTATTGCTTAACCTGTCACAACTTCTACATTTTACAGAGAAGAAATTTCATGCCCCACTTTGTCTAAGACCAAGTAGCCAGCAATGACACAAGGCCTGTACACTCATTACTTCTGACTCCCAGTTTTCTTCCCACTGTATCATCAGTCCTCCATGTTTTCATGAAGAACTGGTGTTCTTTGAAGGACAGACTTTTTCTATAATAACCTTAGTCTGAATCTGAACCATCTGAACCTGGTATTCACTATGACTATTCAGAAGGTTCTTTGACAGCAGAGAAGACTTCATCTTTAATGTTACTGGGGAAGGACAATCATGAGATGCTTTTTGTAGGACCAGCAAGAGCTAAGAACTTTTCTTCATTTAATGGGGAAGTTAGGAGTAAAAGTAGTGTGCAACAAGGAACAGAAAGCAGAATTTAAAGGAGAGAAAGAGATACGGTAATTGAAGTGCAAGAGAAGAAAAATATGTACCCCTCTCAGTTCCATTTGTGTGTAGATGGATATGTATTTCTGAAATCATTCCCAAATACTTTCTTTTCATTAGCATCTAGAGTTGATCTTCTCTGTCACATCATTTTTTTACCTATTGGTGTTTGTGTTTCAAAATCTATGTCCTTTAGTAAATCATTCTTCTAGCTATTAGATGCCCTAGAGTAACAGTAATTCCTATTGCATTGCAAAAGCCAGGGCACAAATAGATGCCTCATAACATTTAATCATTTAAAAAATAGCATACAGAGTACACGATACTATTACCATTAGCATTTTTCTTTAAGAAAATACTGAATAAAAACCAATCTAATTTTGTATTTTAACTGGAAGAAGAGATTGAGGCTAATATAAAGAGCATGCTGTTGCTGAAGCTAATAAAGAATATGAAGCTAACCAAGAAATAGCAAAGGCATGTTGACATAAAGTTGGAAAAGTAATGCAAGAGATGAAATGGAATAGTTGAGAGGTAAGGGAAGGTTTTAATATTATTTTTAATTACAAGTGAACGGAGGAAAGGATATAAAATATTTTCTCATTATTACAAAAGGAAGCTTTGCTGATTGATGATACCAAAATAGATATGAAAATATTTCATCTTTATTCCAAAAATATTCTGGGCTATTTTTTTTTTTAATGCTAGTACTGGTGCTTGAACTGGGAGCCTGGGCAATGTCCCTGAGCTTTCTCACTCAGGCTATTACCATTTCAGCCACAGTTCCACTTTGGGATTTTGGTGGTAAATTGGAGATAAGAATCTCACAGGCTTTCCTGTCTAGGCTGGCTTTGAACAGTGATCCTCAGATCTCATCCTTAGTAGCTACGACTAAAGATGATTGTAAAATCAAAAAATGATCTATAAAATGCTTTAGATCTAGGAACTGGTGAAAAGATGAGAAGGGAGAGGGTAACAAAAATGAATATTATAGAAATATTTTATAAATATTTATGAAAACAATCAAATAAAATCCACCAAAAATTTAGAGGGAGTAAGGAGGGTAGTTAAGAAAGAACAATGTAGATGTTGTGAATTTGAGCAAAGTATATTATATGCACATTGTAAATATCACAGTAAAACCTTTTGCTACAAATAATTTTTACAAATAAAAATTGTGAAGGAGGAAAATCAAGTTATTTTGTAGCATAAGAACATATAGCATTATCAATATAGCTACTAAGAAATATTGAGTATTTTTTAAATTATCATTTCTATTTCATATAATTTCTTGGTTTCTCCATGGAAGACAAGTTTTATGCCTGCCATTTGTCCTATTACCTGTTAATAGAATTTTTATTAATATGTAATTAATAAATCTTTGATAATTAATATTAATATTAAACCTGTGGAAAATTTTCAACAAATTTATATATTTGATTTAGAATATTTTATTTATGCTCAACAGACTATGAATCTAGTATAACAGATATAAATGTACTACCATACAATTTTGATTTTGAATACTCAATTTTTGGCAAATTCCTGTGAACCTGACTCAAATGATTTACATCCTACTCCTGGAAATTTTGCCATTCTTCTAGTTCTTATCTCCTTACAAAAAGGGATTAAAAAAAAGTCATTTGTGCTTTTCTTGAATTTCTATACCACTTTAGATAATTTGTATCATCTTCATAATTGTCTTCAAATTGCCTTCCATAATTACATAAAATGTTTTCTATTAAAGTTTTCAAAAACCAAGATTATTTTTGATCTTTCTATTTCAGTGTACCAGTTAGTTGTAAATGAGCAATATAGAAAGGACAATAGATACAGCTAAGTACGAATACACCAGTGTATTCTAGCTACTACTTGACAGTAACTCAGAATACCTTTATGAGACCCTACTTGTTCCATTTGTTGAGTCAGTTCCACTGGGTCTGAGGCTAAGGATCACCATTATTATTATATATTTGAGAAATGCCCAGTTTTATTGACCATTTGTATATCAAAGGTTATATGCATTTAAGATAAAATTTAAACACACAACTCTCTATATTTTAGTAAAGGGCATATAGTGTATACTAATCATCTAAAATAATAGTTATTAAGAGATTACTTAAAAGACTTTGGGATAAAAAGACATCCAAAAAATCTTGACCCAGTTAAGACTGCCTCCTAAATTCTAAAGCTCTACAAAAATCATCAGAAAACATAAGTAATTATGTTGATAACACATAATCTTCTAATCTTTGTTCTTTAAACCAGGTTTATTTTCAAATGTTACCAGTAATGGAATATGTTTGAGATACAGAGAATTAAGTGTTATTTTGCATCAGTGCATTAAAATTTGACCTTGGAAAATATTTTTAGATAACACTTAAATTACAGGCAATTTAATTATACACATGAACTCTTACCTTTTATATATTTTTAAAGATCTACTTAGACCTTTGGACCTTGCTTCAATCTTTAATGTTGTCTGTCCTGATCTTTTTTTCCTCTTTTCCATTTTGGAACAATCCTTTACTCTAGGACAAACCATACTTTATAGACATCTTTCCTTATCCCAAAGCATTTTTCTTTAAGTTCTTAAAGAAAAAAAAAACTATGTCTTTGTAACTGTCTTCTATGTCTTCCTTGTTTGTTGTGTAAATTTGTTACTTTTAACACTCTTCCCAAGATATTCACACATAGCTCCCACCTGGCACTGGGATACTTTGGAAATCATTAGAATGGTCAAATATAAAATTTATCTTCTTATGTGTGGGGGGAATGTTGAGTCTAAGTATTGACAATTAGTGGAGAAAGTCAATTGCTTTGGAGGGAAAAAATTACATGATTTTGAAAGAAAGAAATATATTGTGGTAACTGGAAATGGGATGAATTGGTAATTCAGGTAAAGCCAATCTTGTGAGAAAAATCTGTATTATCTCCATCTAGTAAGCTTAGTCTCATTCATGCCTAAATAAAGAGTTAAATGAAGACCCTGCTGTAGAGCGGAAAGGAACAGATATTTTTTGTTCTCTAGGAACCATCAGGATAATTGTCCTTCCTTGGCCTCAAATCTTTTATAATATGTACTTAGACGATTTTACCACAAATATGAAGGCTACCTTTGAAATTAGAAAGTAGCCATTTTGTACCCCATGTTTTCATATAGTTTCATATAGATGGATTTTTTGACTAAAAATGAATACTTGAATTTTTCTCAGCAACATAATAAAGTGCTAGTAATGAAAAAATTACAAAGCTCCTGAAAAAAATTACAAACCAGGAGGTGAAAGATCTTAGCTTTTTGGTAAGATAGAAAGAAAAGTGATAATTAAGTTGAGAAGGAGGAAAGTAGAGTCTTGTAGAGTCTTCAAAGTAAAACATTAATGAAAAGTAATCTAATTCCTAAGACGCCTCCCTAAAAGGCTAACTTTACTGAGCTCAGGGCCTGTAGAAGATGGAAACTAAAAAGAAAATTGGTTCTAAGTCATACTATAGATGACTATAGATAGAGATTCTAGATTGATCATGGGAGGATTGAGTGTCTGCACAGTAAATAGTATGACCTTCCACTCTCCTATACTGTTTTTATCTTCCAGATATTTACTTCTTAGATGGAGAAAGAGGATGATATCTTAAGAAAACAAGTACCAACCCTAAGAAGAGATTTCTGAATTCTAACATTTGGAAATTTCATCCAAAGTATTGGACTTCTTTTTTTGATTATTCCAGATGAGGGTCAGCAGTTGATAAAAATCCAGGCTTTATACATGAATAGAAAAACAAGACCCAAAGTTCATATCATTCAGGGAATAACCTCATTCTTCTACTTCTTTCCATTGACTGAATCCCTCTAACTGCTCGTCCTAATAAAATGGCTTTTGCCTTAGATTTTTAGTTAATGGTTGAATTCTGTATTGCACCTTTGCTGAGGGATCTTTATCTTGCATTCTTATGTCCCTTGACAAGCATCAGGCACTCATGTCTTCCTAGTTTAAAGTTTTACCTTGTTCTTATCACCATTCTTGGCTAGACATAGACCATTACTCCCCATTGTACTCAACTCTCATCAAGAAAGCCAGTCTTGCATTTTTGCTTTATCCCTACTCTCATTTTTCTATGACCTGCCCACTTAACTTGCAAGAACTTAGATTTTTCCATTGTTTGCTCTCCTCACTTGCTACCATACTGGAATATCACTCACTGGCTTTTCCATTGTCTACTGGCTGCCTATGACTTCCTCTCATGCCATCTCCAACCTCCTGACACTAACCACTGTTCTCTCAAAATTGTTTCCTGCCCTTAAGAATGTAAAACACTTAGGAGGATGTGTGTTCTTTTCAATTCCTGGTTCCTCAAAGATGGAGCGATTCTCCTGAATCTTTGACTGAATATCTGGGCACTTATGAGCACCTGGGCACTTAAGAGCCTTGTATTGCTTTTAAACCTAGAAAACAAGTTGTCCCTAAATTGTCCATTAAGAGACACAGCAAGGTTGTCAAAGGAAGGAAGAATTCTTATTCTTAATTTCTTTACAAGGTTAGAATTCAAATTGCCTGAGACGCTCTGGGTCAAGGGCTGATAGTGGTAGAGAAAATCCTTTGCTAGCTACCTTCACTGGGAAAATTCCAAAGCCCAGTGTCCATAATTCTGCAGTCCTGACCACACAGGCTTGAGCTGCTTTCTTCCAGTTTACCTGGATGCGGAGGGAAATCTCTTAGGATATCTCTGCTTCCAGAACTCAAAAGTTGAATTGTTGCTGCTTCTTTGAATAACTGTTAACATTTTTAACATGAATTGTGAACTTCAAAAATATCCAAATAATTAAATGAAGACATGCACAAAAAATGTACTTCCCAAAGATAGCTTCAAGTAATGGTCCTTGAATATAAGTTCTAAGGAAATAAAGGAAATAAAATATTTTCTTTTCGTACTTATCTTTCAGAAGTAAGCATTCTATTTGTGATTCATTAAGAACCCCAAAGTAATAGGTAGACAACTGAAATAAGAAGTGCTTCTAAATCCAACTGGATTTTTTTTGTTTCTTTTTATTTCTTTATTTTTTTTTGTTGATCATGGGACTTAAACTCAGAGCCTGGGCACTGTCCCTGGGCTCTTTTGCTCAAGGCTAGTGCTGTACCACTTAGAGCTACAGTACCACTTCCCCACCTAGATTCTTGATAGTTTTTCTTCAAGTCTTATGTAATGTTTTTCCCCATAAAATTGAATTAATTTCTTGACTTTTGAATGTTGTCTACTTAGTTATTATAAACCCTTAAAGTCCAATATTGTCTTTAGCAAAATACATTGACATAATGTGAAGCTCATGATCATAAATTAGAACACTGATTTAAAATTTTACTTTCAGCTTACCATTGCAGTGTTTGGGTTACAGAATGGCCCTGGTCCTAATCATGGCATGATGATGAGTTTTGAAGAGACAGAATCATAATGATTCAGAATAAATGAGGACTTTATGTTGTAAGATGGATGATTAGGCGCTTCCTCTGTGCAACTCTGTAAATTAGAAGCATCAAGGTAACCCAGGAGAGTCTATATTCTGAATAGAAAGAGGAAGAGTATTGGAACTCAGAAAGAGATGAAAGCTTGAAAGGATGAAGTAGAGGAAAGCAGGAGGCAGGCTGCAGCTCTGAGAGATGGGGTAAGAAGAGAAGAGGAGACCCCATGATCAACAAGGGAAGCCGTGCACCCCTAGGGAGAAAAAATATTAGTAGTCTTAGCTGTAAGAGAACTCACCATTCCCTCCAGCCTTGAATCTAGTGTGAGGACTTGGTGTGGCAAGGATTCCTCCCATTTGGCAGGCCAGCACTGGAGAAGAAAGCCATTTTTCCCTCTGTCTGTCTCAGAGTGCTATAGTCAGGGTTGATATACAGAGGAGCCTCATGTCTGTTAGGCAAGCATTCCACTGCACGTGCCCTACTGCAGTCCTAGAAATTATTTAGGAAGAAAAAGAGCCATTGCTCATTTGTGAAAGGCTGCATATTCTGTGAGTCAGAGAATCACTTCATTGGTTTGGAGGAAAAGCATGACTTCTCAGAAGCTCTGTGTTTTACTTGTTCCAGCAACAAACCACTGATAATAAAGAGAAGCTACATTAAAAGACTGAGTATGGGAAGGCCTTTTCCTCTGAACACAAGTATAAGTACAGAAAATGTACCTTTCATCCATAAAAAGAAATGTGTTCAGTACCAGAAATTCCACAATTAAGGAAAATCCCTGTAAGTATATAATGAGTGTGGAAAACTGTTAGGTATTGCTCCTGCCTTCTGCTCACACTAGATCAAGGCCTTATGAATGTGGTAAATGTGGGGAAAGACTCTGTCACCAAAATTGCACTTGCCCAACACCAGAAATTTCACAGTGAAGGAAGACCTCATGCATGCAAAATTGTGGGAAAAGCTTCAGATGTAAAATTTCACTTGTGAAGTTCAAGGAAAAGCAAATAAAATGGCTTACGTAGCCAGTCCTACCTTTTAGCACACAGGAGAATTCCCAGTGGTGATAATTGAGCCTTACCTGTTCAGTGGCTGTGTTATCTACATCAATGATTCTTGTCTTGTTCAGTACAATGAGGCTTATGCCACAGAGAGACCTGTGGATAAAATCAATGAGGACATTTCTTCAGTGTCCACCTCAGCCTCTCATGCCGATATTTCACACCAGATAAAGACTGATGTTTTCAGCAAATGTGGGAGAGCCAGAAGCAGATGCTCCCTGTTTGCTTATGACATAAAAGTTCACTCTAGATAAAGACCTCTTGAGTATAGAAGGTTGGTGAAAATAATAGAAGTACACTATACATTATATATATTGCATAGTATGTACAGTGCATACCCACTATATATGTGTATATTAATATATACAGGCATATTACATATATATATGTAATATGCCCATATGTAATATACATATTATATAAGTGTATAAATAGTATATAGATATGTATATATGTACAGATGAATAGATAGATAAGATAGATAGTAGATACCTGAAAATAGCATATTGAAAACCAGCAAAACCTTCTGAAAAACAGGAGGAGGGGTAAGAAGGAAAGGATATTACATAAGAGTTATAGAGATAGGGTGAATTCAATTAAACTATGCTATGTGCATATGTGTAAATACCACAGTGAAACCCTTTATACAATACATTTATGCTAATAAAAAGTTTCTCAAATTTAAATAGTTAGCCGGCTTTGGAAGAACAAAACAAAACAAAATCAACCAATCAGCTGGTTGTTTTAAGACAGATACAGTCACTGGTGATGAGAAACTTATCAATTGTATTAATAAAATGCAACTGATCTTGAGGCATTTAGGCCTCATGCTGGTTTTTCAATGAAGTAAGTTTTTCAAATGTCCCATAATAAAAATGTTCATAGTTAACTCATATCTATCGTTAAACTTAGAGGAAGTTTGTGGAATTTGCCTCTTGGAATTACTAAGATCATAAATATAAAGCATTGAGAGCAAGATCTCTTGTGGTTGGACTTGGTTTAAAAAAAGCATCATATAGGTGACCTAGAATGCCAGTATCTTTAAAAATTCGTTATCTAACTAAAGACCTTACCTTGTCCTTCTTTTTTTCCTCTTCCTCCTCTTCTTCCTCCTCTTCATCCTCCTCCTCCTCCCCCTCCTCATCTTGCTCCTCCCCATGCTCTTCCTGCTCTTCCTCCTCTATCACCTTCTTACTCCCCTCTTCTTTTTCCTCTTCTTCATGACAGTACTTGATTTTAAATTCAGGATCTCTCTTAAAGTCCAGGTATTTCTAAGCTTTCTTACTCACAGCTGGCACTCTACCACTTGAGTTATGCCTCTAGTCCCAATTTCCTTTTTTTAAACTACAAAAAAACTCTAAATAACATCAGCACTGAAGCCTTGATAAAAAAGCAAAACTCTTTTCCCCTGACAATATGCAAACTTGTTCTAATATATCATATTACAAGTTGGTACCACTTTAGTGGATATCTGTATCCCTGAAGTGGTACCAACTAGTCATAGGTGGATACCGGTATCACTGAGCTCAGCAGAACAGAAGCACACAATAGTAAAATGTCAGCCTGGTGGGAAGAGGCCACAGGCCAGGGATGAGGAAGAACAGGAGGGAAGAGCTAACAGGAAGACATGCTGCAATGGAGGGTCTTTTGTCGCTCAGATCAAAGTGTAACTTCTGGGGATCTGAATGAGAGAAACTCCTTAGCAGCAGAGGAATCAGAGCAAAGGTCTAGAAGAGATGGCATTTGATATGGACTCTGAGGTTTGAGTAAAATTTAGACAGAGTGGGTATTCTAAATCACTCAAACTTTCATTGATCTATGGGTACAAATATGAAAATAAAAAATAGCAAGATCTCTTATACAAATATCTTGGTGGAGAACATATGTGTAAACTAATTGTTGCTATACAACATGTTAACTGGTATAACAGAACTCTTTGGAGGCAATTAAGGAGGAAGAAATCAGTTCTGCATAGGGAATTGGGAAAACATTCGTGAAGGAAATGAACTTTAAACTGGGCTTCAAATGATGAGTGGAATTTTACCAGATGGAAAAAGATGAGAAATAGATTCCAGGCAGTAAGCTCAACTCATGACAACATATGAAGATATTGAAGAGGGAAAAGTGTTTGAGAAGGGTGCGACCCTTCCTGTGGTTGGAGGAAGTAGGGTGGGGATAGAAATGGAAGCTAAAGAAATTACCTGGACAAATTTGTAGGAGCTAATTGTCAATGTCTCCGTTTAAATATTATTTTAAATAGATCAGTGCTGCTCACATTTTTGTGTTTAGGCATATTGCCTTTGTGACAGGATAGATGTGGATACATGAGATATGTGGCAGACGACAGAAAGAGATGACATTATGAAGAGAATGTGTTTTGGATGGATGACATCTGGAAAAGCGAGCCATAGGATAGACTGTATGAAGCCATAAGAGCTAGATTTGAGTTGGTCCTGAGATCTCCAACAATGCTTCACAGTTTGAAGATTTAGTTCAAGAGGGTCTGGAATGGACAAGCATGGAGAGACTCTGGGCCTAGGATCCAATATGAAGTCAAGTGCAACAGTCCAAGCTAGAAACAGATGGAGACACACCACTACTGCCAGTCTACTGTCTATTCAGTCCCTGTTTCTTTTTTCTTCACCAAATCTTGGTGCCCTTCCATGATTCCCTCTGGCTCCCTCTTGTAGCCAAGATCTGCAGAAGAGGATATCCCTTTGCTTAGAGGATGAATCCGCCCTATAATAAATCCTCAACCTATCTCTAACCAACAAGATATAATGAAAGTTGGTTGAAGGCCTTCTGGGAAATGTCTTCTCCTTTTGAAAAATGAAAAGTTCTGAAGAGACAATCAACTCTGCTGGAAGTTGATTGCCTTGATGTGACACTTGGAATCCATACCAATTTTAGATGCTTGTACAAATTAATGAATATTCCTCTTATGTCAATAAGAGCTGCATCTTCTGGTATAGAAGTATATCCTAAAAAGCATGCATACTAAAACAGTCAATCATATAAGTATGATTTAGAACTAAAGTAGAAGAAAATGAATGGAGAACAATCTATGAGACCTAGACACAATTTTTTGCTGCAAATAGGATTGGTGAGTCAGCTGACAATCAACCAAAGAAATTTAACTGAGGATCTAGGGTCATTGGAAGACTAAAGTGAAATCCATAGAAGTAATGACTTAAAAATAAATCAGTTTGGACAAGTTATTAAGCTGGATTTTATGAATTCATATTGAATGTGAGGTGCATACAAACTGTGAATCTATAAAGCTATGGTAAGAAATGAACCCAAAAGCTAAATACTCTTCTGGTTTTATTCTTTTCTTTTCTTTTTTTGCTGTAGGCCTAAGGGAATGCTTAGATTGTGAATGTTCAGTCCTTACTGCCTCTGATCCTGTTAATTATTTGTGCTTTCAACAGTGCAATTAATACAAATTGTATCAATGACAATAAAAGAGAGCACATAATGTCATAAACAAGCGGTTTTGCAAGTGGGAAATTCCAGCAGCGCTTTGTCAGTACTGGTGTTGGAGAAGTGTTTTGCTCTGACTTTAATCTACCAAAATGTGTGCATATGATATATGGCAAGTAGACGAGGCACAAACCCTGGCTCAGGCTTGCATAGCCTTTTCTTCCACATGGTTATTTATTTGGCTACAGCAAGTGCCTTAATTACTGTGCACCACAATTTGATTAAATTTTAATTAGGTTTCACAAAACTTACTCTGCAGGGTTTGTGCTTAGTAATGGTAATTACTGTATGCAGTCACATTTTCAAAACTGCATTCACTTCTCTTCTGTTCCAAGAATTGTCAAATTTGTAAATTTTAGGTATAATGCTCTATCCTTGATTTCCAGTTTAGTTTTGCCAAGGTCACTGCTAACTAGAAAACCCTCAGGTTCTCAAGATAGAGGAGTTGCTCATCCCTTCACTCCTTGAGCTCAATAGCACAGTGCAAGATAGGGTAATTGACCCATTGTAACAATGAGATTACAAGGCACTATATTGAAAATGAACTTTACAACTTTGGCAGGGGGGCGGGGGGATGGGGAGTGAGTTGTAGAAGTGGGAGGGAAGGGATGGTAGGGGAAAAACAAAGGAGGAGGCAACAATGCTCAGTAGGAAATGTACTCATTACGTAGCTCATGTAACTGTAACCCCTCTGTACAGAATTTTTACAATAATAAAGTACAAAAAAAGAAAATAAAAGAAATACTACCATATTGCAAAAAAATAAAAAATAAAAAGATAAGGTCATTGCCAAGCAAAGTTACTGCATCAACAGGATAGGCTTGGCCATCTTGATTTGCCTCTTACTCAGGAATGAACTTCCAAAATGCTGGGCAACCTACCTCTTCAGTCTCTGCAGCTATTACATAGAAAGAATTAGTCAAGGTCCATAGTGGATATGAGCCTACAAGAAAGAATCAAGTAATCTCAAGTAACCACTGTTGGGATATTTTGTTGTTGGCAGTACTAGGGTTTTTTACCTCAAGGCCTAGAGTTGCTAGACTGGCATAATACCACCAAGCTAGCTTCCCTCCCTCTTTCTCACTGGTTATTTTCAGAGTAGGATTTAGATTTCTCCTAGGTGTGTGCCTGAGCTGTGATCCACCTAATTTTATGCTTTGCGTTGTCCCTGGGATCATGGGTGCACCGACCACATTGAGCTTTCATTCTGTGGAGGTGAAATCTCTCAGACTTTTCTGCCTAGTCTGGCCTGGAGCCCCAGTCCTCCCACTGTTAGCCTTGGGATGACAGAGACATACCCCAGCTCCCAGCTATGGTTTGAGAGAGGATTTTAACTTTTCTACCCAGACTGACCTCTCATTCTTAGCCTCTTGAGAAGCTAGGATTATCAGTATGAGCCACTGGTGTCCAGTGGGATGTTGGGATCATTGGAAAATAGTTTGTAGTTTTTGTTTTTTATTTGACTTTTTTCCTTCTATGCATAGTTCCCTCAGGAAGCTCAGTAGGAGAGCTCTGGTGGGTTAAAGTCAAACTCAGGCCATTTTTGTTCTAGTGTTGACTAGTTTTACAATAAGGTTATATAAGCCTTAATTAATATTTGTACATTGTTCTTATTGTTCTCCAAATATTTATTGAGTGCTTGCTGTGTATCAGGCACGGGTCCTTTCTGTTTTGTTCAAATAGAGGCTTTTCATTTGAGAAAGTAAGCTGGTGATATGCTTAGGATCCACTTAACCCATCACCATTCAGAAGTTTTCACTTGTTCTTGAAGCATCAAACAAGGCTAAATCTAGTTTCTGGGCACTACTGCAAATTGCTTATCAGTGTAGAATCTTGGCCATCATCAGGCTAGGATAAAGCACAGTGGCCCCATGTATCTATAATTCAGAGATTAAGGAATATTGAATAAAAGAACTATACTTGTGTGATGTACCTGGATTCCACTGTGCCCTGCAACCCAGCCAGATTTCCCAAACTCGTTTCCAGTGGTCCAAGAGAAATAAGAACTCTGCTTGGTTCTGCTGGTCCTGTCTGCAGTGACTGATAAGGTTGGGCATAGTTTGACCAAGCATTCCCTTGTCCTGAAATAATTGAGAACACTTGAGTGCATTCCTTTTTAATTCAATGAGGACATAGGAGACTTTTTGTGTGTAAGAACTGCCGATTAATATGGATGTCAGCTTCTCTTTGACACTTCGGAACACAAGGTTTCCATTCCACTTGCAAACCCCCCAATTTTCCTCTTATGGCAATAAATTTGTTATATAAACTCTAAAATACATCAGCAATCTTTGGTCACTAACGAAATTTATTACTTTTTCTTAGAAGCACATTTCCACAGAGGGGAAACCACAAAAGAACAAGTCCGTTTATTTCCCTCATCCTGAGGATAACCCAAGAAAATCTCATAGACAGTACACATAGAAAATTTCCATGTTTACCTTTTACCTTTCAACTTTCTAGGTGAATTTGGATTCACCTTGCTTCCTCAGAGTGAGTTCGAGATGAGCAACGGAGGACGAGACTAGAATATTTACTTGCTTTATCTGATTATATTCTCTATCTATGTCTATGTTCTTCCTTAGCAAAAAAATTTTTAAAAAACATCCACATATAAACATCACAGCCATGTATATGAAAATAAATGAGTTTAATAAATGCATATTCTGTTGTCAGCCTTCATTAGCATAGAGATGTTCTAAGCTGAGTGGGTTCCACTGAGATTTTTTTTTCAGATGAGCTTTCATGCTGAATATTGATATTCTGGAACGGTGCTGGGGAAACTGCACAGAAGCAAATCTACTGCAAGCTTTTATAGAAAGTCTGCATTTATATAAAATCTGAACTTCTTACTCTAGCTTACAAAGCCCTGCATGAGCAGAGCAAACCCTCCTCTCAAACCTACCTCAGCTCTACCCCTTCCCTCTCTCAGTATTCTTCCTAGCCACACCGGGCTTTCTTTTTTCTTTTTCTTTTTGTAATTGCTGTTCTTGCCTATGGCACTCTCCTCCCAAGATCTACATTCCTGCCTTAGTTTTCACCTCCTCACCTACCTTTGCTAGACTGCTGCCCAATACATATGGAAATGTAGATGTAAATGTGAGCCAAATGTAAAATCGTTCTTAGAATATTGTAATGCCTTTAAGTAGTTGTACAAAGGGGTTTCAATTCAACAATTCGGCTAATAAATACAATGTCTTTCCGTCAAGGTCATGCTTTCAGTCCTTCAGTCATTCTCCCCCATCTTTCCCAACCTCCCAAGTCCTCAAGCTGCCTGGTTCTGCTTTTCACATATGTACACTGAATATTACTGATTGAATCAGCCATTCCTTCCTCTCTCCATTTATCTTCTTTCCCTCCTCTTGACCTCCTTTCTGAAAACGCACATTTCAGCTTCCTGGTATTCATTTTGTTAAATTGTAAAGTAGTTGTTCAATGTTTTCATCACTATAATCCTTCCCGTTAGTCAATGTTTATATACATATATGTGTGTGTGTGTTTTCATATGTGCTTATAATTTAGATCTAAATTCCACATAAGAAAGAAAGCATGTGCCCTTTTTGTCTCTGAGCTTGACTTCATTTAACATAATTTTTTTCCAGGTCCATCCATTTCCAGGTAAATAACATAAAATATATAATCTTAATTTTTCTGGTCACTATAGTGAAAACTAGAAAGAGATAAAGTGAATTGAATAAAATTTTCTTTAATCCAATGTAGCTAAAGCATTATAAACTCCAAGAGTTAGTATTAAATATGTGAGAAAAACGGTCTTTTCTAGCAAAGTGTGTTGCTTAGAAGTTCCTGCTTTAGCCTGGTGCCTTGGCTCTAGTTACAGAAAAGAGGATAAGGCAGGGTTTTTGAAATGTAATGTTTTGTCTTAAACTGGTTTCTTTTCAAAATAAAATTTATGAAATGTAATGTTTTGTCTTAAACTGGTTTCTTTTCAAAATAAAATTTAGATGTCTCAGAAGGTAATAGCAGAGTGGGTGGATACATTTTGAGATTACTTGCCTACTGTTAATCTTATTTCACAGTCACCTTATATAAATACATTTGACCTTATTCAAACAAGCGAATCATGAACAGATTATGAACCTGAGCTCAACCAATTGGATCAAAGAGGGTGGGGCCTGCTGCTTAGAGATAAATAGGAGAGCAGCCTGCATGCTCTATGTGCTTGCCTGCCAGATTTTTAGCTCATTTAATCCTTCTGCAGGAGTAAATTTTGCATTGCTGAGAAAATTCCTTATTTTTGTGTCTATCGTTATGGTTCTAATGGTTCTTGGAAAGCATATTTATAACAAATATTAATCAGATAATTTTATTCTTTTTTTCACAGTAAGCAAGCTAGTTTGTTTCTTAAAGCATATCTCAATTTGGACTAATCCCACTTTTAACTACTCAAGGGCCACATGTGACCAATGGCTTCTACACTGGCCAGTACAGACCTAAAACAATCACTCCTTTGAGTAACTGTTATCCTGATTTACTGGCTTTAGTGTTTGAAGTTACCTTGTTCCCTTCTTTGCCTCTAATCTCACTGCCATCTCCATCTTCTCTCTGCTTTTGAAATGGGAAGTCCAAAAGACCCGGGAATTTTTTTATTCATTGTTATTGCCACAGAACTTAGTACACATTGTCCATTTCCAATCAACACTGTTGAAAGTAAGCAAATGAGAAATGATTATGTATTTCTTGTAGGTAGAATCATAATATATACTAAGCCAGGTCCTACCATAACGATGCTGCCTTGTCTATACCCTACAGTTTTCCAACATGGGATTGACTCATAAAGAGATCATACTATCTAGTCTACCTTTAAAGCTACTCTGAAGTCAATATTCAAATCATACCACAGAGACCATAAAAAAGGAACCATCTGGATTTTCCTTTATTTTCCTAATAACTATGGTTAAGAGTAGTCAGGCTGTATGTTGTATTTCTCATAGCTTTTGGCCAACGGAGGAAAACTAGGATCTGTGAGCAGTTGCAGGCCTTGGAAACTTCAATGAGGCCTGGAACTCTGGGAATTTCCTTCCATTTGCTCTGGAATAGACCCAGGCTTGTTGCTACTGAGGTTCTGTGTGGCAATGAGCAATGATTCCAAATTTGTCTGTGCTCAGTGCCTCCATCTGTAAAAGAAAATTCGCAACTGCTGTTTACTTCCAGTAGAATTATGGAAGGCATAACCACAGAGAACTTTCTGCTCTGCCATGCACCTGCAGTGGTCATGTAAAGCAATGGACATTGGCCTAGTACCTAAGTTCACAAGGGCAGCTATGAAAAGAATAACATTTAGAAGCTTGGAGTGTGGGTCAATATATTATAGACAGTGAGCTTCAAAAGGAAGTATTTATGTACAATTAGGAAAGTTTGTAGTAAAAGAAGTTTCTAAAGTATGGTTTTGGTATATAATTTATATCCTCACACAAGTGCTCTTGACAAAACAGAATGAAGAGATGTTTGACTTGATTTGTCCCATCAACTTCCCACCAGCTCTTCTCCCCTTCTCTAGTTACCTTTGAAATTAGAGTCCAAGGAAGACTCAGCTCTGGTGTGTCTGAAGAACTTACAAGAAAGAAGGTTTGTCAAACTTAGGAGTGTTTGTTCAACTCCCAAATGCCATTCATTTATTGGAGAACTATGAACTGTGATCCTATTACAATAAAAATTAGAGATGCAAACAGAAAATGTACCCTCAGAGAGAGGGAACTACTCATGCATACATTTTAGTTAGTATTTAAGCATTTAAGTTCATTTTTTATTCACAGAATAACAATTTAATTGTTGTTACCATCCTGATGGGTGCCTTGAAGGAGAACCAGGTGGTGAGAGATTTCATAGAGAACTGTGAATGTGGCCTTTTGCAGGAAGGATGGGTCTTGGGGGAGAAGGAGAGAATTTTAGTCAAAGAGAAAAGCAAGTGTCATTGTGCTGAGTGAGGCATAAAGGAGAGACAGATAAGGTGGTGGCCAGGCTACTCCCAGAGGACTCCTTGTTGAGAGGCTAATGAAGCCACAAGAGGCAGAGCCCAGTCTTTCCCCATACTTTCCTGGGTGGTTCTCTTCATTCATTTGCTTGGACTTGACATATTTAGGGTGTGGCTTTTCCTAGATGCCATTAGTAGAAGAGGTACAAATCCTACTACTTGGATCTGGGAAGTCTCAGCTGAGTCATCTGTTGCACTAGCAGACAATAAGCACCAGGGGGCAGATATCATTCTCCAGTATTTGTTTAGGTAGACCACTAAATGGGGAAAATTGATTTTGGCCTAAAGTGTTAAGTGAAGAATTAGCAAATGAAGCTATCACTGCGGTTGGAGGCCACTGCCCTTCTCATCTTAGCGAAGCATTACAAAAACAAATGAACAAAACTCTTAATGAGTATATTGGGTATGACTTAATTCACTCTGAATAAAACCAGGAAGCATAACTAGTATGTCTTAATGAAGCTCTAGCAGTCTCATAAACATGATTTTTAATAAAATAAGGGAAAAGTATCTGAGGGTGGTTCCCAAAAATCTAGGACTGAAAATCAATAAGGCATTAACAGTACAAAAACACAGTTGGTAGTTCTCTTCCAAGACAACTTCTATAGAGGCGTAAGAGTTGGGAGAAAACACTAAGAAAAATGTAGGCCATCTTAACTATGCTTTTGATGGGCCAATGTCATTTAAAAGTTGATAAGCTATTAATAGAAAGACGATGAAAGCTTTCTCTTCAGTGGAATTCAGTGTTACTGGGTTCTTGCTAAACTTCTGGCAGCTTTGTTTCCAACCCGTGATAAATAATGACACCTCTAGGGAAATCAGGAAAACAGACAAGGCTACTCATTACTATAAACTGGTCAAGAACTTGGTAGAATTATTCTCACGCTGATCACGCTTTACTGATTGCTCCAGATGGAAGTCTCATGGCAGCCATGAGTAAAATCAAATAATTAGCAGATGTCACCCATGCCAATCTGGTGATGCTTAAAAATGGAACAAGTGAATCAGCAATCTATTTAGAAGCAGGAGTCTGTGTCAATCATTCTGTCATCGAGAGTCTTGTGTGGACAATATGGCGTAGGTGTCACCAGGGTCCCTAGCATGACCATGAACGAGAACACAGAAGCCTCTATCTCTAACGTAACTATGAGCATCCAATGTGTTTGTAAGTACCATATTATATAGATACTTTTAAAGTCTCAAACAGTATTTAAAACTAATTACTATGGCAATGCCTCCCTGTTATTATTATCATTGCCACTGTCATCATCAAAAGCAAATGGCCCTGTTTAAAAGGAAACATGAACTCTTCACTCTGGTGGCACAGCTTTTGATAGCTAGAATACTAAATATGCATGAATGTAAGAAACATAATAAGTAAATGTAAATGGAGCTAATAGAGAAAAGCCTATCTCAAGCACAATAAAAATAAGAAGGAATGGTATAATTTATAGAAATCTAGTACAGCAACTATGATGCCTACTAGAAATTTAGTAGAGCTCATATGAGGCATTATTCTGGCCATTTTTATAAGCATCATACCATGTTTCTACTTCATAGTGATCTGGTGGAGTTGGACTTAGAATTAAGTTCATCTTAAAATAGACTTGGAGGAGTAGTAATGTGAATAGCAAGTATTCACATGGGCAAGTGGACACAGCCTGTCCAGTGCTGTGGTGGAACATCCTGGTGGAAAGAGAAGAAGCCTTTCCCGCTAGGAGTTTCTTCCTGGTCTCTGTCTCATCCATTTCCAGGCTGCGTCTCCAGACTCCCATGAATCTGGTATTCTGCACTCAGCAATACCTTTCTAAATACCCAGCTGCCCACAACCCAGAAACCTGGTCTCAGTGTAAACGCACCTCCAATTCTTCTCAACCATCACTGCTTTAGGAACTACAATACTTTACCTTCATTTCAAATACTTAAAATACTACATCAGGTAGAAACCCTTGTCATTAAGTAGAATAACTTACAAAGATGAGTAATGTTGACATTTATTTTCACTGTAATTGATATTTAGGGGTAAATTAAATATATAGAATTGTTATAGTTATGTAACAACAGATAAACCTTTAGGTAGATTAGGATAATTTTTTTACACTCTCATTTGAACTCTAGCTAACAAGCCCCCCTAACTACTATGTATAGATTGGGCCAATTCTGGGTAATGCATAGGAATTTTATCAAGTCCTTATCAAGTACCCTAAACTCTTCACATATAGTAATGCGGTAAATATTATTATTCTCATTTAACATGAGAAGAAGCTTAGAGACATTAATAGTTGTTATATTATTATATACTAAATATTATATTGTATATTATTATATATTATATATTATATTACATATATTATTATATTATGTATTATTATATTATAATAGTTATTAAGTCAACTTTTACTGTGTCTGTCTACGTTCAAAAAGTGTAACATACTCTTATAAAGCTATTCTACTTATGGGATGCAAGTCAAGATTTCTCCTCTCTTCAAAGTGGAATTCAACATCATCAACTCACAGATATGAAAATCAAGACTAAGATAAGTTCTGGGTTTTACTGTGACACAGGTGATAGACTTGGTCAGTGTTTGATAAAGAGGTCTTTGTCATTTTAAAGCTACCACTGCACTGAGCTACCTTCCTCTAGGAGGTTTGATTGTATGTAGACTAAATAAAAGCTTAGTCACAGCACGTTGGTAAAATGATTATGATTTCCTGTACACTGCATCACAAGGACAAAGCATTTTTACCAACAGAGGAGAGTCTTTCAAGCCAGGATATCACACTAATAAGTGCTTAGTAAACAGATCCTAATGCTGTGGAACCAATCCATTAAAGTACCAGCCCTCATCGAATGTTCTTAGGCAAACAAGGAAACCTCAAGTGACCTTAAAGGCTGCTTAGTCCCATTCTTTTATCCCAATGGGGAAACTCTAAGCAAGGACCTGTCCAAGTTCACAGATTTTTCTGAGTGGCAAATGGGGAGCTGGGGTGCGGGACCCTAGATTCTCAAGTGAGTGTTCTTTCCACAACAAAGTACTTGCTCCCCTGGGTACAATTTAAATATGAAGCACAAACTAGCATCAGAGAACTTCCGTGGACTAATTGAGTAATCAAGTTTTCACTTGTTTGAAAAATCACGTTTCATGGTAAGGACATCTGCCTATGTATGGAAAGCCTAGCTATCTGGAAGCAGATGCATTCTCAGGGTTGTCTAGTAGAACACGCACTTGGTACAGAACTAAAGGGATGCTGGTAGAGAGAGAGCCAGTGTGACGGCGGCGGTGGGAACAGAAGACATGCAGCCTGCCCACGCATGCGCCCACTGCACACATTCTCCAAAGTGTGAAGGTATTCCGCTTATGCTCAGCTCACTCAGTGATCTCCCCCTCAGTTCTCCCTTCCCTTGCTAAGTAATCTTCAGGAGACTTTGATTGGCAGCTTGCTTCAGTCTTCCCACATAGTTATGTGGCACGCCCACCACAATCCCAAAAATGTACTCACTCAGCCCTTCCATTTGACATGCCTTGTTTTCCGTTGCTCTCTCCCGTTGAGAGCGTCGGAGTTGGGCAATTCCTAAAGGAATTCTCTTCCATGTATAACATTAGAGCTGCGACAACTAAAAGCTGGCCATGAAGGGAAAACAGTATGAATGGCACAAGCCCACAAGACAGTGGAAGCATCAGAATTCTGTCTCTTGATTTTTTCCCCTCTAATCATGGAATTTAAAAATATATCAAGAAAAAAGAAGGACTGGATGTCATTTCTTTTTCTATTTCTTCTAACATGGGAGATCCATGAACAGAAGCCTGCAACCCAGGGTCATCCATTGTAATGAAGACTCACGACTGTGGATGCTTCTTAGATCCGGGCAGGGAATTCCCTGGATAAGAGCCAACTAATTTCTTCCTTCCCTCCCTCCTTCCTTCCTTCCTTCTCACCTTCCTTCCTTCTCACTTCCTTCCTTCCTTCTCTTTCTTCCTTTTCTTTCTTCCCTTTGTTTCTTTCTTTCTTTCTTTCTTTCTTTCTTTCTTTCTTTCTTTCTTTCTTTCTTTCTTTCTTTCTTTCTTTCTTTCTTTCTTTCTTTCTTTCCTTCTTTCTTTCTTTCTTCTTTCTTTCTTTCCTCCTTCCTTCCTTCCTTCCTTCTTTCCTTCCTTCCTTCCTTCCTTCCTTCCTTCCTCCCTCCCTCCCTCCCTCCCTCCCTCCCGCCCTCCCTCCCTCCCTCTCTCTCTCTCTCTCTTTCCTTCCTTCCTTCCTTCTCTTGTTTCTGATGTTATTAGCAACTCAAGTTGCCCCAAGTTTGTCATCTTGTGTTCTTCTGCCCTTTCCCCTGCATATTTAATCCTTGTGCAATCCTTTGGTCAGGCCATTCTCCCGTCCCTCCCTTTCCTCCACCACCACACAGGAGAGGTTGGCAGTCGGAGGGTCCCTAGCGTGTCATCTATGGAGAATTATCTCTGGCTTTAAGCCTAAGCCAATAGAGACTAAAGCTTGGGATGTTTGGATGATGCTTTTCACTCTGAAGCTTCCCAAGAGGACTCACTGGAGACTGAAGACAGATGCTTTGCAATTTAACACTGCAACTCAGAGTTGCCTGGTCTTGCATTTTGACCCTTGAGCCAAAAGGCCTGTCCTTGGCCAGGAATGGTGAACCGGCTGTTGGGGCTCATCAGGCCCCTGTAGTCGTCTAATGACAGTGGTGCTAAGGGTTCAACTTCAAAGAATCCCCTGCAGCCTCAAACTCAGTCCCTGAGAAGCCTGGTTGAAAGCTCGCATGTGGGGGTGGGGCGGGTTCCTGTCAGTTAATGCAATGCTATTGCCTTATCTAGTTTCCTTTCTGAACCTCAGAGGCAGTGGGCCTGAGGTTATATTACAGGTATATAGCAAGAAAGTAGAATTGGGCAATGTTGTCAGGTTTAGGCTACACCACTCTTATTCCACTTACTTCAAAAAATAAACACACATGGTGATCCAGACTTACAATTCTAGCACTAAGGAGGCCCTTTGGCAGGTAGTATAAGTCCAATATTTATATTCTCACCCTTGTAAACCTAAGTGCTCTGTGAATAGAAGTCCACTAATACAACAAAGTGCTTTCAGTCACATGTTTTCAACCCTGACCTACCTATGGATGTGCTTTCAATAGTCTCCTTTTTTCCCCCAAATGGCCATTAAGCTAGAGATCTTATGTTAAAGCCTTGTTTTTCTGCTTAAGTGCCTAAAACAGACATCTTTCTGAGTCAGTAACTATGTATTTGCTTACTTGTTCATTCTAATGGCCACCTAATAGTCCTTTCCATTTGGGCATATGTGATCATTTACTTAGCTATTCCCATAGTAGTATATACTCCAGTCCCTGTTTGGTGCACATGGTATGTTGCTTCTTACATATACCTTTTGTTTTTATATTTGGAGCCAGGCTATATCCAAAATAATAACATCTTTGCCTTGGGCAAATTCCTCCAAAACTCTAGGGAATAGTTTTTCTCTTTGGATTGAAACCAAATTAAGATAGCCTTTCTATTCCACAACTGAAGGAGTATGTATTTTCTGTTCATGATTGTCTTTCAGGTAATGTTTAGTTGAGAGAGAGTGGGGGGGGGGAGAAATGGAATATTCTGAATCTATAAAAGAATCAAGTTTTTGTGATAATTTCACAAATGCATACATTTGTATTATATAATTTCTACCACATTTTACTATAGCAACAATAAGGAAAAGTTGTGCCTGCTTTTTGTGTTTCTTAACTTTTTAAAATTGCTAATCCATCAAAACCTAAGCTCCTTCAAATTAAAGAAAGTAGCATGATGAATAGTGAAACTAGCATGGACTCTATAAATATCAGCTGAATGAATGAAATGCACTCCTAGATTTTACATACTCTGAGAGGTATTTTGTGCAGGTATT
Source organism: Dipodomys spectabilis (assembly GCF_019054845.1). Classification (NCBI taxonomy): domain Eukaryota; kingdom Metazoa; phylum Chordata; class Mammalia; order Rodentia; family Heteromyidae; genus Dipodomys; species Dipodomys spectabilis. Next base: position 21,620,719 of record NW_024870678.1, on the reverse strand, counting down.
CTGTTTTAACTTATGCTGTCATTTTCCTTTTCTAAATGGCATCAGGTGACTTGGACCCTGCTGGACTCCTGAGCTCAATTAACTCCCAGAATTCCCCCTGGGGACTGCATGTGCATGAGCCAAGAGCAGAGACACAGACTCAGACACCCGCTGGGAATACAACTTTCAGGACAACCTAGAGAGGTAAAAGTCATTTAAAGGGGAAGGTAGAGAGGCATTACATAGCCTCAATCCATAAATTCATGCCTCAGTGGTTCAGATACAGCATAATACAGCAGAAACTCTTTGCCATTAAAAATGATGATGTAGAAAAATATTGACTGATATGTTGAAGTGGGATATGTTATTGATAAGGAGTGTGATTCCACTTTACTTAAAGAAAATATATGTATATTTGTACATGCATGGAAGTGGAGAGATGCACACTAAAATATTAACCGTGTTTCTAAGAAAGGAGATTCTGAGTAATTAAATTTGTTTGTTTTGGTGCTGCAGATTGAATCTAAGACCTCATGAATGTAAACACATTCTCTATAATGGAGCTGTAGCCTCACTTTCTTGATTATGAGTAATTAAAAAATATTTTTATTGCTCATCCTTCATCAAGATACTTTTTTTAGAAAAACAAGTATAATTCCTGGTGCTGTGACAACTTTTATTTACCATCTTGTCAAATCATGGTAGTTTTTTTTTTAAAATAAAAACTCTTCTTACAGTACACTTCTTAAAAAATAAGAGAGGAAGAGGAGGGAGATAAGTTCCTAAAGCCAGAGCAACAGCAAGCTAGCTTGTTGTTACAAAGGACTTGGAATATAACCCACATAACTTTACTGCTCATGAAAAGTGATAGCTGTGATTTACCTATTATGTCGACAAGTTCTAGTTGTAGAAAATGGGCATAATTATTAGAACTCTTTTCTTTTGTCAGTTGTGGAGCTTGAACTCAGGGCCTGGGCGCTATCATTGAACCTCTTTGTACTCAAGGCTAGCATTCTACCACTTAAGCCACAGCACCTCTTCTGGTTTTTGAGTGGTTAACTAGTGAAAAGAGTATTATGGGGACTTTCCTGTCCAGGCTGGTTTGAACCACAATTTTGAGATTTCAACCTCCTGAGCAGCTCGGATTACAGGTATGAGCCACCAGCCCCTGGCTATTAAAACTTTTGATAGTTGTAAATATGTTTTCCTCACAAAGCTGAAGTCTTATGTAGAAACATCTTACTTTGCTTAGAAATCTCCCAGTGGTGCAGAAGAGCAACTGTGCATTTCATGAGCATTTGATTAAGAGCAGACAACACGGAAACAAATTTTGCAGTGCTCAAACTGGGTGAGCAAATTTAACTTTAAGTGACTTCCATAGATTGCTGCCTAGTCAGTAGATTTCACTGCTTATAAAGTGACTTCAAATTCAAATTTAATTCCTTAGAAAAATGAACCTCATAGTCCAACAAAATGAATACCAGGAAATTGACACTTGAAAGTTATGGGGGATGGGACGCCAGGGGAAGGGGTGGATGAATGAAGAGAAGAAGGAGGGAAGAATGTAGTCATAACACTCAACACATATGCAATGAAATTAGGAAAATTGAGGGGAGGGGTTGGGTTGGGAGGGATGGAGGAGAATGATAGATAGGGTGACAAGCTACATTGAACTTACAAAGTGATTTGTTGAATGGTGAACCCTTTTGTGCAAACCCTTTGTATATTTTAAATATAACTTTTTAATTTCGTGTTTTATTTCAATTTCTTAATTATTACACACTGTAAAGCTTTATATTTCAGAAAGTTCTGTTTGTTGTAAAGTATTAGATGAGTCCCAAATGGTGACAGTTAATGGAGACTAGCAAAAAATGCAGCGAGAAAATGATGGACATTTGCAAATCTTGCCTAAGAGACTGCAATTAATGGCTTGGGCAAACCCATATCTTGGTATAGTTGTGATACGTGGATATAGCACAATCCCAGCACACATGTTGCATGTATTTGCTGGATAGAGGATTCCTCTGCAAAAACATAGTTTCTGTCGACCTGCCTTCACCTATTTGTTTCAAGCAAGTTAATTAAATGACATCGAACCATCGCTGCATGTGGCTCAGATTGAATTCTCCTGAAGACAGAGCTCAGATTTCTTGTGATCACTGTGTCTCTAATTTTCCATTTCCTTCATTTTATTAAAAATAAAAATAAACACATGAAAGTTAGCAAAAATACATGTACAGAAACTTGCAGTCAAACAATTGACTAGCAATATAATTTTGTAAAGAGGTAACACACGCACACACATACACACACACACACACACACACACACACACACACACACACACACACACACACACACAGAGCCACTAGCTGGCATGTAGACATAAAGAGCAAACCTCTAGAGTCTGGAATAACCTGTCATTTTACTGGGTGATTTTCATAATACTTGAGCTTACTGAAATGGTTTCTTTTGTTCCCCTCCTCTTCTTTTCCCCTATTTTAAAGCAGTTCATAAATAGAGCTATACCTAGAGAAAGAGGTAAGGAGAAAGGATCTAACTATTATTAAGTATCTATTATATGAAGGTATTTCTTATAGGTATTTTATATATAATATTCCTTTTAATCTCACCAAACTTTTGTCAAGTAGATATTATGAACAGTAGTTTATGGAGACAACAAAGTATTCCAAGGATTCGTTGTTTGAACAAAGTTAACCATCTAATGGTAAATGACAGGGCTGATCCAAGATCCAAGTTTTTCTGTCTTAAAAGACTGAAGTAAGTTTTATTACACCACTGCTGACAGTTCAGAAATAGACATAGTTCTTCTCTTTTACAGTTTTCTTCTTGAAGAGCATTAGTGACTCAGAAGACTAAAGGCCATCATCATTTAACTCCAGTAGCAGTGTCTTTCCTCCTCTACCAGTTTTGCTGTGGTCTCTCTTTTGGAGCAAGTAGTCTCTGGAGCCTAAGCAATACAAGGGCTGTGCTGTTCACAGCTGTCCTGGCTAACTCAACAGTGGTTTGAGTCAGTGTACTTATTCACTTCTTCCTCTTCTGAATTTCAGATCCTAGTCTTACGTATCCTTTGCACAGAGAACAGGTGGCCTTCTGTACTTACTCAGGATGATAGTCCACAAGATGTATGGTGATCCATCTCATGATGTACAGTACATTTTTTTATTGTACCAAATATGAGTGGTAACTTGAATTCTGTATATAAAGATGAAATATCTTTCTGGCACAAGCTAAATAGGCTCTTGGTGTTTCCCTTAGTCTGTTTGCCTTTTTATTTGTAGTCCTCACAGATGTCCTAGTTTTAAGTAATTTGTTTATTTTTCAATTAAATTTCACAATAGTTAACATTGTTCTTATGGCGTGAAGTTAATTTTGATGAGGTGATGATATTAGGAGCATATGGAGCTATTCTTTGTGGTCCTCCATTTGCAAATGTTCAAACCATCTATCCACTTGGGAGCTAAGACTGGCATTTACTGAGATATTCATTTAATATATATATGTGTGTATACATGCATATATGTATACATATGATACATATACATATATGTATACATATATGTGTGTATATACTTACATATACATACGTACGTATATGTATTGACATCATGAGTTAACTATTTAAACTCTTTGCAAAGCCCAGTGGCATTCTAGACTATGTGATCATTGATGAAATTTCTTGTCTAAGTAGATTTTTCTTGTTTTCTATTTTGAATGCTGCACTTTTCTTAAGCTAAGTTTATTAAACAAGGCCTATAAGATTATATTTCTGTATAAATACTCAATATTCATTAGTAATAGTTTTAAAGTTATTTGTTCATCTAAAATAAGCAAATACATTGGTTTTATATCCCATCTATCAGCTGGGTTGCATTGTGCATTTTAAATTAATACCATTTTCTTTCTTGTCTTAGAAATTGTATGCCTTCTGTATTTCTTGGACAGCTCAAGGCTATTCAGACAACATCTGTGTTGAGAATATAGAGATCAATGTACCAAGCATCAGATTACTATAAAAGCATAGCTCTTTACCACTGGACTAAGAAAATAAGTCCTCTCATTAAGTGTGTACACAATGTCCTGAACAGCTATTATGATTAATTAATTTTTCCATGCTGACACAGGAAATTTTACTAGCTCTTAGAAAACTAGCTCCAGCTAGCTTGTAGAGTGACCACATAGAAGAGGACAAGTTAAATGAAAGTAGGAAAGTCAAGCAATTGAACCTTAAAGGTCAATGGTGATGTTTTTTAAAGGCATCACAGTATACACTAATTAATAAATTGTTCCCTCTTTTTCTGAAAGAAAATATCACTCTACATAAGACTTTTTAACTTAATTTAATTTTATCATAAAGGTGATGTACAGAGGGTTTACACTTACATAGGTAAGGTAAAGAGTACATTTCTTGTCTAACAGTGTTCCCCCCTCTTGTTTTCTCCCACTTCCCCCCCCCCAAACTTCCCCGCCCTTGTAAAGTTCATTTCCGATATAATGTCTTACAGTATCACAGTTGCATTGGTTCACCCTTTTCCTCTGTCTCACCATTTTGTTTTTCCCTTTCCCTTCCCCAAATCAGCTAAATGTATATACAAGACTCAGGGTACCAAAATCAAAAACAGTGACAACAGGGGATAAACTAAAGGGGGAAAAATTAAGGAAAAAAGAAATACCTTCATACAGTACACTAAAAACAAACAAACAAAAGCCTCTTGTTTTCATATCTTGGAGTAGCTATTGAGCTATTGTGATCCTCTGCTAGGGCTATCCTAAACATCTACTAATTATTACAAATGAGAGAAACCATGGAGCCTATGTTTCTTTAGGTCTGGCTTACTTCATTTACTATGATTTTTTCCCAAGTCTTTCCATTTCCTTATGAATGGGGCAATGCTATTCTTTCTGATGGAGGCATAGAATTCCATTGTGTATATATATCACATTCCTTGATCCATTCATCTACTGAGGGGCATCTGGGTTGGCTCCATATCTTAGTTATGGTAAATAATGCTGTTATTATCAAGCCAGGAATGTGGCCAAAAGGGAACGTTACTGTAACTGCTGGTTGGAATGTAAACTGGTTCAATCACTCTGGAAAACAGTATGGAGGTTCCTCAAAAGACTAAACATAGAGCTCCCCTATGATCCAGCAGTCTCACTTCTGGGTATTTATCCCAATGATCACAAACTAGGTGCTATCAGCACAACTATGTTCTATTAAGTAAGATTATAGACACTCACTTAAAAAATCAACTGTGATATACTATATTTGGTATTGTCGGTTCTGACATTTTAATCTTCGCTGCAAATAACTCTACTTTGAACTCTGTAGGGTTAACATTGTATGGGTCTTGTCTATTCTCAGTTCTTCTATTATGATGGAGCAGAACCTAACCACTTAGAGAGTTTGGTTTTTGATACCTATGCAACAATGCTTCCCACTAGTGAACTAAGTTGAAGTTTCATAATGGTAATCATTTACATTTTTCACGTATCCACTATGTGATAGTCCTTTGCATGTTTCATTTAGTCCTGCAATAGTTTTCAAAACCCATGACAGTCATTTAGACTATTTGACAGGTAGCAACTCTCAGCATAAGTCTCTTCTTATTCAAGATCACACAGCTCAGTGTTAATGCAGCTACTGGAACCCACAACCATGACTTTAACTCTATATCTATTCCCTTCCCTTTTGCAGGTCACTCCTAAACCTTTCCTTGCATTTATCTTGCTGTTATGTAAATATAATGGAAGAAAGATATTTTAAAATAAAAATAGGAATGTAGCACTTAACTAGCATAAGCCTCCTCAAAACACTTTTCAGGAGAAGCATTCATCTTCGAGAACACAACAAACTGGCCCCTTGCAAAAGGAACTTTGAAGAAGAAGGAAAACCTTAAGATAGGTAGTTTCCTCTTCATTTAACATAAGTACTTTTTAAGATACTCTTGCTGTATAATGTAGAGAAAACAAAATATGTGGGGCCACAAAAGGAAAACATTGTTTTTGCAGTGTGGTCTAACCAATGGTAGCAATGAGGAAAACTAGATCTGCTTTAACATTCCAATACACTAAAATGTAACCGTCATTTGTTGGAAATGTTGAGGATGATGTGGCTTGGAAAGGTGAAGAATGGCAAAAACATACGGCTTTCAAAAGAATCTTTCTTTAACCATGGACTTTTTTTGAGACTCTGGACAACTTGGTCATTTGTATGTATTTTGAAGTAATTTAATGAAAAATGCCAAAGATAATTGTTAACTTATATATTTAATTTCAGGCATTGATGATTTGAGCCTACTTGTAAGTTGCCTGTCCCCCGCAAGAGATATTTCAGAGATGATGCTTCTTAAGGGAGTCAGGTCAGGCCTTTTCAACCTGCCTCAACATAGTGTTCATTTGCACATTTGAGGATTTTACTATTAGCCAACTTTTTTTTTTCTTTTTGTCAGTTGTGGGGCCTGAACTCTGGGCCTGGGACTGTTCCTCAGCTCTTCAGCTCAAGGCTAGCACTCTACCACTTGAGCCACAGCGCCACTTCCACTTTTTCTGCTTATGTGGTCCTGGGGAATCAAACCCAGGGCCTCATGCAGGCAAGGCAAGGATTCTACCACTGAGTCACCTTCCCAGCTCTATTGTAGCCAATTTTTGATGAGAAAACTGAGCCCCAATTTGTCTACTCACAGTGTAAGGCAATAATGAAATCATGGTTGAAATCCAGATGATTAGATGCCATCATCCCAGTACTTTAATGTCAAGGTCCTTAATTCAGACAGCATCAAGCACATTGTTTTGCAGTCAATTGTTCAATGAATAGGACTCTGTGAGGACTCTGTGTTTAAGGCCACAGAGAAGGCTTCACCAAAGCTTTGTAAGATTACCATAGTCTTCAGCAATGTACTAGTACTCATAAAACCAAAGAAATAAAAGGACTATGGATCAAATCTGAGACTTAAATTTCTTAAAGACTTTTGGAGTTGAGAGCCCTTGTGGGGCAGCATTTCCTGCAGAGCCAGAGGAGAATATAAAGAAAAAAAACCCATCTCTGAGTGGAAAATTACTTGGGCCTTCATGAAAGCTTCGCACTGTTAGAAGGGTGACTTGGTCATGGTTCTCTTCTGAGTCCCGGCCTAGTACTTTAAATGACTCTTGACTTTGGCTTGAGGCATATGTGGAGCCAGGTGTAAATGCTCTCTACCCACAGCCTGCACCTTTCCCACACGTGCTGCTGCCATTTGTGGGCACACCCACATAAGAGCTCCAGTGCTCTTCCTGTGAAAAACATGAGGAGTTTTGCAATTCTATGGCCTTAGTTGGCCCTTCGCTGGGAGGGGCTGCAAGCTTCTCAAGGAGAAATGACTTCCATCATTGAGATTCATTATTGAAAAACTAAACACTGATGCTATATTGGACCAGGTCAATCTGCCAGTCACCTTCAGGTATTTATAAGCATGTGTCTTTTCTAAATGTACCCTATTCCACTGCCCATGTCAGAAGGACAGTGACTGAACAGGAAAGTTATGCTGTGGGATATGACTTAGAGGCAGTTCACTTGAATATGAATTTTAGCACAAGGTAGGACACACAGTGTTTGCAATTCCAGTGAGAGGGAAAAAAATAAAATTTAAAAAAGGTAGAAATAAAGAGAAAGGAAAAGAAAAGAAAGAGGAAGAAAAGATAATCCACATTTTGGGCTGGAAATAATGTACAATTTTTCCCTTTTTTTGCAATTGTTTCTCAGGGTTTTCAGGCTGATTTCAGAAACCTTGAAGTTCTATATTGTGGTTGTTATACTTTATTCTGTACCAATTTGAGATTTATTGTCTTCAGTGTGTGGCTATTTTGTCTTGTTGTTTATTTCATAGGTTCATTTTTTACATCTTTTACTCTTGTGGACCCCAAAGATACTTTAGAATGCATGGTATCTATTGGGACAAGATAAAATTGGGAAAGAGTAGCTGATTTAGCTCCTAGTCTGGTTGTCAAACAGTAGCAGCCTGTTCAAGTCATATAACTACATCATTTGTTTGGGTATATCAGTGGCTTGCGTGCAGGGCTGCCACCACACACCTAGGGAATGCTCTAAAATCAGAGAAGTATGGAGAATTCGAAGTGATGATGAGACTTGGGTATCTCAATAGAGGACTACATTCTAAAATGTAAAAAGATGTATGGGCTCTTCAGAATTATGTATTTCCTAGCAACATTGCTATTATGCTGGAGTCTTGATAGAAAAATAGAATTTTATTTTAAAATGTATAAAAGAATACAGTAGGCATGGTTTTTTTTTTGTAGCAGTTGTTATGTAGCTCATTAAAAGTCCAGTAGTTTTACAGTTACTGGTACTATTTTGTAGAACAAGAACAACCATGACAATGACTTTTGTGGGTCTTTTAATATACTTTTTTGAAAAAATCTTAGGCTTACTCTTTTTTAACCATTTTCTTTACAATCTTTATGTAACTGGAGCCATATAACAAGTATGGGGGGAAACTGTGCCTTGTTTCAACAGGGTTTTTTTTGCTAATTTTTAGGCCAAAAGATGACAGATGCCTAGCGCTTACCTTGTTCTTTCTAATTAAAATCAGTAGTTCTCTAAAAAAAAAAGTACAGTGGGCAGCAGAAGTATTCACCAGACACTCTTGAAAATGAAGTATACAACTTGTGGAGGAGGTTGCGGGGAATTGAGAGAGAGAGAGAGAGACCAAGAGAAGGCATGGCATTGTCCAAAAGAACTGTTCTCTTTACCTGATTTGTGTAACTGTAACCCCTTTATACATCACCTTCATAACAACAGTAAAAATATTAAAATAAAAAACATAGGGGACTGGGCATGGTTGGTACTTTGAGAATGAGACAGGATGATCATTAATTGAGGCCAGTGTAGGCTCCAGGATGAGATTTTGTCTCAAAAAAAAAGAAAAAAATAGAAGGAAGGAAAGACAGAAGGAAGGGAGAAAGGAAAACAGAAGAAAAGAGAACTATAGATTTTTTTTTTTTGCAACATCTCTCACCACAAACCTTTCAGATGGAGGCTAAGGTGACCACATTTCTATAGTGTAGCCACAAATGCTTAGATATAGGTGATAGTATCATGGCAGGGGCTAAAAATGCTGGATTGGTAATAGCAGAAAACTAAGATGGTTGTCTGGGGGAAGCTGATGCAAATTCACACAGGAAGTTGGTTGCATTTGTGGCATGGAAAGGAAAAGCCAGGAGCAAACTACAATTAGGAAGAAGTAACTGCAAGAAGTAACATTAGTAGCAACATCTACAATAATAGTTGTAACACCTAGGAAATACTTCATGCTTTCCAGGCACTTGGCTAATCCTACTGTGTAAATCATATCACTGTCTCGATTATAAAATGAGGAAAGAGGATTTGGACATGATCACTTTCCTAGGGCCTCACAGAGGACAAGTAGCAGAACTAGAGAAGCAACCAGATATAGCAATGCTCAAGCTAGTCAACAAAGTCTTTATCAGCAACATTCTGCCTCCCAGCAATGCCATGAAGCAGAGAGGGGAATGGAAAGGATGTGCAGAAGTAGCCAGAACAAGAGATCTGGTGGTCCTGGCCCAAGTTTGCATATGACTCTGCAAGGTTTGAGGTAGAGCTATATCTTAAATAACCCTCTCTTTTCTTCTCCCTGCCTGTTTTGGGAATGATTTCAGTGTGTCTCTGCACCTTGAAGTCAGACTTAAATTAGAATGGAAGAATAGCTAAAGAGTGTGGAGGCAATAGGGAGTATTCCTTACATAAAGATCAAAATAGAATCATTTCTGCTCTCTCTGGTTGTGATCTGTTGGGTTTAGGAAGATGATTATGTGAAGTATTAAGTGGATATCCTCATCAAGAAAATTCCAAAGACAAGTACTAAATACTAAGCTACTCTGTAACCTTGTAATTACCCTTGGCTAAATTACACCTCTTGCAACCTATTTCTTAAGATGATGTTTCTGAGACCTTTGTCTCCAGTATCTTTAATATAATTGCTTATCCTTTTTTTTTTCAAAGATCTTACCCACCACAGGCTCTATCCATCACCTCTGATACTAAGGCACCTTTAAGAAGCTGCCATTTTCCTTAGGGATAAAATGTAGGAATCCTATGCCATTTGCCTGAGTCAGTGGTATACACTCAGGAAAAAGCTGTCCTGTTGTGGAAACCATGTTCTCACTTAGGTTTACCAAGGAGACACACTAACGGGTTGTCTGGGCGCCAGGAGCATTGGCTCTGTGAAAGACTTTACTAGAGATCAGCCGTGCAAACACAGAAGAGCGAGAGGAAGGATGTTCAGAGTAAACAGCAGGCTAGCCAGTGTGCAGATTTCAGCGCTGAGGGCTCCTGGGAGTGAGCTCTTAATCTTCAGTGTGTGGAAAGATGGCTCTGGTTTGCTTCAAATACATTGAAACACATCAGCACGGGAAAATTCCTCTCTGGCCCACCGGCGTTTCACTCTTCTCTTTGATGACTTGTGAAAGGGCTTTTTGATTCCCTGAAGAAGAGGGCCATTTCTAAGGCCCGTTCTGATCTTACCTCCAAATCCTTTCCGAAGTTCTTTTCTTGACCTACTGAGGCTGAAAAACACCCGAGGCACCCAGCACCTCCAGCCAGTTGAACATGGCATCAAGACGGTTGCCAGGCAGGGAATGTTAATACATAAGCATCGCCAGGGCTTCCAGGTTGGCACAAAGGCTCCCGTTACCTCACCTGTCCCCCTCGTTAATCTTGTTATATTAATGCACATAACTTCCCTGCTGAGGAGACTGGATGTTCTTGGCACCCACCCAGTGCCTCAAGGCCTGACTCAGGTACAAGAACCGGTGGAAAACCCAGTTGCTGCCGGCAAGGACTCCGGAGCTCCCTGACCAGCAGGTAGCCCCAGATGAACTGGACAGTGCACACTGGTGGCTTGTAAGAGACGGTGATGTGCTAGAGAAAAGCAGCTTCGGATGAAAAGAAGAAACTTCTTCAGTCTTCACAATGTATTTCACACTACGAATGAGTTTACCTATTACTTTCCATGAGTAAATTCCGATATCAGTGGTCCCAGTGGTGCCACGCTAGCTACAGCACTCGCTTACTTTCCTGTGTGTCTGAATAAGCATTTTTTGCATTGGGATTTACCTTCCTAAGATCTTTTGTGTAACACCTAGTGTAAGCAGTACATCACCTAAGAAAGCTGGAAAAATACAAGTGTGGTGTTCCTTCTTCATGGAGATGGAGCAACCCCCAATAACCCCTTATCAATTCTTTTTTCCATGCTACAGAGTAATCTTTACCTTTAAGGAAGGACAGACCTCACCAAGCTTGCAATTCCACAATGCCTAGTATCATGCTGGGTTCTTGTTATCTGCTTAAGGAGATGATGCAGAAAAAAAATAATATAGTATTATTACTCTTGGTCTCACTTGAAATCCACAAAAAATGCCTAGGACAATGCTAGCTTGCTAATAAGGTTTTATTTTCTTATTTAGGAACGATAAAGTGGCTAGTGGGAGAAAATGAGGGAGGGGTAACAGTGTTTAAAAAGAAAGATACTCATTCCCTTCCTATGTAACTGTAACCCCCTGTTGATCAATAAATTTAAAAATGGCTGTTGTTCTAGACATGCATGTATATGCACACACACACACACACACACACACAGAAGAACTAATCAAGGCAGAGCTCTTCTTTGCTATCTAATAGAGTTGGAGTTGGCATCCCAGTTCTGCCTGTGTTACTTAATTTACTCAAAGCTCCCCAAACACATGATACAGGATGATGGCATTTCTAGGTGAGACTAGATTTGTAAATTGGTTAGCCCTACCTAGCACATGGTAGGCCTAGAGAGAATACACAGATTTCTGTTAAGTTATTTTGCAGAAGGTACTAGCCATTCTCCCAAAGCAGCATCCCAGAATTTATTCCTAGGTTTTCTTTCTTCAAACAGCCACTTTAAAACCATAAGAGAACAGAGAGGGTTAGGAGAAAACCTTTGAGTCCTTTATATTAGGAATATCTAAAATATACAAAGCATTGGAATACCCCTTATGTTCAATCCAAGTCTATGGGATCAATATTGAATAAAGATACACAGACTTAAAGTCCTAGAATTTGTTATCTTCCACACATCTCTAAAGAAAGAATTTGGTGGAAACCTGAATAGATGGCCAAGGTTGTGAAGCCATGAAGTTCCTGCTCAAGATTCATGGTCATTCTTAGGGCCTCTCCTAAGACATAGTTACAACAACAGTCATGTAATTAGAGTACAGATGATGAATAGATTCACACATGTAAATTTAAGCGTGATCTCCTAGTGATCTAGTGTATATTAGTATTTGTGATCACCTTATGTGATCCTTTAAATGTCAAGATTCTTGGAGAAATCATCAATCAACATTTACACATTGATGTTTGACAGACATACGTATCTAGCTTACCCTGCTCAAAAGCAAGTTCCTGATATTCCCACTGAATAATCTACCTCTTCAGTCTTCTTTGGTTTCTTCATTACTAGCCACTTCATTCTCTCATGGCTGAGGCCAAATCCCCAAAGTCATGCTTGCTTCTTTCACATTGATGGCCTATCTACAAATCTAGCCAGCTCTACATTTGAAATGTTGTCAGGATCTAACCATTCTCTCAAGGGAGATCTTGGTTCTTCAGAAAGTCAAAAGTTCAGCAAAATAAAACACTAGAAAGAATACTGGAAATGGATGGGATGAGGAAAGAGGTAAATGGATGAGGAGGATGGGGGTAGGAATACAGATAAGAATCAAATGTATGGGGCTGGGAAGGTGGCTCAGTGGTAGAGCGCTTGCCTTGCATGCCTGAGGCCCTGGGTTTGATTCCTCAGCACCACATAAGCAAAAAGAAAAAAGCCAGAAGTGGCGCTGTGGCTCAAGTGGTAGAGCGTTAGCCTTGAGCTGAAGAGCTGAGGGACAGCGCCCAGGCCCAGAGTTCAGGCCCCCCGACTGGACCCTCCCCCAAAAAAGAATCAAATGTATATCCTAAAAAATGAAGAGTGGGGGAAGAAGTGGGTTGGAGAGGGATAGATGAGAACGTTCAAAGGGACGACATTGACCGAGATATATTGTATTCATAACCTGCTTTGTTAAATGGCAACTCCTTTGCATAACTCCTTAAATATAATTTAAAAGTGATGGAAATTTTATTTAATCATTCTCTACTACTTTGAATCAACACAATTTATATCTCACTAAAGGGCTGTTCAGAAACTGTCATCTGGAATAAATTTTGGTCCATTTTATTGCTTCAGTTTTCACGACCTCTCGAAGTTCCTATTTCTCTTAGCATAGGACCCCCCCCCCCCCCACCACACACATACATACCACACCAGGCCTGCCCCCATTCCATTCCCCCTCAGAATCTTTCTCCAATCTCTCCCCTCCAGTTTCACTTTATTCTAACCTCATTGTCTTGATTGCTGTTCCTTAAACTCAGCAGGCCGTTTCCTGCCTCAGGGCTTTTCTGTACTTGTTCTCTCTGCCTGAGTGCTCTTCCACAAGATAGCTGTACCTCTCCCAGCTTTCTCAGGTCTCTACTCAAGTTACCTGCTCAGGATGACTTTCTTGCTCTGCTCTGGCTATCTGAAATCTCAGCCTTAGCCTCTCCCACATTGTAGCTCTCCTTCCTCTGTGAACTTCTTTATTAGTGAATCTAACGTTCTCTTCTCTCTCTACATCTATATGATTTATGTGTATGTTTGTATTTGAATAGTACCTATGCATACATATATAGTCATGCATGTATCCATCCACATATATATATACAAAACACAGAGATATGCATGCAGAAATATGCACATGCACTGTACATGTGTGTATTTTCATATATGTATTTTTTTGTCCTGTTCCACTGATTTTAGATGTTGACATTTGTAAAAGTACCAAGTATTTGATTTTTATAGCTTAATATAAGTTCTTTTTCTTTACTATTGAAATTGAATTTCCTTGTTCCTTTTCTTTTTCCTATAAATTTTAGGATCAAGTGTTTGAAGTCCATAAAAACTATTGCTGTAGCCAGGCACTGGTGGCTCACGCCTGTAATCCTAGCTACTCAGGAAGCTGAGATCTGGGGATCGTGGTTCAAAGCCAGCTGGGGCAGGAAAATCTGTGAGACTCTTATCTCCAATAAAACCACCAGAAAACTGAAAGTGGTGCTGTGGCTCAAGTGGTAGAGTGCTAGCCTTGAGCTGAAGAGCTGAGGGACAATGCCCAGGCCCAGAGTTCAAGCCCCACGACTGACAAAAAACAAAAACAAAAACAAAAAACAAACTTTGCTGTGAAAAAAAAAAAAACCTTAGATTTAGATTACAGTCACATTAAACTTTATGTATTCATTTCATTCTTACTGTGTTGGAAGTTCCTATGGATGAAGTGGTATTTCTTTCTACTTAGGTCTTTTTTTTTTGGGGGGGGGGTCTGGTCGTGGAGCCTGAACTCTGGGCCTGGGCACTGTCCCTCAGCTCTTCAGCTCAAGGCTAGCGCTCTACCACTTGAGCCACAGTGCCACTTCCGGCCTTTTTCTTTTTGCTTATGTGGTGCTGGGGAATCGAACCCAGGGCCTCAGGCATGCAAGGCAAGTGCTCTACCACTAAGCCACCTTCCTAGCCCCATACTTAGGTCTTTTTAACTTAGATTTTTTTTCTCATAATGGTCATGTATATTTTATTATGTTTATCACTATATAGTATATTCAAATGTTATTTTGTTTCTATATTAATAGACTTTTTTCTTTTGGAATGACTTTTAAGCTTATAAAAATCTGTAAGGATAGTACAGAGAATTATCCTATACTCCTCACCCAGATTCAATTGCTCAGATATTATCCTCTTGAATTACTGTCAAAGCTAACACTGTGAACTTGACTTCAAGCTTCCTTTGGACCTCACCAATTTTTCCATTTATGACTTTAATTTTCCATTTCAGAGTCTTGTTCATGATACCATATTGCATTTAGTTGTTTTTCCCTTTGTCCATTAGCTGAGATAGTTTCTCAGTCTTCGTTTTTGTTGACATTGGTAGTTTAAAGAGGGTTAAATATTTTGTAAAACATTTCCCAATTTAAGTTTGTGTGTTCTCAGGATTAAACTGTGTTTGATTCTTGGTTTTGAAAAGCATAGCATAGGACTATAATATATAGTATGTTTATGTGCATGTATGTATGTATATATGTATATATGTGTCTATGTATATATGTATATATAGAGATACTATATATTGTATATATACATAAACACACATGCATACTATATATACACACATATATATTACAATGGCTAGATCAAGCCATTAACATGCATTGCTTCACAAACAGCATTTTTGAGGCAGGAACTCTATAGCTCAGGCTAGCCTCATGTAGCCTAGGATGGCTTTGAATTTGTTGTTCTCCTGGCTCATGCCTGTCCACAAACAATTTTCACATTTCCAATGTATTGTTACTATTTTTGCCATGATACAAAGTAAAGTTCTTGAATGCATTCCTTATATGTGGCTGAAACTGTGTATCATTTGATCAGCACTTTCTCAGTGACCTTGACTGCTAACCTGGGATAAAATTCAAGACTGTTTACAAATTAGGTAAAGGAAAAAGCGCTGGCATTATGATCAAAGTGGTAGAACACTTCTGCCTAGTAAACTCAAGGCTTGGAATTCAAACCTTAGTACCACACACACAAATAAATTGTTGTGCACAATATAAATTTATTTCTCCCTAATATTTATGCCTATTCCATATCAGCAAGATGCTATTCTCTTTATAGTCATTCAGGGTTAGAACTCATGTCACGAAATGATAACTTGGTAAATGGTGCACTGGCTCTTAGTACTTTCAGGAAAAAGTTTCACACTTCATTTATCTTCACATCTAATTTATTGGTCAAAGCATAAGAAATGACCGACCATAGCTTACTTTACTGGGTAAAAGTATAGGAAGTTTACTTGAAAGGTGAGACACATTCTGTGATGAATCCAGAGAGAGAACAGGAATATTTGCATACCAGTCTCATGACTACCTCAGAGGGTTTTGCAAACCTCATAGTTACTTAATATTGCTGATATATACATATGTGTGTGTTTATAAAATGCATCATATATAAACATGTCCACACGCAGCATTACAGCAATGGCAAAAAATTAGAAATGATATGAAGGTAAATACAACCATGTCAGTTAGAATTGAATATATAGCCATCAAAAGAGACAACGTATCACGTCAGATATTTGCAGAACTTCATTCTACTGAACTTTCGAGATGTAGCTTAGATTCTGGAGACATACCACAGAGTATTTGGAACAATATGAATGGCAGATTGAGATAAAAATTCTGTATAACATTAATATGCTGGTGTACACAGGAAGCAATGAAAAAGGTCAAGGAGAACACATCAAGCTAAGAACCTGAAAATCTTGATTCAGGAAAGATTTCCAGATATAAATCAAAGTTACAAACATAAAATAAATTACAGCAGAATAATCTAAGAAGCTAAAGACTGTGGACACTGGGTGGTGGTTTTTTGTTTGTTTGTTCTTCTAATGACCTATCCACAGAAAATCTCAGTGCACATCAAATGGAGTCACAATTCTGTGCAACCCAACATTTTCTCTAGTGGTATTCTTCTGCCTGCATTTTCTATTTTAAATTTTTGGATCTAGGCATCAAAGCTAGAAAGCTGAGAATAATTATATGCTCCAGGAACACCCACATCCACTCAATTTCATGCAGCTTTCTATTCCTAAATGTCTCTTGGATCCTGCTTTCCTATCCATCTGGAACCCACAGCTCTAATTCAGGCCTTTGTCAGTACATGCTTGGGCTATTTCATGATGTCCACTGGTTATCTTTCCCCTGGTTTTGTTTTACTAAATCTTTCTATTTTGGTTATCTATAATGACATTGTAAATTATTCCAAAACATTATAATTTGAAACAAAAGTCTTTTGCATTTTCTATTGTCTTTACAATCTTTCACAGTTTCTATGGATCAGGAATTCAAGAGACAATCATGTGGTTGTCTTGGAATTTCTCTTAACGTTATAGTCATGATGTGAAATCTTGGCTGGGGCCGGAGAATTCATTTCCTACGTGGCTTTTTCACAGATCTCGACTACTTGGTATGGTTTTGGTGGTTTTCTTTACCATCTTCTTAACAGGGTTGCCTGAATTATCACACGGTTTGATGGCTAAGTTGCTACAAGAACAGTGTTCCAAGATGTCAGAGCAGAAGCTGAAATGTTCTTTATAACCTGGCTTTGAAAATCATCTCTTATCACCTCCAGTGTACTCTGTTGATTGTGAGCATTGTTCAAGAGAGAAGACTATTTAAGTGTATGAACAATGGAAAGCCAGGCTCAACACAGCTGATACTATATTTTCCTTACTTACTATATCACCTCTTAAGACAGGTCTGCCTTAAAATCATGTGAAAAATGTACTGTTTGGAGTACTTGGGGTGGGTCTGGGTGTGGGGAGACCGTGAAGGTTTGAAACAATGGTAAAGCACAATGGGAGAGGGAGTAGATTGCTCAGACAAACAGGTATGTTGAATGACATGGGGGTTAAGCTGAAGACCAGTGTTAACCATTCTATCTGTAAAATTACAAAGCAGATTTGGGTGTAATGCCATGTTGTGACTTCGATAGAAACAGACAACATGGAGGGCCTGGGGGTTGGGTTGTTGGCAATGAATTCAGTTCTCACTATGAGAGTTCAGGGTATCACATATAAGAGAGGTCTAGTTTATAACAGTTCAGAATGTGATCAAAGGTATTGGATGCTAGAGGAAATTAAGGCTATTCGATTTTAGAGATTTAAGAGAGAACCTAGAGTATTGGAAAGGTAATTACTGGGACACTGATGAGTACTGATATGTGATCATTAAAAATGAGAGTTCAGTGATTGTATCTATAATAAATGTTATGTACCTGGTGGGAGGTAGCAAACAGGAAGGTAGGTGACAGAATGGACATTGCCATAAGGGTCTTTATACAAATACAAAGGAAAGGATTGGGAAGACACATTGTGGGGCTGTGACACTACTGGTGCTATATAGTTGGTTGGTGTCACTGTTGGTTGGGTAGAATCTGCTGACATGGAATTAGTAATAATTAACTTTCATGAAAGTTTTCTAGGGAGGGAGTGGCTTTGTGAATATGGCTGTTGCCATATCTATGCAAGAGAATTCAACCAATATGAAACAGAAATGTCACAGGGTCTAGTTGGAAAATGTGGAGAAAGGACAGAGGTGGAAGGGTGGGTTGATGGAAGCAGAGAACACAGAGAAATAGGAGGGCGGGGGGAGGCTGGGAAGGGATGTGAAGGATAAACAAAGGAGGAGGCTGCAATGCTTGATAAGAAATGTACTCATTATCTTGCCCATGTAATTGGAACCCCTCTGTATGGTATGTTCACAAAAAATAAAAATTAAAATTAAAAAAAAAACAGAGAAATAGTTTGGATTTCAAGCAAGATTTTCTCCAAAGATGGAATAAGTGTCTTTGTGGTTCCAAATGGAACTCTGGCATGCAGAATTGCCACCAATACACCAGATTGGCTTTCAGATTGTGAGTCTGTGACCATCTCATTTGAGGATGATCTCTCCAGTTGAGTAAGTATGGAATATTCTAGCTGAATCTTAGGGTAAATTTTAGTCAGTTTTCTGTTGCTATATCAAAATAAGATTTACTAATTTACAAAGGGCTGAGCTTAGTTTGGATCACAGTTCCAGGGGCTGCAAAGTCCAAGACCATGGCACTGTATCTGGTTAGAACTTGGGAGAGGGCACCACATGATAGTGTGTGGTTTGGGTGTCTTTCCTCTTCTTTAAAAACCAGTAATACCATCATGGGGGTGTCTGTTCTTATAACCTCACCTAACCCTAATTGATTCCCAAACATCCTACCTCTATGTGCTGGGGATATGGCTCAAGTAATAGATTGCCTACCATGCGTTCCAAGCCTAGTACTGCCAAACTTAACAAAGGATTTAACCATATGGATTTGGGGATTTGGTTCTCAACACCTAAACTTCTGGGAAACACATTCAAATTGTAGGAAGCTCCTAAGTAATTAAATCTGAATATGGCCTGCGACATGAGTAATAATACTGTACTGATGTTACTTTCTTCATTTTTATATATAGTACTACAGCCATATACATGTCCTAGTGAGAGGAAGCAGGATGAAGAGATATGCCAAGCTCCGCATTATTTCTGCGATTTTCAGTGAGTCGTTTCAAAATATGAAGTTATCAAAAAAGGTAGCAGATGGAGATAGTCTGAAGGCATCTGAGGACACAAGGAGGCCAAGTGGAGGATGACCACTTGAGGCATATATCTTCATGATCGTATCCAAAAGGCGGGGCCTAGAGAGGACCCACTCAGTGCTCTATGGATAGGATACATAAGGAGCTAACTCAGTGAACTTCTTTGAATATAGCACTAGGGTGGTCTGTGTACTGGGACTTTCTGTTTCCCGAGTGACTGCTCAACCTCCAGCATCTAACATTGCCAGTATCAGGTACACATAAGTCTTCTTTCAATGAATGCTACCTAGGAACTAGCACTGGTTTGTAAGTATAAAGAGTTATTTATTAGTCTAGGCTTTCTTCTGCCTCTTCTCCAGAGATATAAAAATTATCCAAGGTAATTATTCTCTCAAGAAGGGTAAGCAAAGAACTTTTGAAGTCTATATTCCGTATTTTAGGAAAATAATTAAAAATCTCCATATGGGGAGATTAAATTTCATTCAGAAAGTACAAGAGACACCCTTAGTTTTATGGGGCCCTTCAGTGGGGGCTACAAAGAACCAATAAGGCCAGTATTTGTTGCAAACTTTGCATAGTAAATAGTTGACTGTGTTACTTTATTTAATTTTTTCAACAATCTTCTGCAGATTTTAACTCTGTCTCAAGAAAATGAGACCCAGGAAAGTTATGTAACCAATAAGAAAAATGTAGGGAACCAGAATTTGAATCTGATCCTCAATTCTCAAATTTGGAAAAAACACATTTTTTTTTCTTTTTTCTTTTTGGTCCAGTCGTAGGGCCTGAACTCTGGGCCTGGGCGCTGTCCCTCAGCTCTTCAGCTCAAGGCTAGTGCTCTACCACCTGAGCCACAGTGCCAGCCACTTCCAGCTTTTTTCTTTTTGCTTATGTGGTACTGAAGAATCGAACCCAGGGCCTCATGCATGCAAGGCATGCGCTCTACCACTGAGCCACCTTCCTAGCCCCTATTAAACTATAATTTAGCCAGGTATCAGTGGCTCCACTTGTAATTCTTGCCTACCACATTAAGAAAATGAGACCCAGGGAAGTTATGTAACCAATAAGAGAAATGTAGAGGAACCAGAATTTGAATCTGATTCCCAATTCTCACCTTTGGAAAAAACACATATTTTTCTATTAAAATATAATTTAGCCAGGTACCAGGGGCTCACACCTGTAATTCTTGCTACATAGGAGGCTGAGATCTAAGGATAGCAGTTCAAAGAGATTCCAGGCAGAAAAGTTGATGAGACTCTTATCTCCAATTAACCACAAGAAAAATTAGAAGTGGGGGAGGATTGGGTGGGGGGACAGGGGAGAGGATGGGATGGGAAGGGGAAACAAAGGAGGAGGCTACAATGCTTGGTAAGAAATGTACTCATTATCTTGCCCATGTAATTGTAACCCCTCTGTACAGTATTTTCACAATAAAAAAAAAAGAAAAGAAAAATTAGAAGTGGTGCTGTGGCTGAAAGTGGTAGAGTGTTAACCTTGAGCAAAAAAGCTCAGGGACAATACTCATACCCTGAGTTCAAGCCCAATGATAGACCAAAAAAAATGAGAAAAGTTCTCATCTGTGGTCAGGATTCTTTTCTTAATTTTTTGTAGTTTTTTATAGTTAGCCTCTCTTTCCATACCCAGCCCATGATAACCACTTGTCACTTTTTTTGTCCCAGATGTCATACAAAGAAAATCATAAAGTATGTAGCCTTTCAAGATTGGCTTCTTCGCTTGTTATAATCCATCTGTGAACTTTACCCACAATGCCTCCTGTATCAATGATTCTGTTCATTCCTGAGTGGTAAGTTCATTAAATGGGTCTATTGTAGGCTATGTATCCATTTACTAGATGAAGAATATCTAGCTTATTTCCAGTGTTTAACCACTCAAAACCAAAGCTTCTATGAACATTTATGTTGAGGATTTTTGTGAAAGCAGTTAGTTGTTCAAGTCATTTTCCTATAACTGCTCTGAAAAGAGCTAATCAGACAAGTGAAAGGCCAAGTTTACAGACTAGTTAGCAGACAAGTTAATGGTAGAAATAATGAGAGAAGAACTCTGTAAGACTGGCTATAAATCTTATATCTTATTGAACCTTCATGGCAGGGATAAAAAAATCTTTCTATCAAGATCTATTAGGATATTTATAGCATCATTAAAATGATCAATACGGGAAGATGGACCATGGGCAGCTGGGGAGAAGCATCATTGTCTGTCCCATTGTACACCAAATGATTTCACTGACTTTATATGGCCTGGAGGCCAGGTACTCCTGGCCCCCGAAAGGATAACAGTAGAAGAATTCTGTCCCTAATGTATGAGCCCTTGGTTCTTGAACTTGAGATAAGTAGGAAGTCAGAGTACCGGAAGTACCCGCCCCCCACAACAGCTCCTTTTGGTCTTTTTTTTTTTTTTTTTTTTTATTGTGAAAATACTGTATAGAGGGGTTACAATTACATGGGCAAAATAATGAGTACATTTCTTATCAAGCATTGTAGCCTCCTCTTTTGTTTCCCCTTCCCATCTCTTCCCATCCTCCCCCTGCCCTCCCAATCCTCTCCAACCCCCCCCCCCCCCCCCCCCCCGGCCCACACCAAAGTTGTTTTGGACATAATGACTTGTACATCTCATTGTTGCAAAAGGTCCACCTGTATCCCTATGTAAATGATTTGTTTTTCCCCTTCCCATCCACAAATTATACCAACATCAAATACAGTGAAAGCAGGGGTTATACTGTGGGGGAGGGACATACAAAGCAACAAAGAAATCATCTTTACATGTGTTAGAAACAATCGCATGAAAGAAAAAAAAAACATTTGAATACATATCTTAGGGTTCATTTCCCTAACATCAACTTATCTGACCTTTTTTGCTTGACTCAGACATATACCTTTTGGCCTTTTGGTCTTTCTTAAGTGCCACCCAAGCAAACTGAGTAAGCTGAGCAGGGTCTCCAGTTTAAGCAACTGGTATAGTGTGTTGTCAATACTCACTTCCCAAATGATATGTATTCCTCCATTGCCTGAGGAAGTGTCACCTGACTTCTCCCATACTCTACCACAGTCTTCGTAGGCCTACCACATTAATGAATAGTGTTACCGACCACTGCATAAAGATGCCCTTCAGACAGGACTCCTGGGGATGAAATCTAGCCCAGCGCTCCTGCCAAGGTCTATGCCTTGATGCAAGGCTGCCTCTTCCTCGAAATGTCACATCACCTAAAGGATTATGTACCAAAACACTTGTGGTTTTATGGACAGAAATTTATACAACTCTTTGATTCCTGCTTTGACTGGCATCTTATGCCTGAACAATTCTCATTAGAACCAGAGAATCAACGAAGAGTCAGTGGCAGAAGTATCAGACTCCTCTATACCACAGCTCGGCCATAAGAAGTCGGCTATAAGAATCGCCCTTTGATGATCTTGCATTATACTTGTATTGCCTATTTAATATATATACATATATATGTTATACACATATACATAAATCCACATCCTAACTTTGTTTCTTTTTCTACTTTATCCCATTCAGTGAATAGATAACTACTGAGCTCCTCTTACGGACCAAGACTTTGTGAATAACATAGATTGACACAGTAGGCACAGTGCTTTGAAACTTCATGAATTGACTTCTCCCAACTTGCTTTACAGCCTGATTTATTGGATTGGACCAGAATTTGAATTAGACAATGAATCAAGCAAGGTCTTAAACACCCAGATTGATTTCCTACAAAGAAAGAGGAAGATTGGCACTGGAAGGCCAACTAAGCTACACAAAATAAATGATAAACTGTCTGATTCTGATTTATTTGAACATAGAAACATGTCACCAGCATTCTTAAAAGAAAATAACCTCAAAACATGAAAATAGGAAGGGAATAAAAATTTAAAGTGAAAAGGGATGCCTGGACTTTTCATGACTAGTTCAAATTCCCTAATAGATGCATTAAGATCTATTGACAAACAAAAGAATCTTATAGAAGCATGGCCAACTTAAAACAATGATCATTATCATGTGCAGCTGAAAAGAAAATCACAAGAGATAGTAAGTAATGAGGTCCCTAGCATGCTCCCCACAAGGTCTATGTACTGGATGTTTGGATTCTAACGTAATAGCACAGGGAAGTAGTAGATATTTAAGAGGTGGGACTTAGTTGGAAGGGATTAGGTCATGGGGACCCTATCTTCAGAAAGGATTAATGTAGTTTTCAAAAGACTAAGTTAAAGCTGGGCACTGGTGGCTCACACCTGTAATCCTAGCTTCTCAGAAGGCTGAGATCTGATGATTGCTGTTTGAAGCCAGCCCTTTCTCCAATTAACCACCAGAAAACCAGAAGTGGAGCTGTGGTTCAAAGTGATAGTGCACTAGCCTTGAGCACAAGCTCAGGGATAGTGCCCAGGCTCTGAGTTCAAGCCCCATGACTGAAAAATAAAAGACTAGTGTCTTGTGAGTGTGTTGTTACAAAATGAGACCATACCCACTCTTTTGATTTTCTCCCACTATCCCTTCCCCCTCCTCTCCCTGAAAGTTGTAAAGTTCATTTCTGACATGGGGGGGAGGGTGAAGTGAGGGAGAGATAGTGGGAGAAAAACAAAGGAGTGGGTAACAATGTTTGACAAGAAATGTACTCATTACCTTACTCATGTAGCTGTAACCCCTCTGTACAGCATCTTTACAATAAAATTAAAAATATAAAAATAAAAAATAATGACTTTGAACATCTGTCCTGATGAATGCCATTTCCTGTGTGATTATGGAATAGTGCCATTTTCTTACTGAATCAAATGATCCATAATGTATTCTTAAACATAACAGCTGAAAACCAAAACAAAACAAAAACGAGTGCATACTGTGTAGTTAGGTGAGCCCTTCTGCCCATGGAACTTTCCCTTTGCATTTTTAGTCACCCTTTTAAAATGTACCGTACTATTTGTACTTCTAGCTACTAGAATTGTGGCAAGTAAAACTTTTCCCTTAAATGTGTCACCCAGCATACAGTATTTTGTTATAGCAACATAAAATGTACTAAGATACTCCCTCCCATCCCTGAGATGTTTTATTAAGCAAACAAACCTGATCTAAGGCAGCTGAATCATAGGCACTGACCCCACTTCCTTTTCTTTCTATTTGTTTCCAAATGCATCTTGGTTCATTGTCACCAGGGTAGATCACAGTGACCCATATGGCATTCTGTTCTTATTTCAGTGTTCTGGGCTCTTCTACCCACTGCTTTGATGGGCCTGGGCTCTCTGTGTTGATTGTAATTCACAAAGAAAGACACTGCCTGGCTTGCCACCCTGAGACTGACCTCACAGATGTTTACTCATCAGGCTGAATCGGCAGAACTCCAGACTCCTCCTATTGCTTGTTTGTATGGGATGGTCCAGAACGTCCTATTTTGACAAGAACATTACTCATGCTTTTCCCCTCCTGACGTAAGTTCTGCCAATGTAGTGATCATCTTTATGAGTTGGTACTGAGCACTCCTACACATTCTGGTCTAACCCCTTGTACCTTTTGCTACAGAACCATTTTGTTGTTGTTTTTTAAATTGGTAACAATCCCACTTCCTCTCCTTCCTATCATTGCAACAAAACTAACTTGAGTTTGGACTTTTGCAGTGATTTCAAAACATAAACAAGCCTCACTTAACAATTTGTGATTTAAATGTACACACACACAAACACACACACACACAGAGTAAAGAGTCAGATGCATCTAACATTTAGCTCTTTGGAGTTAACAAGCTACAGAGATGATCTTGGTATGATGACATCTGACAAATAACATTACCTTCACCTTCCAAGACATTCCAGATTTATGGTATATGATCTAGTATTGCCTACTTCAATGGTTATTATTCCCCTTTTTGAATTCCTGTCTATAATGAGATTTCACTTTTAAGTCATGTATGTGATACATAAAATAAACATCAGGAATCTTCTTCTCTTTTATAAGCATAGTCAGACAACTGATCTCGTGAAAAGGCATTTTGAAAAGGAGAAAGGAGAACATGAGGACAGATCACTTCCAACTGCAGAGTCTCTGCTTTGTGGGCCCCAAACTGCTGAGCATGGATTCTGCACACCTGCTCCTGGGGCCCTGCAAGAGGCTCAGATCAGGAGCTGTGGCAGTCAACTTGTTCCTAGGGCATAAATAGACTGATGTCATTAGCTCACTGATACATCCACTGGTACACAAAAAGTGTTAGGCAGGAGTTTGATCGTCCTGTGGTAGAAATCTGAAATGTCACCATTAGGCAAGTGTTTCATTAAGTTGTGGAATATTCACTCCATGGATTATTTAGGCTATTAAAGTAAAGCCTTCTCTCAGGTTTGTAAAGACAGGGAACAACCTGGGAATTTCTAGGATAAAATTTTAATATAAAAACCTGAAAGCCTCCCAAGGCTATCTACAAATTCAACGCGATACCTATCAAAATTCCAACCTCATTCTTCAAGGAAATAGAATAGGCAGTCCAAAAATTCATATGGAACAATAAAAGACCCCGAGTAGCAAAAATGCTCCTCAACGGAAAGAATACTGCTGGAGGAATATCAATACCAAATTTCAAACTCTACTATAAAGCCATAGTAATCAAAACAGCTTGGTATTGGCATAAGAACAGACCTCAGGACCAATGGAATAGAACTGAAAACCCAGAAATGAACCTACAGACCTATAGCCATCTAATCTTCCATAAGGGAGCTAAAACAATAGAATGGAAGAAAGACAGCCCCTTCAGTAAATGGTGCTGGCAAAATTGGTTAACTATTTGTAGAAAACTAAAGCTAGATCCTTATATATCACCCTGCACCAGAATCAACTCCAAATGGATCAAAGACCTCAAAGTCAAAGCAGACACTCTGAAAACACTACAGGATGGAATAGGAGAAACCCTAGGTCTCCTTGGCTCAGGCCAAAATTTTCTGAATAGAGACCCGGGAATACAACAAATCAAAGAAAGGTTGGACAAATGGGATTGCATGAAGTTGCAGAGCTTCTGCATGGCAAAGGACATAGCTAGCAAGATCAATAGAAAGCCCACGGATTGGGAGAAGATCTTCACTAGCCATACAACAGACAAGGGTCTCATATCTAAAATATACTTGGAACTCAAAAAATTAAATCCCCCAACAACAAATCCTCAAAGAAACAACTGCCCATTAAATAAGTGGGCTAAAGACTTAAAGAGAAACTTCTCTGAAGAAGAAAGAAGGATGGCCAATAGACACATGAAGAAATGCTCAACATCCCTAGCCATAATAGAAATGCAAATCAAAACAACATTGAGATATCACCTCACTCCAGTTAGAACAGCAAAAATCAAGAACTCTAACAACAACAGATGCTGGAGGGGATGTGGACAGAAGAGAACCTTACTGCATTGTTGGTGGGAGTGTAAACTTGTTCAATCACTTTGGAAAGTAGTATGGAGGTTCCTCAAAAGACTCCACATAGAGCTCCCCTATGACCCAGCAATCCCACTTTTGGACATTTACCCAAATGTTTACAAACAAGACCACACTAAAGCTACCAGCACAACTGTTTATTGCAGCATTATTTACCATAGCTAAGATCTGGAACCAACCCAGATGCCCCTCAGTAGATGAATGGATCAAGAAAATGTGGTATATATACACAATGGAATTCTATGCCTCCATCAGAAAGAATGACATTGCCCCATTTGTTAGGAAATGGAAAGACTTGGAAAAAATTATATTAAGTGAAGTAAGCCAAGCCCAAAGAAACATAGGTCCCATGGTTTCCCTTATTTGCAATATCTAGTATATGTATGAGTCAAGCGGAAAAGGTCAGATAATGTGATGTTAGGAAAATGAACCCTTAGATATGTATTTTAATGTTTTTTTCTTTCATGCGTTTGTTTCTAATGCATTTATAAGATTATCTCTTTGTTGCTTTGTATGTCCCTCCCCCACAGTATAACCCCGGCTTTCACTATATTTGATGTCAGTATAACTTGTGGAGGAGAGAGATGGGGAAAAACAAGTCATTTAAGGATACAGGTGGACCTGTTGCAACAATGAGAAGTACAAGTTGTCATGTCAAAAACGAGCTTTACAATGTTGGGGCGGGGGGGGGGGGGGAGGATTGGGTGGGGGGGGTGGGGGGGGAGGCTGGGAAGGGATGTGAAGGGTAAACAAAGGAGGAGGCTGCAATGCTTGATAAGAAATGTACGCATTATCCTGCCCATGTAATTGTAACCCCTCTGTACAGTATGTTCACAAAAATTAAAAAATAAACCTGAAAGCCCAATTTTTATTGGCAGTACAAATTACAGCAGTAAGAAGGAATACAGAGTTAAAGGAAGGACTCTAATAGTTACATGGGAGGAACTGGAAAGTTTTTTTTTCTTCCCACATATTTCTATTTTTTTAAAAATGCAATTTGCAATGTGTTTAAAAGGAGAGTCTGGTCTTGAAAGCTTGTTTTTTTCATTAAACAGTAGATTCTTTTAAGGCTATGAATTTGATAGAAAGGTAGGATCCATGAGTAATATTTCCTACCCATTTCTGTTTTTTAGATATCTCCAGAACCTATGAGCAAGATACAAAGTATTTATGAGAGAATTATTAGAGAATCTTTGACATGTAAGTATATCATTAAAACTACTATGTTCAAATTTTTCCATTAAACTAAATTATTTTCCCATTGTTTCTTAATAGTATAGTTTTTTGGTTTTGGGTTTTTTTCAGTTGTAGGGCTTGAACTCAGGTCCCTGAGGTCTTTTGCTCAAGGATCTACCACTCTACCACTCTGAGCCACAGATCTACTTACAATATTTTGAGTGCTCAATTGGAGATAAGAGTCTCATGGAGACTTTTCTGCCCAGGCTGGCTTCGAATTGGGATCCTCAGATCCCAGCCTTTGGAGTAGCTAGAACCATAGGCCTAAACCACCAGCTAGATATTTTTTTTTAATGAATAAAATTTCTGGGTTTTGAATAGTTATTGATTTAGAAAAAAAAATACTTAAGAAGATAAAGACTTCCTGTATCCTTTGCATGCAATGTCACCCATTAGTACATTTATACTTGTTAAAAATTAATATCTCAATACTGATGCATTATTACCCACTAAAATATATTTTTATTCAGATTTCCTTAGTCTTTACCAATGTTTTCTCTGTTTCTGAACTCTCTCCAGGATGGCACATTTATGTATAATTGTCATATCTCCTTAGGGTTCTTCATGATTGTGAGTCTTATTTTATGACCTTGACTATTAAAAAAATTGAGAAGCATTTGTAAGGCTTTTTAAAGAATGTTCTTCAGTGAGTGTTTATTTGATGTATATCATGTTTACACTGGAGTTATTGGAAGACCACTAGGTAAGGAGTCTAAGGAGCCTTCTCCAATCATTTCATCACATAAATCCAACATGACTTAGAAAGTTAGTGTTGACCTTGATCATTAAGTTGAGCAGAAAAAGGCTTTGTTTGTTTATGTTTTGCTGGTCCTGGGGCTTGAACTCAGGGCCTGGATACTGTCCCTGAGCTTCTTTTGCTCAAGGCTACTGCTTCCAGCTTTTTTTTTTTTTTTTTGTAGTTTAATGGATATAAGAGTCTTATGGACTTTGTTTCCTGGGCTGGCTTTGAACCGTGATCCTTAGTTCTCAGCCTCTTGAATAGTTAGGATTATAGGTTGAGCCACTGGTGCCCAGCTAGGAAAGGTCTTTTTCTCAGGAAATTCGGTGCTGGAGTAACTGCCAAAGGAAAAAAGAGTTAAAACTGACATAGCAAAAAATTAAAAAACAAACAAAGAAGAAAACAAACATACCAAATCTTTATAATGGAGTCTCATGCTTTACTGAAGCCAGCCTTGGCAAAATCAAATACCAATAGTAAAGCACAAAGGGTTGGGAGTGTGATATTCTTTATGTCCTAGTCCAAATTTCCAAATAAAAATTCTCTTCTTTTCTATGAACTTATGCTGAGGCATAGAGAAGAGACAAAAATTGATCAGTAAAGAATGTCCTTGAAGGAAACAAGGAGACATTGAGGACCTTGTAGCTGCCTGATTCATTTTGGTTTGTAATCATATTTGAGATAACACCCAGTCCCTGCAGTAAATCAAGATTTTATTCCTAGTCATCTTTGTTGATCAGTTCCCATAGGCCTCTATGCCACTGACAGTCTAGTATGGTTTTATAATTTAAGTCCCTTGCAAAAAGAATTTTTAAAATGTCTTAGAACTGACAAAACTCCAAGTGTATGTTGTTTCTGAAAAAGTTTGTTTAGATTCTGTGTGGGAAGGAAGAAGATTGGAACCAAACAATAGCCATACCCTTGCCATCCTTAGTGATAGTGCAGGTGTGTATCTTTTCCATCACTGGTGAGTTTTTATGCCAGTTATATTATGAGCTTGTTGAGTAACTCTGTATTTATTTTCTAATTACACAGAAACATGACCCAAGTATATATTAAAACATGTCATGGGTAGAATGTTATACATTGCAACAGACTTATAAAATATTAATTAAAAGATGCTGGAAATTCAGGCCAGCAAATTCATTTTTTAAAGTAAGTACATGAATAATTGTGTTTCCTTTCAACATAGTCTGTGCTTGTCTTGAGTAGTAATTTGTTACCTTCCAAACACATTTGAAACTTCTCTGGATTCAAGTTTCTAATTTGGCCAAGATTTTTTTTTAATAATTCACTTTTAAAATATAGACATCTCCAATAAATGTTTTTTTGTTTTTATTTTTAATTATTTTATTTAAGTAGATGAATTGCCATGTAACAAAGCCATTTATGAATGCAATATACCTTGATCAAAATTATCCCTTTCAACATTCGCACCCGTCCGTCCCCTACCTGTCCCTTCCCTTACTCTTCTTATTAAATTCGTTTAAAAACTATTCTTTTTAACAACATAACATTTTGAACATTTTGTGTTTCATTAATTTGTTGAGTATGAATGTGAGAACATATTATTAGGTCATATTTTGCCTGAAAAAATAGGATTATGTAATTGGATTAGAATTTGATTTATATAATCAGATCAATTATATGACCAAACTAAATTAAAATTGCTTTTAAGATCAATAGAATATCAGCATATAGTGGCTAGATTTGTTTAACATAGAAATGGATTTTTTTCCAATGTTTGTTTTTTTAAGTAAAGCTTAATTAAACACCAGACCAAGATGGCAAATAGAGAAGAAACTGGCAAAGCTAGATTATTAAATTGAATATTGTCACCATGTGGAAGTTAGTATTCCACTAGAGACAAATCTCACATTTGAGCCACTACAATCTCAGAGAGCATTGTTGTCTCAAGAATAATAGGACATGGACCCTTTATGACCTGGAGTGGCCTGCTATGTTGAGTGGAACTTTCCTGACATTGCACATAGAAAGTAGAGTGGTAGCTGAGAAAGGCAAAGCTGGGGTGTGGACTTTGCCAATCATCAAATCCTATACCCATTACACACTCAACATTTTTAATGGTTCTTGTTTAGAGGGACTGTGGAACCAACTTAAGTTATCCTGTGATCCAATAACAGAACCCATTAACAGCTCTAACCCATTTGATCCAGAGAGTATATTTGTTTCTATTGGCTTTTTCACTTGATGATTGATGAATGCTTTATTTATAGGATACATGCAGAAGTCTACCTATTTGAAATGATGGTTACTTACACCTATTGGGATTGAAGCACAACACGAATTAAACAGGCTCTTAAGTTCTACTTTTTTACACATATAATCATATCCACCAAAACAGAGCTGCTCAGTCTTCAGTTGCTATATACACTCATTCTATTTGTATTTCTAGACATTAAAATTTATGTTCATCTCATCATACCATTTTCTTGGAAGCTGCTGTTGGGTTAAAAGTATGTCTTCTCTTTTCTTGGAAGCTGCCCACATTGCACTAGATAATGTTGTACCCACAAAGATGGCTCAGTGAACATTGTGGTTCCTGAAAGCCAGTTAAGTGAATGAGAGAGATAAATAATTTCTTTCCCTCCTTCCTTCCCTCCCTCCCTCCTTCCCTTCCTTCCTTCCTTCGTTGCTTCCTTCCTTCCCTCGCTCCCTCCTTCCTTCCTTCTTTCTTTCCTTCCTTCCTTCTTTCCTTCCTTCCTTCCTTCTTTCCTTCCTTTCTTCTTTCCTTCCTTCCTTCTTTCCTTTCTTCCTTCCTTCCTCCTTCCTGTCTTCCTGCCTTTTCTCCCTTCCTCCTCTATCTCCCTACTTTCCTTCCTTTTCTCCCTCTTTTCTTTCCTTCTTTTCCTGTCTCTGTTCTCAAGTCAAAGGTTAGCTTCTTTCTCTTTCCTCTTTTTTTTTGTAAAATGCATTGTTTATAGTTCTTTTGTTAAGTACCCCCTTTTCTATTTTTGCCATTTAATTATTTTAGATATTTTATTGATTTATAAAATACTGAATATTATTATTTCTGTGGATGGTGAGCTAACACATCTACTGAAATTTTACACAAGTAAAACTTGAGTTTTCATGTGTGTGTGTTTCTTAGACATATCTACCAAAGTAGTTTCCAATGGCATAGGATTATGAACACAAACCCAGATGCCTTCAAACTCAGTCAAAAATTTGAGACTTCTTGCTATTAGCTCAAAATTTCTTGGATGTCTCTTGTTTTTATCTTTCTCAGTTTTCATTCTGCCTTATAATGGATATTTACATTTGTTTCGATTTCCTCTGAATCTTTACATAAGCATGGATATTCTTCAGACACATAGATTGTATTCCCTGGGAGCTGGCTGCAGATCTCCACCAATGCATACACTCCAGTTTGAGAAGTATAGGATGAAAATATCTCAGACCCTTTTTGGTATGTTTTAGAGAATAAATGATTTCACTATTAGTTGTATGAAGTAATTACATGTGATTAAACCAGAATTATCCAGTTTTAGGCATCCTATTATGAGCACTAAGGATGCTGGATGAGAAATACATGATGTTTTGTTTTTGTAATTTGGGCTAAAAATTAACTTGAAATAATGAACAATGATTAAAACCTCACCAACAAAGCAGCTCTGTGAATAACTCAGGGAGGATTCTGAGGGCAGGTTCCAGAGCTTTACCACTTATCAGAATGTGATGTGTTCAAGTCACTTCACTCTCTGGGATCAGTTTCTCCAATAGTGAAATGTGAACCATACTGCATATTTAATAGAAGTGTGTGATAAGTTACTCAATACTACAAAACCAATGGAGTTGAAACTGCATACATGAGTGCAATTAAATATCTGTTTTTTATTAAAGTGTCATTCAGTCAGACTGACTTCTATGGTCTTGGGAGACAGAACTCACATTTGAGTTAAAACTAAAAACTGGCCAGTTATTTCCTCCACCCCATCAAAGTATGTACAACAACAGCTCACAGCCCGCTATCTCTTTTAACTCTCTGGCCCTGCAGATAAGCCATGGATCCATTGGAAAGGGGCCATCCATCGTGACATCATTTGGCATAATTATTCATTAGGAACTCAGTTCTCAGTCTGAGGTGGAAGGGTGCTGGGCCAGGGCTGTCAGAAACACAGCTGAACAGGCCTTGTCTTCTGGCGCTGTCCTGTCTCGGCATGTTAATTGTTTCAGACTATATTTTTCTGTTCATTCCCACATCTAGACTGGGAAACTTTAACCTTTCAAAAAGGCAGTGATGAAGATGCTCATGACACTGACCTCAGAGACCACAGTGGAACCACTAGCAATTGATTTTTACCCCATCATCACGGCCTTTTATTATCTCTTGGCAATAAACCCCACATGGATATTTTTCGGCTGTTCAG
The DNA here is from genome assembly GCF_019054845.1 of Dipodomys spectabilis. NCBI lineage: Eukaryota > Metazoa > Chordata > Mammalia > Rodentia > Heteromyidae > Dipodomys > Dipodomys spectabilis. The sequence continues at coordinate 21,587,666 of NW_024870678.1, read as the reverse complement.
ATAACCTAGCAACCAAGTTTGGGGGTCCGTGTTTACACTGCTTACATCAAGCCTAGTTTTCAGCTGAATCTGTACTGCAGCCTGAGATACTACTTCAAAACAAAAATGGTCTCATGTGGTTGTAAGAACGTGTAACAGAAATAGGTTTCATAAACAAGATAAAATATAGGTACTGTGTACATGTACAAGAACACCGAGAACAAAGCTCTCTTGATGATGTTTACACACTGGATCCTCTAACCAGTGGGAAGAATCATGGACATTTGGAGTTCAAAGAGCTTATTATATGTAAGGTTGGACTTCCATCTGAGCACTTCTAACAAAGTCACCCAGGTGACATTCTATCCAGTGGCTGATCACCTGCCCAAGGCCTGGAAACTGTAAACTAATGGAGGCTTCCTGTTGGAGCTCTTGAAGCCCTGTTCTTTTCCTATTGAGCATAGACACATAAAGGCTTAAGAGAGAGCACATAAAATACTGACTGAATGGCTCATCCATTAAATAAGGAGATGAAGAGGTAATCTTTTTTGACAGAGATCCATGATTTCTTGATGTTATCAAAAGCAAAATTTTTATTGAACTTGAGCTGTTAGGCTTCTATGGTCAAAAGTCACAGAACATTGGTGCAGTGAGAGAGAAGAAGGTCCTGAAATTAAGGTTCTTCCAATTGAAATATAGGGAAGTAAGAGCACATATTTTAAGAGTATGCATTGCAGTCAGTATGTGGTAATGAATCGAACTATGGCCTTTATTTCCAGGTAGACCAGAGTTCAGTTCCCCTAGCCCGTCTACTTGATGGGTAAAAATGTTTGTAGTTTCTTCCACTCCTAGATTCCTTTATACAAATGAGGAAGTTTATAATTTAGAAAAAAATGACTCCTGACTAATAGGTTTGAATAAATGTTATTTAGCTCTTAACTGAAAAGAATGATATACTTAACTGGAAGAATAATATACTTTCTGATTTGATTTAGTAGGTAGACATAGTAAGCGTAGTGTGGGGTTATATTTGGCACAGCTCTTCTGAACCAAACAATTAAGGAAGCATTTCTGAAACCTCCACTCTGTACTACAATCTTTGCTGGGTACTTCAAGCATGGATATGAAGCAGCTATTCACACAAGCCAAGTGAGGCACTTCTCTAAGTGTTCCCATTGGATCATATCCCACATACTTTAATAACAATAGCTCCTAACATATATAGGACAACTAATGAATGTTTGTTGAATAAATAATGTTCTGATGAACAAATAAATCCTTAATTAAGATCTAGTTTCTGTACTAATTGAAGCATGTTGCTTAGGAGAAAAGATATATACACACAAATAATAATAGAAAAAAAACAGGTCAGGGTATAGCTGAGTACTACAACTGCATTGAAAATTCTTGATACATTAACTCAGTGGAGTGAAGATATTTGTGAATCCTTTGAACATTTATGCCTAGAAGAGATCCAAAGTGAAGATTTGCTAAAATGTCAAGCCAGCAAATTCTATTGATGTCTCTTGTATCCTAAACCCAGATCAAGGCTAAAAATTACACAGGTGTTTCCAGGTGCCAGTATCTCACACCTGTCATCCTAGCTACTCAGGAGCCTAGGATCTGAGAACATGGTTCAAAACCAGCCAGGGTAGAAAAGTCCCCCAGAGACTCTAATGTCCAATAACCACTCAAAAATGGGAAGTAGATCTGTGGCTCAAAGTGATAGAATGCTAACCTTAGCAAAAAAGCTAAGGGACAATGTCCAAGACCTACCACCAAACCAAAAAACATAATAATAATAATAATAACAAAAACAATAACAAAAAACACACAGATGTGAATAAAGCTTGATGGGGAATTGTGAAGAATTCACAACTCACTGGAACTGATGATAGTCTTGAAATTGTTGTGTTGATTTAGAGCAGAAGCCTATTGGATTTATGTCTTTTTTTTTTTTAATTTTTTTTTTTTTTGTCGGTCGTGGGGCTTGAACTCTGGGCCTGGGCGCTGTCCCTCAGCTCTTCAGCTCAAGGCGAGCGCTCTACCACTTGAGCTACAGTGCCACTTCCGGTTTTCTGGTGGTTTATTGGAGATAGGAGTCTCACGGTCTCTCCTGCCCGGGCTGGCTTTGAACCGCGATCCTCAGATCTCAGCCTCCTGAGTAGGTAGGATTACAGGCGTGAGCCACCAGCGCCTGGCTGGATTTATGTCTTGCTTTACATATTTCCAAATATAAATAAATTCACTTCACATACCACAATATGCTTATTTAATACAGCCATACAAACCAATTTTAGGAATATATCTTATCAGAATATTATTTGTGTTTAATAATATGGGAATGATACCTTTTCACATTTTTAAACACTGTGAACTCTGTAATCCAAGGTTAAATAAAAAAGAAATACCCTTCATTCCCTAAGAATTCTTTTCTTGCTGCAATTATTTGTTACAATTACAACCCATCTGGGATGATTCAGAATTCTCCAGTGTCTTCCTCTTCATTCTTTTTTGGAAGGCTGCAGTACTTTCAGCCCAAGTTACAGTAAAGAAGAGCAGAAGAATCAAGTTAATCATTTGTTTTCATCAAAACAAATGATTGAAATTGTTGACTACTTGATTGACTTTTGAATAATCTGACCTTCCTTCATCATTTTGGATTATACCATTTCCAAGTGTAGATCACGTGACTCTACACTTACCTCTAGTTGTAAGCATAGGACTAAACTGGTCAATACAATTCATTCTACTTCAATCAGTTATTTCAGGATTTGGCATATGTCCTAATTAATATCAGTGAAGTACAGTTGAATTTTACTAGATTTTCTAGGAAAGATGTCTTGGATTTTCTTTACTTTTCTTTAGGACAAGAGCCTAAGATGATGAAGCAAAACTCTACTGCAGTCTTCCAGGAGTAAAATGATACAGCTGCAGGCAGAATCCAGGTCCTGGTGGTCTGTATTTCCTGTTTATCCTGCAAAAGAGAACCATAACTCATCCTGTCAAAGTCAACCCTGCTACTATTGCCTTTCCCCCCCTGGTGTTATGGATTGAGCTTTATACATGCTAGTCAAGTGCTCTACCATTTGAGCTGTTCACTCAGCAGCCATTACTATTAGTTTGACAATTTTCTTTCTTTCAGGAAAAATATACAGAATCAATATTTCCCTTCCCTTATCTTCTTGCTCTCAAGTTTTCCTAGTCTTTAAGAAGGAAGGAAGGAAAGAAGGATAGAAGGAAGAAGGAAAAAAAGAGAAAGAGGGTGGGAGGGAGGGAAAAATTATAACAAAACAAAGACAATACAACAAATCAAACAGAAACCACTCTACCTGTAACCATTATTCAACCAACCAATCAAATCTCTTCCCTCAGACCCACTTACCCTGAGCATCCTCTTTTCACAAACTTCTCAAGGAATTATCTGCACTTACCATCTCCATTTCTTATTATGTTCACTCACTCTGTTACCTACTCCATGCTGACTTCTAATCTTTTCCACTAGATTCCTTTTGCTAAGGCCATTAGTAACTTCAATGTCCAAAAACCCTGAAGCTACATTTTAGTTCTAGTCTTTTTTGTCTTTTCAGCAGCTTATTATATATCCTTGGTGAATCATCATTTTGATCTTTTATCATTACATGTATATAATCCCAGGAGATTTTCTTTGCTTTTAATTAAACTTTACTTGATGTTAGTATATCTTTTTACAAAAAGCTGATCGTGCTTCAGTAGGTCCAAGTTTATATCAGCAAGAGAGAAAAAGAAACAGAAAAGAAAAGGAAGAGAAAGGAGAAATAGAGAGAAGAATGAGAACAATAAATTAAACACAAAAAGATTTCTGGTAAATGTAAAAAAATTCTGGAACCTTTGCCTGATCCAAATGAAGGACTTTATTTTTCTCTCATTTTCTTGCCTTGCTAGTGCACCTGCTGGAGATTTGAAAATGATGTCATTTCACAGGGCTTTTGATGAGCAAAATTCTGGGAGTATTTGTAAACTCAGTCTTTCTTCAGTGTCTCCCATTAATGCCATTTCTACAGGTTGATGCCGAAAACCTTGGTATCTGAATGAGATGGAAAAAATGGCTACAATCCTTTAATCTATTCCTGGTAGATCACTATCATTATCTGCAATCACTTCTCTATATAATTAGAGGGTTTATTTTTTGCATTACAAAAACTATCCCTAATTATGTGCTATTTGCAAATTGCTGCATATCCACATTTATCCTTGTGATGAAATGAGGGTCTTGCTTCTCACTGTATTAGTACCATTTCTATACATTTTCTCTATACCCTAAACCTCCTAAGTTTGTGACAGGTCATGTTCAAAATGGTGTTCAAAGACATTCTACCTATCTCTCTCACATTGGAGCAACATGTTCTATGTAAACTACTCATTCATCATTCATCAAAATCAGAAAATAGATCACAATGGGCAAAAGCAGATACTGTAATGTGTTTTTATATAAATGCTCTACTGTCTACAGTGAAGTTCAAAGACAGACATTTACTATCCATACTTGGTTCTACTAGTACAATTAGTTTCTTTGCTAAAAAAAAAAAAATGTGCAGTAAACTTATAATGTGGGCATTTTTTCAGGCAGACCTCCTTCTAGGGAAAAGTGATGCTTTTAACATTAAACAAATAATATTAGACTTAGACACAAGATAATGAAAAAAGAAAAGGTATTTTTTTAACTTCCAGGAATTCATGAACCAATAAAGTGGAAGAACAAACATTTCAGAAAGCCAATGAATCTACATGTAGGGAAAATAATCCATAATATTCAAAATTTAGTTCAATTATTCAACTATTTTATCAGCTACATAAAAATCCTTTATTTAAAAAAAATCTCCTAGCATGAATGAACAAACTCTTCCAAAAAATACAAGATTACGTTCACTGCTAAATAAGAGGAAATTAAAATGTGTTCCTATGGATAGACAGGATTGTAGAATGAAACTATTAAGAAACTATTAAGAAAAACAACTGCATTTTTAAGCTTGAGGCAACATTGAGCCATTGAATAGGAAGTGTATAAAATAGACTACAGTTTACATCTTCATTGTGATTAATTTTTATTGGAACTAGATAACTCCAAAGGAATGGAAGCAGTTTTCTTCCCATTGGTATCATTACTTAATATTTTCCTCTAAAACATATTCACTTTAAAATAATCTTGCTATGGCTCATACTGTCTCCAAGTTATCTCTTCTTTTCCAGTTTACCCTTTTCATCCCTTCAGCATTCCTTCTTCCGTTAACCCTTCTGTTTTCATGCCAGGCTGTCCTAAATCCTCAAACATCTCAAAGAATCCTAAGCCTTGTATTTACTTTGTTGTAGTAACATTATCTATTCATGCGTCTGCCTTTCTGGAAAGATTGAGTGAACATTCTTTACTTACAGCAATCTCTGTTTGCCCAGAGCCAGGTAACCATAGGAATAGAGATATCCTTCAAGTTTGACCTTGTTCCCTTCTCTTTCCACCATCCAGTTCCTTCATTCCTTCTGAGAGCAAAGTTTGTTCAACACCCATCTTCCTCCCCCAGGTTCTGTAAACAGTAACCTCTTGTCCATTCCACAGTTCTAGCAGCGTACATTCCAGAAGAGTTATCCTCCCTCTGGAAGATAGAAGTGGGAGAGGCTACACAAGCCCAGGAAGAGGCTCCTAAGTGTCTGAGGGCAGAGGTGTGTCCTGGATAGGCACATTGCCTTTACATCTTAAGGCAGGAGCAGGTGAAGAAGGGTGTGCCTGAAGTACAAAGCTTCAGGGAGGAATCCCAGTTACCAGAGTCTCCTGGTAGACTGGACCATTAGCTGAGCACAGAACAAGACCTGATCTACAGCAGGTGCTCAAATACTATCAAAATGGAACTACAACGAATGGATGGAGTCATTATTTCCTGACTTCTCAACTCTAATTTTAGGACAAATACTTGTTCTGTCATCTACACTTTCTTGTCCTCGCAAGAAAATTTGGGAAAACACAGATTTAGAATTGTCACTCTAATGGTGTCATTGTGACTTACAATTTCAGGTGATTTGGTAGGAAAGAATGTAATGGTGTTGCGTTCAAGAACTGTTGGGGATTTTCCTAGTTTCCATAGCCTCATCATATCTGGTCAGCAAACTACTGTACTGTGGGTATGAAGATAGCAACTTGTAATATTTCACAACTGTCGGGGAAGAAGACTAGGCATGGACTACTTTGCCTTAAAATACAAAAGCAGCTAAAATAAAGGTGGTGTAAAGTTTTAAATAGTTTAAAGGGCAATTAATTGCTTTTAACCGAAAAGAAACCCCAGCAAACATTTCTTGAACTTTTAAGTTTCCAATGTAAATTCCAATTTATAAAACATGCCTTAACTTACTGGAGACGTAGTCTTTCCATTAAAATCAAGCAAAAAAAAGATAAAGGATATACAGATTGGTGGTGAGGTATGAGTGAAGTAGGATAGGTAGTTCCTAGGCTTTGGCTGATGTGCCCTGAGTGACGTATAAGGGGTAACAAGATGCGTCATTGTAGACTTGTATTTGAATCTGGTATTTATGTAATAGCACATGTAGTGAGGAAGAAACAAAAGAAGACAATCAACAGAAATTGTGCGCAAAATTGGAAAGGTGACCTGCAACACAACTGAAATGGTGTTCATGACATTCTTCACCATTCTTTTTTATTTTAATTTTTTTATTTTCTGGATTTTGTTTGCTTTTATTTTAGTGGTGTATGTCTGTGGTGTGTGTGTGTGTGTGTGTGTGTGTGTGTGTGTGTGTGTGTGTGTGTGTGTGTGTGTGAGAGAGAGAGAGAGAGAGAGAGAGAGAGAGGGATCTTGTTATATATCCCAGTCTGATCTGAAACTCAAAATCCTCCTGCCTCAGTTCCCAAAGTCCTGGGATTATAGTCATGAACCAGAATGGTAGACCTTTTGACCATTCTTAATGGGTACAATAGTACACTGACACCAATAATAACTCAGACACTCTTGTTTGCCTTTGAATCAGAAAATATGCATGGAGAAGATCTGCTACACATATCCAGGTAGAAGGGGAGGTAGACGGGGTAAAGGCAGCTCCTAAGAGGCACCACAGCCTCTACAGGTTCTTCAGTCACTCGGTTGAGGTAAGAAAAAGCTGATCAGTTGAGCACAGCACATGAAATGTTAGATGAAATCCAGCCATGAGCACAGTTTAAGAGCAGGGCGGGGGGGGGGGGGGGGAGATCTTTCTAGAATCTGAGTTATCAAAATGGGTCTATCTAGAGAAAGGTAGAATTGGATGAGAGATCTATGATCTAGTAGTCAGTGATGGATATGTAAACGTCAATCAATGAAGGATACAGATGAGAGAAATTCCCCTTCGAACAATTCAGAAAAAGTCATTGAATACTATATCATGCATCTTTCCACAGTTGTAAAGAATACCTGTGATAATCAGTTTAAAAGAGGAAAGATTCATATTGGCTAACATTTGTAGAGGTTTCTGTCCATGGTCATCAGACACCCACTGTTTTTGGACTTGTAGCAAGGCAAAGCATCATGGGAGCACATGGTGGAGCAAAGCTTCTCCAAAAGAGAGTTGGAAGTGCCCTTGAATAACATACCTCAATGACTTAACTTTCTCCAACTAGGTTCTATCACCTTCCAACAGGGCCACATACTGGCAAGTTATTCTTTAGCACATTCTTCAGCTTCTGGGGGATACTTAGATCTGAACCATAACAAATACTAGGACCTATAAGTATATGTTAGACTAAAAGAGCCTTCTAGGAACCCGGGGAGGTAGAAAAATAAAGTGAAGCAAAAAGTAGGTCCATATGATGAGCACTTATGCTCTTGTTTGACTAATTTTTTAACCTTAACTTGACCTACTCTGTCTCATACAGTTAGTTTTCTAAACTTTTTAATTTGCTTTGGTTGTTGTTTTAGAATCTTTTGGACACTAATAAACAAAACAGTTATCTTTGCGGACAGGATTTTTCTACTCCAAAATAGGTTTATACATATATATATATATATATATACATATATATGCATATATACATATATATGCATATATATACATATATATGCATATATGTATGCATAGATATATGAAAGCAAGAAATAAAGTTTTATGTTTAAGACGAAAGATTGGAATTGGAATTGTAGTTTCTATCTGCCTGTGTAGCAGGGCTATCTTAAAATGGACCAGGTTCTAAGGTGAGTGAATGGAAAACAGATCATATAAAAATCTAGAAATTGAAATAGCTAGTTTGGAGAAGAGATGACTCATGAGAGATTTGATGGATATTCTCAGGATCTGGAAGACTCCACACACAGGAATGTCCAGAAATAAAGTGGACAATTACATAAGAACTCTGATTCCTAAAATGGTGATATCTGAACAAAAAGCCAAGGAGCTATTTGATATAGTTTAGAGAATCTTTTCAAAGTGTGGGTCAAACCCTGCATGAGAATCATAACATGAAATCAATTTAGTGACTTACTATAGATTTTCCTGTTAAAGAAAAATAAAATAGAAAATATTAATGTGCTGAGTCCATAAGAAAGGTACATATTATTTGTTATTATTTTATGAATCCTTTGTTCTATTCATAAATTGTGTACTAGGTCTCAGAAAATAAATTTCTTCTTATGAAGAAGTAAAACAAAATCTGAGTCACTATTTTAATTATTTTCTTCAATAATTCCCTGGAGAAAAATACATCTGAGCTAATATTTTAGTCACAAAACTCTTAATCATGTAGTCACTTCTCTCCATGTTTTCCTCTACAGAAAAATGAAGAAAAACCACCAAAGTTTCCTCTGAAGTATAGATCAATATATAGACACAGCAAGAAAAATAGAGATGAGACACCTACATATATGCATACATACATACAGATACATATACCTATAGAAATATAGAGATATATAACATTTCAAGAAGGTAAATATAACACCTATCACACTTTAAAGATTATGCAAACCACCACTTCTGCCTTTCAGTTTTTCAATATTACTTTTAAAATGATCAATTTCCTTTTAAAAAAAACCCTCATTTCCTGTTTAGGGGGATCTGATTATTGCTTTTTCATTTATTGATCCTCACATGTACAGATAAAGCAACCCTGGTAAAATAAATCATTAGGCCAACATCCCTGGGAACTGATTACAGGAGAGAGAAGACAAACAGAGCACTGCTCAGCCTCTTCACACAATGACAGGATTCATTCCTCGATGCCCAGATGTAACCCCTCTGCATTCTGTGGACTTTGGAGGGAAAGGAAGCCTTCCATTTTTCTTCAATGGCTCTTTTGCCACTGTTTGCGTTGGCTGTTGGTGTCTCCCCAGCTGGGGCTGGACATTCATGTTATCAGAGAACTGAACGTCTCAGCCCCTGTGTGTGAGCTCCATTGTCTGAATTGGGCTGCTGGGTAGCGTGCTGTCCTACTGGTGTTTATTGCTGTTTGGGTAACAGAAAGAAACCTGGTACTTTTGTTCTGTTCAAACACTCATTCTATTCATGCCCACTGTTTATACCAGAGGAAAAATGTTCTCACAGGGCGACCAATAATTTAGAAAATATTTCAACCGGAGGTTGAATAGTTTCTATTGGTGTCTTTATTAGGGATCTCGACTGATGGATACAATGAGATTTTGTCTTAAAGTATTCTCTGCTGTAAATCTGGTTTGTTGTAAGCCAAATGTTGTTCCCTGTGTACAGAATAAAAATCATTATCAATACAAGACAAAGGCCTGTAATAGGTATCATATTTATTCCCAATGTCTCACACAATATGATGAAATAAAAAGTTATAAAGAGTACAAATCTGCAGTTTTGATTTTGGAAGGCAATCTAATTTTTAAAACCATGAGATACAATATACCTGTGTGAAAATGAAACTAGAAAACTTGATGAGTCTGCTAGAGAAAGGGAGAGGAGGTTGTAGAAAAGCGGTAGAAGAGGTGATGCTAATCAAGATTCATTGTGTACACAAATGGACGTGTCAAATTGTAATGCCCTTGTGTAATTATTTGAAAACAACAATAAGTATATATAGTCTAAAACCAGCAGACACCATTACAGATATTTTTAATATGCTGCAAATCATTATAATCAAATTAGAGTCCTGAATTAGGGAATCTGCAACAGAGATTTCAGTGATATTAGATATCTCTATATCTGAAGGTTGGGAAATTTTCTTTCTCCGTGTTTGATGATATTAAATCATTACTATAAAAAAAAAAGGACATAACTGCTAGAAATGTTATTGCTGGTCAATTGTGGGTTGTAAGTCCTCAGTGTCAGATGTACAGAAGTAACAATTTTACTTATCTAGGAATTTATTTAATGTTGATTTCCGGCCCTCATGATCTGGCTTGTACGTGGAATTTCCCCAGTCAAGACTGTGGAGAGCTGAAACAAAGCTTTGAAAACAGTTGTCGCGTGTGGTCCTTTAGTCTTCTCAGGCTGTATCCCCTGAAGCACTGGTCCTGTGATCTCATCATTGTTCCGCATCAGTGCTCTCATGGATACTAGCAAGGCCCTCTAGGGGGCACAGGGGTCATGTGGTTGCTTCTGGGCCATGCTGTCAGTGGGAGGATCCCTCAGCTACTCCAAGGCCCGCCAGCCTATCTTCAGACCACTTTCACATGCAGAAGAGAATGTCTCAGGATGTGGAGAGACTATGAACTCCCCCCTCTCAATGTCTACACTGCTTTGTGTTTTGTTGTTGTTTCACTTTGTTTTACTTTCAGTTGCTCCATCCAAACTAGATCCAGGATGGCAGAAGGTCTAGAATCTTCTCTTTTTGTTGGTAGTGTTGTAGGTATATATTCTCAGGTCTTGTATCCCTACAGGGACTATGCTAAGGAAGAAAGTTAGAGCCCCCTATTCTCAGATACTGCAACCCTATGTGAAGTTTATCTGTCACTCTTCCCTAGGTTTTGCCTTTTGGAGAAGACAGGCCTGGGATTCACCTGTGTCGGTGGTGCACAGTGTTTCTATTGCACGGCTTCTTCCTCTTTTTCTCAATAAAGGCCTTTACTAGAATCCTGAATATTGTTCTAAAGCACCATATATTGAAATCTGAATGCCAGGAATTAATCATTTGTCCTCTGATTTAGTGCTGTTATGGAATTCTGAAGAAATACATAACTGACAAGAAGGAAAAGGTCAAGGGGTACAACAAGGAGAAAATTACAAAAGGGTCTCTTAGAAAATTATTTCTATAATAATTTTTGATTTTGTTATTTTGCTTTAAATTTATTACATATAACATCCGGAACTGTAAGAATAATATCCCCAATATACTATCATGTTCTTGTCTTTTCAGTATAGGAACACCTAGGCAGGGCCCAGGGAGACACTGAAAATTAGACTAGACAGAAGTACTTTAAGGTAACTAGAAAGAGGCAATCCATTTATCTCAGCTTTAAGTGATGACTCAATGATAGTGTTAATGACATATATTATAGACCAAGTGGTGTTTTCAGTTGAGAAGTCAGGCTAGATAGTTTGGAGAATTTTCAAGACAATCCAGGTATAGTAAGACTGACTCAGTCTTTGCTGTTCTGAGCAAGTAAGACTGAAAAAGAAGGTGTGGGCATATATGTGTACTTTAATAAACTGTAATTTTCTAAAATAAAATTGGCCATATTTCTATATTGGTCCTAGTTCTCTAAAATGGAATGAGCTTTTCTAGCCTGTGAAATCCCTTATAGCTTCCCTTTTCTGCTACATGTTTTCAACCTTCTAATGGACTATGCTCCAATGATGGCTAATAGATAGGCCATTTAGTAGACTTGGAGATGTGATATGTAAATAACTACAGTTCTGTTTGATGTGAATTGTCTCTCTTAAAATTCTCTCTGATATAGTTCAGTTCTCTTCACTGATTCTGATGACAGTTATTACAGCTGTGGTTACCTGGGACTGAGTAAATGAATTCTGAAGCACTTTCACCCTCCAAGGTGGCCTAAAGAGATTTAAGCTAGTTTAAAAAGCAGTGTTCTCATATCAAAAAATGAAGAGACAAAATGGGGTGAGCTGAAGACCTAGACTTCACCTTGCACCACTAAACAATTAGTGGTTAATCCAAGATTACAAAACTACTTACTGGTTTTGAGGTTGGCATTAAATGGTGTTGCTCACCTCTATTTTCTATTCTTCTCTGAAATCAACCTGCACAAGCAAACTTCATGTAAGCTATTTCCAGAAACTAGGTTAAAATTTTTCCTAAAAAAAGAAAAAGACAGATTCTAAAATATAAGCTAGGAATCAAATAAAAATTTCTGTATTTATAAATAAATGTTAGTAAGAATTTACTTTTTGTATTCATTCCTCGATATATCATGAGGATGCAATAAACCAAGAATTGTTTCCTGCTTGCTGCAAGCAGGTCTATTTTTTTAAAAGACTATATATCCCTATAAAAACAGACACACGCAGATATTCAGAAACAGATGAAGCACAAAGGAGGCTAATGACTCAACAAACGTTTTTGACACTTAACAGTGGGTTGACTTGGTTTTAGTTCCTGGCATGGGCAAAGGTTCAAGTTGGATCTCATTCTATTCAAACTGGTTTTCCCACCATCTTTAGTTACATCGTGACAGTACGCCCACTACTCTGCCTCAAATACCAAACACTTTGCCAATACGTTTATTGGATTAAAGGAATGAGACTTCAAGCAAACAGGTTTTAAACCTCCAAACAGTACATATCTGGTGTTTTCTTTTATTCTTTTATTGGCTTTTTTACTCATGAGGTGTTAATGTCAGACAAGATCACATGTATTTGCTGCCAGTTATTTTCATAGAAGAAGAATCTGCAAAGGGCAACTATATGCATTTAACTACAAATTCTATTTCTAAGTAGGTCCAAATAGCTGTAAAAACCCATCAGATCTTTTGAGCATTATTTTATGCAACAAATCAAGCTTTTGTTCTTCAAAGTGGATTGCAATTCTGAAAACTGACACAGTAAATTGAGAGGATGGGTGTGGTAGGGAAAGATAGTTGAGAATTATAAAAGGGGTGAAATTGATCATGATGTATTGTACTTAAAAAATGACATGCGAATAGAAAAATCCTTTGTACAACTGCTTAAAGATGATTTTTTTTAAAGTCTTAAAATTGGCAGAATTGAAGAAATGACACCATTTTCTGGACAAAAAAAAGAAAATATAAGTTGGATCATTTTGTCTAAGAGGGATTCCAAGATCCTTCGACTCAGCAGGCTCTAATGCTCATCGATTTAAAACCATCTATTATTCTTCTCTCCGTAGCAGGTGTTATCTATAAGCTTTTTTTAAACTTCATGAAGCAAACTGGGTTTGTTTCTATTATCCCAGGCTTCTATGCTCAGTTCTTTTATTTTTTTGCCAGTCCTGGGGCTTCAGTTCAGGACCTGGGCACTGCCCCTTGAGCTTCTTTTGCTCAAGGCTACCACTTGAGCCACAGTGCCACTTCTGGCTTTTTCTGTGTATGTGGTAATGAGGAATCAAACCCAGGGCTTAATGAATGCAAGGCAAGCCTCTACCACTAAACCTCTACCACTAAGCCACATTCCCAGCCCTCAGTTCTTGATTATTAGAAATATAGTACATTTTTCCTTACATGGGAAAAGGAAAACTATGGCTGATATTAAAATATGGGGGAGATATTCATTTTTGCTCTCCCACATACATCACTTCCAACTCTACCCCCAGTTTTCTATTTGACCTGGACTATCCATTCAAAATGCAAGAATGTAGATTCTCACTTCCAGCACCAATGAACTCAAATGAACTATGGTTCTTTTTTCTTACAGGAGTAGCTTACAACCTCTTGGAACACAATCTACACTTCAGTAAGTTATTCACAATGAATCTCAGGGCAAAATCAAAGGCCTAACTATGATCACACGCACAAAAAAATGCAGAGTCGAAACAAGAACAGTCAATCTCTTAAATATTTCTGATAGCTTATCATAAAATACTATACTTAGTAATATGAATCTAGTAAAGAAAACATGAGATGTAGGATTCAATCAATGGCAATTATAGCTATTTTCTGTGTGTGGTCGTAGAAGGCAAAGGACAAGATTCTGCTAGTAGCATGTCATTTCCTACCCAGCTATGCCAAAAGGTCATGTGAGTTTTTGTTGGTACAAGACTATGAAGCTAGTCCAACAAAGAGCTTTATTTTAAGAATTAGGATCAATTATATAAAGATGTTCTGTTCTAAATAAGCATCCTAGAGATTACAATATTGTGTAAAAGTGCTATCGCATGAACTGAGGCCTAGCAACCTTTGGAATAATTGAATAAACAATACCATTGGACTATCAATGATCCATAGCTGTCATGAAAGGTTTTCTCAAAATGAGTGTCAAGGAAGGTGCACAGGAAAATTCAATCATACCTTCCCTACCTTAATTCTAAAGTACATATTCCCATCATGGCCTTCCCACTCCCTTTTCAGTGTTTTTGAATAGGAATGTAAAAATCAATAAGACAGCACAGTTATTTAATGAGCTAAGTGCAAAATATGTTTAGTGAAAAGAAAATCTATTGGATGCTTCTTTTTGTGCCAGTACTGAGGCTTGATTGCAGGGCCCTGGTGCCCTGGTTTGGCTTTTTCACTCAAGGATGGTGTTCTGCCATTTGAACTAAGCCTCCAGTTCTGACTTTTTGATGGTTGATTGGAAATAAGAATTCTTGGATTTGTATGTCTTTGAGCCTACATCCTCAGATCTCGGCCTCTCAAGTATCTGAAATTATAGATGTGAGCTATTGGTAGTGTCCAGCTATTTGGATACTTTTAAGCATACTTCTAATCAGCAAGAATCCTGGAAAGAGGATCAAAACAATAAGTGGAAAGTTTAAGAAAAGCATGCCACATTTTGTTTCCCAGAATGAAAGAATCATCAATGTAGATGGAATCATTTATTAAATACAAAGATTTAAAATTTCAAGTTCTTATTAAATCCAGGGAAATTCTTCTCATGTTATGTAGATGAAAATGGAAAGTTGTATTGTTATTTGAAATGAGTTAGCTATTCGATACCAAATATCTGGACTGGATGGATGAGATCTCAAATCTTGCCTGGGTATCCAAGTAAGTAATTTTTCTTACCTGCTGAAGTATATACTCAGGTTTTCTTATTTCTGGATGACCAGAAAACTTTTAAAAAAGAGAGAGAATCTTACTTCTTCCATTTCAGGTAGAAGAAAAAAGGAATTGAGGATTATGAACAGATAATTAGTTTCATCATTATTAGCTGTCACTTTTAGTATAACTGCTCCATAGCCACTCCAGCTTTCTTTGCACTAGTTTTAAAATAAAATATCTTTTTTCATTTATTTTCTTTTAACCTATTTGTTTCTTCACATTTACATTGTGTCTTTTTTCTTTTACTTCTTTTACTAGGTATGGGGGATTAAACCCAGCGCCATGTTCATACTAAGCAAGTACTCTAGGAGCAAAATGAAGTAGATTTTATTTTTTATTGGCAGCATGTATCTGGGCCTTCTCTATTCACTATGACACTTTGATTTTTTGTGCTACCACTAGTGCTTAAACTCAGAGATTGGGTGCTATCACTGAGTTTTTTTATTCAAGGCTGGTGCTCTATCACTTAAGCCACACCACTTCACAGCTTTTTGCTGGCTAATTGTAGGTAAGAATGTCAGGGACTTTCCTCTCCAGGTTGGACAGGAATCTTGATCCTCAGCTCTCAGTCTCATGAGTAGCTGGGATTACAGCTGTAATGTGTATATACTATTTATATTTAATATTATTATTAATATGGCTGAGTTTAAATATATCATTTTGTTTGTTTTGGGTATCAATAATTGTATTATTTAGCTATTTTTCACATATATTTTTACACCAAAAGTAATTACCCTTCAATGTTCTTAAGAAATGTGAATACTTTTCTGAATATTCCAGAATACAAATGCTTTTTTCAAGGTTTTTTTTTTCATAGATTTTCAACTAAGCATGGTAATACAAACATACTTACTTACTTCATATATTCTATTGAGTCTTCAAAAACAGCAGAGACTTTTTGAACTCTTTAATTTAAAATAAGTATAGATTCACATGTCTTTGTAAGAGATAAGGCAAAAATCTTATGTATGTTTTAGCCAATTTCCCTCAATAAAGACATTTTATGTAATTCAGATCGGGTTGGGTGAAACTAGTTGTCTCTCAAATTTTTTTTGTTTAATTCAAGGAAAACCAGCTTATGAGCTTTATTTTGTAAGAATAGAAGTGAGCACAGGAAGGAGGAAGTAAGGATGAACAAATGCAGTCACTATATTCAATGTACACTATGTAAAAAGTGAACTATGTCGTTTGGGGTAGCAATGGGAGGGGGGAAATAGGGATAACAAAGAAAAGATTGACATTAACCAAACATTATTGCACTCATAGCCTGACTTATGGCATTGTAACCCCTTTATACAACTTAGCAATAACAATAAAAAATTAAAGAAAGAATAGAAAGAAGCTTCAAAGCTTGAAATATCAAAGAGATATTTGGAAGGCAGGCGCCGGTGGCTCACGCCTGTAATCCTAGCTAATCAAGAGGCTGAGGTCTGAGGATCGCGGCTCAAAGCCAGCCCGGGCAGGAAAGTCCATGAAACTCTTATCTCCAATAAACCACTAGAAAACCAGAAGTGGCGCTGTAGCTCAAATGGTAGAGCACTTGCCTTGAGCTGAAGAGCTGAGGGACAGTGCTCAGGCCTAGAGTTCATCAAACCCCACAACTGACCAAAAAAAAAAAAGAGATTTGGATAAATATTATCAAATTACTCTTCAAAACTTTTATATCAATGCACATTCCCATAAATAATATGAGAGATGACTTAAATGTAATTAAGTCTAGGTATCTTGACATCTAAGGATACTTGCTTGCATTTGAACCTGAGACTCTGGATCAAACACATAAGTATGTATATATTAGGGAAAAGTCCTTAAAACCACTTTTGGACATGTAAGTCTATTTTCACTATCTATTTACAAATCATATTACTCACGATATTAGTGATAGCTGTCTAATTTTCATTTTCAGTTTACTTTGGAGGAAGCACTGGGAGTGAGGAGTTATTCTAGTATACTGTTAGTGGCAGCCTTCCAGTTGTGTAAATTGCTAGCTTAATTAAGAAAAAATATAGGCCTGTAACCCTACTCAGGAGGCTGAGATCTGAAGATCACAGTTCAAAGCTAACCTGGTTAAAAAAAATAAAAGTAATGGACAAGAACATTGTTTTTGCTAAGAAACTGGTGGGTCTGCATGTGTCTGAATTCATACATGTAAAATGTGTCCAAATTTTCCATTAACTTAGGAATCGCAATTGAAATTTCTGACCTTTATCTGGCACCAGGAGGGAAACTAGCTGGCTATTGTGTGACCACAGCTGACTTCTACCCAGGAAGTAATCCTTGATGGTTTCCAATCCCGACTCTCCATTCTTTAAAAAAACAAAACAAAAAAAAAAGAAAGAAAAGCAGAAATATTCTCCAGTAGAATTTCTCTTCTTTTCCTTAATAGCCAAATATATGAATGTTTCACCTATCATCTAATTTTCCAGATCTAGGTGATGGAGCAGTAGATTTTTTTCTTTTCCTACACAATGTTATTTTTCCATAAACTCTTTTTCAGTGAGTGGAAAAATAAAACCTTCCAAATCCAGTAAATGCTTTATAATGTCAGCACATGGCAAATCCAACCAAACCAGACAGTTCTATTGACCACAACTCTTCAGCCTTTGTTTCTATCTCATTAAATATTTTATCCTGGTAATCTTTGATGTAAAGTAACATGTTTGAAAAGAAAAGTCTGGTACATATTTCAGAATCATACTGCCAAAAAATAAAATGAGTCACACATTTAGTATAATCGTGCCATCTCAACTCAAGTATAACTTACTCTGAAAGTGACTGAATGGGGTATTCCATTTCTGTTGCGAACCACAGTGTCCTTCGTTCACATATTCTAGTATAAATGACTACTAACAGTAAATAAATTCTATATTCTAAAGAATGTCAAAAGGCTCTCCGGGTTGTAAACAATAAGCTATGGAAAGGAAATGAAAAATGAAGCAAAGCCAAAACTCTTACTACAGCTTTGTTTTGTTAAGTTCTGTGCTTGTAAGATATTGTCAGCCACGATGAAATGTGACTTATTAACTGTTATCATTTAATAACACAGGATGTAAAAATAAAACAAGTCACCCCAGATGCTGAGGTAAGAACCAACTGAAGGGGAAGTTATTTTCACATTTACATAATAAGCAGTGTTGAAAACTTTCTGATATTCAAGGTTATTTTTCAAAAAAAAGTAATATAGGTTCAACCCCTTTGAGCATAGAAGTATATCTGCTTGTAGTTTAAGCCAACATCTAACATAAATTCAAGCTGTCCTCTAGATGCACAAATCTAACCCTCTCACTGTCTTTTACTATAAATAATATCAGGACCATTTGAAGTATACATGCATTATGAGTTTTAAAACAACCCAGGTAATCAATAAAAGTAAAAACAATGATCATGATGAAAGCTTACTATATGAACATAAGGTCTTTTCACTCCCAAATTTCTCTGCTTCTGTTTTCACAGTTTCTGAGTGGGAGAATGTACTAAAATCGCCCACTTTACAGTTCACTTTCCAAAGCGGCCCAGGAGTTGAGGGATTCTATTTATGCACAGAGAAACAATAGTAGTTAAAATACTTTTTCAGACTGTCATCAGGACTTACTCTTATTCTTTAATCTTTCCTCAAAATAAGCAATTTCACAAAAGGTTTCCCAAGTACTACACATTATGCTTTGAGACATGTTTATCTCATTAAGGCTGTGAAATATAATTTTTTTAGGTGGATAGAAAATGTCACTCCTGAGAAAGCTTTCAATCTTAAAATCTTAAAAATTACTTTTATGGGAGAAAGAGTCCAGGTGTCATGGCACCGTTTGGCTGCATAATCCTGCTAAGCGAACACCAGGCCTAAGCTTTTACATAAGACTTTGATGGTGAGAATCTGCTTGATTTCATAATGAGCTGTTAGTTTATGAATTTATAACTGGAGGCTAACTACTTTTGACAAGTGGTATGCTCAAACTTTACTGGGCTAGAGGTTCGTTTTATTCTGAGAAGAATAGGAACAAAGTGCACGGAATGAGAAAGGATGGAGAAAGAGATGTAGGAAATAAAGTTAGCTTTTTATTGCTGGAAGAACCCACTCTCAATTGTAATTGTGAGGAAATAATTCTTCTAACAACCGACAGAAGTACCAGTAAAATGGCTGCTCAAACTGTCTCAAATGTATTATAGTAGCATCCCAACTCTTTCTGGAGGCTTGTTTTGTGCCTACTTTATTATCTACCAATTTACCTACATTTAGTTCCTACAGTGATGTGCATTGTTCTGAATGGATATGTTATTTCTTTAGTCCTTTTATTAATGATTTTTTGATATACTGTGGTCTCATACTGTAATGATTGGGAGTAAGTTTAACCTAATGAAATCTATGCACTTCAGTGATCTATTTGTTGACATTGTATTTTCTTTAGCCTCTTAAATGCTATTGAATATAACATCAATTAGTGCAGTAAAATAGGGCTTATTGTGAATAATGGATAAGAGTTCAGGTTCTAATAAGAAAATGTTAGGGTTTCATCCCATTATTTCCATCTAATATAGGGTTCTTAGGCAAAATGCATCCCAATAACCTGCTTTTTGTATGAAAATGAGTTTAGTAATGAGTTAGTAAAACTCTCTGGGTTTAGAGTCAATGATAAATGAATTCTTCCATAAATAGTACATAGGATAAAGTGTGAAATAAAATAGACAATGAATGCATCACACACACACACACACACACACACACACACACACACACACACACACAATAAATAGGATTGCAAATGTGCTCTGTAAGGAAAAATATATACAGAGTCCACACTTTGTTTAAAGTGAACTCTCAGAAGTATGATGCAAACTTTAAGATCAGACAATAAGCACCTTAGATCCAGTTACTGAATTTGTACTTTCTGAGCTCAGGACACAAACTAGAGGGCACAGAGCACTAGCCCACTCTAATTCTGATAATGAGTCTAAGTACAATCTAATAGCCATAAGGCATCAGATAAACATGATATTGTTGACATCAGTCACAATTAATTAATTAAGTTGAATATTAAAGCAAGGTTGCATACTGAGGAGAATTCTTGCCCTTAGACTTTTATCAATTTAATTTCCTAAAACAAATGGCCCAATTTTTGAAGCTGTTCCTTATAGGCTGACTTAATAAAACAGATCATTCAGAAACTTCCCTTCTAGGATTATTATGATATGGCTTTTGGGAGAAACTAAAGGATCAATATTCTATTTTTTAAATGTATAACTTAGAGTTTACAAGTCATGTGTGAAGTGATGTAACTATTCTTTGAAGCATTAGACTCAATGTTCAAGTGTCACTCAGTGGGTACCTGAAATTTATGATGTAGGGTCCAAGTAGAGCAGTCACTTTTGTGTAGCAGTGGGTCATTCCTTTGTTATCCTTTGTTTGTTTATGGCTATCCAACAATGCTGTAACCTAACCTTTGACCTTTACTCCTGAAGGTCAGCAGAACACATCAAAAGATAATAAACATGAGGTTAATAAATCTGGTTGAAATTTTGATGGAAAAGTGGCATTTGAAAACAACTGTTTAAAATAAAAGTTTGTAAAGGATGCCTGGGCTTTCATAGTCTATTCTTTCCTTTTTCTCCTTTCCCACCCATTATCATGATTTGCCTATAAATAACTCCCCAGATGCAGAGGCTAAAACTGCCAGTCAGCCTGACAGTGTTTTTTATGAGTTCCTGGATGAGTGCCCTCCTCTTTTACTCTGGTTAGGAAAATGTGTCCAGCATGCCTTCAACCTTGTATTTCAGCATTAACCCTCTATCCCCAGGACATTCTAGTCTAGTCTAACATATACAAAGACATAGATGCTAATTGACTGATACAAAGAAGTTATGTAAGATGTTGATATTAGCATCAAGAAATGTCTTTAATTTCAATCACATCCTGAGATATCATTCTCCAAAATGATGGCAAGACAACTCAAAGGAGGTGAAAGAGTCCATCTTAATCTACTTCTAGGTTCACCTCTGAAAATTGATGTAGGATCCCAATGACGTGTACTCCATTTTGAAAACCCAAGATCAATATTATCTTATTCCTTTTCTACATTGCTTCCTAGTACACAAAGGAAGTCGCTGGACTTGAACATCTCCTCCCAAGACTAAAAGTAGAGAATGAACCAGCTACGCTGATCACTGTTATAGGATTTTAAGCAAATGAGGTTTTCATTTGTAATCATCATCATCATCATATTAAACTCAAATCCTCATCTCTAATTTTAAAAAGTCTGACTCACATGGTTAAATCATTGTGTTCCTGGGACTGGTTAGTCTTACTGCCCAGCATTTATAAGATTGCACTGTTGGAGATACGGCTGGTCCCAAAAGTTTTTCTGAAATAGTTCTGTGATTAAAATAAGAAACAATTGAAAAGAAGTAGCTTTCCTAAACTGGGCTCTACTGACTCACATCTGTAATCCTAGCTATTCAGAAAGCTGAGGTCTGAGGATGGCAGCTGGAAGCCAGACTGAGCAGACAAATTCATGAGACTTTTATCTCCAGTTAACTACAAAAAGGCTGGAAATAGAGCTGTGGCTCATATGATAGAGAACTAGTCTTTATTTAAAAAGCTAAGAGACAGCAACCAGATTCTAGAGTTCAAGTCCCAGTATCAGACCAAAAAAAAAACAGAGAGAAAGAAAGAAATTTTTTCCAAACACCAGTTAAGAGAGAATATGGAATACTAGTCCATGGATTATAGCACTGGCGTCAAAGATATGCAAACTGTGTATTCTTAGAAGAGGGCCAAGTGCTGGCTTAATTCCCTACTACTGCCATCCTAATATTCTTAATAACTGTATGTGAACTTGTGCCATGCAAATGAGTCAATCAGACAACATAACATGTGCATCATCAGAGACACACCCAGTATACCTAGTGCTATAATTTGTCTTCACCCCATTCACCCCATGGTCCATGAGCATAGCATTCTGGTGGACTCATCCCATGTGGGAGGTTACTGAGATTCAAAGCCAATATATGGTAAATATGCTAAATCTGTAACAGAATTAGTAGGGAAGGGAGGATTATCTGATATATCCAACAGGCCATACATTCATTATAAATGAGAATTTGTTTGCCATGTAAATGGAAAGCAATGGAGTTCTAAGAAACATGAACCCACAAGAAACAACATCATTGTCCTTCTTACATTATATCACTTGCATTAGCCAACCATAAGGTAAAGGTAGATTGTTGGTAAAAGGTATGTGCCTTGAGAAGTGAGATCAAAACAACTGGGCCAGGTCCCAATGGCTCACACCTGTAATCTTGGCTACTTAGGAGGTTGAGATCTGAAGGTTATGGTTTGAAGTCAGCCCAGGCAGGAAAGTCCATGAAACTCTTATCTCCAAATAATCCAGAAAATTGGAAGTGGCTCAAAGTGGTAGAGTACTAGCCTTGAATGAAAGAGCTCAGTGACAGCACCCAGGCCCTGAGTTCAAGCCCACTACTGATTGACAAAAAGAAAAGGAAATAAAAAACACCAGCTGGGTCATATTCTTCATATTCTTCTACATGTCCATCGTTATCATTAGAACAAAATATCTATGTATGAGTATATATTTGAATTGTGGAATTTTTATGCTTCTACAATGAGTTAAAGGCTTTTATTTGCATTCAAGACAGGCATTTTGCAAAATATAAAGATAAGTGAGGAAAGTCATGCTAATATTCTACAATTTTATTTTTTCTTTATTTAGGATGACATTATAATTACAAATAAAAATCCTTGACAAGTCGAGACAAACAGTCAGAAAGAAAGAAGAAAAACTTTATAGTTTAATGCCCCTAAGGACATATTCCTTTCTGTTTCTTGAATAAAAGAGTCTGCGTTTTCATTTTGTTCTGAATCCAGAAATGATGTAGCTTGAGCAGCTGTCTGCTCCTTGACCTTGCTAGAGTCATTAGCAAGTGGAGTTTGAGAAGAAGAGGGGGAGGCACTGAGAAACACTTCAAGCCCTCTCACCCCAAGGTCCCACAGACTCTCTTCCTTATTCGTTAATAAAGCTCTGTTCTGCCTTATTTTGAAATTCTATCAACAATATTAGTTCCTATTGGTTTTCTAACCAGAGATGATATTTTTCCATGTATGCCTTGCTTTTTGATAAACTTAAATCATCCTTGCCATTGTCACTTCCTATGCAGCAAGTTAAGAGATTTTATTCAACCCTAAACCATTTCCTCTTCCATTTTTTCCATTTTTAATCTCATAATTTGAAGCCACTAAAAATACTTTCCATGTATCCCACAGAGTTTGATTCTCACCCATTTCCTTTTTTCTCATGCCCTGATTTCTTTCTCATTTATTGCAAAGTGCACAGAATTGTAGTGAGGACCAAGGACTTTGCAAATATTCTGTTGGTTCATATTTCAAGAAGAAAGAATTGAGTGATATTATGGCTCTTTAAAGTTCTCCTAAGAGACCATAAACAACTAACCAAGAGCTCAGTAATATTTTACCTCTGCCTTCACCTCAAAACCTCAGCCTGGGCTTTTAAGTTGCTTTAATCCCTTCTCACACACTATCACATTT
This sequence comes from Dipodomys spectabilis, assembly GCF_019054845.1. Taxonomy (NCBI): domain Eukaryota; kingdom Metazoa; phylum Chordata; class Mammalia; order Rodentia; family Heteromyidae; genus Dipodomys; species Dipodomys spectabilis. The sequence continues at coordinate 21,563,990 of NW_024870678.1, read as the reverse complement.
ACAGCCCTAGCATCATAAAATACGGAGGTCAAAATCCGATTTATTTTTATCTGTTTTCTAAAAGACTTTTAAAAATTCAGGGCAATCATACCTGGCCCCTGCATACATACCTTCACCCAAATTCCTGCCTCACTCAGCTTTTCAGTAATACCAAACTATTCATAACCTTTAAGTAGGTTTTTGTTTTTCAGTCTTCTTTACTTTTTCTCATTTATCTTCTCCAGAGAATCTTTTATTTGGTCTTTTTTACATTTGTAGTTGCCTTTCAAGCATTCAGTTTCAGTTCAGGCATTTCCTTGCCTGGAATCCTGCATGGATATCAAGGTGCATGTAGTAAGGGCCCATACTACTCTGACTATTGCTGTATATCAGTGAGCCATGCTGAACTAATCTGTGGCAGTATGTCACCTTCCCCTAACTCTACTGTGATGTCCTTGAGTCAAGGAATGGAACTTTTTACTTGCTGTGAGTTATATAATCTTGGATACACCATAGTTACTCAGCATATATTTTTTGGTTGAATTAAAATAAACTGAATTATGTATGCTCTGACTTAATATGTGATCTCTCTTTTTGATGCTATGTGGTCCTAACTTACAAAATGAAATGCACACACACACACACACACACACACACAATGTAACCAAGGATAAGATACTTAAGTCAGAGGTAGAGGAAACATCAGAAATGTTTGCTGTATCTGTTTGGGGAATCTTGTCTCAAGAATATTCCAGGAAGACTCAATAAATTTCCCAGGGTTTCAAGAGTTTGGTTACTAGCTCAGATAAAGGTTAGCCATTTAAAGAGCAGTTTGGGGATTCTCTTCAGGAGGTTTAGGAAGGATCTTCATTTCTTAGTACTTTCCAATCCATTTCATTCTTGGGAAAGCTGACTGAGCTGTCATTTCCGTCAATGTCCTGTGTCAATTACAAGATTGACGTCTGTACTTTTAGACTAGAACAAGTACATTGGATTCCAAGAAACATCTTGCAGGTTTTTCACGTTTTTCACTGTCATCTCCTTGTGTAAGAGTCACTTTGATCTTGTGACAAGCATACAGATGCAGACAGGACAGTAGCTCACTGGTGGTGATGAAGGGCAGCCCCAATGGTCAGTATGGAGACTGGTCATTCATCTATGGGCCTAAGACACTCAGCCTGAAGAACAAGGCCTGGACCAGGAACTAGGCACATGGCTTTTCATCAAAGTTCTTCAGGCAGCTCTGTTTTGAGATCCAAGGTTCTCTAACTTTTCTCTGTCTCTCTATTGACTATTTCTACGACTCAAAACAGACAATGTCTATCTAACATTTCAGCTTATTTTGAAAGTAAAAAGTAGTAATCATTTGCCTACTATATATATATATATATATATATATATAATCAAATATATATTTGTCAAATATATGGAGAGATAGTCAATCATGGAGCTTGAACTCAGGGGCTTGGGCTCTGTCCCTGAGCTTTTTCTTTTTAAGGCTAGCACTGTACCAATTTGAGCCATAGCTTTACTTCTGGTTTTCTGGTGGTTAATTGGAGATTAGAGTCTCATGGACTTTCTTATGCAGGCTAGCACTGAACCATGATCCTCAGATCTCAGCCTCTTGAATCGCTAAGATTACAGGCATGAGCCACCAGCACCCAGCTTGTCCGTTATATTGAGAGCTCATTGTTTACATGTCTTGGAGTTAGCAGTTGAGCCAATGAAAGAACTGTGTTAGATGGGAAGAAGTATCTAATAATCAGAGTTACACTAAGCACTGTTTGTTTCCAAGGTGCTGATTCAGACTTTTAAAAAAAAGAAAAACTCAGAGCCTGTCTCTGAGCATTTTTTTGCTTAAGGCTGGTGCTACCACTTGAGCCACAGCTCTACTTCCAGCTTTTTGGTGGTTAATTTTGGTAGTAATTTCCTTCCCCAGGCTAGCTTCAAACAGTGATTTTTTTTAGAACTTGGCCTCCTAAATAGCTAGGCTTATAGGCTGATTCCAGACCTATTCTTAATCAAAGAAATCTTTTAGGATCTAGAATGGTTTTCATCCAAAGATGATATTCTAAAAGCTGAGCAGTTGGGGTGAAGAGACTCCTGTCTGTGCTTGATATACAGATGACCTCTTCTGCCCTGTTTTGGGGTTTAAAGAGGCAAAAGTGTCCCACAATGGATCATGAGACCTATCCTACTGCTGGGCAGATTGTATTGGGCTCCTCCTAAGGATTGCACTCAGTTCCATTTCTTGTGGCCTATAGCATTGTGCCTAAGGTAGCAACTAGGGCAGCAATGATTTCCTGCTTGTAAGATTACCAAACTAGCTGTGCTCTCTGCACTGTCAGTGAGCCAAGATGGTAAAAGAGTCAATTGTTTTTTTTTCTTTTTATTTCTTATTTTTAATGCTCCTTCGAGGCTCCAGACTCACTGGAGACATCCTGACACAGAATGCCTTGTCCAGCACAATGTGATGCCCTTTACCTAGCGAAAGGGTGAGTCTCATAAAGGTGCTGTCTTCCCTCCCAGAACAAACAACGGAAATGCATCAGGAGAGCTCAGCTGCAGACAGAACGCACCTCGGAGCAGGAGCCACCCTGGGATTCCTCAGATGAAAGCCAATTTCAATGAACATTGTGTTTCGAAGCCTGCTTCCTCTTGCTCTGTAAGTGCTGCAGAAGGACCATCCCACTTGCGTCTGCTGACACAAAAGAATGCTGTGGCTGGGAGATCTTATCACATCTTCCTGTGCCACAGCAACAGAGCTCCAGTTGTGTCTTGCAGAATTGCTCATTGTTTCACAGGACGACTGGCTCCTTTGGGTGGGATCTGATGGCATCTCATAGAGTTGAAGGTAGGTGGTACTGGGAAGTCAGCCAGCCACGTGACTCGGTTTACTGGCTTCGCGGAAGTCAGACAGAAGAACACACTTCACCCAGACTTCTGAGTGGCAAATAGATCTCCATTTAAAGTGGTGTGTTTTAAATGTATATTTATTTAAGTATGCATAAACTGTCTATGCAATTATACAAGTAGAAGAAAGTAATAGAAGTGATACCCTGGATGTAGAGTTTCTCTGTTAGCAAAAGCCACTGCTTCTTTTCTTTTAACCTACCACTAATTTGATTCTCAGAAAACTGAGAAGAATCTAAGCATTTGGAAAGTAGAAATCTAATTATTTATTATCCTCTCTGGAGAATTTAGATGCCTAAATATGAATATTTGGGAATGCAAGCTATATATCTCCAAACAGGTGTTTGCTTCATGAAGATGAACTTTAACTTTTAAATTATCACATTTATGTTTAAAAGCATAACTAATATAACATTGGGCCAAATAAATTTGGCCAACTCTAGATGTGTCCCTTTGCCTAAAAAGTCCATGGCCTTTTCCAGTAAGACAATGTAGATAGTTACCTCTTCAGCTACCCAGAGAGTACGTTCTATTTCCTATTTCTCCACTTCATTGCCTTTTGTAGCAATTCTTATGAGAAGTATACAACTATCAGCAAGACATATCAGGGAATAAATCCAAAGAAACATTTATATGGTTATTTTTTTGGTTATGTGGTACTGAGAAATAGAACCCCGGGCCTTGTGCATGCTAGGCAAGCACTCTACCATTAAACCATATTCCCAGCCTGTAAAGAAATATTTTTAATATCTTTTTCCCATGTTTCCATGTAAAACTTTCTAACATCTCATTTCTCTAAAAATACCTATATACAATTATTTGACTCCAAATTAATTTTTCTTCTCTAATTTGATTAAAGTTCCTAGGATGAATATATCACCAAGATAAGATGTCATCTCTGGAATATACTTACTGAAATGATCACATGCTGTAGTTAGTTATGAATTTAATGGTTTTACCTCAGTGAACTATGAGCACTGTAAGAAAGAGCTATGTCATATTCATCTTTGTATTTCCAGTTTCTAGAACAATATCTTGACATACTGATATGTAGTAAAGAAAAAAAGATGGATAGATGGATAATGGATGGGCGAATGGATAGCTGGATAAAAGTCTGTGCTGCAGTGCCTAACTATTCAGAACTTGATCCAGGCTGCTTTTATAGTTTAAGACATGACCATGCTAACCTTTGGGACCTTTGTGAACCCATTCTTAGATGCACAGAATTCAGAAATTTTCAAGGTCACACAATTTGACTATTTCATTCTACTGAAGATATGATTCAGAGAGAATCTGGTTTATCCATATTCACATATCTAATAAATGAAGCAATAGCTCTTGGTTAAAATCCAGATGTATAATTTTCAGTCGGTCAGTGCCTCTACCCAATCCCTCCCTCCCACCCCTGCCTTGTGCAGCTTTCCATCAGTGCCTCTGGGAGGCTCTGAGGCACCCTGTACAGCAATATCACTCCTGTCTCATCTGGACCAAGAGAGAGAAAACTTGACCAGAGCAAAACTCACGAAAGGAACAATTCTGGGGTTATGAAATCACATGTTGGGGTACTTGAAGAAAGGGAAGAACAAAGGACGCCTTATCTTTATTTAGGTTGATGTCCTTCCAGGTCTCTGAAAAGGCTCCATTCAGACTTCAGTGGCTGATGCCCATCTGCTCCCCAGCTTTCGAGGATAACATCTGGAAACAGTTCTGAACAGTATTACTCCACTGGCGAGGACTGCTGTTTAATGCAAGGAGCCTAGTCTTTAGAATCCCTTTCCAGAGAAATGTATTTTCCTCCAGTAAAAAATGAGGCTGATAGAATGATGTGAACTCTAGATCTGTCTGCTATAAGGAAATAGTGACAACCTGTCCCATATCACTGCCTGCATTTTTGTTTCTCTTAGTTACACTCAATCACAATGCATCCTAATGTTTGCAATTGGCCTACAATAAACAGAATGTTGTTCACAAAGAATTTAACATTTTAGAACAAACTATTAGCTAGATGCTAGTAGCTCATGCCTATAATTCTAGCTACTCAGGAAACTGGAATCTAAGGATTGCTATTCAAAGCCAGCCTGGTCAAGAAAGCCTGAGACTCTTCCAATTTGCTAGCAAAAAGCCTGACATGGATCTATGGTTCAGGTGGTAGAGCGTTACCCTTGAGCACAAAAGCTCAGGAACAGTGCCCAGATCCTGAGTTGGAACCCCAACTCCATCACACACAGACAGAAAAAGAAAAACAAATAGAATCAAACAAAGAAAAAATAAAAGTAATGAAAGACAACTGAAGATGGTGGTGTAACACCTATAATCCCAGTACTTGGGAGGTCAAGGCAGGAGGATTGTAAATTCAAGACCAGCCTAGGCTACACAGTGGGACCTGCTCAATTGTCTTCCGCATTTCACCCAACAAACTAAATAAATAAAAAGAGAAAAAAAAAGCAGCTGGCCTATGTTCCTTGAAGACCTTCCTTCTTGAAGAATCCATCAACATTTTTTTTAACCTCTACAACACTGATACCATGGAATATGTATGTTCGTTCTTACCCTGGGGAAAGTACTTAAAGGAACTATTTCCAGAAACATGTTATTTCTCAATAAATAAATGTTTAACAGTATGAAAATGTATTCACAGTTTGAGTACGTTATTTATCAGTTGCTGTTCTGGACAGTCAAAAATTTAGGTTTGAGATTTTTTTTTAATGTTATATCTTCAAGGAATTTGAATTTGCTTTCAAGTTTTAAAAAATGTGCTGCAAGCAAAAGACGGTATGATCTGTTCTTGCATAGTAATGAGGAGAGAGCCCCAAAATGTGCTCTCTGGGCTGCCTACAAAACTGCTTGTGATAGCAAATAACCACTGTGGTTTCATAACTGACCTTCCTGGAAGTGCAGAATTTCCCAATGTGAGGGACCATACTTTTCCTTTTGTTTCTGGTGTCTGTCTTCTCAGAGAGCATTGAGATGGACTTATATCTCTTACTTTAGAGTCCATGAGTTTTACTCAGAGAATGGTAAGATCATGCTTGTGTGCAAAAGAGTGCTTATGTGCCATTGTGTGCCAGCATGACAAGCTTTGCCACAGCTAGATGGGCAGAATTCACAGCAGAAGCAGCCAAGGACAAAGAAAAGTGCGTGAGAGATAAAGGGGAAAATGTTCTTAAACCAACCCTCCCTTCCTCAAACCAATTTCCTCATGAAGATATTTGTCCACCCAACATGGCTGATGTTTCTAAAAAAACTCCCATTGTTGAATAAAACCTGTCCACCTGTCCATTCTTGCCTCAGACACAGAAGTAAGGAAAGACTAAAATGGGGAAAAAAACATTTTCAGGCAAAAATATTTTACCATTTTTAATGATAAAATTGTTCTTCTTAGTTGACTGGTTAAATTGAACGACTTTTTAAAAAATGATAGATTGGTCCAGGTGGCTCACACCTGTAATTCTAGCTATTCAGGAAGGTGATATCTGAGGATGGCAGCCAAGGCAGGAAAGCCTATGAGACTTTTTTTATTTTTTGTCAGTTGTGGGGCCTGAACTCTGGGCCTGGGCGCTGTCCCTCAGCTCTTCAGCTCAAGGCTAGTGCTCTACCACTTCTGGCTTTTTTTTTCTGCTTATGTGGTGCTGAGAAATTGAACCCAGGGCCTCATGCATGCCAGGCAAGCACCCTACCACTGAGCCACCTTCTCAGCCCTTTATGAGACTTTTTTTTTTCTCCAGTTCACCACCAAAAACTTGGAAGTGAAGGTGTGGCTCAGTCTTGAGCGAAAAGGCTAAGGGACAATGCTCAGGCCTTTCTGAGTTCAAGACCCAGATCCTGAGTTCAAAAAGTAGAATGCCCTTTGCTGAAGTAGTAATGGAATGATAACAAACGTAATTGATTGGTTAAGACTGGGGGTTGGGGAGAAGAGTCCTTTGGCTCTTCAGCTATCTGACAATTGATTCTATCTATGCCACAAGAATCCTTACTCTTCTTGTCTGAAGTTTTAAATCTGAAATATACTTGATTGTTAGAGTTTGTGCATGTTGGGGTGACAATGTAAAAGGACCCCGAGTAGCTGAACAATGGAGGGAGGAGCAGAATGGAAAAAGTTATGGAAACTTTCCACTCATGAACAGCACACACCCTCATGCAAACAAAGCTCTTGGGCTACGACCATAATTTTATTTTTTAAAAAAAAGTGATAAAATACTCACTAAGCCCTGGGAGGGGATGAACAATGGATCTTGAAAATAACAATCCTCCCAAACTCAATCCTCCCAAACTCCATCTCACAGATGGAGCAGTTAGTAAGGAAAGATTTTTGCCCTTTCTATTTCCAAGTGTCTATTTCCTTTCTGGAACCCTGAAGGTTTGAGCTGCTGTCAGAACCAAGGCAGCATGTGTCAGCAGCTGGGGTTCTGTATCCAGCTTTGTCCTCACCACATCGTCCTTCTGCCACTGTGAGCGAGTCAGCTCAGACTGACAGTGATTGACTGGCTTGCCACTCAGGACACCCCAGGCAGCTTCCTTCACTAAGGCTACATCTCTATCTCTGTGGTTTGCTTGGTAACAATGACTGTCACAGAATGAGAGAGGGGGTGGGGGAGAGACAGACAGACAGACAGAGACAGAGAAGAGACAAGATAGAGACAGAAAGAGACACACAGAAAGAGAAAGAGACACACAGAGACACACAGAGACAGAGAGAGACAGAGGGAGACCGAAAGAGAGAAACAAATGCATGGCAGAAGCCACTAGTGAGCTGTTGTCCTGGCCATTCATCATCTCACAGTACTCTGTACTTGAGCACCGAATAGCAAAAACCCTGAAAACATGTTAGCTGTGAACACCTTGTTTCTTGCTTCCTTTTCCAATGTTTCTTAGAACCAGTTTGTCCAAAATAAATTTTAAAAAGCACACTTGTAGATTCTGGGGCTCATGATACTGAAACAAAATTGTCCTTTTGCATAAGATTAAAACACTCAAAAAATCCACTAAAAACCACAGCTGACTTTGAAGAATCAGGCTGTTGATAATAGGATCATTGCATTTTTTTTCTTAAAAATATATGTAACTTTTCTTCTCTAATTGTCTAATTCTCTAATTCTTCTAATTGTCAGGCCCAAGAACATCATGCAGTTTATTTGAGGTCGTATGTTACATGGTACTTGGTGTTTTATGACTTTCAAAGAGTTTTCAGATGATCTCATTGGATCCTCAGATAACCCCACCAGGTTAGGTAGAGTTGATGGATCCTTTATCATCATTTTCCATATGAGGAAAGAGAAGTAAATAAATTGTGTAACAAGCCAAGGTCACCCTGGGCTGTACTGGTGGAACCAGATTCCAATAGAAACATTGAACTTCTAGACCAGGTTTTTGCTTTGTTTACTTCTCTCTCTCTCTTTCACTCTCTGTAACAAAGAAGGCAAACAATTCTATGCATTGAATTATATCACTTTTTGTGGGGAAGGCATATTCTGAGATGATCTTAGGTACTCTCAGATCTTTCGGGGGGTTAAAGTCATGGTTCAGTTTGTAGAGTGCTAACCAATGAGCAAAAGTAACCAAACAAACTGAGTTTAAGTCCTAGTCTTGGACCTAGGGGGAAAAAAAAGACTTCAGAACTGCTAATGTGGTATCTCTTTTTAATCAACAAAATAACGCTGATCAGGGATTTTAACTTTAAATTGTCTGTTTTCAATCTCTGATTTAAGTTCCAGTGAAGCAATTCGTATTGAGTAGGAGATTGTAAGACAGGGGCAAGCAACCCTCATTTTCTAGTAAAATCATCTAGGGATCTTTTAAAGCCTACATGTGCCTAGACTAAAACAAGACCAATTATGTGAAAGTACATTACATGCCCGAATGGAGCTACCATCATGTACAATTTAAGAGAAGCCAAAAGGAAAAAATAAAGATAAAAGAGATGAGGTTCAGGAATTGTAGCATTCCTTCCTTCCGGTAATTGGAGTGTGTCTCCAGGCTGTGAGTCACTGACCCATCATCTTCCCACTCATGAGAAATGTGATCCACTGTGGGGGGAGGGCAAATGAGTGGAGAAGAGGAAAGGCAGGCAAATACAGTCATAATATTCAATGCACATATTTGAAAATGGAACCAGGTAACTTGAAGGGATGGGTGGGGATGAAACAGATGTGGGGAGAATGATGGTGACGTCACGGAGGGGAAGAGGCGACATGGATCAAGGTGCATGTGCACGAAACTTTTATTGACTTGAAACTCTTTTGTACAACTCCTTCCAAATCCAAATCTTCTTAAGTCAACACTCTTCAGATTAAGTATCAGCCAGACTATAGCCATAGTTTGGTGTCCCATGACAATTTTTCTCTATTTGCATTTGCCTTTTTCCTACTGCTTTTTTATTTTCTTCTTTACCAAGAATGTCCTACTTCATAGTCATAATAGTAGTAACATGCTCTTCTGCATCTTCCTTCCTTTCTCTTTCATTTTCTCTCCCTCTGACTCTTATCCCTCCTCTCTTCCTCCTTCCCTTTGCTCTCTTTTTTCAATTTTGTCTGTTTGTAGATTTTACACTGTAACGCATGACTAGACTATGAATAAAATTTGAGATGTTACAGTTTTACATCATCTCTGACTTCATCTAAAAATTGTTTTTCTTAAAAATAGTGAAAAATAAAGAAGGGGAATAAAATTTTATACTAACTGGAAAACACATAGTTCAAAATGTGTAGGTTGCCCACTAAATTAGTAGGTTTCTTATTTTAAGCTACAGATTGCACAAGAAAACCCAGGTCCCCTCTCTACAAGTCAAATATTTAGTGATTGTATTTCTTAGTAATCTCATAAACTACACGAATAATCCATTTTTAGTAGAAGATGCCAAAACAGAAAATCAATATTTAAGGAGAAGAGAATCCCAAATCCTAACAATAGGGTCATATCTTACTATTATTAACACTTAATTATTTCTCACATCAATGGCAGTTTTCAATAAGTCAAGTATGAAATTCAATAAAACACAGTTTTACCTGAAAGAAGGGTAAAGGGAACATTCTAGCACACTATTTTTCTATTTGTCCTTGCACAGCTGAGTTCTGGGGGTGAAGGGGAGGTTTAAGCATCAGCTAATGGAGAGTTGCATTTAAATATCATGGACAAGATCTTTCTGGGAATAACATCTTTCTATGTCTAAAAAGCAATGGCTTAAAAAGCTGGGTGCCGGTGGCTCACGCTTGTAATCCTAGCTACTCAGGAGGCTGAGATCTGAGGACTGTGGTTCAAAGCCAGCCCAGGCAGGAAAGTCTGTGAGACTCTTATCTCCTATAAACCACTAGAAAACTGGAAGTGGTGCTGTGGCTCAAGCGGTAGAGCACTGGCCTTGAGCTGAAGAGCGCAGGGATAGCGTCCAAGCCCAGAGTTCAAGCCCCATGACCGACCAAAAAAAAAAAAAAAAGAAAGCAATGGCTCTATAGTCTCTATGTCTATAGCTGGATAATTAGTGATCATCATTAATCAGTTCTACTCCTGTATTTTTATCACCAACAAAATTACAACAACCTATATTTTTAGTGAATTTTAATTGCAAGCTTAATCTAATATTTATTTATCACTTTCAGGAGCAGTTTGCGGACTGATTAGAGAAATCTAAAATGATACTTCTGAAGATAGAAATAAAACTTCCCACTAGGAATAAAAAGACTTTTCAAAAGTAGAGTGTGGGGTGGGGCGGGTAGGGGATGGCAGTGGTGAGGTTTCTAGGTTTCTTCACCTTTAATGTGGAAATGCGTATTCACGTGGGATGGTTTTAGATTACCTATCAGAAAGTGCAGATCAAGTAACAGATGTATAATTTATGGAACTGATTGCTTCAAGCAGAGAAGCAAAAGAGAAGCTTTTCTAAAAAAAAAATAAGGTTTTGCAACTCAGGTTGTTCTCAAGAGGAAGTGAGCATATGGTAATTATTCTCAATTGAAACCTGGTGATGAAATGTACAACCAAAAGGAAAAAGGAACTCAGAGAAATGTCAGAGACGCAAAAGGCTCCACCACTCTCGCTAGTGTTTTCTCTCCTTTTTTGGGGGGGGAGGGGTAGGAAAGGAGAGAAATGGTTGTTGGTACCTTGGAAAACTATATTGTCTAATGTGACTTGAACGCTTGTGGGACTATGCACTGATGTTCTATTATGTTCTCCCCAAGCTTTCTTTGGTAGATAGATGAATATATGAATATATGTATCAACAGAAGCAGAGAAATACTCTCCAGTCAAGCTGAAGATAAAGAGGGGACAGCAGCTCAACTTCATTTATGATTTTTCACTCATTTTGATCAAATTACTTTGATCATGGTTTCACTTGTGATGTTGATCCTTTAATATCCTCAAGGTCAAAAGTCTAACAAAGAAGATGAATAAACAGTCATTCATAGGTCCAGAACAACTGGATTAGAAAGATGAGGTCATAAATTGTCTCCAGGAAATTCTCCTAGGAAGGCCCTCACCCAAAAGTCCTGAAATGGAACCTAAGACCAGTGAGCACAGAGGTTTCCTGTATCAATGCTCCTGATCAGCAGGCTGGGGACAAGGGGACAGGAGAGTCGCCAACATGGCCAGAACTCTTCAGTCACATGCAGGAACTGCTGATTTGAAGGGGAAAAAAACAAAAAAACCAAACCACTAGTTGAGATTAATGTCATAGCAAATCAGATCGAACAGGATATGATAAGCCAAGCTGAGCCCTACACTCCTATGAGAACACAGTACTCAAGGAGAGAGAGGTTCAAGTTTTAAGTGTTCACAAACAAGGAACAACACCTCCTTAACTAGTATCTCATTTCTACATTTGTAATGCTTGGTTTTTTATTTGTGTGCTACTTTTAATGTCTTCTTTGGAAGAGACACATTGTCTGCAATGTGTCTGAGAAAAAGAATAGTGGTCCCCACAATCCTGGAGAAGGAGAATCGCAGTGCAATGCTATGTAAACGAGTTGATGGTTAGCCATCCACAGCAACTTGGATTAACCTTGAAAACATGCTATTGAACATGGCGTAACAGAAGAATTCTCACACAGTATAGTTCCCTCTACACAACATTCAAAAACAGGTATTAGTAAACAATATGCTTGCTGGAATCCTTACGTTGATAACAGGGGAAAAAAATAAAGAAGAACCAACATAAAAACCAGGATTGCTTTCCAGGAAGTAGGCAGGGAAGGACTGGCAGTGTCCTATTATTTACTTTGGTGGTAGGTTACTGTTTCTTCTCTTCCCTCTCTCCTTCCCTCTCTCCCCTCCCCCTCTCCTTTCTTCCTCTCCCTCAATCTGTAGTGCTTTGGTTCTCTCCTGAGCTTAACAGTCATCCAATTCTGCTAACAGTCAACATGTGTGCCTGTAACACCACAATCATCCGCCAGATCTATTTCCATCTATACCTGGAGCACAATATCTCCTGTTCTACCTTGCAGTCAAATGGGTTTGAGTTCTTATCCACTAGAGGCAGCTACCTCCTCAAAGCTTGGCTCTAATGATCTATACATACTACTTCTTTCCTCATTTTGTGGCCTGCAAGGGACCCAGTGTTTTCAAAGCCCTGAAACTCTTTAGCATTGTATTTCCCACAGTATAAAACATTAGATAATACATGTTTTAGGTTTTACAGATCACATACGGTCTCTCTTCTCTTTCTTCTGCTCTTCCCTTAATAAAGGTTAAGAATGTAACTTTGTTCCTGATAGGGGCCTTTGTGTGACTCAGGGACTGGAGTTTGCTGGCCCCTGTACTTGATGTGGGGTTTCAGAATGGTGATGCAAAGCTGGACCCCTCCTGTTCTTATTCTCTACCACTGAACACTGACTTGTTTGGTTTTTGATGGGAATGATGCTTTTTTATATTACTGTTTTAATTTTTTCTTTGGACTACAAACATGAGGGCTTCTGTGGTCAAAACCAGTAAAACAGGCCACATTCACACTATGGTAAGTTGGAGCCAGGGAGAGTTATGTAAAGAATTCACCCCAATTGATCTTCTCCACTGCAGGGTTTGCTTACACCACCAATGTCTTATTTTTTATTCCACTTTGTCTGGCCCATGACTTGGGAATATCATGATCAAATCAGTCTCACCAGGCCCAAGGCAGGCTGCTTTGGGATCCGAGCTTTAACATCTAAAAGACATTTTCAACTGGAGAATCAGAGGAGACCCAGGATGATTGACAAGGAAAGGAGATATGTACATCACCACACACATAACTGAATCCACAAAGCATTTAGAAACTTCAGGTGTATCTCACACATAATATGAATGCTTTATTTACCTAGACCCTCAATGATGTCCCTCTGTTACTTACCCACTTTACTGAAATAACCCACACCTGTGAAGTTTCTTCCTTGTTCTTATTCTCAATTTTCTGCTGCCTGGGCCTTGCTGGAGTCCTTGGTAGCAGTGGTTGAGGAAAGGTGTCAGGAGGAAAGGCATCCTGTCTGCCCGTCTCCCTCAGGTCTCTCCCCAAGATGGAGCACGCATCACATGACAGAAACACACCTGCACTGGCATGAGCAAGTCCTTTCCTTCCAATGCCAGCAGATTGTATTTGTTCTGACACTGAGTAAGTTGCTATTTTCTTTTCGAAGCTGACATTCATTTTGTGCTTTGCAGCTGTAAAGTCCACAAGAGCAAGCTTTGGCTTTCTCTAGCACACTCCATCTTTAATCATTTACTTCCATGAAGATCGAGAAGCACAAAAAGAACACCAGCACCAAGAAAAAGCCAACACTTGTTGGCAACTGTACTTACGATCTACTTCTAGAAGCAAAGGCATCAGGTTTAGGGTTTGAACTTAGGGACAGGCCTCTCTCTGTTAGCTATTTCCCTCAAGGCTGGGGCTCTACCAAATGAGCCACAACTCCACTTCTGTCTTTTTTTCTGGTTAACCAGAGACAAGAATCTCACAGACTTTTATGCTCAGTCTGTCTTTGAACCATATTCCTTGGATCTCAGCCTCTTGAATAATGAAGATTACAAGTGGCAGTGTCCAAGTTAGGTTTCTACAGCACATTAAAAAGACTACAGTTTACAATAATTTATTACATACTTTTTGAAGAATTAGGAGAGAGGAATTTAAAGATCACCAACCCCTCCCCACAAATTTTAAATGTTTAAGGGGAAATAAATGCTGTTATACTGATCTCTCAATATGATGTTCATATATCAAACTATTAACTGCACCCCACATAGACATGCAATTTTTAATAGGGTGGGAGAGAAAACAGTGGGTTTAGAAAAGGTCTTCCTCTTTTTTTTTGTATTCACATCTTCCCATCTCTGAAATAATGTTCATACTGGATCTTTTGCAGAGAGTAAGTCACAGATTAGATATTAATTCTTAGTAACCACAAATGATATACACTGAGTAGTTGGTTTATATGTGAACTTTGACTCTACCTAACTTTATTATTTGGCAAGCTAATATTAGTAAAGCAGTTATAGCTCATTTCTTAATGCTTACAGGGAAGTAGCCTTTCACTTGGTCCTTTGAAAAAAATGTCATTGTGGGTCTTTGAAAAGCAACAGAAGACCCAACTCCATAAAACCAGTCCTTTCTGTCTGTCTTGGTGCATGGTGCTTAGTGGCTTCTGTCTTTATGGTACCTATTCTTTGGGCTGGGACCTATCGTTTCCCTTTGCAGAGTCTAATGCCTCCAGGAAACCACAGATTCGGGTGAGAGTAAGGGTGAGTGAAAAGCTGGCTTTTCCAATGAATGAATAACATGGGTATAGGATTTTTTAGGCTGGTATGTAGTGGTCTGAAGGGATTAAGTAGAATTAGCTTCGTGTTAATTCTCTGTTTCTTCTCTCTCTTTTAATTTGTGAGGACTGGGGTTTCAACTCGGACTTGTATATTAACTAGGAAGATCTCCTATTGTTTAAGCCATATCTCAAGCACTTTTTACTCAGTTCATTTTAAGAGAGGGGTGTCACTTTTTGACCTGCAATCCTCTTATTTATGCCTCCTACCATGGATGAGGTGGCAGGTGTGGGACTTTACTCGGCTGTAGATTATGATGGGGGAACAATCTAAACTTTCTGCCCATGCTAACCTCAAACTAGGATGCTTCCAACCTCTGCCATCTGAGTAGCTGCACTGCCTTCCCTACTTCTCTTTCTGAATTTTTTATTTGAGATACAGCTCAATACAAAAGTCTGCTTCTTTTGTACATTTTAAAATTGCTTGTAGAAAGGTTTCTATGTATTATGTCAATTTTTAGCTTGATACTGTTTTTTAATGGATGAGACAAACAAGAGCTTTCAATTTTATATACCATAAGAAATGTGCTGGCCCGTATCAGATTCTGAGAGGATTCGTAGATAGTTGCTATGAAGCAATCGTATTCTTAGAAAGCTTCTCATTGGAGCCTCAACTGGGTCAGTTTTAAGGTTATTCTGGGAGCTGGGTGAGTTTGTTCTCTCTGACTCACATATTCTGACACATTATTTTACAACTTCTTGTGTTTTTTTCTGAAAGTTGACAGACACATGAAAAATTAATAATTCAGTTAGTAAAATATACTATGTCTATAAACAACAGAGATGCTTTTAAAAATAAAGGTGCACCACTTTTACTGTAAGACTTTCTGGGAGCATTAAAAATGCTAGTCAGGACCAGGGATATATCATTCAGTGGTGGACCATTTTTTGCCTATTATGTGCCAAACCCTGAGTTCAATCTTTAGAAACCATCAATAATAATAACAATAATAGTGATTAATAATGATAATCATCATCAATCAACCTCTAAGTTGATATAGAAAGGGTATAAAATTCCTTGTCCTTTAAATCTTTTCTGCAGTTCTTCATTTTGTCATCAATATTTTGATTTTTTCCTTGAGACAAATCCACTTAGATCTCAGCCTTAGCTTATGGTGTCTACACTACAATGTCTATTACGTTAAAAAAGCAAATAGGATTCTTGGATTCATGTGGCTTCTGTGGCCACGTTTAGATAGATGTGGCCATCATCAAAAATGGCTACTTCTACTTTGTTTCTGGTTTGATTTAAAGGTAAATATAGGCATGACTGTCTTGTATCAGATGCTAAGGTCTTTTGTTAACATAGAGATGCAAATCAGATCTAATATCACTTAAAGAAATATAGGCATGACTTACCCAGCCACTATTAATTTCTCTATTTTCTAATTTCTTGCAGTGATAGTTTAGCTTATATTTGGAAGCTAGCTATCAAGCTATTAAAAAATATTGCCTTCCAATCCATATTACAATATGCCATGTTTAATCCAAGAATGAGTAGTTGTTGTACAGCATGGCAAGCTTCTTGCTTGGGTTGCTATACTATCTACCAATAATACACAAAGATAACTCATAAGAAGTCAAAATTTAGGCAAATAATTTGTGAAGAAATGCATGTATTGATGGAAGAAAGAGAAACTCTAGTGAGAACAAATTTTGCTTTGAGCAAAATTCGATGGTAAGGAAGCATCCTTAGTCTCCCTTGGGGCCTTTGCCTAGAGTCCTCTCCTCCACATAAACAAAACTACCTTCCTTCTTGCCTTGGATTCTCAGTTGAAAGGTCACCCTGGAATGATTTTTTCTGGTTACCTGGTCTAAGAGCAAGCCCTGTTACATAATTGCCTGCACAGCTGATATTCTTGGGCTTAGTCTGTTTAGTGTCAATCACTTTGCTGTTGCCATGTGTGAACTTTGTTCCGTTTTAGGCTGTCAGCCAGCACCAAGAACAATGTGTAGCAGATGTTGTGAGTTGAACTGCTTCCCCTAAAGATATGCTATTGTCTTGATCCCAGTATCTAAGAAGAATACCCTTATTTGGAACAGGGTCATTGTGGGTATAAGTTAAACCCATTCATCCAAAATGATGAACTTTATAAGAAAAGCAGAAACATGTGACAAGATCGCTAGGTGAGACACAGATCCTTGGAGAAGTTGACTATGTAAAGAGGAGGCACATATTACAATTAAACTGGCACAACCAAAGTATACCTAGGGCCACCAAAAGCAAGAGGAAGCAAGGCTCCCCCGAAGACATCAGAAGGAGCTTGACTCTGTCACACCTCAAATCTCTTTCAAATCCCCAGGGTTTACATTCCACCCTTGAATCAAAGACTTCATATCTGTCTTAAGGATATAATGAAGTAAAAAATAAAAAATAGTATTTTTATAATAAGAGAAAAATAAGATTTGTTTGGAGGGGGGAGGATCGGGTCGTGGGGCTTGGGCTCTGTCCCTCAGCTCTTCAGCTCAAGGCTAGTGCTCTACCACTTGAGCCACAGCGCCACTTTTGGCTTTTTTTTTCTTTTGGCTTATGTGGTGCTGAGGAATCAAACCCAGGGCCTCATGCATGCAAGGCAAGCGCTCTACCACTGAGCCACCTTCCCAGCCCCAATAAGATTTTTTGTAAGACTATTTTAAGTAATAAATGAACTACAATTTTATACTTTTACTTGAAATAATATTGCCATAATTTTACCAGAAATAAATTAAGATTTATCATAATTTTGTGGTCAATCTTACCACTTTTAAATGTAGTATATGCATTTTTTTCTCTTTTTTTCTGGCAGAAAAAGCATACCCTTTGAGTATTGCAGAGAATGTGATAGTTGAATTTAAAACAACTCTCATGTTTGGAGATAAATTTATATAATCTTTCCAGGTGGGCAGATTCAAAATCTGGATAAATCAGTGTTAAATGATGAAGAAAACTATTTGGACTCTTAGCTCCCAAGGGCTCTATGATAGCCTTCTGTTGTTGTGACAAATAAGAAAAACAACTTACTATTTCAGAGATTTTAGTCCAATGTTCAGAGCAATGTTGGTCATGAGCTTGTGGAAAGACAGAGCATCATGGTGGGCAAAGCAACGCACCTGGTAGACAGGAGGCAGGGAAAGGAGACTAGGGGCCAGGGACGAGATTACATTCGCAAGGACTCTACTTCCTTCAACCAGGGCCTACCTGCCTCCAGGTCCCACCTACCTCCTAAGTTTATGACACCCTTCAATAGCGCATCAAGTTATGAAGGCATCAAAGAATTAAGCCACTAATGAAGCTAGAGCCCTTGTAATTCAATCGCTTCTCCAAAGCTCCACCTCTGAACATTGCTGCATTCAGAACAAGTTCTTCAATACATAAATTGTTTGGAGGGAGGACATTGCAGATCCAAGCAACAATCTATATAACCAAAACGGAAAGAGCTCAGAAAATAAAGTTCCAAGTGCATTTGTTGTGAAAATTGATTTGGATTTTTGAAAATCTGACATCACCTGAAAAACAATTACATATGAGTGTGTGTCTGTGTGTGTATGCATATGTGTATGTGTGTTTGTGTGTGTATGAGACCTGACAAGTTTTAATTACAAGGTCCTTTATAAGGATACAGTAACAAGACCTTCTATCATTACCAACTGCCTCCTGATAAACCAGTAGTAAGCTTTTGATGTGTTCTTGGCTAACATATGAGCACTACAGTTTTCTCTGTATCACATCTATACAAAATACAGAAGAGAAAATGGACACACCAGAAACAAAGGTCAAGCTCTGCAGGAGTCATGCGGAGAGTCCAAAAGTATTTCCTGTCTCATAGATAGGAAATCACCCAACTCATGGCTTGTCATCTAGGCTGTCTGTCTGGCTCAGTGTCTCCTAACTTCCTGGAGTAAAACCAAACTAAACAAAACCAAAGAAAAAAGACAATTTTTCTATGTTTTGGAATTCTAAATGCCTATTACTGGAACATTAAATCTTTCAGCTCTACTGGATAATGTGCCTTCCAAAATTAACAACATTGGAATGCTTTGCTTTGACAATGTGATGCTTCCAATAGATATCTCATATCTTATAACAATTGATTTAAAATTTTACTCCCCAATTCTTCTAGTACTTGCATTGAGAGCAAAATATTGGTTAATTAATATTAGTCTTTGTTTCTCACTTCTGAGAAACAAAGGCTTGAACAAAACTCACTGTCCCTTGGCTATTGAGTCTTAGATGGCAGCAAATGATAGAGAAATGAAACAAAGACAATTGTTCATTTATTCTGCTATTTTATCCTTCTTGCCTTTCAAATGCACTTATTGTCCAAGCAGCTTCCAAATCTGATATATAAATTTACTTTTAAGAAAGCAACTCAGCCAGGCACTGGTGGCTAATGCCTATAAATCCTAGCTACTCAGGAGGCTGAGATCTGAGGATCATGGTTCAAAGCCAGCCCAGGCAGGAAAGTCCATGAGACTCTTATCTCTACCAGAAAACCCTAAGTGGTACTGTAGCTCGAGTGGTAAAACTCTCATCTTGAGCTGAAGAACTGAGGGGTAGTGCCCAGGCCCAGAGTTCAAGCCCCATGATTGACAAAAAAGCAAAAAACAAACAAAACAAAAACCAAAAGAAAGCAAAAAAAATCTCATATATAACCTCATCACCAACCATCCCATCACCATCACCACTATTCAATTTGCAGGAGATTCAGCATGACCCACCAAATGAGCAAATTTCAAAGAAGTAATGCATCCTTTTAATGAGAATGGTAGAGTCAGTTCTGGGTGAATTTGGGAGATTCATGGTGGGTCAGGGGAGAACTTCTGCAGTCATAAGCTTTGTCCTTCTATTCTAGAGTGGTAGGATCGTATTGACACAGAGTCCTGAAGAAATTAGCTGAAACTTCTGCCTTGCCATTCAAACAGAATGCCCCTTCCAAGCTGTCCTTGGCAATATGCAGCCGTGATTTAGTTTTGTCCACAGTAAAGCCAAGGACAGGAAATGCAGGACAGGATAAATTGAGTATGTGTGTATATACCTACACAGAAAGATTTAGCTAGTAAATAATTGCATGCTATGTCTTAGATTAAAAAAAAATATCTCAGATTATGGAAACCACAGCAACTTTTTCCTAAGATTTTAGGACAAAAGTATTTTAAAGTTGAAGTTCTGTTTGAGCAAGCATTCAGAACCACAGAGTGTACAAATTCATTTGGCCCAGGAGAAATACTTAAGAAGTAATCTTATGCTGTTAGTATTCTGGAGAGGAGATAAGATGATTGTTTTGTTTGTTTCTGTGCTGAGGCTGGAACCCAGGGCTTTGCGCTTGCTAGTCCGGGGCTCTATCAGAGAGCTACAGTGCTAGCCCAGAATCCATATCTCCTGAGTGCTCACCATCAGCAATGATCCATAGCTCTTTGAAGAAAGAGTAAGTTCTATCAGATTTCATCTGTGGGACAGGCCCAGTGACCATGGCTAGGCTTTGTCATTTGTCACAGCAGTGGTTAAGGGCTTTGGGTCCAGGTCTTTCTCAATGGGAAATTCATTCTACCTCTTACTACATGGGTAAACTTGGAAAGTCACTTTGAATTTTCTTGTTCTTGTTTTTATTGTCATAAAATGAGAGGCATAAATGTATCTTCCTCACTGACAAGGATGAAGTGATATAATCCTTGGAAAAAGTATTTATCTTTTTTTTGTTGTTGTTGGTTCTGGAGCTTGAACTCAGGGCCTGGGCACTGTCCCTGAGCTCTTTTGCTCAAGGCTAGCACTCTACCACTTTGCATCACAGCGCCACTGGTAGCTTTTTCTGAGTGACTAATTGGAGATAAGAGTCTTACAGGGACTTTTCTGCCCAGGCTGGCTTTGAACCTTGATCCTCAGATCTCAGACTCCTGAGTAGCTTGCATTATAGATACCCAGATCTCAGACTCCTGTGTAGCTAGGATTATAGGCACCCCAGGGAAAAGGTTTAATAATGTCCCACAACTGTTGTCCTTATGAATATTGAAAAGAAAAACATCCTTTGTTTGTGGAGGAGGAGGAAAGATGTAGTGGAGGTAGGTTTTATGCTTTTTTCACAGATGATCAAAAAATAAGGATTAAGGCCAAATGCTGATGTCTCCTATCTGTAATCCTTGCTACCCAGGAGGCTGAGATGGTGGTTTAAATCTAACCTTGGCAGAGAAGTCCCTGTGAGACTCATCTCCAATTAATCACTCAAAAGCTGTAAGTGGTACTGTGGCTCTTGTGGTAACGTACTAGCCTTGAGCACAAAGAGGCTCAGGGACAGTGTGCCTAAGCCTGAGTTCAAGCCCCACAACTGATAAAACAATAGGATTAAGTAAAAGTCAGTTAATTAGCAACAAGTTGTAAAATTCTTGTTATCTGGTTGAATTTCAAATTCAGTTGTGTCTGCTCCACCCCAATGCTGCCTTTTAAGAGAAGAGAACCTAAGAAAGGCTGGGACTCTTCACTCAGAAAGTGACTTTTGTGTCCTGGTTGAGGCTAGAAAACCTCTTGGCAGTTTCCCAGCTCTTCCAGCTCTGCCAAGAACTGAACTGAGTGCCACCCAGGTGGCAGGAGGCAGCAAGACTATTCAGGTGAGATGGCAAATGTCACTTCAGATTGAAGTCTGGAATGTGATCTTGGCTTCCTTGAGCTAATTACCCAGTTGGTTCTGAAGTCCTTGTTCTCAGAAGGCTGACTCACCCCATGTCCAACACCCTAATGCAGCCTCAGCTCTGCAGACCTTGAGCTGTGACCTTGAGCAGGTCACCTACCTCTTCAAGGCCAAGTTAACACAGGCTCTTATGTCTACCCTAACCAATTAAGCAACATTCCACAGAATAAGACCCTTACAATATTAATTTCTTGGTTAACATTTCATGGAAATAAATTTTACATCAGAAAAAAACGTATACTAATATTGTTAAGCAATAAATTAATTTTTCAAAGTGAACCCAGTCTCTAGTAGTAGAGTAAACAACCCCTCTCCCCTGGCTTTTAGTAACAAATAGGGTATCTATCCTATTTCTGGCTTTTAACAGCATAGTTCCCATTGGACATTGCTGAAATGGGATTTCTTTTTTTTTTTTTTTTTTTATTTTCTGTCATGGGGCTTGAACTCTGGGCCTGGGCGCTGTCCCTCAGCTCTTCAGTTCAAGGCGAGTGCTCTACCACTTGAGCCATAGCACCACTTCTGGTTTTCTGAGTGGTTTATTGGAGATAAGAGTCTCACAGACTTTTATTGCCCAAGCTGGCTTTGAATGGTGATCCTCAGATCTCACCCTCCTGAGTAGCTAGGATTAAAGGATTGAGCCACAGGCCCTCGACTGAAATGGGATTTCTATAAATGTAATTACATGGTCTGTGTCTCTAGCTTCTGTCACCTAATGGTATCTTTGTAAAATTCTCCCATGTTACTGCATGTAGTTATATTTTATTTTTATTGCTATGTAGTCAGGGGCCATGTTCCTGTTTTATACCTAAAGTTTTATTGTAACGTTGTCAGGTGATTTTGTTTTTAATATTTTCTACAGCCACTTTCACACCACAATGGCAAAGCTTATTGTCAGAATTGGCAAAATTGGCAAAATTCTTACTCTTTACAGAAGCCTATTTACTGACCTCTGCTCTGTATTATCTAACTACAAGCACCACACAATTTCTTCATCCTTTCTGCTCATTATGGCCGTTCAGATGTTTCTATTTCTGAACTACTTCTACAGTGCTGCCATGAGCACTCTTGTTCATGTCTTTTGGAGACATTTTTTATGATTGAATGGGGAATGTATGTTTTTATAAATTTGCTAGGTTTGGCTTTAGAGATGTAATCTAACCCAAAGTGCTTAAATTGCCTTGTCCAAAGTCACGCAGAAAATATTGGCACTTGACACTATGTTGGATATGAGCGTTACAATCTGGGGCGGGGAGGGGAGAGGGAGAGGTAAGTGGGACATAAAGAGGGATGGGGTAGCAATGATTTTAAGCAAATGTACTTATAGCCTTACCTATGTAACTATAACCGCCCCCCCGCTCATAACCTTTTCAATAACATAAAATTTAAAAATACACTAAAAATAAAAATAAAATAAAACTGCACTAACCCCCCAAAAAAAACCTTAAAAAGAAAAAGTATTGGCAGACCTGAGACTGATAACAAAGCCCCCATTTCTTTGAACAATTCTATTTTTCTATCACAGTTTCTATATCCCTTTCTTCCTTCCTTCCTTCCTTCCTTCCTTCTGTTCTTTCTTTCCTTCTTTTCTTTTTTCTTTTTCTTTCTGTCTCTCTCTCCCTCCCTCCCTTTCTCCCTCCCTCCCTCTCTGTCTCTCTCTGTCTCTCTGTCTCTCTGTCTCTCTCACTCTCTTTTTTCTGGTACTGGGACTTGAACTCAGGAAGGACTAGGCGCTATTCCTGAGCCTCTTTGTGCTCAAGGCTAGCACTCTACCACTTGAGTGACAGCTCCACTTCTGGCTTTTTCTGAGTGGTTTATTGGAGATAAGAGTCTCAAGGACTTTTCTGCCCAAGCTCCCTTTGAATCGCCATCCTCAGATACCAGCCACCAGCCCACAGCCATTACTTTGTTGTTGTTGTCTTTTCCATAATAACTATCTTATTTTATTTAGAGGAGATTCGTACTCAGTACATTTAACTTGTTAAGATCTAGATAACATTAAAGTGTACATAGACACATTAGAACTAAAGTGATTGTGGCATTTATTGTAGCCATTGTCTTTATAGCATTAGCATTTGATTTATTCAAGGTTCCTCACAAAGATGACTTTTTCCTGCTATTTCTGGCTGTACATTGAAAGAGAAGTAAACCTCTCCTAATACATTATGTTTTAATCACATATATAATATATATAATCATTTATCATATATAATATCATATATGATTATGTATGGTTATATATCATATACATGATTATGTATGATTATATATCATATATAATTGTATTTGATATATGAGTATGTATCACTTATCATATACAATCATATATATGATATATGATATATAATCATATGTATGATATGTGATCATATGTATATGATTATACATATATACATACATATATATGATTATATATATGATACATACTCATATATCATATATATGATTATATATATAAAAATCTGAAGAAAGATAATTCAATTTTATTTAACTGAAATTACCTGCTAGTTAGAGACAGCATCTTACCAGTTTGGTACAGACTCATTCTCAGTTAATCTGAAACACCTTTCCCTTCCCTGGAGTTGTGCTAAATATCAAGCGTTTATGTAGTATTGAGAAATTAAATGAGAAAAGGGAGAGCCATCCAGGCTCTGGTAATCATAGTGGTGATAAGCAGTTTTTCATCCTGTCTGGGGCCTTGCCCACTTCTCCCAGATGCTCCAGTCCCTGGTGGGAGATGAGGTAGTTTCTGCCCCTGCTCCCAAAGGCCCTGCCTGACCTAGCTTGTTACTGTAACAGCTTCCTGTCTGGGCTGTGGCCATCTTCTCCAGCCTCTACTCAAAATTAAGGCCCAGCTTTCCTCTGGTTTAGATCTCACTGCAGCCTAGCTGAAGTTTTCCAACTTCCCAGACTTTATCAGTAGCCGTCAGCATCGGGTCCCTTGCTCCCAGGCTCTTTTCTAACACTTACCACTTTCCTCCAAATACATTCCTATCTCACCTTGATCATTCCTACCTAACCTTCATCCATATTTTACATACCTTTGTTTCATTTCTGTTATGTTAGCTATCTAAAACCTAGGGTAAAGTAAAGTGTATTTGTATTTTTATAATGTTAACAAATGCTAGTAGATTTGGGCTAAAGCAACTTAGAGACTTGCCTAGTGCTCAAGAATAACCATTGCCCCCAAGTGTCATCAACATTGAATATTAGGACTCACACTAAATGCTATTGCTTATCTCAGATATACACTAGTTATTGCAAATAAGGGAAACCATGGGACCTATGTTTCTTTGGGCCTGGCTTACTTCACTTAATATAATTTTTTCCAAGTCTTTCCATTTTCTAACAAATGGGGCAATGTCATTCTTTCTGGTGGAGGCACAGAATTCCATTGTTTATATATACCACATTTTCTTGATCCATTCATCTACTGAGGGGCATCTGGGTTGGTTCCAGATCTTAGCTATGGTAAATAATGCTGCAATAAACATAGTTGTGCTGGGAGCTTTAGTATGGTCTTGTTTGTGATCTTTTGGGTAAATGCCCAGAAGTGGGATTGCTGGGTCATAGGGAAGCTCTATGTGGAGTCTTTTGAGGAACCTCCATACTGCTTTCCAAAGTGGTTGAACAAGTTTACACTCCCACCAACAATGCAGTAAGGTTCTCTTCTGTCCACATCCCCTCCAGCATCTGTTGTTATTAGAATTCTTGATGATAGCCATTCTAACTGGGGTAAGGTGGTATCTCAATGTTGTTTTCATTTGCAATTCTTTTATGGCTAGGGAGGTTGAGCATTTCTTCATGTGTTTATTGGCCATCTTTCTTTTCTCTTCAGAGAAGTTTCTCTTTAAGTCTTTAGCCCACTTATTTACTGGGCAGTTGTTTCTTTGAAGATTTGTTGTTGGGGGATTTAATTTTTTGAGTTCCAGGTATATTTTAGATATGAACCCTTATCTGTTGTACGGCTAGTGAAGGTCTTCTCCCAATCCGTGGGCTTTCTATTGATTTTGCTAGCCATGTCCTTTGCCATGCAGAAGCTCTGCAGCTTCATGCAATCCTATTTGTCCAACCTTTCTTTGATTTGTTGTGTTATTGGATCTCAATTAAGAAAATTTCGGCCTGTGCCTAGGAGACCTAGGATTTTTCCTATTCCATCCTGTAGTGTTTTCAGAGTGCCTGCTTTGACTCCGAGATCAGATAAGTTGATGTTAGGTGAAATGAACCCCAAGATAAGTATTCAAATGTTTTTTTCTTTCATGCGATTGTTTCTAACATATTTATAAGATGATTTCTTTGTTGCTTTATATGTCCCTCCCCCATGGTATAACCTCTGCTTTCACTGTATTTGATGTTGGTATAATTTGTGGAGGGGAAGGGAAAAAACAAATTGTTTAAATAGGGATACTGGTGGACCCATTGCAACAATGAGAGTACAAATCTTTATGTCGAAAACTGAACTTTACAACTTTGGTGGGGGCGGGGGGTGGGGGTTGGAAAGGATGGGAAGGGGAAACAAAGGAGGAGGCAACAATGCTTGATAAGAAATGTACTCATTATCTTGCCCATGTAATTGTAACCCCTCTGTATGGTATTTTCACAATTAAAAAATTAAAAAAAATAAAACTACAAAAAATGGTATTGCTAGCAAATATCTTGTCCTATGTTTATTGGCATCTTGCATTTTCTCTACTGTGAAGTGCCTGCTCAGCTCTGTTATTGATTCATTTTCCCTTTTCATCTATTAGGAATATTAAGCCACTGTTCCATTCCCCTTGTCCTAAGCCGTTGTTCACCACTTTAGACTACATGCTAAACACTCATTTAATGAACTTTTCCCAGGTTTTCCTTATAATTATATAACAGTTAAAAGAATAGCTTCTGTAAAATATATTTGTTTATCCAAAGCATTTTGTCTTGCTAAAGAAAGCTTTCCTTGTTCCAGAGCTATAAAGAGTGATCACAAATATTCTCCAAATAACTTCATTGTTTTTTTTTAATTTTTTAAATTTAATTTAATTTTTTTTGTGAACATACCATACAGAGGGGTTACAATTACATGGGCAGGATAATGCGTACATTTCTTATCAAGCATTGCAGTCTCCTCCTTTGTTACCCCTTCACATCCCTTCCCTACCTCCCCCCTCCCCCCCCAATCCTCCCCCCCCCCCCCCCCCCCCCCCCCCCGCACCAACGTTGTAAAGCTCGTTTTCGACATGACCTTGTACTTCTCATTGTTGCAACAGGTCCACCTGTATCCTTAAACGACTTGTTTTTCCCCATCTCCTCCACAAGTTATACTGACATCAAATATAGTGAAAGCAGGGGTTATACTGTGGGGGAGGGAACTTCATTGTTTTCTATTTAATTCCTTAATAACTCTAGACTTTGTGTAACAGCGAGTTTTATTTTGTATTTTTGTACATTCATAGTCAATCCTCCTAACTTGATTGATATATTTTGCACTATATGACTGATAATGAACTTATCTATCCTTTCTGCAGATGCCCTTCACTCAGATGTCCTTTGATCTATTTCTGAGGCCTATTGTTTTCCTTTGGCCTGTCTGTTTCCATATCGGAACTGCACTGATTACAGTAGGTATATGTAAATTATGGTGTCCATTAAATGAAGCATTTTCCTTCTCATTCTGAAACAGGCTATAAGTTTCACTAAACATCTTTCTTTTCCATATGTTTTCTCCTAGCCTAGTTTTCCACTATGCCAGGAAGCAGCCTCCTTATAAAATTCTTATGAAATAATGATCATAACTTTGTGCAAAAGAAGCTTTTAAAGTCCAAAAAGTTACACAAGCTGACATCCTTCAAACTTTGTCAGCTAATCTAATCAGTGAGTCAAACTAGAATTTTTATTTGAATTTGCATTTTCTTTACCTTTTGACCTTGAGAAAAACTGGCCAATTAAGAGGGGAATAAACAGCCGATGTAAAAATGTAAAATGTAAAAACCCTCCAATTTTATTTCAGGGGAAAAATACAGTTCAAATTAACAGGAAATTAATTGCAAAGTTAAGGTCTTCTTGCTCAAGTAGCCACTCTTTTAGTTCACTGCTTTTAGCTGGCGCTATTCTTCACTCAATTTTATTACTAATTTTCATCTACAGTCTTTTTTTTTTAAATTACGAACAGGAGGGTCTTGACTTTCTATTTCCTTCATGGAAGGCAGAAAATACTTCCTTCTTTTCTAGTCCTTCCTATTTTAATATCCTTTACACTACAATAAGTCCCTGCTAAAACTTCAAAAGTAAACAATTGAAGAGGTAGAATCACATGGTTTTTATTCCAAGCTTCCTTATAGATGTGGAGAAACTGCAATACTGTTTTGATACCAAGATATTCACTAGAGACTTACTTGCATTTTGTATTGAGACCTTTGGACTAAATTCACCTGGTTGGTAAATGTAGTCACGTGGAGGTATTTCTCTAAATATTAACCCTCTGTTAATCAAACTGGAACCACTTGGGTATATTATTTCATTTATAAATTGAACTGATATAACAATGATTTGTATACTGTAATATCCATGACTGCCTCCTATAACTTTGAAAAATCTTTATATTTTTGGAAGAATTCTGCCCTAATAACCTTTACAGAGGGGTTTTACTCCCATTTCCTTTGTATTTGTTCTAGGTGATGTTTGCAAGGACATGAGGGTCTATTTTGGTCAGGGACACTGTTCTTTTCCTCCAGGAGGAAGTGAGAGCACTAGGCCTTGTCTCCAGCGCCCAAGCTGTTAGACAGATCAGACAGAGAGCTCTGTCAGCCAGGCTCCAGGAAGGCTTCCCCAGTCGGATGGAACAACCACACAATTGTTACTATTTACAATGGCCCCAATGCAGAAGTATTCTTAGAACAATAAGAAAAGGGAAAGTCAGCCACTAGGCAGGAAAGACTGGGTTTAAGTAACATCAAACTCAGAGAATGTAAATGTCCTTTCAATGTAAACAGCTGGCCCCAGTGCTTCTCCAAATAACCATGTACGCAGCGCTTGCCATGTGCCATCCACTTGACTTGCACGATTCTCTCTAAGCCCACAAGCACTGTAGCAGACAAGCATGATCCCAATCTGACATATAAAGAAACAACCCAGAGAGAGACTGTGTGATAACCTAAACACATCCCCATGGCGACTGGATGGGTTATTCCAACCCCAATTTGTGTAATGCAACCCATGCTCTTAGCTACCACTTTTTAAAAATTAAAAATAGATGAAAAGTTTATAGTTCTTAGCAAACAAACCCACACGATCTTGTTATAAAAAGCACAAGGCCATGCTGAGAGCACCATTAGCAGTTTGAAATGTGCTCTTTTTCCTCTGGACTTTCTCTGAATATTTTAGAGGCCATGGGATCTTGAAGACCACTGGCTAAGTTTAGGGTGTAATGGTTTTTTTAATGTTTATCACACACATTCGAGATCTGTCTCACACTTGCTAAACTCTCAATCTGCAAACTTTAAATCTCACAGGTACAATATATGTGATCTAAATGAACATTTGCCAACAAAATACCAGTTTTCAAGAGATGTTGGGTTACTCACTGTGCATGTGTGATATAAAAATCTGAAAACATGTGTTGCTAAATATTTGTTCTCTCTGAGTGTTTTAACATTTCATTGAAAGTTTCTATGAAGGACTGAATCAATGAGGATTTTTTTTTAATTAAATGAGGAGAGAGAAAAAAATAATGGTTCTAAAAATGAGATGCCCATTGGGTTGAAGTATGTTATGATATGGAAGAAAAAGTCAATAATAATTTATTTTAGAGTGACAATGGACCGTTAGTTACTAGTTTTATACTTGTTTCCAGGATATGACAGAAATAATGTTTCAGTTTTTTCCCCCTAAGTTTCTCTGGGCATACTGGATATATAGGTTGACTAAGGAGCTCTTTGCATGCTATTAGTTGAAGGTGCATTCCTTCCTTGCCCAGAACAGCAATCCTATTCAAGGTTTCCTGGTTCTCAAGTCCTGACCTGTCACCAGTTTTCTGACCTGTCACACAGAAATATATACTGTGCAGAGGAAAGAGGATATGATACCTTCATCCTCCCATTTGTTTTTTCTTGTGGATTGTTTAACAATTGGTTAGTTACCATTATAGAATGCAGATTTGGGGGTAAATAAGTCTAACAGAGGATAAGCGGACTATGAAGTAAGATTAGATGGTAAGAGGGGGATGACTAGTATCTATCTCATCTATATAGCTTTTTTTTTCCTGGATGTCAGGCTACAATAGATGGATTATTTTTCCAGTTCTTGGAATTTTTAGCTTAAGCTCTAACAGTGAAAAAAGAAAGGGAATAAGCACCCCCCCACACACACCACTAAGGAGATATATCATTAAAAGCCTATGTTAGAAATAATAAAAGAAAGTAAATTAAGCCAGCACCCACATTTGGTTTAAGACGTGAGCATGAATTTGAATTTGTTGGGCTATTAGGAGGAACTATAACTTCCACCCAGAAACTCCCAGTACAGAAAACTAGCAAAGTCACACCTGGATTAATCAATGTTTGCCAAGAAAACAGAGCCAATAGGATCTGTTTTCTTTGACTTGTCACTCATTTATTATACAGATTTGTTTTACCCCATTAGAATGAGAACGAGAACTGACCAGATATTTGCTTATTCGTTACTCATTAAAAGGATTCGTCTCACACAATTGGCAAATCCAGTAA
This sequence comes from Dipodomys spectabilis, assembly GCF_019054845.1. Classification (NCBI taxonomy): domain Eukaryota; kingdom Metazoa; phylum Chordata; class Mammalia; order Rodentia; family Heteromyidae; genus Dipodomys; species Dipodomys spectabilis. Next base: position 21,533,975 of record NW_024870678.1, on the reverse strand, counting down.
TGTGGGCTCATAGGATCAAGACCTGGGATGACCGATGGTACAGATGAAGTCCCAGGGATATCTGTGGGGAGTTCCTTCTAGTTTGTGTTCGTGTTTTCTTCAGATCTTCAGCTGGTTAGACGAGATCTTCCTACATCAGGGAGGAAGGCAATCTCCTTACACAAAACACTTAAGCATTTATCCTATCTGAAAACACTACTTAACCACCACAAGTGCCTATGAAGATTTGAGGGAGCAAAGAGAAGCATCACCACTCATGGTTTGTATTTGTTGAACGGCAGATGATCTCATCATCCTGGTATTGTGGGGAGAGAGGATGTAGAGTCTGACATGGATTTACTGAGTTTGAGGTCATTGCAAGCAGAGAAACTGGTACTGCTTCCTACCTGAAAAAATAGCAGCCAAGGGGGAAACCTGCATTTGGTCCACTTGTAGTACAGCCATGGTTCTCCACGAGCCTGTTTCTTCTGTTGTCTTCTTGTTCAAAAAATGCTCATTGATCTATCTCACGCAGTAAACAAAAATTTCACCCACAGGTTTTGTGCTACTAAGTGTGGGTCATCTAGAAAATTGGACTCAGTGAGGTATGTGGATCTTGTACCTGCTGATACATGACATTATAAAGTATCAAAAACTCTACATCTACTCAGATCCACATCCATCTTTTACAAAAAGTGTTTCATTTGGAAACTGTCAAGCTCACAAGGACAGCTACAAGATTTCTAAAATACTGTTTTTTTGAAAGCTAAGGTTTTTATCTTGTGGAATAAGTATTTCTTTTTCTGTCTTCAAACATCAGTTCCATTTTTCACTTATTTTTGAGAAAATTATCAAGGAACTGTGGGTTTGTCAGTGATTTGTCCGAGTAGAAATAGTGTCCCATGTAAAATAAAAAAAAATGACCAATTCAGCTTGAAATCCAATTGCCCAAATATATATTTTGAGGCAGCTGGCACCGTATTTGAGTAGGCAGCAGAGACATCTTCTGGCATCCATATTATTCCATAAAGAACATGGTTATCAATGGTGGATCATGTCTGGAATCATCGCTACTTTGACGACTGTAGATAGAAGTTCAAAGCCAGCCTGGCAGCCTAGGCAGAAAATCCCCTGAGACCCTTATCGCCAATTAACAATTAAAATGCCAAAAGTGGAAGTATGGTTCATATGGTAGATCTCCAGCTCTGACCTAAGCAAAAGCTTGAGATCTTGAGTTCAAACATCAGCACTAGTCCACAAAAATCTCATAGATCCCAAATGTTGACGTTTAATACAATTAATTTTTTTTGCCTCATGTAAGACATGTTTCAGAGAAGTTTTGTGTAGTGTGTGTGTGTGTGTGTGTGTGTGTGTGTGTGTGTGTGTGTGTGTGTGTGTTTAATGGTAATGGATGGTACAATAAGTACAATTTGGTCCCCTTGTTTTGAGGCAGGTCAATTTATCCATCTACCATTGCCTTCTTACCAACAACACCAGAGCAAACATAAGTGAAATAAAATAAATCACTGAAAATACTTGTGGTATTTCTCAAAGGATTCCTCAAAGGATCTTGGAGATTTCTAGAGTTCTGTAGTTCACATTTTGAGAACTGTTTTTTATTACAATGAAGTAAGAATTAAATATCGGAAGGAGAAGAACTAAAAAGAGAAAAATTGAAACATTACAAAGTTTTTAAGTCTTTATAGCTGTTTTTGCAAATGCTTGACATATTCTTCAAGTCTTTCATTAATTCCATGCAACAGAATTAATCAAGCACTTCCTGTATTTCTGGCCCTGCGTTAAGAAATAAGTCAGAGTTCTCAGAGCTGAAATAACTTGCAATGACAAGGGAAAGAGTGACAAGTAAATTACATTTTCACAAAAGAGTGTTGCTAGCCAGGTACTGGTGGCTCATGCCTGCAATCTTAGCTACTTAGGACGCTAAGTTCTGAGGATGGCAATTTAAAGCCGGGGCAGTAAAGTCCATGAGATTCTTCTATCCAATTAACCACCAGTAAACGAGAAATGGAGCTGTGACACAAAGTGGTAGAGTGCTCAAGGACAGTACCTAGGCTGTGAGTTCAAACCCCATGACTGACCAAAAAGAAAAGAAAGAATGAAAGAAAGAAAGAAAAGAAAGGAAGGAAGGAAGGAAGAAACCAAAAGTGTTACTGATTCTAAAACAAAAATATAACATTAAGGAAGGAAATAGAAAATTTAACCTGAGGGTTCTAAAGTAGTTCCATGAAGTGTCAAAAGTTGTGTCATGTGCATAGGTATAGATATTCCCTAGACAGAAGGGGTGTGTGTGTGTGTGTGTGTGTGTGTGTGTGTGTGTGTGTGTTTGTGTGCATGTGAGCATTGCAAGCATTGCAGGCAAAGCCATATAAACTAAAGAGAAGATGAAGTGGAAATGGAGTGGTAGAAAGTACACATCTAGGGGCTGCATGAGCTATGTGCAGGATCTGATGATATTTTTGCACTATGTTTTAGGTTTCCAATAGGTACAGATATATAGATGATTTAAAAGATTACATTTTAAAGATTTAAAAATATATATAAAAATAAAATATATTAAAATATAAAGATATTAAAATGTAAATGTAAAATATATTTAATATTTTAAGCATTTTATTTTAGCAGAATATAGAAGTTCATTGATATGAACTTTCAGATTTCATACTGAAATTGTCCTTTAAGAGGACTGCAGAGGACTGCAGATGTAGCTCACTTGCAGAGCACTTGCCTTGAATGTGCAACTCCATCCCCAGCATCCACCCCGCAAGACAAAGAATGCAAGTAACATTTGAGAAACCTGCTGTGTTTCAGTATGGGATCAAAGAGGAGTGTCCATGATTACCTGACAGGATAGTTTAAATAATCCTGCTTTTTTTCAACTTCATCTGCAGTCATGTGCTTCAGAATGAGGTTGTGGTCTGTGAAAGACTGTATACATAAAAGTGGTCCCACAAGATGAGGCATGCATAAATGTCCTCTATCATGCTCACATAAAAAAAAAAATCACTTACTGATGCATTTTCTTGAGCATGTTTCTGGGAAGAGTATATGACTGAGCTAAGCATGTTGGTTTAGAGGTTACTGTAATTCTAACTACTCTGGAGGCTGTTGTTTGAGTTCAATCTGAATGAAAAAAACTTCCTAAGACTCAATCTTAATGAAAGAGGCTGGATATGGTGGCACATACCTGTCATCCAGCTATGGCAGGAAGCAGAATATAGAAGGATCACCATCCAGACATAGGCCTGAGGGGAATCTTATTTAAAAATAACCAGTGCAGCAAAGAACTGCAGGTATATCTCAGTGGTAGAGCACTTGCCTAACAAATGCAAGGCCTTGCTACTGCCAGGAAGAAAGGAAGAAAGAAAGAAAGAAAGAAAGAAAGAAAGAAAGAAAGAAAGAAAGAAAGAAAGAAAGAAAGAAAGAGAGAAAGGAAGAAAGAAAGAAAGAGAAAGAAAGAAAGAAAGAGAAAGGGGGAGGGAGGGAAGGAGGGAAGGAGGGAGGGAGGGAGGGAGGGAGGGAGGAAAGAAGGAAGAAAGAAAGAGAGAAAGAGACAGAGAGGGGAAGGAAGGAAGGAAGGATGGAAGGAAAGAAGGAAGGAAGGAAGGAAGAAGAAAAAAGAGTAAATGACTATACTTCAACCAAAATAATCTGAATGAAGAGAAGGCATTAAAAAATCAACTTTTCTTATAAGCAAAACATTTAAAATGATCTATGAAAATATAAAATAATTCCATAACTATTTTTGTTTTAAAAAAAGATACTTTGCAGAAAATATATTATTTGTGTTAATAAATGAGTCATTTATTAGTGAACTTGTCATTTTACATACATTTATGAATATCTGAAAAAATTGTGGTTTAATTTCCATTATAGTAGATAGCAAAAACACAATCTATACAAACAAAAGCTCTTGGAGTTTGCAATAATTCTTAAAAGTATAAAGGCAAGCTGAGGACATAAAACTATGAACTGCTGCTTTGTCTCCTTCCTTATTAAAAAAGGAAGCTCTGAAGAGGGCCTGGAGTTATGTTAACATTGCAAAACTAAAATAAAACAGATGGAAAAGGCGGAGATGCCCAAGGGAAATTTCTGTTTTAGACCTAGGACCAAATTTCCAAGGTGCACATATGAAAAGTGGTAAAGGCAGAGCTTATCCAAATGCTTTCTGGCATAGTGATCTCATTTTTAGCCAGAAGTCCAGCATCATATAGGAATGCGGTGTCAGCTAATAGGTTATATTTAAACCATGACTATCATTGCATAAAGATGCCTCATCATTAAACGTGCAAAATAATTCATCTAATTTGAATCAAGTGAGAGACGATTCATATTTTGAAACTATATTTATTCCTTAATGACACCAGATTTAATTATAAAAAGATTGAGAACTAAACAAAATCTTATTTGCATTCTCATATTTGCATACAACATTCAGATAGCAAAGGCAAAGCTAAAAGTTTTTTTTAAGTTATAGAATAAGGAAGTGCTTAGATTATATCCAGAATACATGGTACTGTAGGAAAGATTTTATATTGAAGGCAGTGGCTTCTAAATTTCAGGTAAATTTCATTTATTTCAATAAGTTTCAATTGAGTTTCAGCTCGGTATTGCATTTCTAGAATTCATTCTGTCAAGTAATATCCAAAACAGGCTTTTAGCTTGGAGTATTAAAAAAAAACCTTTAAGACTCATATTTTCTACATACATTAATGTTTTTGTACATATATTCATCAGCCAATATCTAACCTATACCTTCTACCTTTTTATTTAATATTAATGAATGTTTTACTCCAAATAAGAAACTGATGTTTTTCTTTAATTACTGTACAAAATTATTGGTTTCATTATGAACCTTTCATCAAACGTGTATAGAAGGCACCTGCTAAGCCTCAGCCTTAACAGATAGATATATCATTACACTGAGAATCAAGTTTCCGGCTCATAATCCCCCCTCTGAAGGGGTCATTTTAACCCATAGTACTCTGTCTTTTGGAAGCCACTTACCCCAAAGAGCTAGTGCTCTTTGATCACACAATGACAAAGGGATGCATTCTAAGTATTAAATATACACACACTCTCACAAGGACTTCTCCATTGGTGTCACCTCTTACCTCTCATCCCTGACCTTATTTTGTATACACTTGTACAAAGGTAGCCTTGATCATGGTTTTCAGAATATGAAGAGGAAAAAAAGCACACTGCATTAAAAGATTGGAGCCAAGATACCCAGCCAGAGCCAAACATTATTCCTGGTGATTTAGAGATTAGGTGGGAGTTAGGAAATCTGATGACTGACAATGATGACTTGGATGTTGTTTAAAAAAAAAAATCATACCCTAGCCTGTTGACGTTAAGGGAATGACTCATGACACACAGCAGGGTCTCCCTGACCCACAGCCTGCACACATGTGGAACATGATAATCCTAGCCCTACCATCTAAGGACAAGAACTCCCTGAATATGAAAGGAGTTTCCCATGACTGTCCCCCCCCCCCCCACACCCGTCAAAGCTGCAGGCTCAATAAAAATCTGAGGTCTTGAGACCTCCTCCCCAGTTCTCTTTCTCGAGCCTGCTCACCCTCCTATCTGAAAGACATCCTTTCCCTTTATTATTGCTTCCCCTTTGCTTTGCATCAATAAGCCTGGTTCTGCTAGCATCTCTTCTCTGTCCATCCTTACATTGTTCTTCTTTTGACAATCCCAAGAACCTTCTAACCCTCAGACCTGGTACCCTAAATCCAGGTAACATTGTGACTCAATTTCCATGACTCTGAGATGGGGATGAGTTTTAAAAGCATTGTGGAAAACCAAGGCAAACTCACATTTCATGAACATAGCACTGGGGAAGAAATTTTCCTCCATAATGAAAGCATTTGCTTAAAACTTCTTCTATATAATCAACAGAACACTGAACTATATGCTCTGCCATGGTAAACCTTAATCTTTTCAATCGTCAACTCGCAGATGAGAGAGATCCTATTAATTGTAGGTGACAGATAAGAAAGCAGGTCTTGGAAGATGAGGAACTTGTACACAGCTGGGAAGTCTGGCAACTGGGATCCAAGACAGTGCAACGCTTGTTACTTCCTCTTCCTGTGCAGCCACCATGGAAAGAGGGTCCTGAGAACACAGTAATTATACAAGATGCTCAGTACAAGGTATGGCACTGAGTGGACACTGACCATTTGTTATTGACCTTTTATTCTTTGTTATAAAATATCTTCTACTTTGGAAAGCAGTATGAGGGTCCTCAAAAGACTCCACATAGAGCTCCCCTATGACCCAGCAATCCCACTTTTGGGCATTTACCCAAATGATCACAATACAAGGCCATACTAAAGCTCCCAGCACAACTATGCTTATTGAAGCATTATTTACCGTAGCTGATATGGAACCAACCCAGATGCCCCTCAGTAGATGAATGGATCAAGAAAATTTGATGTGTGTATGTGTGTGTGTGTGTGTGTGTGTGTGTGTGTGTGTGTGTATTGGAATTCTATGCCTCCATCAGAAAGAATGACCCCATTTGTTAGGAAATGGAAAGACTTGGAAAAAAATTATATTAAGTAAGCCAGGCCCAAAGAAACATAGGTCCCATGTTTTCCTTATTTGCAATAACTAGTATATGTCTGGGACAAGCGGGAAAGGTCAAAGTTATGTACATATGATCAGATAAGATAATGTTAAGCAAAATGAACCCCAAGATAGGACACAAGTAGTTTTTTTTTTTTTCTTGCTATTGTTACTATTGTATTTATAATGTACCATGTGATTTTGTTTCTTTGTTCTTCCCCCATGGTATTACCCCTTTTTTCACTGTATTTGATGTCAATGCCCTGCATCTTGTATATATACTTCTCTAATTTGGTGAGAGGAAGGGAAAAACAAAATGCTTAAATAGGGATACAGGTTAACTCATTGTAACAATGACACTATGTACATGACAATATGTTGAAAATGAACTTTAGGGGGAGGGAGGGGAGAAGGATTGTTGTGGAGGTGGAGGGAAGGAATGGTAAGGGAAGAATAAAGGAGGAAGCAATAATGCTCAATAGGAAATTTGCTCATTACCTTGCTCATGTAACTGTAATCCCTCTGTACACTATTTTTACAATAAAAAACTTACAAAAATATCTTCTAAACAGAACTTTCAGATTGTGTACAACTATTCAGTAGCAAACTACAGTCCCCCCACAGACCTGTCCAAGGGTATTGGTTCCAGGATCCTCCAGGCACCCAAATGTGGGCACCTACTTAGTAGTGTTTGCACAAAATTTAAACCACCCTTCTCTATACTGTCAATCACCTCTAGATTACTTAATACCTCACACACCATGCAAATGTGTGCATAGTTATACAACAGAAAGAATAATAACAGGAGAAAAATCCTCTTGAATTCAAGAGACACTGAATTCCTTGGACTGGAACTTATTTTTTTTTAGAAGATAATGTATATTCTCTCTCTCTCTCTCTCTCTCTCTCTCTCTCTCTCTCTCTCTCTCTCTCTCTCTCTCTCTCTCTCTCTCTCTCTCTTTCTCTCTCCCATTGTTGTTGGTTGTGGGGCCTGAACTCTGGGTCTGGGTGCTGTCCCTCAGCTCTTCAGCTCAAGGTTAGTGCTCTACCACTTAAGCTACAGCACCACTTCCAGCTTTATTTTTTTCTGCTTGTGTGGTGCTGAGGAATCAAACCCAGGGCCTCACGCATGCAAGGCAAGCACTCTTCCACTGAGCCACCTTCCCAGCCCCTTCTTTTTCATTTTTTTTTTTAATTATCAAGGTGACATACAGAGGGGTTACAATTGTCAAACTTGTTACCCTTTCCCTCATTTTTCTTCTACTTTCTCTCACCCCACATCCTTACCCCTAAGTTGAACAACACACTGTTGAACCACCAGCGGGTCATGGAAGAGATTAGAAAGAAAATTCAAATGTTCATATTTAACAAAAACCAACATACAAATTACCAGCTCCTTTGGGACACAGCAAAGGCAGTACTCAGAGGAAAATTTATAGCTCTGAGTTCCTACATCAACAAATTGGAGAAATCTCAAGTGAACAATTTAATGATGTACCTGAAGCTCCTTGAAAATGGACTGGAACTTTTTGACACTGATTACCTGAAGATTTTGCAAGTTTTGTCTGACATTATTTTTATTATCCTTAGAAAACACAAAATGAAAGAATTTCGCTGGAGTGTGACTTCTTAAGAGTTTTCTAGGTACCCAGTTTAAGAAATAATATTTTGCCTAGGCATGTTGGTACACAACTGTATTCCCAGTACTGAGGAGGGAGGATTGAATTCAAGGCCAGTTTAGGCTACACAGTGAGACTTGATTGGAAAGAAAGAAAAAAGACTTTGGATTAGGAAATTCTGGGACTGCTGCAGAAATCTTACATATTTTTTTGAAATATCAGACATATTAATCTTCTAAAAAGAAAAGTCCTAAATTGAAATAATCTCACTTTTAACTCGTTTTCCTATAGGTCAATTCCTTTTTCTTTAAATACCCACACACACACAAACACACACAAAACACACACTAATTGTGACCTTTTTACTATAAATATCTATATAAAAGGGAAGCTATTCCCTTGTGTCCTTGGTTTCTATTCTCATTTTCTTGCTTTCTTTTGTAGTAATAATGGCAATAATGAAGTGACCGGTAGCATTCAGCAAGTTTGGGAATAACCCAAAGAATATTTTACTGGGCTGCTGCATCCCAGATGAAATACATAATTGTTGAACTTGGGAAAGGATCGCTGAGAATTAACCTCATTTTCTGAAACTCTTTTCCCAGGAATTAAAGCATGAATAATGTTTGGTAAAAACCTAAATGGCTTAATACTCTCTAAGCCTGCAGAGAAATTCACTTGCAGTGCTGTAAAATGATTTATAAGCTCCACTAATAGTCAGTTGTAAGTATGATTAAGTGCTTAGAATATTGTTAAGCACCCAAAAATTACTTGGTGTTGATTAACCATTAGGACGTCCTTTACCTGACTCAGAGAAATATTTAAATAGCTGGAGAAATGTTACAATTACTCACTGAAGCAGTCAAATATGGTGGGTATCTGGATTCCTTTTCATTACCAATGGATTATTTAGGAAAGAGCATTTGCCGCTAAGTCCATGGGGACTGTGCGGCTGCTCCAGAAACACAGGGAGACAACTGCTGACAACAGGATTTGGTTAGGAGAACTTCATCCGAAAGACTGAAATGATGTTTTCTTCCCTGAAGGCAGATGGGTACATGTTAAGAGCTTCCTTAAGCAAGAATGTTAGGATCCTTGCCACATTCTCCACCTCCTCACAGTCTCAGTTCCTTCCTTCTGGAACGCTCTACGGGAGAGCAGGGACCAGTCACCAAAAGAAGGATGTTGTTGCTAGGGTCTTCCTGGTGGTCTGGGAACTTGATTGGTATCTGTCCATGTGCTGGCCCCAGATTCAAATGGTGAGTCGCCAAAGTGGCATTGCCGTGTGTTAAGAAATGCTGACCTAGAATGTGGCCCAAGCAGGCTTGGTAGCCATGAGGATTGCACTGAGCATGTTCTGGCACATCGCAGGTCACTCACCCTTTGGCACTAACAGTGGCCAGTGAACTCTGGGAGACATTGTGTTCTGTAGGCTTTTGTTAATGGTTTCTCTTATTTGCAATAACTAATATATGCCTAAGACAAGCAGAAAAGCTCAAAAGCTATGTGAATATGACCATATAAGATGATGCTAAGCCAAATGAACCCCAAGATAGAGACACAGAGGTTTTATCTTTCTTGCTGTTGTTTTTAATGTATTTATAATGTTTTATATGTATTTATAATTTTTTTTGTTTCTTTTGTATGTTCTTCTCCCCATGGTATAACCCCTGCTTTCACTGTATTTGATTCTGGTGCCCTGCATCTTGTATATACATTTTTCTAATTTGAAGAGGGGAAGAGAAATAACAAAATGCTGAAATAAGGATACAGGTTGGCCTATTGTAACAATGAGATGTACAAGACACTATGTTGACAAACGTTTCAACTTTGGGGCAGGGGAAGGAGTTAGGAGGTAGAAAGGGAAGGGATGGTAGGGGAAAAACAAAGGAGTGGGTAACAATGCTCAATAGGAAATGTACTCATTACCTTACTCATGTAACTGTAACCCCCTGTATAGTAGCTTTACACTAAAATATATATATATAAAAAAAAACTGCCTTAGAATGCAGATGACATTACCTTCCCTTGAACGGGCAGAATCCGACCTTATACCTTATTAATCTACTTGAAGATGTGAGTAGGCCTCCCACAGTTTGCATGGCTGGTAGGCCTCACCTCTTTGCCTGTGCCTGATCCCTGTCATCCTGGATACCTAGACACTACCCTGATCTTCCCCTCTGACCTTTCTTCTTTCTCAGTTCTGTAGGCCAGCTTGAACTTGAACCTGACTTGCTTAGACTGTTCTTCCAAGTGTGTGAAAGGGTAACTGGGATCACTCAACCTTGAAGAATCTTCTCTAACATGATACCTCCCCTCATCTGAGACTACTTACCTTTGTTCCCGGAGGACATTGACCTCGGGGAACTCTCAGGGCTGCTAGTCAGCCTCAAGTCTCAGCTTTGGCCTGTATCCAAGAGTTCAGCCTGGTCTTTTCTTCTACTCTGTTGCATTTGCTTTATTAACTTACCCTCCTCCTCAGAATGCTAGCTCTGCCTTGGCTGCACAGATAGGCAGGCAGATTCTCTGAAGCCAGTCTGTGCATGCCTGCACTGTAAATTTATTGCAGCCATGCATCTGCTCCAGATTCCAAGAAGGTGATCTCCAGATCCAAGTTGAATAATGTAGATCAAGGAGTCTTAGCAAATTCTCCCTGTGAGTGCTGAGTGAGGGGTTTCTTAAAAAGGATTTCTTAATTATCATGAACAAGGATGATAAGGGAAGACTTGGTAAGCGTGATGATGGAATAAGATATGCCTGTATGTAGACAAGCCTGAATTAACCATGCCTTTACTGGCTCCTTTCAAAGATAAGAAAATGTCTAGGCCAATATCATTCTAATTGTAATATAGCAAAGTTGGGACCAGAATCTTGCTCCCTGGCTAGGTTCAGCATTCTCTGCCTCACTCATTTGATGAATACCTAATGTCTACCTTAGACCAGGTTATTATTATTTAATATTGTTGAATATATGTCCATCCAGTTCTAGAAAATGTCTAAAATTAATATTACAAAAGACAATCATCAGCAACACTGATCAGATTTTTTAAACTACTAAGGTATTAATTTATTAACTATTTTTGACTAATCCAAGTTTATGCTTGTATGGTAATAGGAACATATATGCAAATGATAAATCCTATGGGAATTCACAAATACAGGTTAAGCAACTCAAATACGAGAGATTACAATTCAAAATACTACCAATACTGAATTTTTCTGAGCACTGATAGGATGTTATAAGAAGACCATTTCTCAACTGACCTCACGTGACTGAGAGCAAACACAACGCAGGTGTATTTAAAGTATTGCATCACGATCCCTTCAGGATATAGGTCTAAGGTATGTAGGAAATGAATGAATTGCATGTTTAGCCTTGGGTCCCATCTCCCAAATACCTCATTGTGCATATACAAAGGTTTCAAAATCTGGAAAAAACATGAAATCTACAATACTATGATCTCAAGGTTTTCAGACATGGATATGCTCTCATAAGACTTTACATGCTGAACATTGGCCAAGCAAGACGTCTTCTGTTGAGTGACACAGAACTACTTTGCCAAGCAAGATGGAATTGAGACAAACTGAAAGGAGAGGAAAAGCTTTTATGTAGGAGAAGCTGAGACTCATACCAGATTGGGAAGATTAGAGGTTGAGGTAAAGAAGGTGAAAGTCTAGAATTGGTGGCATGTTATTAGGCATTCAAATAATCTTCAATGATAGACTCTTCTTAAAACCAATTGCATAATTTTCAAGTACTTTTAATATTGTGATCTCATGATTAAAACATAACTGACCCCTTCTTAGCAAATCAGTGGCAGTAAAGATGCTAGATATCATGAGGGTACTCTAGAAAAGGCAGGGGGAGCTGTTCAGAATCTCTCACAGCAGACACAAAATAAACCAAGTTGTTAACTGCTCACGTAACGAAAGATTCTCCATGTGTGAGCATTTGTTCATCTATCAAGAATGTAAAGATACAAATGATATTAAAAACAATAATAAAAAGGCGAGAAGAAAAGGTACCCCAATTCTATTACTCTATCACCAACTGTTTGCATTTCCTCATATTCTTCTTTTTAATTTTTCTTTATCTACTGTTATATCTTCTTATCAGATGATGAGATATGTTTATTTTTACCAATGGAAGTAGTAAAATGGAATCTCTTTTTCCCTAATGTAAAACTAGTTACCATCCTCTTACCCAGTGAGACTTGCTGCTTAGGAGATGGCAATATGAAATAGAAGGTTTATTTTCCCTTTCCACAATAAGCATTTTATTGAGATAAAATACAAAATAAGTTAACACAAAGTGGAAAAAATATCCAACATGAAAGGCAGTAACACAAGAGTGGGAACGCAAACATTGAAGGGCTGGGTAGGACTCAAACTGGCCATAAAGCCACTGTGGTATAATCTAGCACACTATTGAGTACAGGGTGAGTCAGAATAGTTTTGCTTACTTTAGTCTCTTTAAAGCAGAGCTCATATGGTACTCCCTAGAAGAAGCCTAACCTCTCACCAGATATGTTTGTAGGTAACTATTTTATATACCAAGCAACTGGCTAAAAGGCCAAGGGTAACTTTCTATGTGTGCTTGAGGATCTGTGTTTTGTTTGTTTATTTGTTTGTTTTTTTTTTCGTCTGTCCTGGGGCTTTGAACTCAGGGCCTGGGCACTGTCTCTTTTACTCGAGGCTAGTATTCTGCCACATTGAGCCACAGTGCCTCTTCCAGCTTTTTCTGTTATTAATTGGAGATAAGAGTCTCAAGGACTTTCCTGCCCTGGCTGGCTTAAAACTGTAATCCTCAGATCTCAGCCTCTTGAGTAGCTAGGATTACAGGTGTGAGCCACTGGTGCCCCTGCTGAGGGTCTGTATTTTAATTACCAAGCTAGACACTAATCTCTCTAGTGAGCTAAACATTAAGTAGGTTATTATGGCTTATAGGGGGGAAAAAAAGCTCTACAGAAGGATACAGAAAAAAATTAAACCCTGATTATTTATGACTGAAACCTAGTTACAATTATTGAGAGGGAATGTTTTAAGGCTGACTCCATAAATACCTGAATACCATTATATTCTGTCTACTTATATAGATTGTGTGCACAGGTTCACTTGGAAGCAAAGGTCTAAGTCATACTGAATTTTCTAGGAGATGTTTTTTCAATATCCTTTGTTAGCAAACCGAAAAGTTGCAAAGTGTCCAGATTTTCTGCCAGAATATACCTGCAGTTCCCATCTGGCAAGATAAATAGAAAAAGGTTTTTATTACCAATGACCTTGATTTGCATATAATTGCATATGTATCATGATCTTTGCTTCTGACTTATAGAAGCTAAAAATACACAATATTGTTCTTAGCAACTAAATGTGTGCTATAAGAATCTTAATAAAGAAGCACTAGTTTTAAATAGTCTTGATATAACTCCATCACAGCAGAGATCCTTTATCATTGTACTTGCCACAAAACCTATCCCACTGTTGTGATATTTTTAAGAAACTGCGATCTATTTTCTTAGTGCAAGTTCTGATTACATTATCTGATGTTTCATGCTTATTTCACAAAGTCAAACCAAAAATTATCTGTGTAAGATGTAATAATAACAGGCTCCACCAAGATTAAAAATGTTCACTGTTATATAGGATATTTTAGGGAGGCATTAGCATATTATTGAAAAATGTTTTAAACACAAATTAGGTTTGCTTTGTTATGTTTTTTTAAAGTTAATTCCCTGATTCTTAGATTATTTTTCTCAATAATAACAATAATAATAACTAGTGGTAATAATAATAATACATAGTAAAAATTTCCTACAAAAGTTAACTCAATAAATTTTTATAAAAATCCTCTGAAGTAAAAATTCTTGTCTTTTTTTATTGATAGGTCAAGACATGGAAGCCTGGTAGAGGCAAAGACTTTTAAATATCCTTTTATTATTTTTGTTTTATCTTTAAGTAGTTGTACAAAGAGGTTTCAGTTGAAAAATGTGAGTTTATGAGTTTATGAGTACAATATCTCCTGATCACTGGCCAACTCTTCCATCATTTTCAGTGTCCTTTGTTAGCAAACCCCAAAGTTGAAAAGTATTCAGACTTCTACAGTTCCCATCTGATGATGGGAATGCTATTTTTTTTTAATTCTTAAATGTTGTCAATAAAATAAGTCATAATTTGAGTTGGTTTCTTGGTCCATCATTCTTTTCATTAGCCTTGTATACCATGTTGATTAAAACATGACTAAAAGACCCCCCAAAGTTTATCTTACAGTTGCTTTCTTGCTTTAGCCAAAGTATGCCACCCTAGTTAAATATGGAAGTCTATCCTCATGTGCTTCTTCTACCTTGGAAGGCCAGCAGTTTAGCCTGGTGGTTTTTGCAGCTCTCTCTTGAAAGTAGAAACAGCTGTCTTCTCTTCTCTGTCCATTTTTCCATCGTCCACCTCTCACCAGAGTGCTGCTCCATCTAATGAGCGTACAATTATTTTTAAATATCTTTCCATGAGGTGATAGCTGCATACCAGTTGGGTAGAGAATGTAATCCATCCTGCAGAAGTTAAAGCCTGGATCATGTGAAGAGCTGGAGGTGGTAAGAAATGGTATTTGATGGAGCCATCCATGAAACTGCTAAGCCCAATATCAGATGTCTATTTGATTCCAGATTTGAGAGTTCACAATGCTTGTGTTGGAATCAGTCAAATTGGAAGAAAATTTTCTCCCAGATTCATAAGAACAAAGAAAGAAAGGAAAGAGGATGAAGAAAAGGAAGACAAAGGAAGGAGGGAGTAAAGGAGGGAAGAAAGTTATGCAGGCAAAATAGTGAAATGAAGAGGAAAGGTAAGAAAAAAGAAAAATGAAATGAAAAGAAAAAGGACAAAAAGGCAAAGATTTCTGGCATATTAATGTTTTCTTGCTTTTAGGGGGTTCTTTTTCTGTGGTCAGTGAAGGCAGTTTTTGTTAGGGACTCAAATTTTATCCAGCCAATGGCCTGACATACAAATTTATGTAAAAGCTTGTTGATTACAGAATAATGGTGTCATCAAATAATTAGATAAAAGCAAGTCTACTCACGTGTTCTCCCTCCATGGATGATCAGAACGGCTGGGGAGCAGCATCTAGCTGACAGGCAGAATTGGAGTGCACGTTTTCAGTCCCACCCAAGGGGGCATGGATCTGCAGTGTTCATTTCTCTCAACATTAGTTCTATTACGTCCAAGCCTGAAACCTATGGCTGCTTACCCTTTCCTTCCTTTATTGCCAACAAAGGGGGACAAGAGGAAGAAACATCTCTTTCTAACCAAATGGCAGGCAAGTGTCCCATTCTGTGTCCTCTTCACTCACATCTGAGGCCTGAACCATTTGCTCAGAACTTTGTTGTAGTAACAGCAGCTTAACTCTTCCTCCCTAATCCTGCTGGAGTGATCTTTCCAAAACACAGATAAGTTGGCTTCCCTTTGCCTGCAGGTCTACATTCCTCGAGTGACCTGCTCTGGCCTTGAGGAGAAAATTCAAATCCTTCCACCAGCCGACAGGCCTTGATGAGTCAACCCCTACTTAACCCTGTTAACTCTGTTAACACTTTTGAGTAGAACTTGACCTGCAAGTTGAACAGAACAGCTTGTAGCTAGGAAAGATCATGTCCGGCTTCCGTGCCATGTCTGTCTGGGTCTGCTCCTTTTATGGAGTCTTCCCTTCCCAGCTTGAGGGAGGCCTAATCTCTTTCATGATGTCTCACCTGCCTCAACATGCCTCTACCAGCTTCTTCATCCTACAGTCTGGGTCTAATTGAGGTGCCTCGCGGTCCTCTTACGCTGTCATGATTTTCATCACGGCACCCGTCCCAAACTGTTTATTTTTCTGTCTTCACACTAGATTTTGAATTCCTTCCCAGTAGATGCCTAACACATTCCTGGCTTTAGATAGAGCTCAGCAGAGGAAACAATGTCAAATAATTTAAAGAATTCGCTGGAGGCTTGGCTCACTTGTTAGGGAGGCTCTGGGTACAATCTTCCATACCAAAGGGAGAGGGCCAAATAGAAAAATGCACTAACAAACAATATGGCGACCAAAGAAGTGAAGGGAAGGTAAGTCATGGACGGCCATAATACTCAATGTACATATGTGTAAATGGAAGCAGGCAACTTAAGTAGATAGGTGGGGTTGAAAGAGATGGGGAAAGGATGTCATTTATCAAGATGTATGTCATTCATAAATTGGTATGTTGAATAGAAACTCCTTTGCACAACTATTTAAAGACAGTTTTTTTTTTAATTAAGAGAAATAACATGAATTTGAAGTGAGTAGCAGTGGTAGTGGTAGATTTTTTTCTCTGTAGTGTTTCTAGTAAAAACCTCAAGCTGGGTGCTACTCTAATTTTAACCTGAACGCATTATCTGCCTTTGATCATGTCATTTAACCTGTTTCAAACTCAATTTGGTAGTCTATAGATAATAATTTTTTGGTGAGGAACAGCAAAGTATTTCATGTAAAGTGCCCACAGTATTATCTAGAGTATACTAAGAAATGAACCATTGAGATTCTAATACTTAAGAATCTAATAATCATTCCCTTGCATTTTAGTATTCTCTGACCTGATAGTGCAAATCATAAACAAAACATGACCTCCTTTTATGCATCATGGCTCCCGATATTCGGATCATACAAAACATGCAGTGAAAGTTCACAAATGACTAGTCAGAATTTCATTCATCATAAAAATATCAAGTAGTTAAATTACAGTAAGAAAACACTTGCTGTTTATTGGACTGACAAAATCTTTCATGTATGGCACCTACTACTTTGGAAGTTCTGAAGATATGAACAGTTACTCTCATGTATTGCTAGAGGGAGAATGAAATACTACAACCTGTAAGGAAGGGAGAATGGGAAGCTGACTATATCTATCAGCATTACAGCATTGTATCACCATGGCATTTACCCTTAAAGCTAACAGCAACACATCTCAGAATCTTGCCACTACTTACAACTGCACATACAAAATAGAATCTGAAAAAGGCTCTTTATTGTTTGTAATAATAGAAGAGACTGGGAACCACTCAGGAGTTCAGCAACTAGGAACCTTGTTGAATAAAACCTTATACTGTTACATATTGGAATATTCTGTAGCTATCAAAAAGAATAAGGAGGATAGGGAGAAAGTCTTTAATACATTGGGTGGGGGAGGGGAGAGCAAGGTACGGAACAGTAAACCCTACCTTTGCACAATGACAATAGGTATAAGAATATCTGTTCATATGTCATAACAAAACAATGTAAAGGTAGGTAGAGATCTAATGATGATGTAGAATGGGCAGAGGTGAAAGTGATGTTTCAGTATTTGTCTGATCTTTGTTTAGCTTAAGTTCTGGAGGCTTCAAGGACACATAGCTTTGGCATTTGCTCAGCTCTGGGGAAGATCCCACAGCATCATGATAGAGCCCAAGGGAGAAATCACCTGGCCAAAAAAAGACAGAGAGAGGAGGGGCCGGCAATGAGCTCATACTAGGTTTGGCCTCTTGAAGTCCTACCATCTGTTAGCATCATCACATGGACCTTTGGGGGACACAGCACTTCCAAACCACAGCACATCCAAAACACAGCGATGTGCTTCCTTTAGTTTTGATTTTTGAGCCATGTTTTTTTTTTAAGAAAGTGTTTTGTTTGTTTCCTCTTCGTTTTCTTTATATATTATTTTCTTTTATTTGTTAGTGGTATGGCTTGAACTCAGGACCTGGGCATTGTCCCTGAGCTTTTTTGCTCAAGGGTAGTGTTCTGTCACTTTGAGCCACAGTGCTTTCTGCTTTTCTGGTGGTTAATTGTACATAAGAGTCTCACAGACTTTCCTGCTCCTGCTGGCTATGAACTTTAATCCTCTGATCTCAGCATCTTGGGTAGCTAAGATTACAGGCATGAGCCATGAGTACCCAGCTAGTAATGTCTTCTTTAAAAAAAAATATATATATATATATATATAAATTGTGCAAAGGAGTTTCACTGTGATATTTACAGCATGTATATAATGTACTTTGATCAAATTTACCCCATAAAAAGTTTTTGGCAGGGAAGATAAAATCAAGGTCAGGGAAATAATGGAAGAATATTGTTACTCAATAAAATCCAAAAGGCTTCTGTCCTACTAAATGTGGGTGGATGAGGTGATTGGCTGAGGAGAAACCAATATGGCTGGGCAGTGAGCTGCATATCAGGATGGGTGCATATAGGGGTGGCCGCCAGGCACCAAGGCATGGTGAACAGTCGGGACATAAGCCCTGTTTATCTTAGCCCAAGCATGGCCTGATTCCACTCATTGCCCGTGTTCTCTGTCATAGTTACTCGGTCATGGAACTGCCTTGGAAAAAAGTTGCCCAGGCCAACTTCCGCTCCCACAACCTGTCCTTGCAATGGCCTTGACAAAGATTAGCAAATGTTTCCACTGCTTTCTTTCGAAAGGCCTTTCTATAATTACCTTTTCTTTCTCAGGAAGACAGTTCCATGGCCTTCGATCTATATCTGGGTTTCCTAACTTCACTCCATTTCTTTATGGAGATAGTTTGGACTGCTGAAGTCATCATGGCCTTCATCTTGCCTTTGCTGATATTTCCAGAAGGCAAAGGTTCTTCAGCGATTCCTTTCACTACAGCTGTGCTTGCTGTGAATGCAAATTCCAAAGCCCTCTTGTCTCTGGCATGCTCAGGGATCCAGAAGAGCCAGACTGCTGGTGCTGCTTGCACCAGAATACTGACCTTTCTGGGGACCGAGACCAAGGAATTTCTAGTTCTGGCATCATCTTTCTGCTCTGGTACCATCCTCTCTATACCATATTCTCTACTAGTCACACCAGTAAGGAACAGCATTAACAATGACAACAAAAAAAGAAAAACAAATACAGCTAAGGTCCCAGGATCAGGACAGGTATCCCCGGGGACAGAAAAAATATTGTCTGCCTTGATGCCTACCAAGTAGCAGAGGAATTAAAAATTTCATAGGCAGTTACTCACACTCTGGCCACTCAGGATATGCAGTGAAGTATAAGGAAAATATGGGTAAACCGAAGTGTGTAGGCAGAGGTCCTGCTGCTGTTCAGATGGCAAGCTCTCTCTCTCTCTCTCTCTCTCTCTCTCTCTCTCTCTCTCTCTCTCTTTGCTGCTCTATAGACCAGCCCTATGAGGAGCTTTGTAGAGGTGCAGTCTCAGGACTAGGGGCATGGCCTTAAGTGTTAAGACACCTACTTGCTTAGCAAGTGTGAGGCTCCAAAGTTCAAACTTCAGCACTGCCAGAAAGAGAAGAAAGAAGTGCAGCCTCAGGCCCTGCTGACCTCATCTCTGCTGACCCAGAATCTGAATTTCACCAAGATCCCCAGATGAGGCAGAGACACATTCAAGTTCAAGAAGCTCAAGTCTAGGCAGAATGTAATATCTTTCTTTTGTCCTTCCCTTCACACACCTATTAGGTAGGGTCACTATTAAAGTCCACATGCCATCCATGGTCCTACATGGGAGTCACTGAAGCTCTGACATGGGAGAGGCTTTCCTTCATTGGCTGTCACATCCATTTAGTTGGCACAAAAGCACCAGCACTTGAGAACAAGTCAAAGCTGAGATCCTCATTTGGAAAACTGGAGGTCAACTGGGCACCTCTAATCCTAGCTACTCAAGAGAGGCCAACAGGAGTCCAACTCACATCAGTAATCCTAAATACTCATAGAATAAGGTCTGAGAATCACAGTGCAAAGCCAGCCACAGCAGACAAATCTGAGAGGCTCCTATTTCCAATTAACCAGCAAAGAGCTGGTGGTGGAGATGTGGCTCAAATGGTAGAACACTTGCCTTGAGCAAGAAAAAAGCTTAGAGAGAGTGAGAGACCCTGGGTTCCAGCCCCAGCACCAGCACAATACATGAATTAATTAATCACAAGAAACTGAAGTCTGGAAATAAGAAAAACAGAAGGGAAATTCAACTCCCACCGGCCCCCCCTTCCCACCCTGCTCATAAAGTCCATGCCTCTGAAAATTCCTCTCCTACGATATTATCCACCTTTCAAGACATGGAGTGAACCACCTCTGCCCCCCCCCCCCCCCACACACACACAATAGAAGATTTCTCACAAACTTCCCTTCTCCAGAGCCTCATCTGGGACATTCTTGGTGAAGTCGTGGGTTTAGCTGGACAGGCTGTGATACTGGGGACTCTGTTCTTGGCAGAGGAGATGCTGCTTCTTGATATGTGACTCCACTTTTGCATTGCCTTGAGTTTCAAATGAATGAGTTATTCTAACCAGGGGATTTCTTAAAATAGTCTTGCTGGGCATAGTGGTACATGCCTATAATCCCAGCATTCAGTAGACTGAGGCAAGTTTGTGAGTTCAAGGCCAGCCTGGGCTACATAACAAAATTCAGTCTTAAAAAAAAAAAACAGAGCTTGGAATGTGGCTCAAGGGTAGAGGGCTTGCCTAACATGCATGAAGCCCTGGGTTCTAGTCCTCATTATCACATAAGCAGAAAAAGCTGGAAGTGGCATTGTGGCTCAAGTGGTACAGCAATAGAAGCTCAGGGACAATGTTTAGGCCCTGTGTTCAAGCCCTAGGACTAGCAAAACAAAACAAAACAAAATGGAAAAAAACAAGGGTAGAAGATGTAGTTAAGTGGTTACAGTGCTTGTCTAGTATGCACAGGCCCTGGTTCAATTCCCAGCTTTAGGGAAGAAATTTAAAAGCCCATCATGAAGAGGAAATTCTGCTTAATGAATAATATGGAACTTGGCTTCCTGGGTTCAGATCTCTGCTCTACCTAGAACAATACTTGGTAGGCATAGAATAAGTACGTACTATCATTATGTGGGTGCAAATAATTTCTGGAAATACTTCAGAACACTTTTGCCTTGTGAACCTAAAGAGCCATTTGAAGCAATTGCATACGTATACAGAATTACTGGAGGAAAAAATAATATCTTGCTTAAGAGCTCTAAGATTATTTTCAGTAGATGGGAAGAGGAGTCGAGGTTTTTCACTGTGCCTCCCTTATCCACAATCTCCCATCTTCACATGTAGGCTTAATATTTCCAATTTAAGTTGTTTGAGAATTGGCACCACTCCCTGGCTTTGCTTCTCCCTATTTCACATGAAGATAACAGTGCCCTTTTCCTGTTGCCAAAGTTTGTTGAGCAGGATATCTTCAATACTTTTTTTTTTAATGATGATGAAGTTGGGTGCAGGCAGCTCACACTATCATCTAGCTACTCACAAGGCTGCGATTGGAGGATGGTAGTTCGAAGGCAGACCAGCCAAAAAAGTCCATGAGACTCATATCCAATTAACCCCTAAAAAGCCAGAAGTAGATGTGTGGCTCAAGTGGCAGAGTTAGAGTGCCAGCTTTGAGAAAAATAAACAAAACAACAAGACAACAAGGGAGAGAGTGAGGCTCCGAATTCAAGCCCCAGTACGACCACAAAAAGAAGGGGAAAAAAGACGATGAAATAAAGAGGTTCCATATAATTTTTGTAGAACCACCACTATAGGAATAGAACTAAGGGATCAAAAAAGGCTATATACAGATAGAAAGAGAATTTTAGCATTGATATTTCTCTTTTTAAAGATATGCTAATTATAAGAAGGTCTTTGATTATTCACGGAGTACCTAAAATAGCTCTCAGTAAGTCTGAGACTTGGAGAACAATATGCCAGTTGCTAGGTATTCTGTGCAATGAGTCAGCCCTGGGGACATCCTTCGCAACCTTAGCTGCTGTGGCTTTGGGAATTATCACTAAGCTAGTGAACATGACCCAGATGTTAAGGAAAGGAACCTTCCTTTATATTGTATAGACACATTTAAAAAGTGGGAGGTCTTCGGTTTAGAATGGTTTCAGATTCCCTATGAAGTGGTAGAGATGCCTAATCAAATTATATAGAGAAATGGAGAGAATAACTATTCAAGCCACCTAATTATGAAAATTCTCACTTAAAGATCATTTTCTGCAGTATTTTATGTCATGGTGATATCTCTTTGGTGGTGTTTTTGTTGGAGCTCACTCTATGATACAGCCTTATGGGAGCCAAGTGGGCCTAGACTTAAATATCAGCCCAATCGTGTCCTAGCTATTGATTCTAAGGCAAGCTGCTTATCTTTTGTAAGCCTCAATTTTCTTATCAATAACATGGTGTAAGCCAGGTGCAGTGGCTCAAACTATAGTCCTAGCTATGTGTGAGGCAGATATCAGGGGATTAAGGTGGGGGAACAGTCTAGGCATAAAAGTTCAGACCACATCTCAACGTTGGGCACACATGTCTCAAAACTCAATCAAAACAAAGCTATACAAAATTCTGAGTACCATGAGCCTTTCTCCCTGCCAACTTGCCTTGAAGAATCGTCATTCAGAATAGATTTATAACATTTAAAGCATTCTTCACAGGACGAATAAATTATAGAGCATGATTGTTAGTTGTCCCAGCTGAGCATTCTGCATCACTCATTCATTCATTCATTAAATAGAAGGAAATATTTACTGTGTGCCATGGTTTGAAGGCATCTAATGAATGATATACACTTGCTCATTGTCCAAGTCCATTGGTAATTGGTTTGAAATGGCTTGAAAATCATAATTGGTTTGGAAATGGTTTGAAAATTCCTTGGCAGAGAAAGGCCTAGAATCTAGGGCTAAGTAACAAGTAGGTGATGGTGCCATTGATCACACCAAGGTAGACCAGGGTAGAAAGACTTTGGAGCCTGCGATAATGAAAGGGAAAATTTAGTGGTACGTTGTTTATGTAAAAAGGCTGAGATAGGGTTGGCAATATGACTTAGTGGTAGAGTGCTTGCCTAGCATGCATGAAATCCTGGGTTTGATTCCTCAGTACCACATAAACAGAAAAAGTCAGAAGTGGTGCTGTGGCTTAGTGGGCAGAGTGCTAGCCTTGAGCAAAAGAAGTTCAGGGACAATGCCCAGGCCCTGAGTTTAAGCCCCAGGATTGGCCAAAAAAAAAAGTCTGAGATATTATGATATGCATGGAAGGTCATAAAGGCCAGAGAAGAGATTTGCCTGGAGAATACAGTAGCCTCATTATAACATATATGTGGTTCTTAAAGTGCTAAAAGTTGAGATGTTGAAGGAAACTTGTAGAAGCAAAGAGACTCCCACCTTGAGATCTGAGGAATCCCAACACAGAGAACTTTGAGGAGCATAAATAGCTAAAGAATATGCCTCAAAATTGTTGTCCTTGGTAGACAATTGACATGCTTCAATATGAATCTATCTTGGGAATTTCAAAATATTGACCCCCCTCAGGTGCCGCCCAAAGAAAGTGTTGTTTCTTTACCTACATGCTTACTTTCCATTACACTTCTCTCCTTCGACCTCAAAAGGCCCACATATCCCTACTAGATCCCACCATTTTTATTTCAATTTCTTGCATGATGCTAAAGACTAAGCAGATTGGGAACCATACACACAAAGTTTCCCTTTGGAACAGAAGACTGTGGCTTCGTGGATTTACTCTAGCTGTTTGGCACTGGCCCATGGCCATTTGCTCAGGTCATTCCCACTCTATCACTGCTCTTTCAATTGTTCTACCTCTCATGGCTTAATAGATTCAATAGAAACTTGGGATTATCAGATCCTAATGACACTCTGCTCTAGTTCATTTATCAGAACAGTTAGTTTTTGTTTCTGTGGTTTGATGTGATGCTACTCATCCAGTACCCATGCCCTCCTAATATCTCTGCACCCCATAATACTAGCCCAGGAGTTAGGAGGAGAGACTCGTATCACTCATGGGCTGAGGCCATTCAGAACTGCGGTGACACTGCAGCCTCTTCTTGAGCAGCAGCCACAACCTTGGGAGCCACATGGTGGCAGGGCACTGGCACCAATGGGGGGGGGGGGAGTCTTTGCACTGTTGCATCATCAGTATCTGGACATTTTGTAGGTTTTGTTTTGCTGAACTACAGAGACTTCAGGGTTGATTTGTTTCCATTGCATGACCTACCCTGGTTAGAGCTAAGCAGAAACAGCAATTTCTAGGTAAAGTGCTGCCAAGAAAGCTAAGCCCAGGCCCTCATGACCCACTTTTCCTTCAAAATAGTGCACTTATAGAAGTCCCTCCTTATCCACCGGAGATACATTTCAGGACCACCAGTGGGTGTCCTAAACATGGATACTAACAATCTACCTGTCTGTCTGTCTGTCTGTCTGTCTGTCTATCATCTATCTATACATATATACATAATTTATACATATATACACACATACTTGCATTCGTGCATACATATATAGTCATACATACACATCCTCTATATGACCTAAATGCCACGTAGTTGTAGAGTTAATTTGTCTTCCATCCTTCCATGTTTCCTCCTTCACATCATTATTCTTATGCTTTGGTGTCACCATTGAGTAAAAAAAGTATCCCTTGTACAGAGACACTGTAATGCTATGTAAATGTAGTAACAGACATGGCTACCAAATGACTCATGAATAGGCTGTGTATAGGTTGTGAGTCTGCAGGACAAAAGAATGATTCATGACAGATTTTTTTCCATATACTACCAGAAATCATTCAGTTGAAAAGTCATGAATTGCAAAACACACAGTAGGCAAGCATAAAGCAGTAGACAGTTGTGGGGACTTGCAAATGAACAGAGCAAATACAGAAGGGCTGGAGCAATTGAAGGCATGCAGAGGAAATCAGGGTGAAGACCAGCTCCTGCTAAGTAAGGGGCTCCAGTCCTGGCATCCTGTCACCAACAGCAACTTCTGGAAGCTGGAAATACCCCTGGAACTCTGTCCAGTCCAAGAATAATTTTTGAAATTTTAATATGCATATGACAATGGACTATGCAGACATTCTAAAGGTGATACAGAAGAGCAGTAACTGGTTGGAGAGAGAATGTGCTCACAACACATGTATCTTCATAAAATTATTGTGCCTAGTTATCACAGTGGGTATTTGGAGTCACAATTGTGGGTGCTTCTTCATGACTTTGAGTTTGTTTCTTTCTATCACATTTAACATCAATGTTTATCATTTTTATATCCCTCAGGGAAAGTATTACCTTAAAATTTCATCTTTAGGGCTGAAAGGCACATATAGAAACATAGTAGCTGTGCTTTTACTCTATTAAGTTAGCATGTACCATGTGGTAGGTTCTAACTTCATTAATGGGCTGAGTACTGGTGGTTTATGCCTATAGTGTTAGCTACTCAGGAAGCTGAAATCTGAAGATCAGTGTTCAAAGTCTGCCTGGGCAGGTAAGTCTATGAGTCTTTTCCCTCCAAATAACTAGCCAAAAGGAGGTGGCTCAAGTAGTGGTTCCCATCCTTGAGGGATAAAACTAAGGGACAGCACCCAAGCTGAATACAAGCCTCAGTGCTGGCAAATACACACACACGCACACGCACACGCACACACACACACACACACACACACACACACACACACACACACACAGAATGTTTAGTAGTGGTCGCATTAAATTATATGAAAACCCAGAATATCCACTAATTTTGAGTTCTAGTGAAGTTGAAAGCTGTCATTCTCTTTTCCATACGGCAGGAGAAAAGTTTCCCCTTTTAGTGATCACCATAACTTGCGATAGAGAACAAAGCACAACTTAAAAACAGCCCTTCACAGGGGCAAGTTGTAACAGACAATGGCAAATGTCTTGTAATTACAGCTGTAAAAGAACACAAATCATTAAAACTCTTTGTTCTCTGAGGTTTTGTTCCACTGTTTATTCATAGGGATGACTTGGCATTCACAAGTTCACAAGAAGCTTGAGACTGGTTCATTAGCTCTAATCTGATTAGGACTTTTTGTTTCTTTGTTCTCTGTGTCCTCAGGTGGCAATTTTGGCTGAACATTGTACATTTTTGCCCTGTGTCTAGGCACAGTAACATAACTTTGTCTGTGTATTACATAATTAGAGCACGGTTCTCAGGCACCAATCCTAAAAAGACAACTGGTCAGCACAGTCCACATCTGAGACACACAATGTTCAGCATGTGAATTTTCCTTGTAATACACATGCGTGTGCCACAATACTCCATAGGCATTTATGTGTGGACAGCTACATGTTTTTGAGAACAGTTACTTGGTAGTTATCCATTACTCTTGAAAGATGCTGATATTTCTTCCTAAATGTGTCAATACAATTTACATATGTACATTTAAATGTGCTAAATACAGATAATTTATTAATAATGAATATAAATAATGTGAAAGGTATATATTTCAATAAATATAAATAAGTGCATATATGTTCATCAAATTTATTTGAAAATAAAGTTATTAAGTCTGCTACATTTATTTAGATACTTAGCAAATATCCAAACAAATGAAAGCTTTCTTTAATATGATGTGGTAGAAGGTACACGAAAGCCATGGTAAGGAAAAATACGTTAAGCTCCAATAAAATCTTAAATGTTGAAAAACAGCTGGGTGCCAGTGGTTCCATGCCTGTAATTCTAGCTACCCAGTAGGCTGAGATCTGAGGATTGCAATTCAAAGCTACCCTGAAAGGGGAAAGTCTGTAAGATGCTTATTTTCAATTAACCACCAAAAAGGCAGAAGCACAACTGTGACTCAAGTTGTAGAGCACCAACCTTGAGCAAAAAAGCGAAGGGACAGCACCCAGACCCTGAGTGCAAGCCCCACTACCAGCAAAGAAAAAAAAAAGATGAAAAATAAATATGAGTCATTTTATGCACTGGTGATTGGAAAAGATTGTTGGGGGAAAATGTCCACAGATTCTGGGAGGGCAGTCACTGCTAGAGCATTCTATAGTCACTGACAAGTAGACGTGCACCAAGAAAGTTCCACCTTCACAAATGCACCTAGATATTCAAAATCAATATCTCACCTAGGAAATAAAGCTACTTGTGTCATGAGACTACTTACACATTTACATCAAAACATGAGATTGTGCTTTCATTTACGGAATTCCAGCTCAGGGGCTCTAAACGTCAAGTTCGGGGCTTGACGACAATTCAGATGTATACAAATGAAGTCGCAGTGGCATGCTGGGGCAAGCCTGCAGACCTCAACAGACTCCAGATGAGAGCAGGGGTTAAACTTGAGGTTTGGGATTGCTCGGAATCGAAGGCTGTGTGTCTTCTCTGGCCACAGTGCATGTAGGAGAGTCTTTGCCCACTGCCTTGACCATGTGCCACCAGCAGAACATGAAGTACTTGGCTTCTGGAGCAGCAGGTCCTTTAATGGTGACCTTTGTGACACGCAGGAGACATTTTAATTGCAGTAGGTATGGTAACATTCATATCGTTAAAGGTGTTTAGTTCTGCCATAGAAGTACTGCCTTAGAAGCTGAATATGAAAAATGTATGCCAAATTGGCTGTCACCTTGTGAGTGACAGGTGGATCATCTGATCAAAATAGACATGATGACAGGGCCTCAGATTTGATCGTGGGAAGCTCTCCTCAAGTTCTATAATGACATTCGCAGGATCTGCACTCCATTGAAAGGAGCCAATAAATCTTATTCTAAAATCTGCAGCAGTGCACCTGTGCTCTCCTACCAGTGGGTCATGACTCCAGTTTCCAAATTTACAATACAGTGAAACAGAAAATCCTTCTGTATCTGGAGCTTTAAACCACTGCAGACTTGCAGTGGAGATAAAAGAAAGGCTTCTAGTCTGTTTTTCAGTCCTAATAGTAATAAGCTTAGTTCCGTGTAGCACTTTCTGGACCAAAAGATAAGATTTCCTTTTCCCTCCAAAGGGCATTTCTCCTCCAATTTTCAAAGCTGAGATGTAAGCCTTTTGAAAGAATTATGCAAATTTTGCCCTGACTCCACATGTTTAAGGTACCAACAACCACTTTGAAGAGTCATAATGGTGCAGCCTCCACATTAGAAAAGGCCAGCTAGAGACTACAATCAATTTGAGGGGGACAGAAATCACCCCCCACCCACCCAAGCAAGAGTACATTCTGTCTCTGAGGTGATTTTGCACAAACTTAGTGATCTCTCCTTTTAAAGGTTGATCTGCCTTTTGGGGATAAAATTGCTGACCCATTAGTAAGGGATTAGCTACCTGGCAGAGGAGTAGCCCAGCTCGATTGCTCCTTGCTCCTGATTTGACCTGGCCAAGGAGAGGAAAACATCTCAGCTCCAAGCCAGGGCAAGGAACCAAGAGGCAAGGGACTTGTGTAACTCCTAAAACTGAGACGCTAAAGTATCTTTCAGAAACAGCCATGGCCCCATGACAAATGATTTGCTGTCTCCTTGTTTTGCTTTTAAATCATGAGAGATATTTTTCTTTTTAAATGATACTTCGGAAAAGATGACTATAATGGACACCTTCCAAGCTAATGCCCACTTAGCAGTGAAGACTGGGTAAGATAATTCTCATAGAAAATTTGTGCATCTGTATATGGAAGACAGATCCGATGTATTGTGGAAAAGCTCACAATAGTCCTAATTCCTCAGTTCTTGGGACCTTCTGCAGGAAAGTGAATAAACTAAAGCCTTTATTTAGAAGCACAGGTCCAGAGACACTGTTTTATCATCAAAGTAACTCAAAACTAAATGAGAAGGGAGAGCAGGGTGTTTGTGTGTTTGGATAGGTTTTCTTGTTGCAGTTCTGGGCCCTGAGGCACAGCTTAGCACCAGGGCAATGTCCTCTGAGCTGGTCTCCCACTGTTTCCTTCTCTGGGTGAATGGTGCTGGAAGGGGCAGTGTGTGGCACAGCAGGGGCATGAAGACAATTAAAAACCTTTGATAAATGATTATTTTTACCCAAGGTGGACTTTCTGAGGCTGTCTAGGTAATAATGGTGCTGATTGCTCACATCTGTAATTCTATCTATTCAGGAGGCTGAGATTTAAGGATTTACTTTCAAAGCCAACCTGAGCAGTAAAGTCAGTCTGACTCTAATCTCCAATTAACCAGCAAAAAGTGGTAGACCAAACCAGTTCAAGTGGTAGAGCGCCAGTCTTGAGCAATAAAAGCCAAGCAAGAGTTTAAGGCTAGCATGCCATATCCTGATAATAAGGCCTCAGCTGAAAAAAAAAACCCACTAGAATCAACTTGCAAAAGTCTCTTACACACACAATGGTGGCACTCCCCCAAACTCAGCCTTCCTCTGCCCCAGCATCAGACCACCTGCCCTGGCACCCGGCCTGTACCGCGTGCCCTTTGAAGCAGCAACTTGGTTCACAGCTGCGTTGCTGAGCTCTAAGGAGGTATTCTGCCATCCACCTCTGCTATGTGCATGCTCAGCTGCCCTTTCTGCAAAGAAGCTAAAGGAAGAAACACTGACTTTCAAATATGTGACCCAGATTTCAAAATAAAGTCCCTGTGCTTTTGATACCTCAAAGTGTTGCCAGAAGTGGTGGGTCTGTCTGTCTGTCTGTCTGTCTGTCTGTCTGTCTCTCTCTCTCTCTCTCTCACACACACACACACACATACACACACGGAGCTTCTTTTTGCAAGATGTCTGATATTTTGATATTTCTCTCACTTTAAAGCTGACATTTCTAGGTCATCAGAAGTTAAGGAGTTGCTTCCTTGATTGATAGATTCTTGTTTATAGTCAATTGTGATTAGAAGTCACCTCAACAACGTAAACCCTGTTTGCTTCTGGGATTTCTTCACCATATTCAGTATGACAACATTCACCTGCAAAAATATGGCATCAGTTTTTATGGTGAAATGGGTGGGGTTTTTTATTGAACAATGCAGACAGTCATAATTGGTAGGTAAATTAATTAGTCCATGGGAATTTAAATGTTAGCGTGTATTTTTCCCTAGGGAAATATTTTACATAAGCATCAAGATAAATATTTTTAAAAAGTAAGTCAAACCCAATATACATGTGTCAAACTAGTTCTGATCCTAATAGCAATATTCTTCTCCATGGCTGATATATTTCTGAGAAAACATAGCCCTCTACTTTGGTCTGAGATGATGTCAAATTATAAAAGCAAAATATATGGCTGTTGGTAAGTTGTTATTTTTATTCTTTTCCTTTTTTTGTTTGTTTTCTCCAAAATAACAAATCATAAGAACTTCCCAGACACAGATAAGTTGCATGCCCTTTCCAAAAGCTTTCTGCAACATAGTTTTCTCCTGGGGTCATGTTACAATTTTAATTATGAATAGCACAAATAAAAAACTAGAATGTCAGTTTGGCTGGTACATGTGGGTATTAGTTTGCAGTCTTGCAAGCTAACTGAATTTCCATAGACCCTGGGTGGACTCCAGAGAATGGCTTTAATGCTCAGTCTGGTTCAGACTGGTTTGGTTGCCTGCCTTAAACCTATTAAAAGGCAACAGACTGAAGAGCTGAGGGACAGTGCCCAGGCCCAGAGTTCAAGCCCCATAACTGATTAAAAACAACAACAACAACAACAACAGAAAACAAATTTTCTGATTGGTTGCTTTTTCTGAACACATTACATAGGACACAACTGTGAAATAAGTTCAGTAACAACCAGAGGACAGGACTCTCTCCAGAAGGTAGAGATCAATCCTAACTATAGATGTAATATCATAATTAGTGTGCATTTTACATGATTAAGTGAATTGTTAGTAGTTTTTCAGTTCTCTTCTGAGTTCTTCTTCTGAAATTATGTTATTTCATATTCTTTGAACACAACAGGCAGGATCCTTACCTTTTTATTGCTACAGGCAGTACAGACTATGGATATCTTGAGAATTTAATATTATTATGTAAAAGGAGTTGAGACCTCCCTTGATTTAAGAGTGACTTGCTGGTTATCAATTTAATGGCTTACTATTCAAGATTATTTCTTGAGCAGAGACCAGAAATAACACTGGAATAGAATGCACTTCCAAAGTCCTCTTGTGACTGCACCATCCAATTAAAGAAAGCTGAGAAAACATTACTTCAAAGTGCTTTCAAAAATGTCAAGTCAAATTTTGCACACAAATAGAGGGCTGCTTTTATTTCAGATAAGCCCTTGGATCTGCTTTTCATAGAATATTGATAGAGAAATCTTGTTTCTGCTTGGGAAGAAATGAATAGCAAATGTGTTCTTATAACATGCAAATTTTAGCCAATAAATTTTGGGTTTCCTGGATTAGTATATCACTGAGTGTGCTTTCTAGAAAATGCAAGTTCCAGGGTCCAGTCCTGAAACTTCCTATTCAGTTGAAGTAAGTGTAAACAGAAATGCTTACAACCATGCTATGTGATCAGATGAAGTTGAGTTCACTGTAAGAAGACGAAGAAGAACTGTATTTGTAAAAAGACCCTGTAGGATTTTAGTTTCCTCCTGACCTCAGCTCTCCCTGGATTGTAATTTAAAGTGTCTGACTGGAAGAGAAAAGCTATATGTTTGGATTACAAGAAAAGCAAAATAGCCCAGAGACTATTTTTACAGGTTCCCACAGCTCTCAAAATGTTTATCTTAATAGGGTGAACTTGTCCAAAGTATACTATACATCTATAGAATTATTATGAACAAACCGTCTCCTTTTTTAACTAATAAATACTTTTAAAAAATGTTTATCTTTTCTTTTCTTCCACACACTGGAGCTTCTGTGGAAGCAACAGATATTGGAAAAAGCAAAGTGTCATAAAACTAATGAAAGTATTTATCACACACTTGACAGACTAGGAAAAAATCCTCACATATTGTCTAATTAGATGCTCCTAGTATGTGTGGGAGGTGGGGCAGGTGTGAGCTAATCTAATTTTGACCAGGAAAGAACAGAGGTCCTCGATTACCCAATAATCCGTTTCCCAATTATCCAGATAATGGAATGAAAGGGAAGATCCAACCAGTATTGCTGAGGCCCTTTAGCGAGAGACAGGTTGGGTGCTCTTCCACATAGGATCGTCTTCTGTATATGCACATATATGCTTCCTTTTTGCCCTTCTTCCTCCAGTCTTCCATTTCTAGTGAGATAGCATGGAGAACTTATCACCATATTTATTGTACCGTAACTGGGACAAAGAGGAAGAGGCTTGAATTACTACCTTTGCACTCAGGATTAATAAAGATCATATTATAAACATGCTTTGCAAGGGAAACTTGAAAGTAGAGTATTTAGTCAAAGACAAAGAGTGAAGAGGAAATCAGATGAAGACATATGTAATAATTTATTTATTTATTTATTTATTTTTTGGGGGTCCGGTCGTGGGGCATGAACTCTGGGCCTAGGCACTGTCCTTCAGCTCTTCAGCTCAAGGCTAGCGCTCTACCACTTGAGTCACAGCGCCACTTCCGGGTTTTTTCTTTTTGCTTATGTGGTGCTGAGGAATCGAACCCAGTGCCTCAGGCATGCAAGGCAAGCGCTCTACCACTGAGCCAACTTCCCAGCCCATATGTAATAATTTAAAAGGGAATGAGGAGCACTAAAGTAGGCTGAACCTTGAGTAAAGGTTGTGATGTCATCGAAGTTGAACTGTGGGAGGAGGCAAATGACTGGGATCCAGAACTTCCCAGAAATAAGCATCTAGGGGCTGAGGAATTCTTTTGTTTTCTCTGGTAGTTGAGTTGGGGACTTTGTGGGATGCTGGACACTTTAGAGGAAACCCACAGGCTGACATTCGTGCTGAAGAATCTCTGAGTTGACCAGGTCTGAAATTGGCTTGCAAGCCGGCAAGCCATTCTCAACAGGATCATTTGCCTACTTCTCGTTGAGCCTGAAATGGGAATTTAATGCAGACCGCCTCACAGCCTAGTTATTTTCATCTCCTGATGTATCCTGGTCTCTCCATTTCACCTCTTTGCCCATAATTTCAAATTGCTAGCTGTAATCAAATCCTCACTTGGAAATGTCAGACTTGAGGGCAGTCATTCCAACAGCTGCCACTCCAGGCTCTCCTGCTGTGTCCTTGTGTTGAGGCCTGTATTCGACATTCAACTGAATTACCAGAGTCCTTCCTACCAAACAAATGCTACCTAATAATGGTGTAAAGAAATGCTGCGATTATTTCATCCTGTCAATTGCTCTGAATCAAAATGAAGCAAGCCCTAGTTCTATATGAGTCTGAAAAATAGAAAACAAGTGAAAGAACACTTGCTATTGCTGACAGATTCAGAAATGTCACCAATCGTGCAACACCTGCTGATTCATGCTATTATCCTGACCCTCCATGTGTTTGCAGTTGGGAGTAATTGAACATGAGACAGAATTTGAGCCACCTAAAGACACGTGATGTGTTTATTCCCCATGTGGAGGCATGGACTCTCAGGGTCTCAGTGGTCCTGATTAAAATACCCCATTGAACAATGCCTGAATCTCAGCCCCCTCTGGAAGTTTATGGACCTCCTCGAAATCTTATTACACAGCCCATCTCTCACACCACACATTTACATTATGGATTCAAACAACATTTAAGAAGGTTTGGCATGTTATTTTAGGGTAGTCCTATTTCTCTTTCTTTCAAGAAATATAAAATAGTATTTTGAAATGACTGTTTATTACTAAGTTCTCAAAAAATACTGTGAAGGTCACAACTGTAATAGAAATCAGTCAGAAGCCTTGAAGGAAATTTCATCAACATTCTTCATTTTAATGAAAAAAGCATCCTGTAAGATTTCCTGGGGTCTGACTGAGGCTTTTCATGAGCACTGTCAGAGATTTCTATGGGATGATTTAATGGGCATATTATGTAATCACTCACCTAAGCCAATTATTTTCTCTGATTTATCACAGCGTCCAAACTCCTCAATATTCATTCTTTTATTTATTCCACAATATCCCAGGCCCCATTATAAGAAGTTGGAATGTAGGCAGGCAATAGGTCATAATATTACCCATGGAGAACTCATATTCTAGTTGGGGATTAACAGTAAAGAAAAGACACATATGGCAAGTGTCAGGTGATAAAAAGTGCCACAAAAAAGATTAAAACAGGGGAATGATAGATTCATGTAGTCAAATCACTAATAAACAGAGAATGCAGACCAAATAAAAATTTCATATCTTTGAATGAGAAATCATAAACGCAAGCATGCACACATGTACACACACACACACACATACACACACACACACACTCACACACACACACACATACACTCCTACCCCCCTCCCACACACAGTGCATGGTCTTTGGAATTAGACAGACATGACTTTAAATGTGTGTGGAGAAACTTGTAGGTGGGGAGGTTGGGATTTGGGAAAGCCAGCCACAATGGACAGAACTCTCCCTGAATTTAGGCAGCCCAGGAATACAACAGCTGCAGAGATGCTGCCTGAGAGCCAGCCAGCCGGCCTTGGAGATTTGTTGCACCACAAAGTTACCCAGGGAAGTCCCCATGGCTGCTTCTCCTGCCATGGCTGTGGCTAGTGGGCAGAGATAGCCCAAGTCCAGGTCCAAGTCCAGATATTGGACACCAGACATCGGAACTTCCCACCACTATTGCCAGAAGCTCCAATCATTCCTGTCACCATCTCCAGAAAAAAATATAAATAAATAAAGGATTCCATCCAGCTCTGGCTTTCTACTGCTCTCTTCCAGTATGGAGCAACTCATGGGGAGAGACTGGCCACGGACTGCAGGCAAGCCTGGGGATTTGACAATATGAACACTGAAAAGCTATGCTAAGGGGCTTTGACAAACTAGCAGACAGTAAGCCTTCAAATGTGTGCTTGGAAACACTGCTTTGCTCATCACTATCTATTAAATGAGCAATCTAACTTTTTAAAAGGGCTGTGCTTTCTTGGCTTAGGTTCTTTATGGAATATATGCCCAGCCTTTCTCTAGATCATCAGAAGTGGAATGATGAAAGTTACTTGTCTGTGAAATAGTCCAAAAGAAAATGGCAACAGGATTAAGATATAGAGAGTTAAAAAGAAACTGTCCAGAAAGACTAAAAATTGCCATAAAGAATAAGGAAGAATATACACTAAGCAACAATTGGATAGTTAAGTGATTTTAATTTTAAAATTATGGTTATGATGTAGGTTAAAACATTAGACATTTGGAAAACTCTATTCTAGAGTTCCTTATGAATCAGCATTATTAAACCAGGCACTGGTTAATAATACTCACTATACAGGAGTCTGAGATTAGAGAATTTAGGTTTGAAGCTAGCCCTGTCAGGAAAACCTGACAACAAACATACAACAAAAATCCAGAAGAGGAGTTGTGGCTTAAATGGTAGAGTGCCAGCCTTGAGTGATAAAACTAAGGGAGAGTACCCTGGCCCTGAATTCAAGCCTCAGTGCAGACACAAAAGAAAAGAGAATCATTATTAACAAGAAATGATTAGCTACATGTTAATGCATTTTTCTAGGTTTTCAGTCACAATTAATTGTATGTTTACCCCCCTCCTCAAGTTCATATGCTGATATTCTAGACAATGTTAATACCTAGTGGGATCTTTGATTGGTTATTAGGTCAGAAGGACAGACTCCCTTGAACCAAGACCTAGTTTCCTTATAAATTCAAAAAACTTAACCTAAGAAACACCAAGAACTGTAACTTTACAGTGAGAATAGTTGAATGAAAATTTAATCTCATAGCTGAGACTCACTAGGCACCTCTCAGTAGCAGGCTCGGTGAAAAGCCTGCCCTCCGTGTTCTCTTCCCAGATTTTTCTACCTCTACAGCCATTGGCTGCTTGTCACAACTCCAAAAGAGGCACACAGGGGCAGCAGCTGTCAGGAGGCAGAAGTGGAGGAGTTCAGAGAATTCTGAGCCAGGACCTGGAGTCCACGTGGAGGACAGCACTCTTTGCCTCCCTTGTTCAAGTAAATTTGACTCCGGCTAACATTACTGTGATGCTCCCTAAGGAACCAAGCCCACTCTTCGTTACACTTTCACAGTGAAATGTGAAGCTTGGAAACATTAAAATTACTTAATGATAGACCTGGGAATTAGGGGGCTCTATAGCAGTCCCCCTTTATTCATGGAGAATATGTTTCAAATCCTCTGTGGATGCTTAAAACCACAGCGACACTAAACCCTATATGTACTGTTTTCTCCCATGAGGAAACGGCCAATAATTAGGTTTAAGATATAAATTAAGCATAGCAAAGAGGTTAACATTAGTAATAAATAGAATATTTATAACAGTGTACTGTTACCAATGTTAAGCAAATGTGTTTTCACTTTCCCTCTCCCCCACCATCTCTCTCTTTCTCGCCCCTCCGTCTCTCTTACACACACACACACACACACACACACACATACTCCATTTACTACTTTCAGACCATGGAAAGAGAAGCCAAGGGTAAAGATGGATTGCTGTATTTTCTTCTTTATATAGTATTAATTTTTCCATCAGTACCTGGTATTCAAGGTTTGTCTGCTAATTAGTATATTGCATTTCCAATATACCAAAAATAACAATTAACAAGTACACTGGCTAATTAAATTTTGTGCTTGTATCATTGATAGAAATTTCCTTTTGTTTCTCATCTTTATTGCTGAAAATATTTCTGAAATATGTGAGCTTATTAGTACATATTTTCTTTAAAGACAGTAACACTGATTTTTTGACAAAAATATTCTTATTTTATATGGTTAGATGGGTTTTGCTCTGTTGCCTGAACTCCCAGGCTCTAATAATCTTACCTTGCCTCAGTCTCTTGAGTAGTTAGAATCATAGGTGCCCCCACACAATGTTTCATAAAATAATTTCTTTGGAATATAGCTGTTAACAATCCTTATCTTAAAAATATGTTAAGTTACCAGACACAATGTTGAAAACAAACTTTGCGGGGAGGGAGGGGGAAGGTAGTCAGAGAGGTGGGAGGGAAGGGATGGTAGGGGAAAAACAAAGGAAGAGGTAACAGTGCTCCATAGGAAATGTACTCATCACCTTACTCATGTAACTGTAACCCCTCTGTACAGTAGCTTTACAATTAAAAAATGTGCAAAAAATATGTTAAGTTGAATTTATATTGAAATTACTTACATGCTGACAATGTATTTTTTGTATTGTCATTAATATTGGTTTGTTTTAGGTACTTTCCCCATAGTTTCTAACAAATAGAATTTTCAAAGTGATTTTAGCTAATTGAATTCCAGTTAATAAGGTTTGACTTCAAGTTAATTGTTTCAGACAATTCTATAAATGCTGAATTTGTGAATTGCTGGGTCTGTGGAAAGTTCTATAGAGAAAACCACTGGGTGCACTACAAAAGTGGAAGGTAATTCTGTAAGGAAGGCTGTTGGCTTTGTAGAAAATATTCCTTCCTGTCACACTGAAGCACCCTCCCCTACCTGCCTAACCAGGTGATGCGCTGGACTATTATTTATTCATTCATTCAGTTACTTACTTTTTGTGCCTAATTAGTACTACTACTGCATTTGTTTACTTTGCCCCTTCCTTTCTGTGCCTACCCTTACAATCCCAAAAGCATACAAATGAACAAACAAGACCAAAAGAAAAGAAAACAAAAACAGCCACAACAACAACAGCAACAAAAACTTTTGTCTCCTTCCTGGAGTTCGTTTTGGTAAATATTATTTTGTATGATATGATCAGATGCACATAGACATTGCACCTTTGTATTCCTCTCCAAAGAATATCCTCCTTTGGTCTCACTGAGTGGGAGTGCCTAGAATCCTCTATAATTTATCATGTCCCAGTGTATTTTAGATCTAGTTTCTGAATATGAGAGAAAACAGGCACTGTCTCTCTGAGTTTGGTTTACCTCACTTAACATGATTTGTTCTAGTCCATCCATTTCCCTGCAAATGACATAATATTATTCCAATGGCTGTATAAAAATTCCATTTTGTATAAGTTCTGCATTTTTTGGATCCACTCATCTAATGTAGGGCTGTTTCCACAACTTAGCTATTGTGAATAGTGCAGCAATGAACATGGATGTGTAAGTGTCTTTACATTATCCTGCCTTGTGATGTTCTGGGTATGCCCAAGAGTGGTATGGCTGGGTTACAAGGAAGATCTTGTTTAGTTTTGTGAGGAACCTCTAGACTGCTGTCCAGAGTGGCTGCACTAGTTTACATTCCCACCAACAGTGCAATAGGGTTCCTTTTTCCACACATCATTGCCAACATTTGTTGTTCAAATTCACCACATTGGCCAGTCTAACTTGGGTGACATGGAATCTCAGAGTTGTTTTGATTTGCATTTCCTTAATGGCCAGGGATGATGAGCATTTTTTCATGTGTTTCTTTGCTATTCTTACCTCTTCTGAGAAGTTTCTTCTTAGCTTCTTTGCCATTTAGTAATTGCTTTATTAGCTTTGGGTGAGGTTGATTTCTTGAGCTCCCTGAATATGGAGACAACATATGGTTGGATTATTTTTTATCCAATTTGCTGCTCTACGTCTTTTGGTTGGGGAGCTGGGCCTATTTAAGATTAATGATGGAGAAATTTTTCATGTTTTCTGCCATTTTGTTGTTTTCCTGCATCTTTCCTCTTCTTATGTTTACTAAACCAGTCTGTCTTCTATTGATTTTTGTTCAGTGCTTTGTTTCTGTGACTGATTATTTTCTTCAGATTCTATGCTTCCCTTCAGTATCCTTGTAGTGCTGGTTTATTGTTCATGAATTCCTTAATTTTTGTTTGTCATGAAAGGTTTTAGTTTTGCCATTTTTGTTTGTTTTAACAAATCAGCTTATGAAAGCAATGTGCCTTGATTAGTATCACACCCTTCAATGTTCTCACCCTCCTTTGACCCATCCTTTCCCTTACTTTTCTTAATGTTTGGTATATACAATGAATTATTGACTGTATTTTCTTTCCCTTCTCTCCTTCTTGGTATACCCTTCTACCCTTAATCCCTGTCCCTTGTAGGTACCCATTTCCTGGTGTTGATTTTGTTGGGCTTTGACCTAGTCTTTCTAAAAGATTAACTATTTGAGCTCTTCATAGAGTCCCTTATACGTCAGTTAATTCATTTGTAACCACTTGCATACTGCCCAATGTATTTACTTACAGATTTATAGGTGCATTCTATCTATGACAAATGGAGGAAACCATGCAACCTTGTGTCTCTGGGTTTGGCTTACTTCACTTAATATATTTTTTCCAAGTCTTTCCATTTTCTTACAAGTGGTACAGTATCATTCGTTCTAACAGAGGGGAATAAACTCCACATTGTTTTCATCCATTTGCCCTAACATTAAGGGGCATCTGGGCTGATTCCATATCTTGGTTATGCTAAATAGTGCTGCAATAAACATGGTCATGCTGGTGGCTTTACTGTAACCTTGTTTGTATTCTATTGGATAAATATCCAGGAGTGGGATTGCTGTTGTAGATGTTAAGAAGTTCTGTGGCGGTGGGGATGAGAGAGATGGGAGGGAAGGATTACTAAATCAGTCAAATTTCTTACCTAGTATAGAAACGCTTTTGATAGCATTTCTAACAGAAATCCAGTCTGCATGTTAGTTCTTTTCATGGTAAAGAGTTCCTGTCATTGGATATTCCATCCTTCCCTTCCAAAACAACCATAATCATTTTGCCACCAAAATAATCAGTGATTGATACAAGTTCTGGCCCTTGAAGCAATACAGGTGATGAACACTCATTCTTCCATGAGCCAGTTTCCCAAATCTTGTCTACTTAAGGATCTTCTTTATCTAGTAGAGGTTTATTGAGAATGATAAGGCTATAAGCTTCTTCTAGTCTTTGGGCAAAGCAGCTCTTAAAATGTATCACCTTATAACCTCTGTTTTCACTGTATTTGATGTGGGTATAATTTGGAGAGGTAGGGAAAATACAAAATGTTTAGCTAGGGATACAGGTGGACCCATTTTAACAATGAGATGTACAAGACACTGTTGAACAACGAACTTTACAATTTAGGCAGGGGGAGGGAGAGGGGAATGTAGTAGTGGGAGGGAATGGATGGTAGGGGAAAAACAAAGGAGGAGGCAACAATGCTTGATAAGAAATGTACTCATTACCTTGCCCCTGTAACTATAACCCTTCTGTACAGTATTTTCACAATAAAAACTTATAAAAAAGTATTATCTTGATATCTAGACCAGACTCACACTTAGCATGAAGACACGAATTTTTCATTATGGAGTTGACCAGTGGTGGATGCTTGAAACTGCACTTAGCACTGAACCCTTCTATGTACTATAGTGTCTCACCTAATAAGGCTCTACTTGATGTCACACAATGCACATTTTAAATTGATGGTGCCTAGCGGGGACTTCAGCTCACATATACAAATGGAGACTGACACACAAATAATCTACTCAAAGGATCATTAACACACTGAAACACAGCAGGATGGCAAAAGTCCAAGATAATAAGTAGGTAAAATTTGTGTAATTAGACCCAGAGTTTCTTGGCTTATGAAATGTGTCTGAATCACTTGGCAGTACTGGGTGCAGGTTTCCAGTCCAGACATTCACCTCTGTACTCTGCCAGGTGTTATTAACCAACCGGTCAAACAGGAGGGTTTTATGTTTTGCACTGATGTGATTTGTTTTCTGAGTTGTCTGAACAAACAGGTTGGTTGGGACATTGCGTAGAGGAGGACGCGTGGCTCTTGGAGAAGAAAAAGCTCTCTTCCAAGGAAGGATTATTGGTGGTTACATTAACCGATAGGGGAGTCTCTTGAAAGCCACATGTCCTGGAAGACACTGCAGGGCTGGGAAACAACCTTCCCTAGGAATGTGAGCCTTGAGCTGGAACTCAGCAAACTCTTTTCCCCTGAGGAAATTCCCAGCTAACCGCTTCCTAACCATTCTCCATGGTGTAGCCTTTCCAGAGTGCATTGGGGTAGGACGAGGATCCCACTGAAGCTTATTGTGCTTGCTATGAAGACTTCCAAAATACTTTATTGTAGGCAATGAAATTACAAAAACAGGGTGCCTTATGGGCAAAGCATCCACCCTTGCATTATCAAAGTTAGAAATGCATTCTGGCAGTCATTAGCTCAGTGCCCTCAGACCCTCTCTGAGTCTTAGTCCTCAACTGTCAAAGACTGCTGTGAAATTTAATAATTTACCTAAGCCTCCTAGGAAGATGACTCTTGAAGTGGTTTTTGAAGTGTAGCCTAGAGCCAGCAGGACCATTATCACCTGAAAACTTGTCGGAAATGCAAATTGCCATCCCTATCACAGACAGAGAGAATGAAATGATGAAAAGGAAGTAGCAGCAATCTATTTTTAACAAGCCCTCCAAGTGATGAAGATGCAGGAAATAAAATATGTGGACCACCGCATTGGCAGATGAAAGGCCCTCCATAAATGTCAACTACTATATTATGTTAGCCTAGCACTATATAGCTTGTGGGTTTGTTTTTCCACTCAAAATACCATCAGCTTTGTTCAGGTTGTTGCAATCCCTTTGACCTAATTCCACTCTGCAGAATTTTCCTAGGGAAATACTTAGAAATGCCCAGAAGATTTACTTGAAGAATGAATCATGCTGGTGGAGATCTGGAGACTCAAGGTAAGTGAACAGCATGAAATTGGTTTAATAAACTAACACCTCCATTTATAGGATTTAAACCAGTATAGCAATTGAGAATCATATTGCAAGCTATTTTTTTTTAAATCACAGCAAGCTCTGAAACTCATCTTCTTCAGAGATAACTGGAGTATTTCTTCAAAATACATATTTTAGCCAAGGATAGGTGACACACCCCTGTCATTCCAGCTCCTTGGAAGTCATACTTAGAAGGAGTGGGGTCCAACACTGATCTTGGGTAGGGGCGGGAGTAGATCCTACTTCAGAAATAACTAAAAGCAAAAAGACACACCAAGTATGGTGACTCACAATTAGACTCCTAGCAGCTATTTGGGAGGTAGAGATCGTGAGGATTGAGATTAGAGACTGGTCCAGGCAAAAAGTTAGTGGGACCCCTAAACAAATTGGGTGTATGTGGTAACAGAAATCTATGATCCCAGCCACTTGGGAGGCAGAGAGAGGGATTACAGTCTGAGGTTAGCCCGGGACAAAAACACCAGATGTTATCCAAACAACAACAACAAAAACCTAAAGCAAAAAAAAAAATGGCTGGAAGCATGACTCAAATAGCAGAATACCTGTTGTCTGAGGCGTTTCTGAGTTCAAATCCAAGTACAAAAAATGTGCAAAAAATAGAGAAAATTAAAAAAATAATAATAAAACCAGGCAGTGGAAAGCAAAAACACGTGTCACAAAGGAGATGGAACATTTCAGTCTGCTTTTGGAACAGTAAAATAAAAATCTAACT
Organism: Dipodomys spectabilis; assembly: GCF_019054845.1. NCBI lineage: Eukaryota > Metazoa > Chordata > Mammalia > Rodentia > Heteromyidae > Dipodomys > Dipodomys spectabilis. The sequence continues at coordinate 21,491,704 of NW_024870678.1, read as the reverse complement.
AAGACCTGTTTTTCTCCTCCCAACGCCTGGCTCTGTCCAGAGGATGTGATGTCCATCATCCGGGCAGCAATGCAGGTAACTGGGCTGCTGCTCCAATATTCCCCTTTGATCACCAAAGACAGGAAGGAAAATGGTGCGATATTAACCTGGCATAGAAAGGATGAGGCCTACTGTGGAGTCCACCTGTGGAATGGGGAGGGATTTTTCTGAAGTGAGAGCAATGGGGTAAATCACAGTCCTTCATTTTCTCCATGGTGCTCACTGGCAGGTACTTGCTGGGTACACTCTTATGAAAACAGTCCCCAACCCTAATGAACCAGGGCACTAAGTCAAATTCAGAGCAACTGACAAAGAAACTGTTTGCAGCAAGTGTACACTAACTGCACCCCAGGTCCACTCCATGTTGGGTCTTTGATCCATGTAAGTTAAAGAGCAAAGACTGGAGCCAGCCATGCTGGTGTACCACACTGCATATTGGTGCATATTGGTGCTCAGGCTCCAATGGAGGCTCAGACTTGGGGCTCAGTGAACTGCAGTCACTTCTTAAAATTCTTCTCTTTTCTTTTTGACAGATTCTTGATCCTCTTATTGCAATTTTTAATACCTTTAGCTTTCTATGGGAAAACAAAATCTAAAAGCTAGCATAAAACTACTATTGAAAAGAAAACAATGTAGGTTGTATACCTGAAACACAGAGAGGCATACTTTACAAGTCAGGCCCAGAGAGACAGACTGAAGCTACCTGTTTCCTTTCATATGTGGAAGCTAGAATTGGTTTATAAATACATAAGTAAATATGTTCGGTGGTATGCAAGTGTACATAAATGTACTACTTGGAATATGATAGATTTAGGAGCACACTCAAACGGTATAACTCCTTTAGAAAGGCAAAATCATGGTTCAACAAATAACACCAGAAAATGGGTACTTGAAAGGGGTAGGATGGGGTTAAGGAAAGTGGGATGAATGAATGGAAGGAAGATGGGAGAATGTAGTAAAAAAAATTCAATATATATCCTATATAATTTAAGAAAAGTGAGGGAAGGTGTGGGTAGAGGGGAGGGATGGATGAGAATGTTGGAAGGGGTAACATTGATCAAGACCCATTATATCCATAAACTACAGCTCCCTTGTACAACTACTTAAAGACAGCACAATTTTTTTTAAAAAGCATACTTCTCAAAAGAAAAAAAAAGAAAAATATTTACCATTGTCTAAATAATACATTGGAAGTTTGCTTTTTTTCTATGAAAAACTACAACCTAGGTGGCTGCCTACACAATTGAGAAGAGTTGAAATGGTGGGGGAAGGGAGAATAAGAGGTTCTCTTCAGCACTGTGAGATTCACACACACAGTGCCAGATGCTCTGAACTAGCTCCCCTTGAGTCCGTGCTGTTTGTAAGAGATGACCACTTTAGAACCATAATAAGACATACTCATAAGAAGCTCCCGTCTTCCAATCCTATGTAGTTAGGTGCCCTGTGCAGGGTGCTGTTTTCAATGCTGGAGTGGTTTGTTTGTGCTCTGTTAAATGAAATCTAAAGATGTGAGAGATGAATAGATGTGTGCCCAACAAATGGAAGGAAAAGACTTATGAGAAGGGGTTGCTCCCTGGATCATTATTTCCCGTCTGTCTGTGAAAACCTGTCTCTCTTACAAGGGTGTAATACTAAAGGCATGAAGCTGTGGAATAAAGTGTGTGGTTGAGTCAGAAGCATGTTCTCAGAAGGGAGTACTAGTGATTATAGGCCTAAACCCAGCCCTGCTTAATTATATGTAGTATAGATAATCTTTCTAAATACTCTTTTCAAATGTATATATGTGCTTAATTAGAGAAAGTATTGGCAGTGTCTTGGACAAGTTCTTCTTGCTCTTGCTAAATAATGTTGGAAGGAAAAAAAACACACAATCATTAAAAACAAAAAACAAAAATATGAGCTGAGTTCACCTTTCTTTGCAAAAATTATCCTTCCAACAGCCTTCTGTTGCTGTTACCATTTTGAGGAAAAGAGTTGATTTGTTAATGGAAAGAAATACATTTTGCTCTTGGAAAAGCAGTCTTCATTAGCAGCCTGTAAACTCCCAGGTATACAAAACCCAAGAAATCACAATGCAAATGCTGTACACCATATGCATGTTTATAGAAATCAATTACATGTCACAGCAATTTCTAAGTTATCCCCACAGAATTAAAAAGCATTTTAGGTAGTTAATAAATAAGAAGTCAATTTAATTGCTCAATAAAAATGAGAAAAAGCCATTAAATGCTTGAGTCCTGCTGAGTGTTTTGGTGAGAGCCAACGAAAACTTAGCTAGTACTCTAATATGGAAGTGGCAGGGGATATGAGGATTGGAGGGGGGTGTGTGTGTTGGGGAATGATATAATGAAACTGCTTTTCTCAGAACATGAATCTTGGCCTCATTCACCCCAAATACCATGGACCTCTTGTGTCTAATATAGATCCATAGCTATATTAGAAATACATATAGAAGGTGTGTCCTGTATTGCAGAGAAAGGGGTATAGGGCTAGGAGGTGCCTTAAGATGTAGCTCTACTTCCTGTCAGACTTAAGATGTGCATTCATGATTGGGCCTGGAAGGAACTGGTAGAACAAGATCTCTAGGGAGTACTACCCTTAGATCAGGCAAATGGTGCTGTGACCTAGATGAACTTTAATTTAAGAGCACAGAAATCCATGAAGCCGAAAGGACATGCCCACCTGGAACCAATTCACTTCCTTCTGGATCATGCTTTGGGGACCTTGAACTTGATAGTTTTCCTTCTCAATGCCCCAGGCCTGCTTGTGGAGATGGTTCTTCCCATGACAGCATCAGAGCTATGACATCATTCCCCGCTAACTAGCAGCCCTTTACAGGCCTCTTGTTTTAATTATGATGCCCACCTACATGAGAGTGTATATATGAATCCTTTAGTCTGACCAGGTGGCTGCTAATAAGACAGAGGAATAGGCCATTAATTGGAAGGAGGCAGGGAAGGAAGACAAGGAGAAATAGAGGGAGGAAGAGGACAAGGAAGAAGAAAACCAAGAGGAGAAGTCTTCTATTTGTCCTCTTGTTCTGTCTACAGTGCTACAGCTGAATCATCCACCAAGAACCCAAATACCTAGAGGGGTGAATGCCCTCCTAGGTAGAAAGGAGTAAAAAAAGAGAAGGTAGATGCTACCGTCGGGTCTCATTCTCTAGTTAAAAGAATGCTTTTGAGTTCAGCATACAATCCTTGCCCTTAAATTTATCACTTGTAATGCTAAAACTTAGAAAAGAACATTTCATTGAATCTAGAAAATAGTTACAAAATTATCCAAAGTTTCCTGCACCTTTGCATCTAATTCAATTCCCTGGTCATGGATCCCAGTGAGATACAGAATGACCAGTCCTACAACCATGTGATGTGGGAAACTGAGGCTACTAGGCAGATCAGAAACAATGCTAAGGACAGCCCTCTCTTAGTGGACCTTGGGTGTTTTTCATTAATACACATGAGGTGTCAGCCTGCTTTCTAAGGACATTTTTCTGTTGCTTAGCCTGACACCTGAAGTTGCTGGTCTTACAAGCATGCTTCACTATCACAGAACTTTTACTTTAGGGTTTTGTGCTGGAAAAAAATGATTTTCTCTACATAAAAGAAGCCTCAAACAAGTAATTTTTAATTAAAATTTTCATGACAATGAAATGTGCTCCTTTTTTCTCTTTTCTTTCTATTTTTTTAAAAAGAAGCCTTGTAATATTTGGAAATACTTTTCAGAATTAATTATATTGTCTCCCAACTTCAATGTCAAAAGCCATTTGCCACCAAGAAAAAGAATCTTTTTGTTGAGACACAATTCATATGTCATATATCTTTTTAGCATCTTTACAAAGTTATGCAGCCGTTGCTACTGTTCTGAAAAAAAAAGTGAGCCTTTTAGCATCGGGTAAATGAAATAATAGCCCAGTGTTATTTTTGGTAGAATTTTCTCCCTACAGACCTATTGTTTATCAGTATAACTAGGATTGAAGAAGAATTCTATCTATAGATACGAGCTATGTTCCTAAGTTCTGCTAAGCAGGATGTGTTTTTTACTTTTTTCCAATTTGGCTGTTGTAACTTGGATTTCTCACTTTGAATGTCACTATAGCTTTTTGTGTTTTGTAGAATTTTTTTCAGTTCTCAATGCCTGTTCCTTCCCTATTTTCTCCTTTTGTGACCCAATACTTGCTAAATCAGTGTATCCCTATCCATTTGGAATTGTTTTCAAACTAATCTTTCACCCATACATTCAGGGCTCTATGCATCGGGAGAAAGGCAAGTGTCAGTAAAACCTGTCTCACTGATTTATTAATACACATCTAGAAAAGATTTTTAAAAGGTGTGAGGTGAGCTCAAAAGCAACTGGAAACAGAAGTCTGGGCACAGCAAGGGGAGAAGATCCAGATATTAAGTTAGGGACTTTTTTCCTTATAAAGAAGCCTGCAGGTCACTTCCTGTGAGGGGTTTATCTGGTGCTAGGCTATCACGAAGCATGCCAGTGGCCAGTCTCAGACCACTGGTACCCATGATGCTTGTGAGCATTCATGCTGGCCATGCCTCTAGCATGCTCCTCCCTTGACAGCCCTGCGAAGGGATGGAATGTTGGAACTTCATTCTAATCACAAGCTTGCTTGGGAAACATTTCTTGGATGCTGTAGAAACCACTCAAACCCTGAAATTCACAGCATCTAAGATTTGTGTTTGTGGTCTTTGTGGCTTGTGTGAATATTCAGCATCCAATGTACCAGAAAAAAAGGGCATATACAAGGACAAAAGCGCTAGCCAGGCTTTGGTGCAAATGCAGAGCTGCCCACACTACTCTGCATGGTGGAGAACAGTGCCACTAATTTTTTTTCTTCAGTTTAGTAGAAGCTAGCATTACAAGTGACTCACACTTGTAATCCTAGCTACTCAAGAAAGAGGCTGAGATCTGAGAATCATGGTTGGAATCCAATCTAAGCAGGACCATAGACTCTTATCTCCAATTAACTGGCAAAAAAAAAAAGTCTGAAGTGAGCCGGGCAACAGTGGCTCATGCCTGTAGTAATCCTAGCTATTCAGGAGGCTGAGATCTGAGGATCATGATTCAATGCCAGCCCAGGCAGGGGAGTCTGTGAGACTCTTTCTCCAATGAATCACAGAAAAAGCTAGAGGTGGCTGAGCTCCAGTGGTAGAGTGCTAATCTTGAGCAGAAGGAGCTTAGGGACTCACTCAAGCCCAAAGTTTAAGCCCCAGGACTAGCAAAAATAAGTAAGTAAATAAATAAATAAACAAACAAAAACCCCAAAGTAGAGCTATGACTGAAGTGATTGCGTTTGAGCCTTGAATGAAAAAGCTAAGGAACAGAACCCAGTTTCTGAGGCCAAACCCCAATATCTGTACCAAAGAAAAACATATATTTTTAGTGGTTATCACTAGGAACAACACTGCTCTGGAGGAGTTACGAGGGTGGTGTGTTTTTAAGGAGCACAGGACATAGCATTGCAAAACAGAGGCTTGCTATGGAGCCATAAATACATGCTGTGAGTTATGAAATGTACAGTCAAATGACTAGCAAAAGAGGAGTTCATTATATGGGCATGATCTGGCAAGAGTTCCTTATGAGGAGAATTACTCAGCAAACCACTGCAGATTTTGAAAGTCAGGCAAAGTAGAGATAGAATGCCTTTGAGCTCTAGAAGATGAGTGAAAGTCAAAGGATAGAAAACAAGAAGCCTTCAAAGCTCATCTGTTTCACAGATCACTCTTGCTGAAAGGTCGCCGCATGACCAGTTCTCACCAAGTCAGCAGATGTCTTCTGGGTGCCAGGGTAAAGAGGCTTTGCCAGACATAGCCAGGCTTGACCTTTCTGAGCCCTCTTTCCCACGTGGAAAGATTTGAGAATGATCTAGAATGCTGTAGCAACTATCACCAAGGTGAAAGGGGATGCCCAACTCCTCCCCTGTGTCTGGGCCGTCTTTATTTAATGTGGGAAAGAACCACTCTTCAAAGGCTAGGGACATTGTTCAATAGTGGAGTACCTGCCTAGCATATGCCTAGTTCTGAGTTTGGTCTCCAGTACCAAATAAACAAACAAACAAATGAGTGAATAAACTTGCTAGTTATGAATTGCATTTTCCGTCATTTGAAGTTTGTGATTGCTAAGTGACATTTTTAGGCCTACTAAACATGTACAGATTCTTTTCCTTGTCATTATTCTCTAGATCACTACAGTATAATGATTATTTCCATAACATTTATATTGTATTGGTCTAAATAAGCTAGATGGTTTAAGATATACTTGAAGATAAGCATAGGTTATGGACAAAGACTATGACATTTCATATAAGAAACTGGAAAGAGTATCCCCTGATTTTGGTATCTGAGGGAAGGGAGCCCTATATCCAATACCTCACAGATATTAAGGCATGGCTGTATTTAGTAAAAACAAATGTTATAGCAAAATGCACAATTGCCTGGATCTGGTGGCTCAGCAAAGTCTTCAGAAAAGCCTTCAAGATTCTGCCTTCAGTTAATAAGCAAAAGCCAGAACTGTGGGTGTAGCTCAAGTGGCAGACCAGTGCTGGCAGTGAGCAAATAAAGCTGAACTAGAGCTGGTAGCCCTAAGTTCAAGCCCCAGTACCATCATAACAACAACAAGCAATTGATCATAGAATTATTTCATTTAAAAAAACCAATTGCTTTATATCTTGTAAATTTGTTCATTTGCAGAATAATGCTTCAGTAATTATCTCTAATCATTTGTAGCTTAAAGTATTTTTTTGACCACTCGGCCATCTTTGATACATTAAGCCTATCAGACAAGCACAACAAACCTTGTGTGTGGCCATGAATTTAACATGAGCTAGGATTTCAAGGAACAGCTATCTTCAGAATTTTGGTTATTTTCCTGTACTTTTCTCTTCTAACTCTATAACATAGTCTATTTTTTATATATTTACAAAATCGTTGCACCCATTCCAAAATCTATGCTTTTATAGTGTAATTTAGTATGTCATGATATAAAGGTGATTTAAAAATTCATCATCCCTCAGTCCTTAGGAAGTCCTTTTCAAAATAATGACCAACTTAATAACTGTCAGCAGTGTAGCTGGGCAGGGATAAGGACAGTATATGTTGTTTTTTCTTTTCTTTTTCTTTCTTTCCTTTTTTTTGATGGCGTCTCTTGTGTAGTCAGCTCCAGCTTTGAACTTGCAGTCAGCCTCTTGAGTGCTGTGATTACAGGTGGGTACTCCCATACCAAGTTAAGATAGACTTGGTATAGGATAGTTTGAAGACTGGCAATTTTAATCAACCATAGACATGGAAGAGACAATCTGGGCTAATGGATCCCATGACTGTTTGGTCCTCAGCCTCTTCTGGAGGACTTTTAAAAGAAAAAAATAGAAATTCATCATCAGAAATCCTGTCCAAGGGGATCAAGAATAAGGGCGCAAATATAAGTTTCTCCATTTTTCTAAATATTTTACTCAGCCAGATTTGGAAACCATTAAACTAGTCCAGTGTTTCTCCAAATATGTGCATAGAACAACTAGGGATCTTGTCAAAATGAAAATTCTGTCTCAGTAGATCGCAGACTGGTTCAAAGTTCTCTGCCTCTTTAACAAACTCCCAGGTGATGGTGATGGTCCCTGAACCACATTTTGAGAAATGAGTACTTAAGCCAATCTCCACGAGAGACAACAAAAAGCAGACTGAAAGGTTAGATGCATTGTCCAGGTCACCAGGGTAGAGAGAAGCACTTTTTTTGTATTATAAAACATCAAATCGTTCTTAACCAGGTGCCAATGGCTCACACCTGTAATCCTAGCTACTCAGGAGGCTGAGATCTAAGGATCATGGTTCAAAGCCAGCCTGGGCAGGAAAATCCATGAGACTCATCTCCAACTAGCCACCAGAATACCAGAAGTGGTGCTGTGGCTCAAAGTGGTAGAGCACTAGCCCTGAGTGAAAAAGCTCAGGGACAGCATCCAGGCTTTGATCGGGCTCAAGCTCCATGACTTACAAACACAACCACAACAAAAGTTCTTGATCTCATTTTCTTTCTCTTTTCAGTTTTTTTTCTTACCTCCTATTTAGTCTTTGGTTTGCTGGTAACTATTTAACTACTGACTTCTCTGGAGAAAAAGTCCTCTGTGTAACATTTGCTGATATATCCTTTATGTAGTACTCGTGTCAGGGCCAATTTCTAGCTACGAGCCAAACATCTTCTACCAAGGAGCTGGAAAAGATGCACAATCAGCTCGTATGGATGGGAACGAGGCCAGAACCCTCCAACATTGCATCCAGCTAGCTTCTGACCCAAGGAACTGCGGCCACAGATAAGACAGCTTCTGGGGTCCCCGCTACAGTGCCAGGGGGCAGTGTACATCCAGAGGAAATAGCACTATAGCATTCCAAGCAAGCCAATTTGTAGTGCAACTGGTGAGAAATATTGATTAGGAATCTCTTAGGAAAGCTGATTCAAAGAAGAAAGGAAAGGTAATGGGAAAAGCATCTGTTTATAAAAGAACTGAAACACTCAGAGACTGCAAACAAGCAAATAAAAATCAACTGATTAATCCCAAATAAAGCAAGTGTAGAGATTGATGCTTTCATTTAATCAAAATATAGCAAAGAAACCCTAGTTTCATTTGCTGGTGTAGGCAACAGTATTGACTGAGTCTCTCCTGCATTTGGAACATTTAGCTCAGTTTCTAAAGCATAGATTTTGTTTTAGGGAATCTTATATTGTATTTTTTTCCTTTTCCTAGTAGAAACAGCTGATGGAAGTTCTGGGGAGGACAAAACAGACTTCTATGCCAACGCATTTCATTTTCCAAAAGCCATCAGATGTTTTATATGATTAAAAGTAAGGCTCTCCATTTTAAAAGATTTATTATATTACATAAATTGTACAGTTTTACAGACAGATCACGACATAGCCCTGAATAATAGATAATATTATACTAAACAATAACTATGGTCTATACAGCAAAAAGTTTACATTGTTTAGATGTTTCCTACAATATAGTGGTAACAATATAGTGGTAACCACATTATCATACTTCACCATTAAAAAATATTATAAGTAGCATAGAAGTATTTGTTTCCAAGATAGCTGTTGAACAATGAAAACAAATTGCATAGAAATAAAGAGTAATAAGGGTGGATTTCCAAAATGGGGGAACTTCAGACATCACACACACACACACACACACACACACATTCTTCCATCAGGAAGAATTTGCAAGTAAATGCATGGACCTGAAAAAAATTATACTGAGGCTCAGAAAGACAAAGGATGCACTTTTTCATTCATATGTGGAAACTAGATCTAAAGTACAAATATGCATGTAAACATTTACAGATTCATATGCATAAATATACAAAGGTATTAACTAAAGTATGGTGTATGTAGGGAAAAACTTATAGCAAGCCGGAACCTGTATTTTCCGGGGACGGCAGGGGTTGTGGGGAAAAGGGGCAGCTGAGGCCAAATGGGAGGGATAGATAAATAGAGGAAGAGTGAGCAGATGCAGCGATAATATCCAATGTATACATGTAATGACAATGGAACTGGATAAATTAAGGAGATGGGTGGGTTGGGGGTGATGGGAAGAATGACAGAAGGGTGACATTGATCGAGGTGCATTGTACTCACAAACTGACTTGTTGAATTGAAAACGCTTTCTACAATACTTAGGGATGATTTAAAAAATCATTTTACTAGTAAATGTATTTATATTACCCTACTCCTAAATATTAGCACTACTTATTAATTGTCTTGAAGCTATGATTCTTATCATCACTGATACGTGTCTTATAAGATCAGAAACATATATGATGGAGCTGCTTTTCTTTTGTTGATGATCTCTTTGTTCAGCGTAACAAGCCCATAAAAGTCATGAAAATCTATAAAGAAATTTGTCTTAGACTACATTTAGCAGAACTAAGCCAGTAGGTTAAGAAGCAGAAAGCCATTATGATGTAATCTAATCTAATGTATATGTACATATAACAGGTAGATAATATCAAATATGAATTGGCCCAAATATATTCAGCTATAGATATCTAGATATTAAGCTGCAAACCAGTTAAAGGTATATCACCTTACCTCATAAGTCCTAAAGGTTTGCTAGAAAGTTCACAGAGTACCATTTGAAAAGCTAATTCCAATCATATTAATCAAGCACCTATGATATGCAAGATCCCAGGTAAAATATGGAAGAAGAAAGTATATGTAGTGTAGAAAATATAAAGTAAACTTTCTCATGTTCTACATCAGAAATATGCTAAGAATGAGAAATATGCTTAAGTGAGTAAAGAATGGGGGATGTAAATCACAGCATAAACAATTACAGTTACATATGAGGAATGTGTTCAAGAAATCCATTGTACATCATAGTGACTACAGTTATGACAATAACTTGAGGAATATGCCAAAGAAATCTATTGTACTGACCACCATGATTGTGCTGACCACAATTATGGCAATAACTTCAAAATCTGAATTCTTGTACGGTAGAGTTGATGTTAGTTGTTCCCAGGAGAAGAACAATAACATCAGGATGCTGAATTTGCTAATCAGTTAGATTTAACCATGTCTAAATAGATCAAGCCACCACTATAAATACAATAACTATGTTATCTGTGTATTAAAAACCAAAATGATCAAACAAAACTGAAGTCCTCAAGTGTCAATATCAGAGATAGCAGGACACCAAAGAAAAAGCCCATATTCCTTATTTCAGGTATTTTTCTCTGGAGCATTTTGTCTAAGAGGAAGGAAATATAATGCGATTGCTTTAGAGAAAGCCAAAATACATTAACCAAGAGATGAATTGTTTATTGACTTAGAATCACTCTTTAGTCGGGGCACAGACATTTTTAAAGGTTTCTAAATTTACTTTTCAGTATCTAAATTGTTTTTGAATGATATGGTTGAATGAATGTGTTGTGTATTTGTCTAAAAAATCCAAAGCCAAATATAGTTGTTTGTCCATATACATCTATAGCTACAGATTTAGCCAGCTAAAAATGAAAAACATTTTTTAAAATTTGCATCTGTACTGAACATATACAGACCTTTTATTGTCATTATTCCCTACACAACAATAGAATAACATATAATACATATGACCACCATTTGCTTTGTGTCTACATTGTTAGTTAGTATAAGATGTCTAGAGATTATTTCAAGTACACCGGAAGCAAGATGTGGTGATACACACTTGTAACCCCAGCACTTGGGAAAAAAAAGTGGTAGAATCGTGAGTTCAAGGACATCTGGGCTACATAAAAGACCATATCTTGAAGCAAAACAAAAGCATATGGAAGGATATATTTTATGTAAGGGACTTCAACGTCTATGGATTTTGGTGTCTTAGAAGGTCTCAGAACCAACCTCCATGGATACCAAGGAATAACTATTTCTGTATGCACAATTTCTCCATGTTGCTTTCAGTACACAGAATCAGAATTATGGTGAACTGTTGAGACTTGTCTGTAAAGTTTTCCCATCTGACCCAGACACCTTTACCATCATCCACTGATTTCTAATATTTACAGTTCAAAAATGTCTAGTTGGTTCTTTTCTGTAGTTATCTGCACCCCCACAAAAAAAAAATCAACCTTGTCTTTTAAGTCTTTCAGGATATTAAGTAGAGTCCTGGTACAGTGGCTCATGCTTGTTATTCTAGATAATCAGGAAGCAGACATCTGGAGGATTGCATTACTGAATGATAAAGATGTATGATAAGAAATGCATCCATCAGGGATTTTGTCACTGTGTGTGTTAGGAGAATGTACAATTGGGAGATGTCATCATCTGGGTATACTTTCACCTACTGAGACTGCTATGACGTCACTGTATAATTGACCCTGTGTACGCGATGAAGACATTATGGGGTGTATGAGTAACTTGAGTATTAGGCACTTTGTGATACACTTGAATTGGATATGCTCAGTGTAATTTTCGAAACATTTGGAGCCATGAAATCCAAAAGAGTCATAATTGACTCTTAATTTGTTTTTTACATTTACGTTACTTATTGCTATCTTTCAATAGCTGTACAAAGGAGTTTTAATTCAACATGTCAATATCTGGGTACAAAGCATCCCTCAAAGGGTCATTTTTGAGAGGTCTTAGTTTACTTTTCTCCAATCATTAAGCAATTTCATATCAGCCAAGCCTGAAACAATCCCTCCTGAAATCTTTGTGAGTCTGTGAGGATTTTTTTTGAGGTGACAATAGCCCCCAGGGCACTGATAACTCAACCCTCTACTTCCACCTGCCCAGATTCCATCACTAGTATCTCTTCTCTTGGCAAGCTCTTAATTGCAATTCTGTTGAACTATTGCAAAATACGAACCACTTGAATATTTTGAAATGCATTAATCACTACTCTTATAATTCCCTACTAGCACATGCAAAGAATTCAATCTAAAATGTAAGAGTCATTTATGCTCTAATACAGAGTTGCTCCAAGAAGGCTAAAAGACATTTTTAAATTTTACATGACAAATTAGAAAGTAAATATATACTTTCTCCTTTTTTTAGTGCTGGTCTTGGGACTTGAACCCAGGGCCTGAGCATATCTCTTAGTACTTTTGCTCAAGGCCGGCATTGTACCACTTGAACCACAGCTCTACATACAGCTTTTTGATGGTTAATTGTAGATAAGAATCACATGTACTTTCCTGCCCAGGCTGGCTTTGAATTGCAATGCTCAGATTTCAGCCTCTTGAGTAAAATAGCTAGGATTACAGGTGCGAGCCATCAATAGCTGATGTCCCAACAGGACACCAACTTGTACCTTAGAAAATGCACGACATTATGGCCTTTATAGCAGGGGCCAATGCAAGATTCCAGTGAGAGCTGAATTGCTAGCTGCGGTGGCAAACTGAAATCATAGTCTAGCTCCCTGATTTTGCCCTCTCTTCAGTGTTTATATGGCTCTGAAAAAATGTAATGTTTTCATTGCATAAATAAAATCCCATGAATAATTCACCTAAACTCTGGGGAATATTTACAATATTACATCATTTTGCAAACATTACACAATTTTGGATCAGTATGAGATGTTGGACAATGACATGGATTAATATGTCTTTTTTTTCCAGGCAGGAAAAGAAGTTTATTTACCAAACTGCTGCCCCCGCCATGCATGGTAGAGAAGCATGGCTGAAAAAGGGCGACCCACCCCTGGGCCAGGACTCATCTAGTCCAGGGACAGGAAGAGGTGTGGCCAGGTGGGGGAAAGGTGTGCCCACAATGGATCTGGATGTGACCTCAGGATCTGGGACCCCCCCTAAGGTCAGATGGGAGGCATGTGACTGGAGGTGGCCCAGGATGTGACCTGGCTGAAGGGGAAGGTGACTGCTTCCAGGTCTTCCAGTTACCTAGGTAACAGATACTGGGCGGGAACTTAGCCAAGAGGTAGAGAGGTGTCCCTGTGCAGACCTTACATTCCAGCCTTTTGATAATTATGAAAAAGGGTGAAGATTCTCTCTGGCTACTTCCTGCTGGCAAGGGGCTTCGACAGTAGGGGTAAAAGGCTGAGATGAAGGCAGCAGGCAGCAGCTGTCACTTGGTAGGCATGAGTCCTTAGATGAAGTCTGGAGGGGCCAAGTTTCTTGGATGAAGTCTGGAGGAAGTCTCATGAGGGAGAGAGGGACTGAGCAAAAAAAAAAAAAAAAATACTAGAGAACAAACCAATAGCAAGAGGAAGGGTTTGGGGCAGAAAAATATCTCCTGCATTCCAGGCTGTCCTGGAGTTGATGGAAATGTCCCTAGCCACTTCTGACATCTGGGACTCGGTAGGGAGAACATCAGGTAACAAAGGCAAGAATGTAAATTCCTGTCCAGTTAAAAGGTATATTTGTATGGACATTAGAGGGGCAGGCTTCTTACTTCTATAACCTCTTGGCTCTGCCTAGTTTTGAAAGGGCAGGCACAAAGTGGCTGATGTGATATCACCTCCTCTTACTCATCCCCATGGTCCCTTGTTCCCCAGACTGGCTGAGTCTAGATGCTCGTTGCTGGGATGGCTTGTCCCAGTTGGTATTCATGGAGATTTGAACTCAAAGCCTAGGCACTGTCCCTGAGTACTTCTGCTCAAGGCTCCTGCTCTACCACTTTGAGTTATAGTACCACTTCCAGTGTTTGCTGCTTAATTAGAGATAAGTGTCTCGAGCCATGCTTCCAGCCTGGCTCTTTGCAGGTTAGTTGGAAGATGGAGTCTTAGTGATTTTTCGACCTGGGCTCGCTTTGAACTGCAATCTGTGCCACAAAAACCCTTTATTATTTCCAATTAAAGCAACAAGGAGATCAAATAGAATAAGTAGAGCTTACCTGCTCCTTACCAAGAATTGACCAACAAATATTCTGCAATGACAAAACTTGTTAGATGTGATGAGAATTTTAGCACAGATGTAGTATTGATTTCTTTCTGGTAACCTTAACAGCGCTTAAGTTAACCAAAGTTACAGAAAGAGCCTTAGCTTTTGCAAATCCAAAGCCATCTTTCATCAGAAAATCAGCTGTGTGTGATGGAGCCAAGAGAGACTCCAGTGTACTTTTACCATGGTGGGGATAGTCAGGATGGTCTAGGCAGGAGTCAGGCCTGTCTTCCAGGTTGGAAGAGATGGACGGGATCTGGACTGCATGTAGATTGACTGGCTTTGAACTATGAATCTAAATTGAACAAACTTCAGGAATCTCAGACAATTTAAGCCAAATAACGTGGTTACAATGCCAGATAACAAGTTTACACAAATACAGACATACACACATAGGCATACACACACATACACACACCGCACACATTAAGTTTTACAGTGCAAAAAAATGAATAACGGCCCTAGACTGTTGGAATTTCAGCTGTAAGATGGCATTATTTTGCCCAATATTTTAGAACCACACAGTCAGTACTAGAATATGCAACACCAAACAAAAAAGGCAAAACTCAAAACCTAAAATTTTTGAGAACAATATTTAGACACCTTTGCTAACAAATCACATCAGATAGTCAAGCCTCAGGTTCCAGGGCCTGTGAAGAGGCAGCAAGTTGTTAGCAAGGTGCATTAGAATAAATGAGTGGAGTAGTAGTAAGCTTGGTGGAAGGTTAAGGGACAGATGAGACCAAACCCTTAACCCACCATGTGGCCAAGATGGTAAACTCAAGAATTTCTGAAAAAGTGCCAAGAAAACCTGAACAAATGGAAACTCTGGCAATTTTCAAACCTAGAGTGGCTAACCTTTGAGAGGGAACCTAGAGGGTGTCCCTGGGACCCAGCCTGTGTCGCACTCTTCAGAGCACAATCCAAAATGTTGTAGAAAAGAGAAAGGGAGAGATAGGGAAAGTTAGACATGATTGGCAGAGAGAGAGCAAAGAGAGCCTGAAAGTAAACAGACTTCTGGCCATTACCATTGCAGTGGCAAGAACTGTCTAAATCTGAGAATGGCATAAAAATAGGCGCTCTGGCTTTCCAGGGAACGCAGAAGACATTTCAAAGGGGTTTCACGGCTCAGGGGTGACTTGCAGCACCCCATTAAATGTGTAGGAGAGTCAGTCTGGTGAGTGAAGGAGAGCTGAACAGGCAAAAGCCGTGTCCCGACTTCCCCCAGAGCCCTCTAGAGAGAAATGGCCAACCCCCACAAACCAAGCGTTCTTGGCTCCAGAGGTGACCAGAGTTTCGGCTAAAGGCTGTAGAAGCTCTCTGGCATAGCGCCACATCTGGACAGAGACTAAGCAACAGAGAACCGTAGAGAGTAGTTTCACTCACCAGAGTAGAGAAGTGGTGTGGATGTGGATGTGAAAGCCAGCAATGTGAAAAGTCTCACATGATGTCTCATGGCAGTTCGGTTCGTGGAAAAGGGTGGTTAGGAAATTCTAACATTTCTAATTCAAAAACCCCACCCAAGTCAGGCACCATATGTAAGGTATATTAAATAGGTAGGCTTCATTAGGTAGCCGATGAAGAGAACACCACATGCTATTCAGGCAGGAAAAGAAGTTTATTTACTTCTGTCCCTACCATGCATGGTAAGGACAGAAGAGTCATGGCTGAAAAGGAAAGGGGAAGATTAATATGTCTTGAATGTTAGAATTTTGAGTCTTTTATTTATTTAAATCCATTGGAAATAGTCAAGTACATCAGTGTGTGTGTGTGTGTGTGTGTGTGTGTGTGTGTGTGTTTAGAGTTACCTTCCAAGAGAGAGAAAGATTTTGAAAGGGATTATTTTAATCCACTTGTTACCTTTTTTGTGTATCCCTATTTTGTATGTTTTCTAACAATTGACTTCTGTTCTATCTGATTTATCATATTATTTATAATTTAAGCCTAATTTGAGTTTCTTGATCATTGATTTTCTTCCAGGCTCATGTACACTCACAGGTGCCATATCCAGAACAGAAGGATACAAAGAAAAGATTTTTTTTTTAAAGATTGTTATTCAAGGATGAATGGACACTCCTTGTGACGTGGTATTTCCTGGAAGACAGGCGGATGGTGTAAGGTACCCTACTGGCTCTTGAAGGCTCTCTGGCAGAGTTGTCACTCACAACTACAGGATGCAGATACCATGACTCAGACCATAGCTGGCATTGAACAATACACTGCTACCATTTCAATCATCTTGGGGTTTCAAAACTTCCTCAAACAGAAGACGAAGCCTATTTTTCATGGGCTGGTACAGTGTGTTTCTGTGGCTTTTTAAAAAAAAGCCGTTGCTGCTGGCTACTGTAAAACATAATAAAACTACTGTAAAGTGCACACATGGGCTTAGTCACAGATCCCATCCTTCGTCAGGGGTGTGTCTGCACAGGGCTTGCAGCTGATTCACTGCAGTCCCCACGCTGTGAGCCATTAGCAAGGGGTGACCAGGAAGAAGACCGTATCCAGGCATTGTGTTGGTGCTCAGAAACCACTAAACATTAAGATCTTGTTTTAGTTACAACAGAAACGATAGTTTTTACCCGTTTTTTTCCTCAAAAGTGTATCTAAATAAAGATGAATTTACACTTGTGCAAACACACTGGAAATTACAAATAGGTGTGGGGAGATTTAAGATTACTGCCCTCTAAGATCTGAGAAGAAGGAAGCTACTAGTTCAGCGAAGGTTCATTGTCAGGGAAACCTAAAAGAGGCAGTGTGTGAAAATCTGCCCACTAATAGCATTACATCACCTTTAATTTGCACATTTCAATGAAAACGTGCCCTCTAGCCTTATTATCTTCTTCAAATTTTTCATGATTTCATATACTTTCTGTGATGTTGAAATACATGTACAAAAACTAGATTTATAAAAATTATTTGCAATTCTGCTGTACACAGGATTTGTCTTCTTGCTCTTGTTTGTCCATTTTATTAATCACTTATCTCAGTCAATATAGCCCCATGGATATTCATTTTATACTTTTGAGTTATAACCCAATAGAGCATTATTCATTCTCTTGCTCTAATTATTTCAGTTCTGGCCAGACTGATGTGTTTTGTTTTTGTTCTTGTTTGATGTTGTTGTTGCTCTCTTGTTTTTGGATCAAACCCTTACTTCCTGACAAAACAAGTTCATCTTATGTATTTCTTTATGTTATCCTAAAATTAACCATTTCTTCCAAACAGTCCTGGTTTCTTTTATTAGAGAAGGGAGTTGGAAACCAAGATCTTGCTACAAGTGTCCTTCTCAGTTGAGATCAATAAAATGTAGATTGGCAGTCCAACAAGTATATGAACGCAATTCTATAAATATTTTTACATGTGCTTATCTATATTATGTGAAATATGGTTTCAAACAAATGTCAATATCTGTGATTGAGTACACAGATGGACCAGTCCAGCCTATTTCCTTTTTGTTGACAATCCTCCACGTCAGCAGCAGAAGCCTGGTTCCTAATGTCCACCCTCCACTGACTCATTTACTCCATTCCATACACATGGATAATGGCTTCTCAATGAAGGAAAGATGCAACTTGGTCAATTAGACTACAGTACTTATTTATAGCTCCTTCCTTTTAGGTTTACAATCTATATACATTTCTATCTTTACTAAGGTCAGCAGTTGTTCTCTACCCATTTTGTTGAAATTATAGAACATATTTGTAATTTTAATAGCATGGATTCCATACTGGGATCCCTCGATCATTTGAGTATTTTTTTTTGAACTGTATATATTCATTAAGGTTCACTTTGTCTTTGTACTGGGAAGTTCTACTCCCTTCTCGAGGAGCTGGAGTATAATTCCGTACCTCATTAAACACAGACTGTACATACTGACTTCCTTCCAAACAATACAGTGTAGGAGGGGAGGAGAATGACTTTACAGGAGAGAAACCTGACCAACACTACTTCATCTAGGTGATAGGACCCTTAATCATTCTTGATACATGTAGAAATGAGACTTTATCTCCATGTCCTCTTCTCCAAACCTCACAACCCTATCTAATTTTAAGAAAGACATCCAAGAAACCCCCACTGAGAAACCTTCAACCAAATGCCTGACCAAAGTTTTGGAACACTATCACGGTCATCAAAAAATAAGAGAGATCTGAGAAAATGGTCAGTGTCTAGAGAAGTCTGGGGAGATGACATACGTAAGGTCATATTCTGGATAGAATCCTGGAACAGAAAAGGTACATTAGATAAAAACTGTAAGAATCTGAATATAGGATGGGCTTTTGTCAATACTGTTAATATTAGTGACAAATACTAGTGTTGACTAAAGAAAAAATGAAGTGTGGGGAATCATCAGCCTCCTCTCTTTTGTCTGTAAATCTAAACCTTCCCTAAAATTTAAAAAAAAAAAAAGTTTTTTTAAAATAAAACCTACACTATCAATTTTGGCTTCTCCTGAGGTGGGACTTGAGTAGATGGAGGATGGGGTAGGACAGGATGCCTCTTCTTAGCTGTCCTCTCTCCCGCAATTGTCTTGTACTCTTCCAGTACAGTTTCCTAAAACACTCTCAGTAGACTTGAACTTAGCATTCTAAATGAGTGCTAACTAGTTGCTACTCCAGCTCTCCTGCCTCCTTACATTCTTTTGTGACAGAGCAAGGTACACATAATAAATTTTAGTAATGTGCCAAAATATAAACTAATCTTGAAATTTTAGGTCTGATGCTTTAAGGGAAAAGAGTAGTTACACATTTGAGAAAGAGAAAAAAGCTAGTTGGGATTTAGAAATATTTGGATAAGACATTTTCCTACTAAAAGTCATGTAAGGGCTTTAGCATTTCTCTTCCTGTTTCTTTATTAGTGTTTTTTAATTTGGAAATCAAACGAAGTTGGCATGGTAGTTACATCCCTATAATCCCAGCACTCAGGAGTCACTGTGGTAGATGGGCCAAGGGTTCAGGTCCAACCAAGTCTACGTAGCAAGATCTTGTCTCAAAAAACTAAAATAAATAAATAACAAAAGTAGAGCACTGCCTATGAATCTAGCAAATAGAAATGTCCCAAAGGAATGGTCTCCAAAGATACATTTAGAATAGATTTTTTTTATATCAAGAATGAACTGATGACCCAAAAACCTTATTTTAAGTGCGCATAAGCATATGTTTAACTAAAAATTGAGATATTCCATAATATTAATTGGGCTATAAGTTCTTATTGATTTGTAGTTTATTTTGTAGCTTTAGAACATATTAGAACTATAGGGGGTAATCTATGGATTATTTGACTATTGTATGCTCAAAATCTGTGTAATATCCATTGCAACAATGAGATGTACAAGAGATTATGTAGAAAAACAAACTTTACAACCTTGACTTGGGGGGGGGGAGGGAGATGGTAAGGGATTGTAAAGGGAAACAAAGGAGGAGGCAATAATGCTTGATAAGAAATGTACTCATTACCTTGCTCATGTAATTGTAACCCCTCTATATGGTATTTTCACAATAAAAAAAATCTGTGTAATAGATTTTTTTCTTGTTTCATATACTTCATATAATTATATAAACATCTATATAACTGCATACCATATATAATATAACATATATATATACAAAATATAAAAGTTTCCAGTTTAACCATTTTAAGTGATAAGTAATTACATAACAGTGAGCAATGTGATTATTCTTGCTAAAAGTTTTCCATCAAAACAGAAACAGTACCTATTTAGCTTCTGCACATCCAATGACTGACACTGGACTGATTTCTATATTTTGACCATGCTACACAATTGGTTTTGAGAGTGAGAGAGTAGTTTTCTGTTTTGTTGTTGTTTTGAAGAGAAAAAAAATTCATGTTATCTTCTCTGGAGCGGACAGCTTCATTGCTGCTTGCCTCTGTAAATATCAGTTTATGAAAATGACATGAAAATATGAAGAAATGAGTCAGTAAACCTTGTGTCCATAGGGGCCTCAGGCCACAGTTACAGCTGAACAGGTGCTTCTGTTGTTTCTTATATTTGCACAATTCATTTAGATGTTATTCACTTATCTTATTCCTTTTTCTTCCTCTCTGCTTGGACATTTTATTATAGCTAGTAAACCATGATAATCCACGTTTGAAATGATTTTTGTTGATTATTAATTAGCATACCAACTACTACCGTAGTCCTTAAGTCAAATTCTGCTAACTGGTATAATTAACATACGCTTGTGGAGTTGTGATTGGTGGATCTGCTTAGAGAATTTGCATGCCCAATCACAGCTCCTCTTTTTCTCTGATAAAGCTTCTGTAGTTTTACTCCTCTACTTGGTGATATTACTATTTATCTACACACCCAAGAAAGACCCTCGGGCATTACTCTTGCCTTCTTGCTCATTCTTACTCCCTCTTATAAATCCCTTATATTTTGTCTTGTGTCAATATTTTTCAGTGGCCACTTCTCTCTGTCCCTTCCTTCACAGCTGTAATGGAGGCTTCAATTTCACAGTACTTCCTGTAGTTTTACTTTAGACAGGCTGTATGCACAACTCATTTAGATGTTATAACCTTATCTTATTTCTTTTTCCTAGCTGCTGTATGACAGAGGAAGCTGTATATTACAAACACAAACTTTAAAAACAAAAAAGCTGTTGCTCAACAGCAGAACAGTCAGTCATAACCACAAGCACAACCCAGTCTCATGACTAACCCTGTTCAAGCCCCAGGGACACAGATCTTCATATCTCTTCCCCACATCTCTTCTTTAAGAACCCCAAAGCAAAAGAAAACTCTGAATTTGTGGAAAGTTTCAGATTGTATCATCACGTACAAACCAAAAACAATTTCTTCTAAATACTACATTTCAGTGGTTTTTAGGAAAGAGGAAGACATGTTGGTATGTTTACTGTTTCGGCCTGAATGGTATCCCATGAAAAATTGATACATTGAAGTTTTAAGCCCAAGTATTACACACTGAGAATACGGTCTTTAAAGAATTACATTAAAATGAGTTAGGTGGACCTAATTAGGTCTAATTTAACAGGTGTCATATTAAATTTAATATGACAGGTGTCCTGTTGGAAGAAGAAATTTGGGCATAGATAGAAGGCCGAGTGAAGGTACTCTGAGAAGATGGCCATCCACAAGCCAGGAGTTGGTTTCTCCTGAGAGAAACAGAGACAGCCCCTGGATCTTGCTCTTCTAACGTCTGAGAGTAAGGAAATAAATTTCTGTTGCTTCAGCAACCCAGCCCAAAGTCGTTTGTTATGACAACTGGAACTTAACACACTTGCCAAAGTTCTTCCTCTCAGAGAACATAACAAAACATTAGTTTCCAGTAGTGCCATTTTCTGCTTCTTTTTGTTGTATTCCAATTAATGACTCCCAGTAGCAACTGAGTCTGTATTAGCAAGGGCTCTACCTAGTTCTTGTTTGGCTACACCCTTCCTCATCGCCTTAGGAGGTCCAAAATGAGCTGACCTGAAGCTTTCTGGACTTTACTCCAGATTTCTCATCCAAATAGCCCCAGGCTCATTACCAGATCCAGTGCTGGCCTCTTCCCTGGATCTTTCTTCCAGAGGATGAACTGTGTAAATCCCTAAGCCTAAGACATGGCCCAGAATAGCCATTTGTGAGTTATATAAGCAAAGCTTGAATGTGTAGACTAGGATGTCCACATCCACATATGCAAGATCCCACATGAAGAGAAGGGAGTTGGAGATGGACAAGTGAAGGGCGAAAGCAGGGAGAATCAAATGAGAGCTGGGGGCTGCTAGCTTATTGTGACCTTGGGGCATAAAGGTTACAAGTAAGTTCTAAATTAGAACCGGACCTTCTAGGCCATTAAGGAGATAGACAGTCTTTGAGACTAGTTAATGGAACTCATTTTGCTTGTGGTTTGTTAGGATTACTCATGGCTCTTATCTACAATCATCCCTCTGTATCCATGGAGGGCTGGCTCTGAAGATGCTCAGCTCCCTTATACAAAATGGCATAGTGTTTGCCTATGTCCTACACACATCCTCCACTATACTTTAAGTCATTTTTAGATTATTATAATAACTAATGCAAGGTAAATGCTATGTAAATGTCTTCCATATTGTTTGAAGGGAAATGACAGAGCCTGTATATGCGCAGCGCAATCAATGACTTTTTTCTGAATCTTTTCCTTTGTAGATAGCTTGGTCTGTACATACAGACACCATTACACCATATGCATTCAATATACAGGCCGTCATACTTTGTTTCAGCTCCACAAGTATTAGAGATACCTTGGTGATTCTAGAGAAAATCAAGACTTAGAGCAATATTTTCCACAGTTGCATAGACTGGGTATTGTTTAGCACTATTAATCCATGTAAATCTACGCCTAATATATATGAAATGATTTTATTGATTTTAATATCAACAATGAGACAAATATTAACATTAAAATGGTGAGCTAGGTATAGTGGCATACCAGCATGGGCAGGCTAAATTAGGAAGACTATGAGTCCAAGGCTAGCTTAGGCAAGATCTTGTCTCAAAAAAGTTAAAGAACAAATAGTTGTGCTTTTACAAATATGCAACACAATTTTATTACAACTTTAAAATTCTGAACAAGCTTGAATTTTTAATTTAAATTCATATCTTTTTATTTTAAATTCATATTAAAATTTAATTATAGTCTATAGTTTGTTTTTTATTTTACTAGATTTTTTAAATAGTTCAAAATAAAATATACCTTAAATGTAAATAAAAGTTAATTCCTTCTATTATGACTTAAATATTTGACAAAAATAATTTAATTTTGTATTTAAAAAAAATCACACTTTTAGGGAGATATGGCTTAGGTGGTATAGAACCAGCTGGGCAAGCTAGCTGAGTATTATGTCTTGAGTTATAATTCATAGTAGACAGGCTCCAGTGGCTCATGCTTGTAATCCTAGCTATTTAGGAGACTGAAATCTGGAGGATCTCAGTTTGAGATCAACCTAAGCAGAAAAGGTCCTGAGACTCTTATGTTAAAAGTACTATTACGTTAAAAATTAGGCTAAATATATGTATTATGAAAAAAATTTCCTGCTTCCTTTTTCTCTTTCGTGGGTTGGGTGTAGTGTCTTGCTATGTAGGCTAGACTGACTTCAAGTTCAAATTCTCCTTCCTCCCTCTTGAGTATTATTAGGATTGCAGGAGTACATCATCCCTTTGCTCTTTTCTTGAGTTTATGTGAAATTTAAAAATTCTGTGGGTTGCATTATGTTTCTACTGGACAGCAATGATACAGAGAACATCTATAGATCACTGTTCCTCTCTATATACTAGCTCACTTTGTACTTTAATCTCTCTAGATTGCTTAAAGAATCCCTTACCACCCACAACATCTTGACATCTCTATTCTTTGCTCATTCAGATATCTGTTCTTTGCTAATTCTAGCTTTGGGAATGATCCTTGGCCAACTCTTATTTGGCCTTAATATAGTAAACATCAATCATTCGCTCACAGAGGAACACTGTCTGAAAATTCAGGTACACCTATCTCTTGGCCTTGTTAGGTGCCACACACCCCTAATTTCCTGTGTACATTTCTAAACTAGACTCATACATAATTTACAAGCATGTTTTATGTATCTCTCTTCCAGTATACAATGAACACTGTGAGGAAGCAAAGGCTTTCCTTATTCATACATCCCTACCTCCTGTTATAGTGCCTGATGCATTAGGCTATAAACAAATGTTTGGCAGATGAGTGAATAGCTTAGGCATGGCGCAAACACAACTTTTGCCCCTACCAGAAAAGAGGCTACTGAGGAACAATAGGAGGTGAGATGATGGCAGCTAAGCTAAGAACAAGATGCTGGAAAAGAAGAAACCTTCTGGAGGCCAAGTCAATAGAATGTGGTGGTCCACAAGATGTCGGAGGTAGAGAGGGACAGAGCTGAAGGATGGCTCCAGATTCCAGTGAATTAAATATTTTTTCAGTGTACTGATGTTTTCTTTCATAAATTTTCTTGCCTTAGGAGTATAAGCCAAGCCAGACCAAGCCCAAGGCCCTGAGTTCAAGCCTCAGTAACAGCAAATTTTTGCTTATAACAATCATCTAAATTTTCCTGAATTCTGCTTTGCAATTTAATAAAAGTGGTCATTACTTCCTGCACAGATTGCTTCTAAGACTTCTTCTCCTTTTGAGAATTTGAAACATGGAGTGTCCGTCCTTTATAGCATTTGGTCACATATTTTGTCTAATCTTTCAAGTTGTTTTTTTTTTTTTTGTAGTCAGAAGAGAACATTTCAATTCAAGAACAAAAGTATTCAAGCTGCCCACCTACCCACCCACCATCATCATTCTTACCGTCTTCCCCCAGAAGTGACAACCAACTTGTCTAACCACTTTATCTCAGTTCCTTCTTTCTGGATCATCCCAACACTAAAAGTGGCAGCTCTACTAGCCTTATCTCCATGTGAGCTTCCTGGGTTTGATGAACACAACTGAGCCACTGCTTCGTCAGCTGACTCATTTCACAAGATATTTGATGGCTCATAACTGTTATGATAATCTCATTTATAGACCGTGGAGCATTGTATCCATCTGGTGACTAATACTGTTGGATTTTCCCCCACATATATGCACAAAAGAAAATATTCCATCTCCTTCATTCTGGAATGGAATGTGAAGCCTTAGTTTCTGAGAATTCACTGTGATCTGCAAAGTTTGTTCCGGTAAGAAATTGAGGTCACGATGAAGAAGTGTTTAGTAATAGCTATTTGTGTTTCTGTGTTGTATTTACAGAACTTGGAGATTGCATCGCCTCTGGGTATATCTGATTTGAATTCTAAGCATAATTGGGAAATGAGATAAAAAGAATCCTAGGTTTTTCTTTGACCTAAGACACTGGAATGAGGAGATGGTGGGTAAGGGTGGGAAGAGAATATATATTTTCACAAGTGCAAGGAAACCCTCTGGTTTTATGAAAATTACAAACAAATTTACCTTACAGTAAAAGGCTAAAAACAGCATAAGGTGTTTTTAATCACTATGATATTGGACACACCCTATTCCAACAATTCAGTTCTTTTAGTGAAGAGCAAAATGGCAATATTACATTACTGCAGCAAGTCAACTGCTTTAATTTTCACTCAATTGAGTTTTGAAACTCTTTAGATGATTATTCGATATAACAAATACTGTATGTGTTACATCATTGTTTTTATTCCCTTGCAGGTCCATTTGTTTAGGACAAGATAGCCTGAAAACATATAAAGGCTCTGAAGCATCATCATTTTAAAATATCCATTGGCTGGATGCTGGTAGCACATACCCAGCTATTTCAAGGGCTGAAATCTTAGGATTGTGGTTCAAAGCCAACCTTAGCAGAAAAGTCCCTAGGACTCTTATCTCCAATTAACTAGTAAAAAAAAAAAAAAAATGCCAGAAATGACAGTGTCACTCAAGTGGTTGAGCACCAGCCTTGGGTGTGAAAGCTAAGCAAAAGCATGAGGCCCTGAGTTCAAGCCCCAGTACTAGCACAAAGTATAATAAATAATAAACAAATCTAATGAACATCTACCCATATATGAGCAAGTACCACTGAGAGATACAAAGATCCTTCCCATCCAGGAGTTGATATTATAGTGTCAGAGGTTGAAATGATTAATTAAAAAGTAAGTTTAGAAGAAAGAAAAGATGCTGTTTATCCCTATGACACATTCACAGTTAAAATAGGAGAGTTGATATAAAGCAATGGGAAGGCCAAACTCTGTACATCATTCTCAGGTCCAGGCAATTTGATGACTCTATGGAGACATAATCCAAGATACTATTGGGCCGTCCATGCAATAGAAACCACCAAGCGATCACTATCAAGAGCAGGTTTTGATTCAAGAAAGGAAAAAGTACTTTTGTCTTCCTGAGTCGTACATCATTTCCTTTTGCTACTTCTTTTTTACTACTAATTTTTTTTAAATCCTAAAAGAAAGAGTTTGAAGCCCAGTTCAGATATATCAGAAGAAAATACAGTAGGCCAAATAGTAGCAGAGGTAGTACACTGAGCCATTATTGTAGTAGGCACATCATAAGTATGTTTACAAACACAGGTGGAAATTCCAACTCTCAAAATCTGAAATCCAAAATACTCTAAAAACCTGAAACTTTTGGACACTAACATGATGTGACAAGGAGAAAATTCCACACTTAACTGCACCTGCAAGCTGCATTCAAAACACAGGTGCACTCAAAACGCTGTATAAAATTACCTTCAGGCTATGTGTACAAGGTACATATAAAACATAAATAAATCTCATGGATTTTTCTTGTTGTTGTTGTTGTTTTCTATTATGGCAGTATTAGGACTTGAACTGAGAGCCTGGGTGTTATTCATTAGCTTTTCTGCTCAAGGATAGTGCTTAAGATACACTTGAGTGACACCTCTACTTTCAAGCTTTTTAGTGTCTAATTGGAGATAGGAGTCTCACAGACAATGCTACCCAGACTGGCTTCAAATTGCAACCCTCAGATCTCATCCACTGTAAATTTCATGTTTAGACTTGAGTCTTAACTCCAAGTTATTTCATATGTATATGCAAATATTCTAAACCCAGAAACATTTCTGGTTCCAAGCATTTTAGATAAAGCAGATTCAACTTACATCATCTCACTGAAAATCCAATCTACATCTTCTTGCTGGAGCCTGGGGAGAAACATGTTATGATGCTCACTTATAGACATGAAAAACCTAGGAGTTAAATAAAAATAATCAAAGATCACACATCTAAACCATGGCTGGAAAGAATTCAAATCCAAACCTATTCAGCCCACTGCTTTTCACTTCAACAAGAACAAAAGAATTGGTCATATGGAGTCTTCTGGCCATCTGCTTAATCATTTTCTAGAGGAGAAGGGAAGAAGGGAAGAGCATTCTGTGAGGATCAAGAAGCATTTCCGGAGACTAGGTAACTGATTGATTCCTTTAATCAAACACAAATTTGTCTTAAGCACCAAATACAACCTGCGTACTGGAGCTATTCAGTGAAGAGACATGTCATGCTGTCCTCAAAGGGCTTGGAGTCTCATACTGAAGACAGACCAACTTGACAAACATGAAAGCAAAGCACCCAACAGGGCACCTACTCAGGAAATAGTGGAGGAGTGCCTTCCTTTGAGTATTATGCTCATTGATCATCTTCCAGATTTCTCCAGAAAGTGATATGCCATGTAAACTGAACATGAAAAAAGAAGAGGAGCTGGATTCTAATGACTCATACTTATAATCTTAATCTTAGCTACACAGGATGCTGAATGAGGCTTGAAGCCAGACCAGGCAGACAAATGGGAGAGATTCTTATCTTCAAATAATAATCAAAAAGTAGAGATGTGGATTAATAGGTAAAGCAGCAGCCTTGAGTAACAATGCTAAGGGAGAGTGAGACAGGCCCTGAATTCAAGCCACAGAGCTAGCAGGGAGAGAAAGAAGGAGAGAAAGAGAGAAACAGACAGACAGACAGACAGGCAGACAGACAGACAGAGGAAAATAAAAATAAAAATGAGGAAGAGGAGCTCAGAAAAAGCAGAGGAAAGAGTGAGGTAATGGAGAATAACCAGAGGTCCTGAAGGTCCACAGCTCATGGTGCAGTTATGAAGGCCATTTTTTTCCTTAGCATGCCAAATGGTTGGACCAGATACAGCCTTGTTGCCAAACCTTTAGCCTTTGAATCTCCAGGTCTTTTCCCTGCATCTTTCAAGGACTGAGCCTCATCTGTAACTTTGACAAAGAACTGGCTCAGAGTTTTAGAGCATCCCAAGTCCTCATAGTAGCCTTTTCCCTGGGGCAAAAATTCTTCATGTCACTGCTCAGGGTTATTTTTCTTTGTGGGGAAGTAATTGTCTCTCCAAACTTATATTTATCTTTTTTCTCCTCCCTTCCTCCTTTTCTGCTGTTTCCTACTTTTCCTCCCCATAAACAAAAGCATAAGCAATGCTTTTTCATTTATTTATTTATTTAAATTTAAGAGTTCAGCAAATATCTAATAAATAGGCATTCCATTTCACACACACACATACACACACACACACACAGGACTTTTATTTTGGAGTCAGACTGTTTGTTTTTTACCTTAGCTACTGACCACTGCATCTCAGTCTATGTACTGACTACATGTTGTTTAGGTGAGTAGTATAATATTCCATGACTCAATTTAATCATTTGTAAAATGATTGATTTCCCTTTTAGGTTTTCTAGAGGAATTTGATGTGTAAACCTACATAAAGCATTTAGAGAAATGTGCCTGACCTTAAAAATGTTCATTATTTCCCAAGTTCACTTGAAAGCCTGAGCCAGGAAGATAACAAACGTCAGATCCATAGTGAGATCTAGTCCAGCCTGATCTGCAAAGTAAGACTCTGTTTCAGATAAACAGCTCATTATTGTTGTCGCTGTTGTTGGTGTGCTATTATGTTATTGCTCATTCATTATCTAGTTTAGGTAGTGAGTCTAAAAAGAGAAACCAGATTGTATGTAAGCCAATCTTGGCAGCATATACCTGCAATTCCAGCACTTGGAAGGCAGAGGCAGGACAATCATGACATAAAGGAAACTTAGAAGCATATGAATTAAAGGAAACTCTTGGAAAGACCTTGACTCAAAACAAGCAAACAAACAAAAACCAGAAAAAGCAAACACAAGCCTTCAGCTAAAGGTCCAAGACTGGTGGAGATGATAGACTAATTGTCGCTAAGCACAATGACAAATGCCATGGCTAAGTTAGTTTTGAAGCAATGGATGAAGCAGATACTGATATGTATTTAAAGGCTGAGTTAATGATTTCTGATAAAGTAGAAGGAAAGGGGACCAGAGGCAGGAGAAGCTTTCCAGGGCAGCCTGAAGGACTTGTGTGAGCTCAGAGGGCTGGGAGGGGTGGGAGGAGCCCAAGAAAGCTTGTGGTCTTGCTGGTAAAGTTAGGAGAGAAGACAGGGTCCAGGTTCCCATGTCAGGCAGTGTCTGGGTGATCTCAAAACCTGAACTAAAGACAACCACACATCTCCAAGCATCAAGAAACAAGGAAAGCTTCTGAGCCTGAAGCCAGGTGGCTTCAGGAGACCAAGCGTGGAGTGACCCCTTTGTTCTAACACCTTCTTAAAGTAAGCTGTGATGGCTGGGCCTAGTCTGAAGATGTCCTCACCATATGCAACACTGTTTTGAAAACTATTAGTTTTAATTTGAAAAAAAAAATAAACTGTTGAGAAACAACTTGCTCATTCAATGAAGTTCCCTTGCAGTCTAGGTGGTCATGAACCTCCGGATTTTGTTTTTGTTTGAAAACAGAAATAGAAACCCAAACTACAATCTTGAATGGACTAAAAAGAACACACAAAGCAACAGCTACATGTGCTGGTTCCAAAGACATCAAAAAAGTCCATTGGAAACCATGCCTGAGATCTGTGTCACTAAAAAACTTCTGCCTGAAATGGTGATGTTGGCACCGGAGAGTCCTTTATACAGGGACCACTCCATTCAACATGTGCTGATTGAGCCTGTGGGCCAGGCACTGTGCTAAGCCCTCTTTTGCAAGTGATTTGGTATTTACCACCCTTCAGGTAGCTATCACCAGCACCATTTTTAAGAAAAGAAATGGAAGTTCAGAGGGTGAGGTGATTTCACCAATGACACATAACTTGTAAAAGAACCCAGAAATAGAACTTGGCTCTGTCTGAGTCTGAGACCAGCTCACATAGCTACTTGCCTGGATGGCTATATGGTTGATCAACACTTAACTATTTCTACTTGTCTCTTTTCATGAAGAAGCTGGCTCAGGTAACAGGTGAATTTAATCTATGCTTTTTGTCTATACTAGTCCCTTCCCAGTCGCATGACTCTTGTCCAAGTACTGAGGTATGAAAATATTTTCTGCATGCCTTTAGATTATGTCATGTTAGGTGCTTGAAATCTCACAATATCACTCAGTTATACATAAATATTTGCATCCCTCTGGTTAGAGCTTGATGTATTGAGCTAGAAGTAGGATAAATGGCAAGTTCTGGGGTGCAGTAGAGGTCGAAGAAATCTCAATGAAACAGCAACAGAGCCTTCAAAAGTTTCATAGAGTCCTGAGTCAAAGGGAAAGAATTTCCTACATGCAGTGATGACCAGGATGATGAAATCTTAGGATGGTTGCTTATCTTTAGAACTCTACTCTTCTCTTCCCCTTTTACCACGTGGAACATACATAGTCATTTTAATGAGTACTTAGTCTCTTCCTGGGAATCCTATGATAACAAATAGCAGACCTATGAACCATGTGTTTTCAAAGTCAGAACTACACCCAATTATCCTGACTAAAGTTCCAACTAAAGAATTCCATCTAGTCTGACTCAGGACAAGCAGTGATGACATCAGAACAAACAGAGACACAGCACATTGAACCAATGGGTGAGGGGGAAACTGATCACACATGCACTTCCCTAAGTCCTTCCTCTGAGGTGAGGCCTTCATCAGCCAGCCCTGGAGAAGACCTGCCTTGACATGCAACCATCACAATGTCAGTAAAAGACAGAAGGAAACAGCTAAGTTACATTAAACCACACACATGTAAATAAATGCCTGGCTCTGTAGCACTTCTCACACAGATTATGAAGAAACTCAGTGTCTTTGTATCCTACTTCCTAGATAGATCAAATTGATGCTCAACCGTACGTTCATTTTACACATGCATACATAAATCCATATATGTACATGCATATACATAAATATAATTTTTGTAAGAATAAATCTGCATATATGCATGTATATGTGTGTGTTCAAATTAACCCTTAGTATTTGCCAGACATTATCCTAAATGCTATAGCATGCTGTCCCAGTTCAAGGCTGCAACTAGACACTTTAGAACAAGGAAGATGACCTCATCTCCAATATATTTAGGGAAGGGAGGTGAGGATGAGTTGCCCAAGCACCATTGGGAAGTAAAGGGTCAAGATTTGAAGCTAGCTTACTCTTTACTTGTGGTTCTGTGGATGGGAACCAGGGTCTTTCACATGCCAGGCAGGAGCACTAACACTGAGCTACACCCCAGTTCACTCTTCACTATTACACGCCAGACACAGAAGCTCTTATGCTCAAATCAGTGTTGCGAGGGGTGTTTGATCTGCTGAGTCTACTTTCCTCATTGGCCAAATCTAGCCACTTCTCTATGCACTTCTTGCTTTAGCAAGTGCTCCCCCACAGAGAGTCTCATGGGTCATCACAGGAGAGATGTGTTCAGGGAGGCACCCTTCCCCCAGTTACCTTCAATAGCTCTGATGTACAAAATTCCACTAACAGAACTCAGTTCCATATCCTATTTCTTCCTCTTCTTTACCCTTTTCCCCCTGATAATATCAAAGAACAAGTGCCCTAAAGCTGATACTGAAATAAATAAGAGCTAAAAAACTTACATCGAAAGTGAACATATTCCTCAAACTCTTCATGCTGCTAATGAATGACATTTGAAGAATGTTCAAGGGAGAGCTGGCACTCTGTGGCAATAGGCATTTTCTTCTTTTCTTGGTTTCTACGTTCATATGCATTTTCTCTTTTTTTTCTTCCAAGGTCCACATGGCCATAAGAGTCCAATTTTACTGTAGTTTCTTTATACTGGAAGAAGCATTGATTCATAACCTTTCACTACTTACAAAACTTAAGAAAAAAAAGAAGGAAAGAAAAAGAGGAGGCTGGGCATAGTGATATATGCCAACCCAGTATTCAGGAGGCTGAGACAGGAGAATCATGAGTTCAAGGCCAGTCTGGGCAACATAGACCCTACTTCAATGAGCAAAACCAAAACACAAAAGGGTAAGGATAAGAAAAAAGGAACAAGAAATGTTTAACTCTCTTTTATGTTCCCAATACACTACTGATAATACTCTTCAAGGGTTTGAGCTGGATGCTGGTGGTTCAAGCCTGTTAGCTACTCAGGAGGCTGAGATTCAAAGCCATCCCTCACAGGAAAGCCCATGAGATTCTTATCTCCAATTAACCACCAGAAAACTGGAAGTGGCACTATGGCTCAAAGTGGTCGAACACTATCCTTGAGCAAAGACAGCTCAGGCACAGCCTCTAAACCCATGAGTTCAAGCCCTATAATGGCTTGAATCCCATTTCTGGGTCTATCTCTTACCAATTGTGTCCTGAGTCTATGTTAAACTCAGTAATCCCTAGTTCATCAAGTTACATTCAATGAGATAATGTATGTGAGAGTTTAACTTGTACTTTAGAAACCCCACACCTCAAAACAGATAGAATAATCACTCAGAGATATTTTACTCAATAAACCAAAACATTGAGGATCAAATAAAACCAAAATTTCTCATCAGGCAAAGTGGAGAGAGGAGAAGATTATACTGACAAAAACTCCTCAGATTCCTAAAGTCTGCACATGTGCCATCTAGCCTTTAAATAGAGAATGCTTTGCTTTGAAGTCATAATTTATAAGCATTTGTCTGCTGTGGCTTTTACTCTTCTCTCAGGACTAGAAAAGGGGAATCAGAGACTGAGACAAAAGCCCTTCTTTAAGATGAAGAGCTCCTGCCCTAGAATACAGCCTTGTGCTCAGCAGAGCCAATGCTAGCCCTAAGGTTCCTGATTTCCCATGAGAGGGACTTCTCCACCGCCATCACATGCAAGGCCTTGTGAAGCAAAAGTGGTATGTGAAGGATGGATAAAATGGGGTCACAGCAGGCTGTATCTGCCCGCTCTTCCTATTCAACAACAGCTTGCCCAGAGAGCTTGCAACGTGAAGCTAGAGGTTACACAGGCAAGCAGAATAGAAAACACAAACTTTAGAAAGAAGGGAGGGAGCCGTGACAGCAGGTGCAGGGAAATTAAAAGACACTGCCGAGCCCACATTATGAACCCATAATGATCATGTAGGCGACGGCTTTATCTCTGCATCTCATCACATTGTGATGAATTATTAACAAAATGGTTCATGCAAGTGGTAATGAAGAGGAGACCTATTTTTGCTCAACAAGCTTCAGCAATTAGAGGTGGAAGGGGTTACTTTTCACTGTAAATTTTGAAAAGACATTACAAGCAAATATGTAAATGGCTTCTGTACTCTTCATAAATTCATAAATAAAAGGGAGGCAAGAACAAAATTTGGATGGGAACAAGTCTCTCTAAGTACGCTTCAGAAAAGTGGTAGCTTGATATTTAGCTAAATATTCCCAATTGATGTTTTGTATGTAAATACTGAAGGCAGCTCATTTGAAGAGTCCCTTTGCTTCATGGAGTGATGGGCTTTGACATTTAGATTCCTGCGGTGGGCTCTTAATGATAGACACTCTTACACTTATTTCACTGGGTGTTATTTATCTATCTTAAGTATACTATTTGTATTTTAAATGTACTTTATTTTGTGCTCAGACTTTTGTTTTGTAATGCAACATTGCAAAACTGGAGGACATCACATTAACTTTCAGATCCTCACCTCTCGGGAGAAACTAGAAAGTTGGGGAAGCTTTGAGTCCACACTCATGAAGAGCAATGAGTCAGTTTCAGTCATGGGAAGCTGCCCACAAGAAGTTGAGAGCCAGCACAGTCCCAGGACTTCCAGAGTCACATAATTTTGCCTTCTCCTTCCCCCCATCTCTACCTCCAAGCACATTGGAATCTAGTCTAGATTCCTCTCCTTCCTTCCACGAGAGCTTAGTGAGGGAACCTTTTCTAGCCCTTCTCATTTGCTGAGTTTAAACCTTGGCACAGAAGTCACAGGCAGACAGAAGGCACTGGCTGAATTCCATGTCACTGAACTTCTACAGCAAACACTTTGGCTCTTCTTTTAAAGGTATTCCACATGCCTAGCAGGTAAATTTCCAGTGTTGGTGTGTACATGTGTGAAGGAGGCAATTTGCAAGTTCTCTCTCCATTAACGCTGCATCTCTTCATTTCTTTTAGATCAAAAGAAGTAGGGCACCTATCCTCTAAGACTGCTAACATAATTGACAGGCAGCAACTAACTTATTTTGATATATGATGATGCCGCAACTTTCGCAAATACTACTATTTACACTGAAAAAGGCAAGCTTGCCGATGAACTGTGCACATGAAAGCATTGTGGAAACAATAACTGACTGTTTAGATAGTTATGCAATGACAGACTAGCAAAGATGGAAATGATTTCTACCCAAAAGAGACAAGTCCTTAATACATGCTCAGTCTGTTAGCTATTTCTTGTAGACTCCAAAGAACATGATAGAAAATGCTCCTTTGCCAGGCACCAGTGGCTTATTCCTGTAATCCTAGTTACTCAGAAAGTTGAGATCTGAGGACTCCGGTTCAAAAGCTAGACAAAGCAGACAAATCTGAGACTTATCATCAGAGAACCAGAAGCAGAAGTGGAGCTCAAGTGGTAGAGGTCCAGCTTGGAACAAAACAAAGCTAAGCAAGAGGGCCAATATGAAGCCATGAGTTCCAAGATCTGGTACTGACATCCCTGTCAAAAAAAAAAAAAAAAAAAGTCTCCAAGATTGAAGGGCACACTGCATGCTCGGCAGGGAAGGCTGAAATGCTTCCCTACAGTCTCTACACCTTGGCAACTTCCTCCTCCTTGCTTAAGCTCCTAAGAAACACCAAGCATAAAAAGCTCTCCTCCAAGTCCATTCAGGCTTCAGGATGAACAGAAACTGACACATGGGGAACCCTGCTTCTCCAGGGAATTTTGTCCTCTCTTGAGTCCCTTAGTCTGAAGGAGGAAACTCTACCCCAACTCTGTTATCTATTTGCAATGTTAACAGGCCTCAGAGCCCAGAAACTGAAAAGCAGAATACATAAAGTGTGCGTTGCAGCGGATACCTCATATAGGCCCCTGTAGATAACTGCTCTAGCCTGTGCTATGCCCTGGGAAGCTGACCATATGACCTATACTCAGTCAGTTGCTACCTGGCTTCCTGTGGATTGGAAACATGAAGGGACCAGTGGAAGATCAAGAGGGAGACCCTCAATGTTCATTTCTCCAGTTTTCACCCTGCTTGGTTGTGTAGTCAGCTACTTCTTACAGATAAGCCGATGGGCAGCCTAGTCCAAACAGCTACCCTTGCTGGGCACTTCAGTCTGGGGACCCCTCTGGTGTGGTCCCCTGCCATCCTTTGTGAGCTCCTTAAACTCTACACACTTTGTAAAGAGTGCCTTTGCTAAACTACCAGTGTGAATATGGAGTCTCTTTCCTACCAGGACTTGAGAATATGTGTGTGCACGATATCTGCCTATGTATGGGAGGTACATCAATACTGATGATGTTCACCAACTCTGTAACCATGGTGTTTAATGATGATGGTTTTTAAGAAGCCCCGTTTCTTGCTTGGAAGAACAGTTATCCTGCAAAAACGTGACTCTGCACCTGTATTAACAAAATGGTTTGGATATGGAAAGTATGCCTGAATTCAAGTATGTGATATAGAAACAAAATGGGGGGGGGGGGGGGAAACAACAAGAAGTAACTTTCATTGTGCTAGAGATGACTTCCTGAAATTGAATTTTGAAAATGGGATCAGCCTTGTCTCTTGGAGCACAGGTACTGGCTAAACTTTTAGAAAAGGAGAATTTATTCTAATAGTTGATTTGCTGTGAATCCCAGCATCACCTGGGAACATATTAGAAATGTAAATTTGGACTGGGTGTGGAGCACTGTGCACTGTGGTACAGAGTACTTGTCTAGAATATTTGAGATTCTGTGTTCCATCCCTGGCACTGAAAACAAGGGGAGGGAGAGTATGCAAAACAAAATACAAAATTTCCAGCTCTATTGCCAAGCCTACAAGGGATTCTGACTCAGACTCAAGTTCCAGAACCTCCGGACCTGAGTGGTTGCTATAAGGAGCATGCCAACCATCAGAAGTCTAGGTAAGGCTCTGCCTCCAGTGGCCCAAGAAACAGTGAAGAATTAATGCGTAGGTGAATTCAAAACCAAAGAGGTTTTCTCTGGGAAAGTAGTGACTAGGATATAGGAGCAAGGTTTCTGATTAGAGTTCAGATGAGGACTCCTGGCCCTCGGGTATGTAGGAATCAGATACAAATTGAGGCAGTTCCCCAGTATCACAGAACTGAGGGCTAAGAAGCAAACAGTGTGCAGTAAAATTATAAAATGTAGGACCCTCATGAGGACTGGTAGTCTGCACATCTAAAATAGCCACAAGCTCAATGCAGAGATAAAAACCTAGGAACTTGAAACAGAAAATGGAGATGCATTTGGAGTGATTCAGTGTTCGAGTGGCGCATGTTTGGCAGGAGCTTTTCATTGTGTCTCCAGTGAGAACTGGTCACAATGCAGTTCTTTCTTCTAGTGACAGCCTAGGAGTGTTGGCTATGGGAAGAGCAATGGACACAACTGCCAGTTCTCTACCTCAGTCCCTGGCTAGCCCACTGGCTTCCTGACATAGCACCTTATCTTTCAAATTTATTTATATATGTAGGCTTGTGGTTTTCAGTCTCAGTGTGTGACAGGGTAATTGATTAAGGAACTATTTTCTGTTTTGTTCTTTGTGCTTTCTTCGTGCTTTGTTCCTAAGAGTTGGATACTGGTACATTTCTATCTCTATGGCTTTTAGAGGGCTGAACACAGAAGCTACTAAAAGGTAAAATCTCTGTTGATATTCGGGAAAGATGAAGATTATTAAAGAAAGAAGAGTAATGAGGTAAAGACCATGATCGGAGCCTTCATGGGAGACAAGAAGTGATGAGAAAAACATTCTCTCAAATGGAGCATATAGCAGAGTCAAGAGGTCCACAGCAATACAGGACCCAAAGCACACTCCAAGACCATTATACATACCTTCAAGGAATCAAAGAGAACACAAGACAGTCCTGTCCCCCGGATATGGGAGTCAGGATGCTGAAGCTCAACTCAGGCTATCTGCTTCAGTAGAAGTATCTCTTATAGGACTCCTGATGCTTCTAATGAAAGTGGTCTCCAAGACCTCTCAGAAATACTGGAAGAGATGAAGCAAAATCTATACTCTTCTACCTGAAGTAACTACAGGAGAGTAATTTGTTGTACATAAGCTTCCTAGAAATTAGCATACTAGAAATTAGTTCTCTGCATCATTAGACCCAGCCACTCACCTCCTGAGGGGTAAAATTAAGAAAGTTTTTTGTCACTCTCAAACCCATCATTTGCTTTTTCCACTCTTTAGTATGGAAAATATTTTATAGCTGTTTAAACTTGGAGAAGGTGTGTCAATTTCATAGTCTCTACCGAACTCCACCAATGCTATGACATTCTGAAGAATAATGCTACCACATCATCCACATTATTAATTTTCTCTCAAAGTGAATGTCTATTACGTACTTTAGAAAATGTCACTGTTAAATGGGATAGTATTTGGCTGAGTTATTTCAGAATGTGTCACTTTGCTTATTTGATATAAACCCATACCTCAATTCTACCATGGACCCCTGGTATGCAACCTAAATAAATCATCATCCAGCTTTGTAGCCACATCATCTTTGCACAATAATATTGATGCCTTTGAAGAGGTTATAATATGATGTGTGTGAGTCTGGAGGTGAATTCTAGAGGCCTCTCAAGACTCATGCACCTCCAGCCTCTAGGAGTAGAAATACTGATTAACTATCACAATGATTGACAAGTAGATCCAGAAACCCAGATCTCACCTGCTGCAATGTGTTTTGGATGTCCTATGGATTAAGAATATCCATTTGACATTTTTTAAGGGTTGAGTGTAGGGAGAAATCCAAAGAAAAATGAATATGTCATTGTTTATAAAGTGTGACCACCGAGATACCACCACCACCCTGTTGATGTGAGTGCCTGTCTATGATTGCTTTCCCACACTGCTGGACAGCTGAGCAGGTAAGGCAGGCTGTGTGGCCTGAAAAGCCTAAAACGTTACTGTGTTCAACCTCTATGAAAAAAGATGGCCCACCCTGGTCTATGCATTTGGACTTCGAATCTTTTTTGAAGTTTCTGAGTGAGTTCAAGATAACAATAGGAAATTAGGATTTTTGAGCCAGGCTTGGTATATATACTTGTAATCTCAGCAGCCAGAAGGCTGAAGAAGAAGGATCACAAGTTTCAGACCAACCCAAACTACATAGCAAGAACTTTTTTTTCCTTTCAAAAATAAAACAACAACAACAAAAAAAAAGAAGTGAAGAGAAAGGAAAAGAAATTTGGGAAGTTTGGTATTTTATGTATGGTATATCAGACATGTAAATAGCTTATTGGCTATTGGAAGATTCCTCCCTTTTTGAGGGTCAATATTTGGTGTCCATCCTTCCATTTTCCCCATCTATAACATATTATAGATGAAGAGAAATAATACACATATTCTATACAGCTATATGTCATTTTTACATTCAGAGTCATGAATATTTTTCATTTTAATAAGCATTATATGAAAATATGTTGAAAGGACTGTATAATATGAATAGAAATAAGACAATATCTCTAAATCAGTAATAAGGAGAATTACCTTGTCCCATGGGAGACATTCTCCCTTGAGTAGAGACTAAAAAAAAAATGTTCCTGCAGAGGTAAGTCAGGCAACGTACATGTGAGATCAGAAACATGTCCTCTTCCTAATTTCTTGAAATTCATGGCCTTCTGTCGTACATTTAACTTCCTTACTTTAATGAAACTGTTCAAGAATTCAAAACCTAACAGCACAAGCACAATCATAAATGGCATATGAAAGTTGAGCCTTCTAATAGGAGAACAGACAGTGATGATGAATGTGAACAGTGGCTGAAACTTCCCACCTGAAATTCACCACTGCTGTATGAGTAGATGCAGTGAAGTCTTGCAGGAAGAGATGGACACATTCATTTTCTGTGAAAGTCCCTCGATTGTTAATGCTGGCAATAAATCTTCCTAAAATCAGACAACATCCTGGTAGAGTCCATAGGCCAGAAGTTTGCAACTGCTTGTATTGGTTGGAAACTTCAAGTCTGAGACCACAGGTTACCAAACTCCTATGTCTAAGAACTAGGTGGAATGGCTGATCCATCTGATGTTCATCCAAGACTCTTCTTTTACCACTAAAAGGCCTGTGTCTCAGGAAAATCCTGTCAATCCCAGACAAAACAGGAAGTTTAGTAACCTTCTATCGACATTCACCTGACTCTAATGTGTTATTACATTTGGTCTGCTACACACACACACACACACACACACACACACACACGTGTGTGTGTGTGAGAGAGAGACTTTTTAATTTAGAAGAAGTGATAGGTTTCTTGGTTTTTCCTTTTTTGTTTTGTTTTGAATTTTGCACTTTCAGACTCAAGTCAAAACATGACCCCAAAAATCTCCACTTTTAAAAGCCAGTGTGGTCTGGGGTCATGGCACAAGTGATAGAATGTCTGGCTCACAAGCTAGAGGCCCTGAGTTCAAACCCCAGACCCACCAAGAAAGAAGAAGCCAATATGACACAAAAAATTGGCTCTGTCACCTTATTATTTATTCATCTCTTCATTCATTTAATCAATAATCACTTACATATAGTCTCAATCACATATGAGACATCACACTAGGTGGGAGTTTCATTTAAATGTAGTAATTTTATCCATCCAATCACTAGCATCAAACTATGAAGGTTGAAATATGTTGCTGTGTAGTAAAAGGGTTATTACATCCTGCCTGTGTGCAGTCATTGCTTGTAGAATTATTTGGAGCAAGCTCAGTCATAGAAATCTATACATCAACTTAGTGGTGACTCATCACCATCTTAATTAATATGGAAGTGTCCCTTGCTACACAGAATGTCTCACCAGTGAAAAACACACCCACAGGATCTGACATAGAGCTAATATTTAAATAGAATATAGAATTGCTTTGTTCAATGAAGCTTATTAAAGCTGGATACCGATTATATGAACCAAACTTTATTTCCTGCTTGCTCTGTTCATGGAAGACACCAACACAAAAAGAAAGGAAATACTGACATACAGTAGATTTTAAATGAGATACTTTCTTTTTCTGAGACCACTCATAACAAAGACCAATATTCCCTGACCTCCACTTTGAGCCTCCTTGTTGGATGAAATTGGGCTCAGAGAATGATTTCAGTACAGTTTCAAGTCCAGGCGGAGGGAAAAAAAACAAAAAGCAAAAAACAAGCGAGGGGTCGAACCTCATTATGGCCATTTCTGCAAGGAAAATAACTGAAGTTAATAATAAAAATGTTATACTCACTGGTAACACTTAGATTTGGGCTAATATATGGCATATGCATTTCTGGCCCATACATATATTAATGTTGGAAAATTCAATTATGTATGCTCAAGTTAAATGGCTGTTAAGTGGCAGAGAATTGGATTTTGATGATTTATAAACTCTTGCCAAGAGCTTA
Source organism: Dipodomys spectabilis (assembly GCF_019054845.1). NCBI lineage: Eukaryota > Metazoa > Chordata > Mammalia > Rodentia > Heteromyidae > Dipodomys > Dipodomys spectabilis. The sequence goes on along the minus strand of NW_024870678.1, from coordinate 21,451,009 downwards.
GGAGGCATATTAATGTTTAAAGTATAGTAAAAAATATTGTGTAGCAATTATAGTCAGGTAAGAAATGAGGGTGTCAGTTTTGTGTGTGTATGTACTGGTCCTGGAGTTTGAACTAAGGGCCTGGCCACTGTCCTTGAACTCTTTGTGTTCAAGTCTAATGCACTACCCTAGAGCCACAGCTCCACTTTTGGCTTTTGGGTGGTCAATTGACGAGAAGAGTCTCACAGACTTTCCTACCTGGGCTGGGTTTGAATTGCTATCTTCAGATCTCAGCCTCCTGAGTAGCTAGGATTATAGACATAGTCACAAACACCTGCTTTTGAAAATATCCATTTAAATCCAACTTCTCACCTGCACTACCACCACTTGGTTTACCATGGGTGACACTTCATAATAAGTATGGACTGGTGTTTTCTTCAATGGATGATGGATATTCACCCCGGCACCCTCCCCATACCCTTCTTTATGAACCCAGGAACTTACACATGCTAGGCAAATGCTTTATCTCTAGTCCTTTATTTTATTTTTTTGAGACAGTCTCACCAACTACCCTTTATCCTAACTGGCCTTGAACCTGTGATTCTACCTCTGCCTCCCGAGTAGCTAGAATTACAAGCATGCAACACCATGCCTGGCTTGATATTTACCTCTTCACAAAGTATGTAAGAGAATCAATTTACTGATTTTACTTCTCTTTCTAAGATCAAACATTACACTTGTCCAAAGTAGAAGGCCAAAAAAAACCCAAAATTCTCCTTCCATCTCAGATCCTCTAGAGGGTAAAATATCAGCCTAGCCAACTTAATAGGAAATAGGAGGCTTCTCTACTACATGTTCATAGAATAAAGAGATTTTTCCTTTTCCTAATTCCCAGTGGAGAGACATTTAGACCTCAGAGAGAGGATAAAAGGATTTAGGAGATTTACTGAAAATTCATCTCCAACCTCTTAGATATGTGGACTATGTTCTTGTTTCTGAAATAAAGGCTATGGTTTGGAAGGATGAATGAGAGAATAGATGTTGAGTGATGGATACATGGCAGCTAGAAGATTCCAGGCTGTTAAGAACTCACAAGGCCCAGACTCACAAGTCTCTCCCATTTCCCTAATGATGAAGGGCTCTTAGCCCAGGAAGCCTAAGTCCATACTAGTTGGAGATCTCTCACTCTCATGAATTCAAGTAAAAGACTTAAGTTGCATAATAAACTCAGACACATTTTGGAGAAGCTACTGCCGGAATGAAGGGTTTTGACCATGTTCTAGCACTAGGATGGCAAGATTTCCCACCCAGTAGCATGCATGGCTCCCCTTCCAAATAATTAGTTTTCATAGTGATTTCTAGTATGAATTTGCTAGTATAATGGAAATACAATGTTCAGTTCTCTATTTCTTATTAACGCTCTGAGGAGCAATAACAGTCAGAGCTTGGAAAGCTTATTAAGATTAATACTTAAATGTGGTTAAATGCATTCCAAAGCCCAAGCAAAGAATATGTACTATTGATCCTGTTCACAGCCTCAGCTTTTGCAGAGGTCCCATTACAGTATGGTGAGTTATCTATGCAAATTAGTTCCCAGTGAGCAGCTTTCCTCCATTCAAAATGAGGCACCCTGAAAGGAAAGCTGAAATATGCTGGAAACTGATTAATAATTACAGCTTTTTTCTTCTTCTTTCCATGTTTTATATAACTTACTTACATAAGTTTGTCAATGTTTAGTATCCCATATGTAAACAACAGTTTTCTAAATTGGCTTATAAAGCTATAATAAAGATATAAGGATATAATAAAATACATAGTTTCTCATCTATCTTACAGAACTTATTTGCCTTCCTCCTTGAGATCCCAACGCAGGTAGAAAACAGACCTACATCAGGTTTGGTACAAAGAAAACTTGCATTCTTGAGTCCTCACGGTCCAAAATTCTGTAGAAGCAAACAAAATGGTATAAAGACTGTTGGTCTACATAAGAATCAACCTCTCTGCCCAGGCAATTATTCTGGCTCTTTTCCTCAGTGAACAGCCAATCGGAAATAATCTAAAGCATTTTCTGCTAGACAACCTTAGTAAATATTTTTCTTCTTTTTTTCCTCTGTAGTTTCTATTCTGAAGGGGAAATTTGCATAAAAATTAACCATTAACAAGTGTACAATTTAGTCCATTCACAATATTATGCAACCAATGCCTCTGTCTTATTTTCACAACTCCCTCCCAAAATTTTCAGACCCTTAGTAATCACCTCTAATTGTCCTTAACCCAGATTCTAGATTAAGACACTAGATTAAGAATTTTCATTCAAGCCTCACGACCAATCAAAAAAAATTTTTTTTCGTCAGGTGCTGGTGGCTCATGCCTGTAATCCTAGCTACTCAGGAGGCTGAAATCAGAGGATCACGGTTCAAAGCCAGCCCAGGCAGGAAAGTCCATGAGATTCTTATCTTCAATAAAGCACTCAGAAAACCAGAAATGGCACTGTTGTTTAAGTAGTAGAGCACTCACCTTGAGCTGAAGAGCTGAGGGACAGCTCCCAGGCCCAAAGTTCAAGCCCCATGACCAACAACAACAAAATTTTCTATGTCTTTACCTGGGAAATAGTAATAAACTAAAACAATTAATAAGTATGAGGTGCCCAGGTCTCTGTCCAAGAGTCCAGTGCATTCAGTCCTGGAGGTCATTCTTCTAGTCCCATCCGTACATTGAAGAGATTTCTGCATCTGTACTGAATATGTAAGTCTAACAGGGTAACTGAGAGGTGAAGAAGAGAAGAACGAACCCTTTGAGATAGAGATATCATGACAGGTACACAGGAGAGTCAGACCAGGTCAGGAGAGTTTGGGAGAGCTCTGCAGTATATTCTATGCTGAAACAGAGGCTTATGCAAAGACAAAGCTGCTCTAGTGGGGTGGAAGGAAAGCAGGAAGGGAGGGATGGAGAGAGGGAAGAAGAGAGGAAAAGAAGCAATGGTTGAACAGATGGCACTCAATGCACCTGTGATCAGCTTTTATGAACGTGCCCTTGCTAGGCAAGCACTCTGCTACTTGAGCCACAATTCTAGCCCTCTTGTTTTTAGTTTATTTTTCAGATAAAGAGTCTTGGTTCTGTCTTGGCTGGCCTCACACATTCTACCACCTCCATCTCCCAAGTAGTTGGGACTACAGATGTGAATTATCATGCCAGGATGCGTGATCAACTTTTAACCGAGGGAGAGCTGGTTGCGCATTTTGTCAGGGGAGAAGGCAGATGCCAATGCAGGTGTGGGTAGAATGGAGGTAAGATGCTTCCTGACTGATGTCTGCAGCTGCCTCTCTGCAGGATTAGTCGTGACTCCTTGCTAAGAGTGTGGGTGGATGTGGGGGAGTGGGTGTGGTTCCTTTCAGAAGCATAACAAGAGATGGGAAACTACAGAGAAAGAAGGCTTACTTTCTAGAGAAACTGAGCAAGTTTGCCCATCCTTGCTGAGGCACAGCTGAGGGAAGCATGTGTGTGTGTGTGTGTGTGTGTGTGTGTGTGTGTGTGTGTGTGTGTGTGTGTGTGTCTGTTTGAGATGGGGGCTCCAGTTCATCTGGCTGTAGACCTTGTATATTTTCTACGGTAGTACTAGAGGCTAAACTCAGGGCCTAGGCACTGTCCCTTTGCTTTTCTGCTCAAGGCTGGTGCTCTACCCACTTGAGCCACAGCTCCACTTCAGTGTATGTGCCTGGCGTAGAGCGTTTTAGTTTAATTGGAGATGAGTCTTATGAGCTTTCCTGCCCAGGCTAGCTTTAAATCACCATCCTCAGAAATCAATCTCTGGAGTAGTTAGTATTACAGGCACAGGCTACTAGTGCCCAGTTGGGATTTGCTTTTACTGGTGTGTGCGTGCCTCATGGTCACCACCATTTTGTCAGTGCCAGTCATGCTGAGGAATGGCTTCTACAAGTGGTTTCAACCTATCAGCATCATTCCATCCAAGTAAAGAGCCAAAGGATGTCATTACATAATTCACAAGTTGAGGAAAGGGACTCCGATGTCTGACATTTATGGATCCAGAAGCTAATAGGTAGAGAGTTCTTCCAATTAACAGATTTTTAAGTGGAAGAATGAGATTTCTTAGTATATAGTGAAATTTCAAACTCTCTCCTGTTAGAATATACTTGATATGGGTATTTAGACAGTAATACAGAATCTTCTTTTTTGCTTTGCTTTTCTTTCTTTACCTTTACAGAACCAGGATTCAGGCCTAAATTATTCCCTGGTTTGTCTTCATCTTTTTTCAACTTTTACCCCAAATCACTCAGAAGTAAATTAAACCCAGTGGAACAGAATTAAGATGAATGTATAGGGATGATTACATTAGGCTGCTGTGGGCAAATTCAATGATAAAACAACAATAATAGAGAGTCCTAGAGAAAGATTTAGGTAGCCCTTGATGATGAGTTTGACTAGCATGCTGGTCTCCATTGCTACATGGTTGGCTCATTAGGTAGCCCTGTTAGCACTCAGATTGGGATCACTGAGTTGTCTCAGTTTTCTGTCCAGTTACAGAAGTGTGTACTTCCTATTTCTAGCAAGCTGGCGTCAGAGCACTGACATTATTGCTGCTATCAGTATCACCCAGCAGTTTCATTCGTGGTTTATTGCTTCAATATTAGCTCTGGGAGACAAAATATCAACCCTTTTTTTTTTCAAGTTCCTAGTTCTTTTTTGAAGTAAGGAGGGATCAACAACCCTCCTCCCCGCAGGAATAGCCATTGTCAATGACTGTGCAAAGAGGCAACTTAGTTTAAAATGTTCACTTAAGTCAAAGGTGCTTTAAATTGTTAGGTGGCCACATGAAAATCTCTTTGCTATTTTAATATTTCACCATTAATTTTCTTTATCCCTTGGAGGTACATGATAAATTACATTTAAAGTCCTGAAAACTTCATTTGAAATCATAAAAGCAAGCTTCTTTTTCCTCTCAAAATACTATAGATGTTTTAATGGAGTTTGGTCCATTTGAATAAAATAAAATAACAAAGCTCTAGAAAAGAGAGAGAAATGAAAGAAGAAAGAAAGAGAAGAAAAGGGAAGAATAATCAAAGGCAGAATAAGAATTATTCTTCAATATTAAGGGAGAACACAGGGTAAGGAATGTTCTACATATAATTGACAATGAAGCTAATTGCTGCTAGAAATACATGAAGGACATTGGAAGATGATGGAGAAAGGGGGCCTGGCCATTGCTCTCTTGGGGTAGATCCTGGCAGTGGTGAAGACTTCTGTAGGCACCAGTTGTTATTTTAAGAAGAGCCTGTAAAGTTCAATTGCTTATCTAGCTGAGAAACTAAGGACATCTCTCTAGATCAAGACTGTAGGAATTCCTATCAGCTCTACTGTTTAACAGATATGTGATCAAAATCAAGTAATACTATGAGTGACCTTTCTTTGTGAGCCTCAGTTTTAAGGAGATGATAAGCCACTTACTACTTAGGAGTGTGTGTGTGTGTGTGTGTGTGTGTGTGTGTGTGTGTGTGTGTGTGTGTGTGTGTGTGTGTGTGTAAAAGAGGGAGGGGGAGAGAAAGAAAGAGAGGAGGGAGGGAAGATATTCCCAAAATTCTTAATATGATGCCTGGACCTTATTGAATTATATCTCAGGATTGGATACTATGGGCTCATGAAAACTGTTATAAGAACAGTATCTATTGGCATGTGGAGCAATTTGTTATAAAATACTGTACAGAGAATGAATATAATTTGATTTTAATACATATATAGTATATCTTAAATATATATATATTTATATATATATATATATATATATATGAAGAAGGGAGGGAAGGAGAGGGGAAAAGAGTAGAGGGGAGGGAAAGGGAGCTGAAGTTTTTACCCAGTACCCAGTCCCTTTCTCACTCTCTGTTATGAGGTGAGCAACAACCATGTACCATATACTTCTACTTCCGTAATACTCTGTCCAAGTATGTGGAGCCAAGAGACCGTATACTGAGCTCTCTGAAACTACAAGCCAAAATAGATCTTTCCTCCTGTGAGTTATATCAGGAGAGTATTGACTACAGACTATAAGTGATACATATATATTTTTTTGGAGGGGAGAGGGGTCTGGTTATGGGGCCTGAACTCTGGGCGTGGACGCTGTCCTTCAGCTCTTCAGCTCAAGGCTAGCGCTCTACCACTTGAGCCACAGTGCCACTTCCAAATTTTGCTTATGTGGTGCTGAGGAATTGAACCCAGGGCCTCATGCATGCAAGGCAAGCGTTCTACCACTGAGCCACCTTGCCAGCCCTATAAGTAATATTTTTATTCATTGTAGTTTGCTTATTGTTCATGTTTTATCATAGAAACCTAATGAACCTGGCTGATTTTATAATAAAGAAAAAATAAAACAATGCATCCAGCATTTTTTTTAAAGAGGTCTTTTTTATGTACTTCAGAGTATTCTGGAACTCTAGTTTCTCCTGCCTCAACCCCTCAGGCACTGGGATTAAAAGTATACCCCACACCACTGATGGCATTTTTAACAATGGCCTGCATTTTTAACAATGGTTTGAAATAAGAAATTTGAAGTCAATTACTTAGAAGAGAGTCTTTCCATAATAATAATTAAGATCAAAGAGAACCCATTTTAGTTGCAGAAGAACAAAAATCTCTGATGTTCAGTCTAGGTATCTGCAGGGAAAAAATAATAATGCAAGATTCCAGCTCAAGTATAGGTTTAGATCTTGGTTGCAGAAAGGTAATTGTGTGACCATCCTTGAGCAAGTCAGCAGCCATGACCTTCAGTTCACTTCTAAATTCAGGCTGCTTGATGCCTTATGTAGAGACACATGAAGGACGTATATGAATTTAATAATGGCACCTTTAATCCTACAGGCTTTTCATTTATCATCTTGCTCATAAAATGAAAAAAAGTAAGATTAGTTTTATATAGCTTCCTGCCATAAAGTGGAAGTTAAGTGAACTCACTAATGTAATTAAAAGCTCCATAATATTTACTTCTTTTATTAGTATACAAGTTCAAAGAGCAAAAACAACCTCCATTTTAAGAGACTAGTTCTAGCTAGTTTTTATTATGGCTACTATTTGTTTGATTAAAACAGTAATTAATGGCAAATAAAGTAAATGGCCTCAAAATAAAGTAATGACCTCAAAAGTAAAATAATAGTAAGTTTATTATTGCTGTGAACCTCCTACTGTGACATGTTGGGTCTTGTGGCTAGATAGTCTACTTTATCTAAACAGATGGGAAGAAAGACAGCACTCAGCCAGGCACCCCTGGCTAACAGCTGTAATCCTAACTACTCAGGGCTGAGATCTGAGGATCATGGTTCAAAGTTAACCTGGGCAAGAAAGTCCATGAGAGTCTTTTCTCCACTTAAGCAAAAAGCCAAAACTAAGTTATGGCTAAAGTGGTAGAATACCAGCCTTGAGGGAAAAGCTAAGGGACAGATTCCAGATCCTGAGTTCAAACCCTAGTACTAGGAAAAAAACAAAACAGATGTCATTCTAATGTTACCTGGTCTCAAATCTCATTATCAAACTATACACAGGTTTAGAGTTGGGGTCTGTGGTTCTCTATTTCCTTCACCTTTGCTTTGGTGTTGCTGGGGAAATAAACTCAGGGCCTCACTCACACTAACTGTATGTTCTACCACAGAGCTACATTCCTGGTCCTGTGATTCTGTTTCTAACACGCTCCTAGGTAATGTCAATGCTACTTTACTGGTTCAACTGCTGCTATTTGAATAGATGGTGTTGAGGGGTTTTAAAATGAACATTGCATCAGATCTAAAAACTCCTAAAGTACAAGTGATACAAGTTAAAAGAAAAAGAAAAGGACTCGGTATTTTTGTCCTTCTCTAACTCCTGCAATATTGCTTTTCATAATCCAAGCTTTTGCTCATATTGTCCCTACTGACCTCTCTACGATCTGTCTCCATCTGCTAAGCTACGCTTACCCTTTATGGCTCATCTCAAATGCTACATCATCTGGGACAAGACTTGCCTAGTGTATGCCTTCAGCCAAGTCCCAAATTCCTGTATGCCAAACATGTTGTTTCTGCTCCCGCTGCCTCCTCCTCCCATCTTCCTCTGACTCACACACTCAGCATCCATCAAAGGACCACAAAATGCTTTTGGTTTCGATGGCACTTCCTTTGGAGCACATTCCTTCCACTCAAACATTTTCCCAGGTAAGAAGAATCAATACATTTACCATTTGCACCATCTTTTAAGTTCCCTGAGGGGAAAGACAAGGTGAAAAGCAAATAGTCAAATAACACAGTAATATTTATCAGTGATTCTTTCTACAACAAGAAAAATAGAAATAAAAAAAAACTATGCTACTGAGCCTCTTCTCTATCTACCTAGAGCAAACTCAAAGTCACAGATGAGCAAGGAAGGTAGATGAATACAGGTGGTCAGTTGGGGACAGTTGCCCTTGTAAGCTCAGGGCAGCGGCCAGCCATCTTTCCTCCCATCCGTCCATGTGGGAACATTTCCCAGGGCCAGCAGATCTCCTACATGCCAGAAATCCAGTTTTATCTGCAAATCTCCCATATCAATAAATCCAATTTTTGGTGGTTGTTATTTAAATGCTGCGAGAGCCAAACAAAACAAATCTATGACCAGACACAGATGTTTGGAGAAAGACAGGGAGGATTTATTTTTTTTCATTTGCTTTAAAGTGACTCTGCTTTTGAATTAATTTTTTATTCCTAACCTGTTGAAATCAATTAGATGAGATGTGAGCATTAAAGTTCAATCTTCTTATATACAGTGGTACACATCAGCAATCCCAGCACTTGAGAGGCAGAGAAGGGGGATCAAAAGTTCAAGGTCAGCCTGACTAAATAACAAGATCCTATCTTGCCATATAAACAAACAAAAACCCCATATCAACAACAACAACAACAGAACGTTCAGTTTTATTAGGGATGGTCTTGATCTTTATAATGTAACTTTCATGCATACCAGAAATACCCAGAAGCATCTGGAAAGCTATTCTTGTATCTAACTCACCTGTTGTTGCTGGGGCTGTGACAGAAGCATTCCCAGGGCTGCAAAGAGAGCACCTGGTGTTGACAGAAGTCTACAGAGCCAGGCAGCATCGGTGTCAATGGTGATGGTGCAGCTATTCCTCAAGTCTGAAAGGAGATGAGAAAAGACTATGACAAAGAAAAGAAGAAGGAAGCCAGGCACTGGTGGCTCATGCCTGTAATCCTAGCTACTCAGGAGGCTGAGATCTGAGGATCATGGTTCAAAGTCAGCCTGGGCAAGAAAGTTGTAAGACTCTTATCTCCAATAAACCACCAGAAAAACAGAAGTAGCACTGTAGCTCAAGTGGTAGAGCACTTGCCTTGAGCTGAAGAGCTAAGGGACAGCGCCTAGGCCCAGAGTTCAAGCTCCACGACTGAGCGCCCCCCACAAAAAAAAAAAAGAAGAAAGGAAAAAGAGAGAGGGGAGAAAGGAAGGAAGAATAAGGAAGGAAGGAAGGAAGGAAGGAAGGAAGGGCAATCAAGCTATGGAATTTGCCCAGGTTGACCACCATGAAGAAAGAGAAAATTAGAAGTATCCACAATACATTCTATATTATCTTTAATCAACAGTGTCTTATAAACCAAATAAATGTGCCTTCCAAAATATTAGAGTCATTCTGGCCAATCGATTTCAACAATTCATCCAAAAAATTATACACCACAATCAAACAGGATTCATTTCAGGAATGCAAAGCTGTTTCAATATACACAAATCAATTAATATAATTCATCACATCAACAAGAGCAAGGATAAGAACCACATGGTAATCTCAATAGATGCAGAAAAAGCATTTGACAAGATCCAACACCAAGGTTCTGGAAAAACTAGGAATCCAGGGAACATTCCTTAATACAATAAAGGCTGTATATGACAAACCTACAGCCAATATTATACTCAATGGTTAAAAACTAAAGCCATTTCCTTTTAACGCAGGAACGAGACAAGGATGTCCACTCTCTCTACTTCTCTTCAGTCTAGTATTAGAATGCCTCGCTACAGCAATAAGACAGGATGCAAACATAAAAGGGATCCAAATAGGGAAAGATGAAGTAAAACTCTCCCTCTTTGCAGATGACATGGTTTTGTATTTAAAGAATCCCACGGACTCCACTCCCAAATTACTCAAGCTGATTCAAAACTTTGGCAAAGTAGCAGAGTATAAAATTAATCCTCAAAAATCAATGGCTTTTCTGTATGCCAACAATGAGAAAAGCATGGCTGAAATCCATTCATAATAGTCCCCCCCCAAAAAAATAAAATACCTAGGAATTAACATAACTAAAGAAGTGAAGGACCTCTATGATGAAAACTTTAAAAACCTGAAAAAGGAAATCAAAGCAGAACTTAAGAAGTGGAAAAACCTCCCATGCTTCTGGATTGGAAGGATCAACATCATGAAAATGGCAATACTTCCCAAGGTATCTACAAATTCAATGCGATACCTATCAATATTCTAATCTCATTCTTCAAGGAAATAGAAGAGGCAATCCAAAAATTCATATGGAACAATAAAAGACCCCGAATAGTAAAAATGATCCTTAACAGAAAGAACAGTGCTTGAGGAATATCAATACCAAATTTCAAACTCTACTACAAAGCCATAGTAATCCAAACAGCTTGGTACTGGCACAAGAACAGACCTCAGGACCAATGGAATAGAATTGAAAACCCAGAAATGAACTCACAGACCTATAGCTATCTAATCTTTGATAATGGAGCTAAAAAAAAAAAAATAGAATGGAAGAAATAAATGGTGCTGGCAAAATTGGTTAATCACCTGTAGAAAACTAAAGCTACATCCTTATATATCACCCTGCACCAGAATCAACTCCAACTGGATCAAAGACCTTGGAGTCAGAGGAGACACTCTGAAAACATTACAGGACAGAATAGGAGAAATCCTACGTCTACTTGGCACAGGCCAAAATTTTAATCGAGACCCAGAAACACAACAAATCAAAGAAAGGTTGGGCAAATGGGATTGCATGAAATTGCAGAGCTTCTGAATGGCAAAGGACATAGCTAACAAGATCAATAGAAAGCCCACAGATTGGGAAAAGATCTTCACTAGCCATACAACAGATAAGGGTCTCATATCTAAAATATATTTGGAACTCAAAAATTTAAATCCTACAACAACAAATCCTCAAACAACTGCCTGATAAATAAGTGGGCTAAAGACTTAAAGAGAAACTTCTCTGAAGAGGAAATAAGAATGGCCAATAGACATATGAAGAAATGCTCACCCTCTCTAGCCATAAAAGAAATGCAAATCAAAACAACATTGAGATTCCACCTCATGCTAGTTAGAATGGCTATCATCAAGAATTCTAATAAAAACAGATGTTGGAGGGATGTGGACAGAAGGGAACCCTACTGCATTGTTGGTGGGAATGTAAACTTGTTCAACCACTTTGGAAAGTATGGAGGTTCCTCAAAAGACTCCACATAGAGCTCCCCTATGACCCAGCAATCTTACTTTTGGGCATTTACCAAATGATCACAAACAAGACCATACTAAAGCTACCAGCACAACTGGTTTATTACAGCATTATTTACCATAGCTAAAATATGGAACCAACCCAGATGCCCCTCAGTAGATGAATGGATCAAGAAAATGTGGTATATATATGTGCAATGGAATTCTATGTCTCCATCAGAAAGAATGACACTGCCCCATTTGTTAGGAAATGGAAAGACTTGGAAAAAATTATATTAAGTGAAGTAAGCCAGGCCCAAAGAAACATAGGTCCCATGGTTTTCCTTATTTGCAATAACTAGTACATGTCTGAGACAAGCAGAAACGGTCAGATAAGTTGATGTTAGGCGAAATGAACCCCAAGATAAGGACTCAAATGTTTTTTCTTTCTTGCTATTGTTTCTAACATATTTATAAGATATTTGAATGTCCCTTCCCCACGGTTTAACCCCATTTTCACTGCATTTGATGTCGGTATAATTTGGGGAGAGGAAGGGAAAAACAAATTGTTTAAATAGGGATACAGTTGGACCCATTGCAATAATGAGACGTACAAGACATTATGTTGAAAAACGAACTTTACAACTTTGGAAGGGAGGAGAGGTGGGGGGGGCGGGGGAAGATGGGAAGGGATAGTAAAGAGAAGCAAAGGAGAAGGCAACAATGCTCATGTAATTGTAACCCCTCTGTATGGTATTTTCACAATAAAAAAATATTAGAGTCATAGTGCCAAAAGCACTAATTTATTGTTTCCATTTTTGTGATTTTCCACCCCTTTAAGTTTACTATTTATTTTTAGATTGGAAAACAAGCACCACACTGAATATGGAAGTTTATATCTATAATCTCAGCACTCCAAAAGGCAGGAAAATCTTAAGTTCAAATCTAACTTGGGATACATAATAAAACCCCATCTCCAAAAAGCATAAATACAGTGAAGTGGAAAGATACAATAAATAAAAAGGTGGAGAGGAGCTGGGTGTTGGTGGCTCCCAGCTGGAGGCTAAGACCTGAGAATTGAGGCTTACAGCTAACTCAACAGACAACTCTCCAGTAAATCAGCAAAAAGCCTGATGTGGAAGTGGGGCTCATGGGGTAGAGTGCCAGCCTTGAGCAAAAAACAGTGCCTCTGAGTGCTAGCTCCAGCACTGGCATGCATGCGCGCGCTCACACGCGCGTGCGCGCGCACACACACACACACACACACACACACACAAGCATATTCACTACACAATCTTTAGTGAAAGATAACTTCCAAATCTAAAAATTAATAAGAAAGCAAAGAAAGAAAATAACTCGAAAGGAGATTAATTGGAAGAAATCCAATAACAGAGTATGAACCAGAGAATTTTTTTAATCTATCACCAAATTCTATCTCCTCTTCTGTGATGGATGACCCAGAGCAATGAAATAAATTAAAAGGCCTGACCTGCTATTTTTGTCCCTTGAAATAGCTTCCAAATAGCACCCTAATGACTGTCAATTGAGTATTGAAGAAACAACACAAATGCATATTCTACTAACCCATTTGTTCCCCCACTCATCCACCCCTTGCTTAAATGACTCATTAAAGTACAGTCCCCCCTCACACATACACATCCTGAAAATAGACAAGCAAGATTAAAACATAGCAAACAGGATTCAGCATTGCTGGTTCCTGTCTGGGATCCAATTCAATTCAATTAATCAACCCATTTAGGTCACAATAGTCTTAAAAGATTTTATTCATCTGTTTTCTCAGTAATTAGGGGGAAAATATGACACAGGTATAGAACCATGCTGTCAATAGAGGATATTTCCCACTACATTGCCCTATGATAGTAATACAGGGTGACAATTGATCTGTAACAGAATAAAGAAGTGTGAATGGTGTTGTTTGACATATCCAGTTTGTGAAATCATTATGGTCATAAGCACTAGCTAATATATGCTGTTAATGTTGCTAATATACACCTCCAGGGTTTGGAGGTGGGTTTGGGAGCTGGGCAGGCCCTGAAGGCCCTTTGGAACTCAGGATTCTCATTCATAAATCCAGTGCACTCCATAACTGCACTAATGTATGTGTGAGGCTTCAATGGGCAGAATCTCAACCTACCTGCTGTCCACCAGGTGGACTGTGTGCAACACACGCTCTGTTTCACAAGCAGCCCTGAAAATGGGGAAACAGGTGAATCACACAGAGGGTCCCCTGATAACACTCCATTTCCTACATCCATGCAAGGAGAATGTGCAGTCCACTCCCACATTGTAGATATAAGCTGCTCCTTGCCTGGTATATATTATGAGTCCTATATAGATACCTGCATTCATTTATCAGGAGACACTTATGGTATATTGAATGTGGGCAATGTACCAGGCACAGTGCCAAATCTTTCTGGAGGAATAGCAGCAAAGCATAGGGAAGAATATTATTCATATGTTTATTCTTTTTTTTGTTTTTGGTCAGTCACGTGCCTGAACTCTGGGCTTGGGCACTGTCCCTTAGCTCTTCAGCTCAAGGCTAGCACTCTACCACTTGAGACACAGCACCTCTTCCACCTTTTTCTGCTTATGTGGTGCTGAGGAATTGAACCCAGGGCCTCATACATGCAAGGCAAGCACTCTACTACTGAGCTACCTTCCCAACCCCTATTCATTTATTTTTGAGACAGAGTCTTCCTACCATTATCTAGACTGGATCTGAACTCAGATCCTCCTACCTTTGCCTCTCAAATAGCTGGATTACAGTTATATGACATCATACTATGGGATTACAGGTGTGGGCCACCAGCACCCAGTTCACAATTTTTAATGGTTCAATGAAGGCTAATGATTCCAAAGTTGCTTTTTTTTTTTTTTTTTTGGTTAGTCATGGGGCCTGAACCCTGGGCCTGGGCACTGTCCCTTAGATCTTCAGATCAAGGCTAATGCCCTAGCACTTGAGCCACAGAGCCACTTCTGGCTTTTTCTGCTTATGGGGCTGAGGAATCAAACCCAGGGCCTCATGCACGCGAGGCAAGAACTCTATCAGTGAGCCAACTTCCCAGCCACCAAAGTTTATTTTCTCAGTTTATTTCTGAGTTCTTTCTATGATGATTAGAAATTAAATGCTAAGTTAACTTATGGCCCATTTTTTGTTTTGTTGATTGGGATTTTGTTTTAAGACAGAGCTTCCTAGCTAATTCGAAACTTTGGCAAAGTAGCAGGGTATAAAATTAACCCTCAAAAATCAATGGCTTTTCTGCATGTCAATGAGAAGAGCATGGCTGAAATCAGGAAAGTAACTCCTTTTGGAATAGTCCAAAAAATAAAATACCTAGGAATTAACATAACTAAAGAAGTGAAGGACCTCTATGATGAAAACTTTAAAAACCTGAAAAAGGAAATCAAAGCAGAACTTAGGAAGTGGAAAAACCTCCCATGCTTCTGGATTGGAAGGATCAACATCATGAAAATGGCAATACTTCCCAAGGCTATCTACAAATTCAATGCGATACCTATCAATATTCCAACCACATTCTTCAAGGAAATGGAAGAGGCAATCCAAAAATTCATATGGAACAATAAAAGACCCCAAATAGCAAAAAACGATCCTTAACAGAAAGAACAGTGCTGGAGGAATATCAATACCAAATTTTAAACTCTACTACAAAGCCATAGTAATCCAAACAGCTTGGTACTGGCACAAGAACCGACCTCAGGACCAATGAAATAGAATTAAAAGCCCAGAAATGAACGCACAGACCTATAGCCACCTAATCATCGATCGATAATGGAGCTAAAAAAAGTAGAATAGAAGAAAGATAGCCTCTTCAGTAAAAGGTGCTGGCAAAATTGGTTAATCACCTGGAGAAAAGTAAGCTAGATCCTTATATCTCACCCTGAACAAGAATCAACTTCAAATGGATCAAAGACCTTGGAGTCAAAGCAGACAAGCTGAAAACATTACAGGACAGAATAGGAAAAACCCTAGGTCTACTTGGCACAAGACGGAATTTTCTTTTTTTTTTTTTTCGGGGGGGGGGGGGGGGGGGCGGTCCGGTTGTGGAGCCTGAACTCTGGGCCTGGACGCTCTCTCTCAGCTCTTCAGCTCGAGGCTAGTGCTCTACCACTTGAGCCATAGCGCCACTTCCGGCTTTATTCTTTTTGCTTATGTGGTGCTGAGGAATCGAACCCAAGGCCTCATGCATGCAAGGCAAGCACTCTACAACTGAGCCACCTTCCCAGCCCTGACATTTTCTTAATAGAGACCCAGAAACACAACAAATCAAAGAAAGATTGGACAAATGGGATTGCATGAAATCGCAGAGCTTCTGCATGGCAAAGGACATAGCTAACAAGATCAATAGAAAGCCACAGATTGGGAAAAGATCTTCACTAGCCATACAACAGATAAGGGTCTCATATCTAAAATATATTTGGAACTCAAAAATTTAAATCCTACAACAACAAATCCTCAAACAAACAACTGCCTGATAAATAAGTGGGCTAAAGACTTAAAGAGAAACTTCTCTGAAGAGGAAATAAGAATGGCCAATAGACATATGAAGAAATACTCACCCTCTCTAGCCATAAAAGAAATGCAAATCAAAACAACATTGAGATTCCACCTCATCCTAGTTAGAATGGCTATCATCAAGAATTCTAAAAAAAACAGATGTTGGAGGGATGTGGACAGAAGGGAACCCTACTTCATTGTTGGTGGGAATGTAAACTTGTTCAACCACTTTGGAAAGTATGGAGGTTCCTCAAAAGACTCCACATAGAGCTCCCCTATGACCCAGCAATCTTACTTTTGGGCATTTACCAAATGATCACAAACAAGACCACACTAAAGCTACCAGCACAACTGGTTTATTACAGCATTATTTACCATAACCAAGATATGGAACCAACCCAGATGCCCCTCAGTAGATGAATGGATCAAGAAAATGTGGTATATATATGCAATGGAATTCTATGTCTCCATCAAAAAGAATGACACTCTCCCATTTGTTAGGAAATGGAAAGACTTGGAAAAAAATATATTAAGTGAATTAAGGCCCAAAGAAACATAGGTCCCATGGTTTCCCTTATTTGCAATAGCTAGTACATGTGTAGGACAAGCAGAAAAGGTCAAAAACTACGTATATACGACCAGATAAGATGATGTTAAGTGAAATGAACCCCATGATAGGGACACAAGTGGTCTTTTCTTTCTTGCTATTGTTTCTAAGTTATTTATAATGTACCATGTGATTTTTTTGTTGCTTTGTATGTTCCTCCTCAATGGTATAACCCCTGTTTTCACTGCATTTGATGTTGGTGCCCTGCATCTTGTATACACACTTCTCTCGCTTGGGGAGGGGAAGGGAAAAACAAACTGCTTAAGTAAGGATACAGTTTGACCCATTATAACAATGAGATATGTACAAGACACTATGTTGAAAAACAAACTTTACAATTTAGATGGGGAGAGGGAAAAACAAAGGAGGAGGTAACAATGCTTGATAGGAATATACTCATTACCTTGCTCATGTAACTGTAACCCTTCTGTACAGTTTTTTACAATAAAAAATATATATTAAAAAAAAGACAGAGCTTCTCTGCCCTAAATTTACAATTCTCCTACTCCGGCTTCCTGAGTGCTGGAATAACAGACCTATGCCAAAGGCTACAGTTCCCAAGTTTTTAATAGTTCAATTCAAGTAAATGATCCAATGGCTACTTTCTTTTATTTACTCAAATGGTTACTTCCAATGCCCATTTTGTGTTTGTGTGTCTGTTAGTGCAGACGTGTGTCTATGGAGAAGTCAAAACAACATTCATTTGGTAAAAGAAAATCAACACAACTAAAAACCTATTATCCTTCAATTCAAACTTGTCTAGTCAATAGTAACAATACAGGGTGCAGTGTAGGTATGTGGCATAAATTTGTTAAATGAAAATACTTAGCATTTTAAATGATCAGACTTATGCTTTTTGAGACTTAAGAAGAAAAAGAGGAGAAGGAGGAGGAAGAGGACAGGAAGAATAGGAATAATAGCAGTAATTTTGTTTAAAGGGTGGAAAGAGATGCAGATGAAAGTCAAGTTAAAAACTTCCAAATACAGTGATTTCCCCAGTATCTGCAGCATACTGAAATGACAGTAGTTATCTTTGCTTTCATGTTTTTAACCATTCTTCTGACTAAGTGCTGTTCTGAGAGCACCCACATTTGCGGTAGAATATTCATGAACTTGAATTTGGAACTGTTAGTCCTCCTGGTCCTGTATCTTTCTCTATAAATAATAGGACACACATAAATGATTAAAGCTAAGCAACCAGAAACCTGATATCACTGGCCTTTCCTGGGATCAAATTCATTTATCAGCACAATGAGGTCACTGACCTCGATTTCCTAGGACCTAGATAGCCACTTCAATAATTAATTGATCTGCACTCTCGTTTCACTTCTTCAATTTGAAGGGGGAAAAGAGTAAAAATATCTTCAATGAATTGATCTGTAAACAATTATACTTCCTTCATGGAAGGAAGTATGTAGTAAAGGTAGTAGAAAATATCAACTACTCTCTTACAGATCTAAGGGTCAACTGGAAACCATAGCTTTACTTAGACATCTCTATTACTTGACAACTGGTTATTCCAAATTTATTCCTTCTCTCTAAAATTCTCCACACTATTCTAACCTCAAAAGTTGTACAGATACCTATTGAAAGAATATACTGGCAGATACAGATATCTAACTAGGTTCCTGTAGAGGAAATATGTTTTTAAAAAAAAATCATGGTCATCACCTGAGCAGGCTAATACTGAGTTAAACATCATTTTGTGATGTTAATATGATTTTAATATCATATCATGAATATGACTTCATTGACTTTCACATAAAGTACATTCCCAACCCAAGTACCCGTCTCACCCCCAACCCCTGGGGAAACTTCTCTGTACCAATGACATGCTTAGATGTCATTCTTTCTGAGGATTTGTAAGAAAAAGTTCTACCCAAAATTAGGTGATTTTAATGACAGGGCTATAACTTAAAGGCTTCTATCATTTTTATGTGGTTTTTGAAGATGGAGAGCTAAAGTAGAAAGTCCTTTTGTTCTTGTGTTTAGTTGAGTATTTCTATCATTTATTGGTAGTACGATCTACCCTGCAATTCTGTTGGGTAACTGAAAAATCTGGGCTGAACCACAATCAAAGCAGTAAGATTAGTATCCAGGAAGGGAATTTTGGACAAAAGGTTACTTAGAAGGCCCAAGGAAAAAATTTGCTTTATTTCTTTTTAAATTCAATAAATCAACAAATGCTCTTGAGTCAAGAGCATTTTATGAATTTGCCATGTGAATTATCACCTCCTATTTTTCATATTTTTATTATATTAGGATTTATTTTGAGTTTTCTTCAAGTGAGAAGCCCTTTAATATACATTCTATTTCACATTATATATTTATATATGATTAAATTTTGTTCTCAGTGAAAATTTGCCCCAGATGTTAAGGTCAGTTGTTTTTAGGGACATTAAATATATATTTTAAGTATAACATTAAAAATAGTTGTCTTTTATGTAAGAGTATGTACCTGAAGAAGATATCTGAATGAGAAATCATTAATTTGGTCATCATTAGCAGTAACAAAGTTCTATAAATTAGTTCTTATTGTTAATTTCCTCATTTCTACTATTAGATAATTTTATCACAAATAGGAATTTTTCTAAAGACTGAGCCCAGAGTTTTGCATGAGTTTTCTTCCATTAACTTGAAAAATAACCATAACGTGTGAAAATAGGGTCCTCAAAGTTGTTTATAAACTTTCCTCTCTACATTGAATTTCAACCATAACAAAAAGCTGTTATTGAAAATACCAAAGCCACACAAAAATTAAATTAGTTACAGTATAAGAGGATCTTAAAGCTTCTTCTAACCACTTGATCCAGCCTAAAATTATTATTAAAGATTACATAACTTGTCGAATTCTATTACTTACAATACCAAGTGACGAAAACTAATTCTTCCCAAGTCTTACCTTTGTAAAATAGAATTGAATTTCTTTTCATTTTCTCAGTAAAATGGAAGTTAGGGCATAAATCAAAGACAGAGATGATTAATTTGTCAAAAATAGAAGAGCAAAAAACGATTTTCAAACTAAAAACAAAACGTTACACAGATAATCTAGAGGAAATAACATAATAGAGACTCAATAATTGTTTTAGCTGAGAAACACCAACTCTTTGGGCCCATAAAGTAACAAAAAAAGCAGAATGAAAGGTAGGCCTAGCCAGGCCCAGCTCCTCCATTTTTTATCTACATATTATCTATACCCTGAGTCATTATCTGTGATCGCCACTCTACCACCATTTTGGAAGTCAAAAAGGAGTGAACATGATCAGACCACCTGCCAAGCATCATTGAGTCATTGTAACAAGCCCCCATCAGACCAGTGTTAAGACATCAGATTATCTGATGCCACCTCTGACTTCTGGAACATGCCTGTGGCTGAAACTGTTTAACTCTGTTTATTTTTCATCCCTTGCCCCTAATTCTTTGTCTATTTAAAGCATAGCTTATGTTTATACTCTGAAGATGATTGACAATGAGTTTTAATTCTGCCTTATTATTAAGAGGTTGTGTGACAGACTTCCCATGTACAGCTCCTGAAGTTTATATTTGAGGAGTCTAAAACTCCAGTTTCAAAAATACAAGAGAAAACTGGGGATGGAGGAGAGTTATGTTTGGGACTTGCATTCCTATTATTATTGGTTGGACTGTTATTTGTGCCCATTAACTCTTACACAAACCATGTATAAGAAGCTCTAGAACTTTCTATCATGCTGTAATGAGACTGTAGCCAAATGATAATCAAGGCTCCAAATGAGAACCTGGTTCTCCACCCAACTCCATGACTGGCACATGTCATGGAACTCATTTGTCTCCTCTGGAGAACAGAAGGTTGGAGCAAGCAAGCACTCAGGCTTCTTTTCTGAAATTCTACAGTTTCTATATAGAACCCTGTGACTCTGAAGTCACAACCAAAAGCAGAAGTGCACCTGAAGTGACTCAGCACTTTGCACACATTAAGGATGATGAGTGACATGATTTCAGCAGCCCTCTGTCACCTCTATTCCATTAGAGGAAAAAAAATATCTCATTTTATCTTATGAAATCAGACTATTGATAGATGTTCATTTGATAGAATTGTTAGGGAAAAAAGAAACTTATTACAGGTTCTATTTTACCTGAAAAGCACTTTCTTTGGTATCTAATAACAAATGTTAGAAACTATATCCTTTGCAACTACTTTTTTTTGGTGGTTCTCAGATTTGAACTCAGGGCCTTGAGCTTGCAAGGAAAGTGCTCTACCACTCTAGCCAGATCATACATGATATTTCAAAAAATATCATAGAGCCAATCACCTATGGCTCATTTCTGTAATCCTAAGAACTGAGGAGGCTGAGATCTGTGGATTGTTGTTTGAAGCTGCTGCCACAAAGAAACTCCATGAGACTCTTATCTCCAATTAACCAGCAAAAAGCTAGAAGTGGAGCTGTAAAAAATATTGCTTCAGGGGCTGGGAAGGTGGCTCAGTGGTAGAGTGCTTGCCTTGCATGCCTGAGACCCTGGGTTCGATTCCTCAGCACTACATAAGCAAAAAAAAGAAAAATATTGCTTCAAAGAGTTTTGCTTTATTCTAAATTCCAAGCTGAAATAATGCTAGGCACATGATCGACCCTTCAAAATTTAATTGAAATAAATGTAGCAGATTTTTTTTGGCAGTATTAGAGATGGAATTCATGCTTGCTGGACAGATGCCCTACCACTTTTTCCTATGATGAGAGATTCTTAACAACAAAGAGTTTGTAGCTGCATGAATATGTAGTACATAGGATAGGCTATTAAACAGATTAGGCTAATTTTATTTTATTTTTACTACATTTTGTTTGCTTCTTTCTTTTTTCAAAGTAGATTGAACAGGGAAGGAATAGAAAATAGTATAAGCAAGGAAAACTAATACCCAACAACTATCATCTTCTCAAAAGATCTGACTGGATACCGTATGTTATAAAAATAAAAATGATGAGAATAAGTTATTTTAGCATAAGGAAACTATAGTTAATTTATATTTTAGAGTTAATTTAAAAAATAAGGCAAATAACTAGAATATACAAAACCTTTTTCTCCATGTATTTAAACCAGTAGATAACATGTCTATCATCAAATCTTTGATTCTTGCTAAAATGAGAGAAATCACAAATGGAACCCCTGGAGATGTGTCAGTGAAGCCCCAACACAAAGAGGCACACTGCGTGGGGTGTTGGTAAAAGACAAGGTACAAGCAAATGTAGGTAATCCACATGGAAGAGTGTGGGGCCTGTGATGGTAATAACAGGTGCTGGAACGCATGGGCCTCAAGGCTCAAGTGGAATAAGGTGACCCCAGTGAAATGGTAAATGGTTATTAATATCATCTACATAGATCTGCCTCCATGTGCTAAGTATTTAGTGCAAAAGTGCGATGTGAGGCTGGGGATAAGAAATTACAGATGTGTCTGGCAATAGCACCACGTAGCACATACTATTCCATACAATTTATTCCACTTTTTATCTCTAGTTATCCCATTAAGAAAAATACCACCTCCATGGAACATGATCAAAGTACATTATATGCATATATAGTAATATCACAATGAAACTCCTTTGTACAATTCATATAGGCTAATAAAAAAGAAAAAGAAATGTACTAATTACTCATGTAACTGTAACCCCTCTGTACAGCATCTTTACAATAAAATAAAATTTAAAAGAAAGAAAATACCTTCTCACTATGGAAAATTATTCAGTTTCTTTTCCTTCCAGTATAATGAGGTCAACTAATAACAATAAGTCAAGTTTTTCAAAAACATGTTAGCGGGACATTTTATATGCACATTTGAAAGTTAAAGAACATAGTTATGAAAATTAATTTGTTGCAGTCTGGATATGACTGTAAGCAGAAAAGATAATGTAGCATAGAGAAGGGCCTAGAACAAAAATAGCTCATGAAATATATTTAAGAAAGCAGAATTAATCTGGTTTGGGGAGGGGGGTTTTGCACTTGAATTTGATGCTAGATAGATGGGTGGATGGATGGATGGGTGGGTGGGTGGGTGGGTGGGTGGATAGATGGATGGATGGATATTATGTGGAGCAGTACTGCTAACAATTGCAATTGTTAACCTGTATTTGGGCTCTTTCGCTATTCCTGATTCTGAAACACAGTGAAAGTCTGAGCTTAGCTCTGAAAACATATCTTTACTCAAGAGTAGATTGCCATACATAGACATCATTCAACCAATACTTATTGATCACACACTCAGTGCTAAGCACAATTCTAGGGACTATTGACAGCACAATCAATAAGCCAGACATCGCCCCAGTCCCAGTGAAAGCTTGGTTCCAACAGTTCTTATGTAGAGGCCCATCATATTTACATAAAAAAGAGAACATGCATGATAAAAGTAGAGCTTCTCTGGTTTAACTAGTTGTACAGAATTTGGAACCCACTCCATTTCCCCTCCGCTGTTTTAGAGTACAATGGCATAAAATCACTGTCCTTGTAAATTCACACATCATCTCCACAATAGGAGGTCTCACTGTCCACCAGAAAGGTTGGACTCAACTCCAGAAACATGCTTGTTCATAATTTTAATTTTAAAAAGTTTAGAGAATTATTTACATTATTAGAATTTTGGAATGTATTAGTTTTACCATCTATCAATCCAGTTGAGTACCTGCTGTATGGAAAGCACTGAGGAGAAACAACAACAACAACAAAACACTAGACTCCTGCCCTTCCGCATTGCCCATTCTAGCCAGGAATATAGACTTTCACTACTTAATGATGCAATCCATGGTTTCTCATGATAGAGATGAGTGCTATGAAGGCTTTTCCTTCACTGCACATACTTTTTAGGGGATACTTGAGAGTGTGCAGACATGAAGGCTTCCTGGAGGAAGTGACATTTGTACAGATTTTGCTAGTTTATTAGTAGGAATTAATTAGTCCAGGAATTGTAAAGTCAAATTCTTTCAAAGGAATAGGCGAATAGCCCAATTACATACATCCAATGAGGATATGACTGAAAGGCATTTGACAGTCAAAAGCTGACTTCAGGGAGTCCTAGGGCCTCAAAGAATTCAATCCAAACTTTAAGGATTTCTGAACTGGACAAACAAACAAAAGAAGTCTGCAGCCAAAGACAGCAGAAGGGCTGGCAGGAGGCTGCTCTGACTCAGTCAGGAGGAAGAGCAAAGCAAGGGCCTTGAGGCAGGAAAGAACCCATCTGTTTTGATGAGCTGAAAGAGAGACACTATGGGTAAAGACAGAGTCCAAAGGAGAGTGAGCTGATCCCACAAGAGATGAGGGGAAAGGAGCCAGCTTACTCAGGGTCTCAGTGGCCTTGCAGGTAAGGGCTTCTCCACTCAGCGGGTGAGGGCTTTGGTCTTTATCCCAAGTAACTTTAGATCTATTGAAGGATTCTAAAGGGAAATGAACAATACACTTAGACATTTGATTATCACACTGGACAGCACTATTGTAATGAGCTGGGAACAGATCACTTAGCAAGTTCCCTACCTATCTTTCAGGTGTGTGTGTGTGTGTGTGTGTGTGTGTGTGTGTGTGTGTGTGTGTGTGTGTGTGTGTGTGTGTGTGTGTGTGTGTGTGTGTGTGTGTGTGTGTGTGTGTGTGTGTGTGTGTGTGTATGCAAGCATGCATGCGTGTATGCGTCTGTTTTACTAGAATATTTGTGCTTGTCTGATGTAATCTTACCCCATGTTACTCACTCTTAGTGACTGAGCTGGATGCTTTCTGACTCTGAAGAAGGAAGTATAGCATCTGTGCCTTCGGAGGAATAAAGTAAGACCCTTTCATACCCTTTTGTCTGCTGGAAGTAAACCACATCTCTGCTTCACTTCCTCATGCCAAGAAAGGTTAAACCACGCCTGTTCTCAAGAAACCTATAGAACTGGGAAGACAAACACTAAAGGCAATAAATATTTAGTACTGTGAAGCTAGACATGGTGGTACATACCTGTAATTCTAGCACTTGAGAGCCTGAGGTAGGAGATTCCTGAGTTCAAGGCCAAAGTGTGCTTCACAGTGATTTCATGAGTGGGATACATGTCCTGTCTAAAAAAAAATAATAATAATGTTAAATGGAATGAAATAAAATTAAATCAAGTATAAAATGAAATAAAATGGATTAGAACAGAATGAAATAAATAAAATTAAAATTAAATGGAATGAAATGAAATAAAATGGAAAGGAAGGGAATACATAAAGCTAAATAAAATATAAAATAAAAGAATGGAATGAAATAAATAAAATTAAATAGAATGTAAAATAAAATTAAATGGAATGAAATAAATAGAATATAAAATAAAAATTTAAGCGCTATGGTTGCAATGATGAGAAGGTAAACCTTAGGTGCTCCACACACTGAGAACCCGACCTGCCAGAAGTGGGGAAAGAGTTAAGGTTCCACTACAAATCTAAAACCTATATCTGGACTTGCTTTTGCACTTATTATTTCTAAAAAAGTATTTCTTAGTTAAGAGTATTAGTTAGAGATTCGCTTATGTGGATTTTTTCATTTAATATAAATGTATATAATTTTACATTATGTGCGCAAACAACATGATTTGCTCTTGATTTTTCTAGAAGCAAGAAACAGGAAGTGCAGCTCTGAGCCTGACTCAGAGTCAGCAGGTCTTGAAAACATCTATTTAAAGGTGAAAGCTTGAGGTTAGGGGAAAAAATTAAGTAAGGCAGACACATTTACTTCTCCATTTTAAAAAAAAAAAGTGGAAATGACAAGCACTTGTGACTTTCCTATGCAGCCAGACATGATGTATTTGTGTTTCTGTTGTTATTGTAACAAAATAAATTGAGTGAGCATTTTGATGTTAAAATTAACCCACTTTTTTTCCAACTCATTTATGCATTGGTGTTTTTGGGCTCCAAATTAACTTCTTCGCTATCTTTCTCTCACTACAATTTTGTATAAAACATGTTTATATGGCATATATCGTATAAGTAAGACATGGGAATTAGAAGTCGTTTCTTTTATGAAAATTACCTTCCTTGACAGAGGAATTGCTCCTCTTTATGACATCTCTAAATCTAAATTCAAACTCTCTAGGTTTTAAATAAGATTTCATTTTGTAGCTATTTGCCCTTGGCTGTTTCGATGCTGGAAAATTAACTGTCATACAAAGATCATTTATTTCTGGTCACAATGGAGGACAAAAATCTCCTTTAACCAATCACCTCTCTCCTCCCCTCCCTTTCCCTTCCCTTTTTCTTCTTCCCTCCTCTTTCTTCCTCTTCCCTCCTCCTTTCCTTCCCCGCTTTTCCCTCGTGTTGGTTCTGGGGCTTCAACTCAGGACCTTGTATGCTTGCTTGGCTTTTTGCTCAAAGCTAGCTTTCTACTACTTTGAGTCATACCACTACTTCCAGCATTTTTGCTGGTTAACTAGAACTAAGTGTTTCTCAGATTTGTCTATTCAGGTTGATTTTAACATGATACTCAGTCTCAGCCTCCTGAGTAGGTAGAATTACAGGCCTGAACCACCCATGCCCGGCTTCTCTCTCCTCTTCTGAGACAGTGTCTCAATGTATTCCAGGCTGGGATTACAAGTGTGTACCACAATTCACAGTTAGAAGTTGTTTAGCACAAGAATTCACACTGAAGTTCTTCTGAATAACATCAAAGGCCAGCTTTGGGAAACACATCTATCCACAATCAATCAAAAAAGATTGGTATTATCATGTTGACTGATTCATTTTCAAAATGTCACTCTGATAGCTCAGACACAAGCTTAAAACACCTGTCAACCTGCTTTTCCCTTCCAAGTGACAAAAATAAAAGCAAATTTGAAAAAAAAAAAAAACAGCAGTTATCGGTCTACTTTATTTCCTTACCTACACAGTGCTTAGCAACTAGAGTTTCTACAGTAAGCCATGTTGCAATGACTGTCATACTTTGAAGATACAAAATCTCTCATCTTTTAGAGAAAGATGTGTCAATCTATTACAAAGCATTGAAGTCCCAAACTGACAGGAAAAATATATCATGCTCCATGAAAAGTTTCTAGAGCTAGATAGTTGTTAGAATTTGTAGTTAATAAGGAAAATAATAAGGACAACTGTGGGGAATGTGTTGACTTCTAAATATATTATATTATTCCATTTAATTATTGCAACAACTAATTGTAACATAAAGGAACTAAGATGTTGGTTTTATAATAAACAGGCTATTGTGTTACCTACATTAGAAGTTTAAAATAGTCAATAATGAAGCTGGGTGCTGGTGGTCCATGTTTGTAATCCTATCTACTCAAGAGGCTGAGGTTTGAAAACTGAGGTTTGAAGCCTGCCCAGGCAAACAAATCTGAGAGACTCTTATCTCTAGTTTAACCACCAACAAGCCAACAGTTGGGCTGTAGCTCAAATGGTAGAACTCCAGCTTTAAGTATAAAAGCCAAGCAAATGCATGAGGCCCCAGTTGGCACACAATAATGAAATGTAGTGCATACTACAGCATCTGTTAGACAGGAAGTATTTACTCTATTCAATTATTCCAAAAAGTATTCATGAATGAATGCCTCAACTGACAAGTCTTCTGATAAAGCTATTTAGCTGACTCTAAAACAAAAATCAAATTTTGAGAAATAACAACTGAGGTACAAGTTCTGCTAGCAGGCCATAAAGACCTAGATGGAATGCTAGAGTCACATCTCTGAGAGTAGATATTGAGCGAAAGGCTCAGCCAGAGCCTATGGGTAGATGGAGATTGAGAATGTGACTCAGGCAGCATGCAAGATACATCAAAATCTACCCAGGGAAGGCAGAGGCTCCCTTTGGGGACGGTATTTCCTCTCCCAGAAAGACTTATCAATGTCTCTCTGCTCTTCAGTTAAAACTCCTTCGCTGACATCAAATTGCACTCAGACTCTTGCTAAGCTAAACTGAAGGAATGGGATGAATGGTATGACTTCAAAATTCATGTCCGCCCGGAACCTTATTTGGAAATAGGGACTCTAAATTTATAATTAATTGAGATGAGCTCCGATTGAAAGAGAATAGGCCCTAGATCACTGATCTTTTTACAGGAAGTAGGGAGGGCCCACAGAGGTAGCTAGAGACACAAGAAAAACAAGCATGGTGGAGTGGCACAGCTACAAGAGCTTGAATTCTGTCTGTTGTATGAGTTTCTGAAGATTGCTGCAACAAAGTCTACCAGTGGTGGAGGCCATGAAGGGCCAAGCATTCCTGGTGGCCCTCGGCACCTGAGATACAGTATGCCCCGGCCAACCTCTCCATACTGGGGTTCTAGCCCATCTAGAAATGAAGGAAAGTATGTTTCTGTTTCTTAAACCACCTAACCTGTAGTTCTTTGATACAGCAGCTCTGGAAACTCATACAACCAGTAAAATTGGACCCCCTCAGCTTACCATTGAAGGACTGTGAGGATCTGATTGGAGTCGACCTTATTTCTCACCACGCCTAAGAGTATATTGTACATCACAAAGAGAACAACTTATGTGGGGGGTCCAGAAAGTAAGTGCTAAGCACTTTTCCAAGGTCACATATTCATTCACTCTTTCTGCCACCTAGGATGCTCCATCTTCAAACCCCAACATTCCTTCCCTCCTGAACCCATACCTCCCCACACAAAACACTGCTCTCATTCCCCAACTCTCCCAAAATCTCATAGCACTTTCTTCATATTTCATATTTGCCCCATTCTACTTGGAATCATTTGGATCCACAAGTTAATCTCCTTCATTACACTAGAAGCCCTTTGGGAAAGTGAACAAGTCTCATACATTTTTCTCATTGACCACAGTATCTGGGCTCAGTGCCTTAAATGCAGTGGTTACCCAATAAATACTTCCCGAGTTTATCACTGTAACTGTATTGCTGTCTGACCCATTCTATGGAGAATGGATAAATGGCTCGGATCTAATATATTGTAGATACATGCAAGCTTAATGGAGAGACATGGTATACATGAAGAAAGCAAACCAAAGCTACAAAGTCTAAATAAATGTTCATGTGTATGTGTGCTCCAATTGACAGAAAACTACAGCCCTAAATAAACTGTACTTACTAGAGGGTAATTATAAATCTATTATTAATGACCAGCACTTGTTTTTCTGAAGAAATGAGAAATGAGGGGAAAAGAGAGCTTGAAGACAATAATTTTAGACTTACCTAGGGATCTTGCTGAGAGACATTGAGCTTCTCTCCTGCAGTGTAAAAGATTTGTATTATCTTTTCGGGAAATTAGTGTTAGCCATCCCTACCCTACTAACGGCTGAAGAATGAACCATATGTGGAGGCCTATTGCCTGCTTCCCTGCTTTCCTGGGGCCTCTGTGGGAGCCACATGGGATTTCTTCCCTCCACCCAGCATTGTTGCCAGCACTGACAGCTCTACCACCTTCCTCCTTACATTGGAGAGAAACATGGAAAAAAAGAAATATTCTGATGGAAACTGAGGCAGAATTCACGGTGGCATCAGCTGAGCTAATCAGGAGGTGAAAGTCCTTCACTCTATTTACCTGGATTTTATGGTTTGGATAAAAGCACTTCTCATGGCTGTGCATGAGTGATTTTTGTTTGGGAGATGCAATGTTAATTCTTGCCTGATGTACTGGCAAGGTTCCCATGGCTTTTGCCCGTGGGAGTGTTGGATGCCCTGGAGAAGCCATATCCTGCAGCCTAAGAAACACTGGCTCACCTAGCTACAGAATGAGAAGCTCAGAGACAGTAGCCTTTGTATGGCTGCTGGAGAAAGCAGGGATAAAGCAGGGATGAGCTTTTCAATCCCTTACAGATGCTCACATTCTGCAATCCCTAATGATCGTTGCCTTTGCTCAGGTGAAAGGCTCTGGAAGAGTAAAGAGTAAAGTCAAAAGCTTGAATAGAAACACAGATGATTTAAATGAGATAACCTAAAGGATAGATCTAATTAAATTAAGTAAATCAAATCCCAGCCACTTTCATTCTAAAACTCTATATCCATTAAATCTAATTACTTTCCCCTGTGGCCTTGGCTTTAAGTGGATGTTAGCAATGATCACATCGAATTCTGGCTCCCTAGTCACCCAAAAAATGTTTTGTGATAAAAGTAGAGCTATTACACATTTTCAGCTGCTATCCACAAGGGTCTCTCATGACATTCCCCCCCCACACCCCAGGTCCACGGGAGTAACCAGCTATCTAAATAAAAGCATTTTATTTACGCTTATTTATTTTTTGTGTTGATACACAGACTTGAACTCAGCTTTTTTCTGCTTAGGGCTGGTGCGTTATCATTTGAGTCACTGCTCAACTTCTGTTTTGTGCTGCTTAACTGGAGTTAGGAGTCTTCTTGAACCTTTCTGCCAGGGCTGGCTTTGAACCTTGATACTTACATCTCAGTTCCCTAGGTAGCTAGAATTACAGGCATGAATCACCAGCACCCTGCTTATATGAATGCATTTTAAAGTTCTAAGTTGCTCTGGCAATTTTTGCCTGTTTGTTGTTCTTCATCCTTCCCCAAAGATTTAAATGTATATGTTTCTGACTTTCCAAGAGCCTAACAGCCTATATTTATAATCCATATATCTCCTGCCATCTGAACCTGCCAACCCAACTGACAAAGCTCATTATAACAACAGCACCCACTAGGCCAAAAGAGCATTCCACTGCCCTTCTTAGATACCCACGCAAATGAACCTAGTAAACTCATTAGCTAAGCATTCTGTGCCCTTCAAGGCCAAGCCAGTCTCATCATTGTCTGTCTTCAGTCTCCAGAAAGTTATTAACCTCACTTATTAGAGGAGATAAACAACTGTGGCCAGATGGTGGTTTCACTACTTTGGTGGACATAGACAGACTTGCCTGGACCCAAGTCACCCAAATCAATGCCATGGAACTGAAATAGCTGATGTGTTACAAATGTTTGATTTTATAACTAGATTCTGTAAAGCTTTGAAGTCAGGAATGTCATCACAAATAGAGAAAATAAGCTCTCTATGCAATTCTGCTTCTGAGCAGTATAAAATATGAATTTGCAGACTATTGTTGCTATTTCATCATGCATGAGAGAAAATCTTTTCTCTGTCTCTTTAGAGAGCTGAATCCTAGAATTCTACTTGAGTCATTTAAGTTATTAAATTCAGTGGTCCAATTCTCAGGATAATATCAAGCCAAGAATAATGTCTAGGGCTCAGTGGTAAAGTGTTTACCTGGGCTCCATCCCTAGCACCACAGAAAAAGGAAAGGAGATAAAAAGGAAGAAAGGGAAGGGAAGGGAGAAGCAGAAGTAATGAGGGAGGAAGGAATAGAAGGAAGGAAGGAAGGAAGAAATAAAGGAATGAAGGAAGGAGAGAAGAAGAAGGGAGGGAGGGGAAAAGGAGGAAAGGAAGGGAAAGGAAACATACTTATTTGAACACTTCTATGCATTTTAGAGAAATTCGAGATCAGTTCAAGTTTCCACTTTGAGAACAAAAAAAGAGCCAACATAGATTGTACAGTGGTGATACCTATTCTACAAGGACCTGGAATATCAGTGAGAAGGCAGAGAGATAACTGAATTGATTGAGCTTTTACTAATCCAAGAGTCATGCACAATTTCATATGCTATTTTACGATGCCAAATTTGATATTATACCAAAGGCACAAATAAAATGGAGATTGAAAAACAGTGAGAGGCCAACGTACCAATTAGAAGGATCCAGTAGCTATTAATTAAACAAAACAAAATCAAGCAACAAGGATGTACTTTAAAGTGAGAAGTGAGATACCAAAACAGGAATTGATGGTGTTTTACTCATCCAGTCATCCCCAAGAGAATTAGAACTAGCTCTGATCTCTCTCCATGGGCTATTTTCTACATTCACAATTGGATACTAGTAAATCTCCCTCCCCCAGCCGAAATGAGCTGTCCAAGGAGATGATTCATGCTTTATTTTTCTTTAACTTAATATTTTCTTAAAGAAAATTTTTGAACATTTAACAAAGATGAAAGAACTTTCCAGCGACCCTCCAGTGCACTCCGCACTGAGCCTGACAGTGATGAATGCAGCATCTACCTTCGGCACTGCCATCTTGATTGACTTTTAGCTTCATCTCTGAGTCATCTTGCCGTTCCCAGCATGATGTTTGTTAGTGGTTGAGTCATTTGGAGGGATGCTGATAATTCACTCTGCCTTAGGCAAGGATAAGCAATGAGCCACCCATCAAGTACAAAACCCAAGAAGGAAAACAAGGCTTTTGTTATGAGATGCATGCTATTACTTGTGAGCTCTGGTGGTAAAAGTTTGAAAAATATCAAGATTATGAAACTTTCATATCAAGCTATGATTTTTTTTAGATTAATTTCTATTAGTTGTACCAAGTAATGGGTCTTGTTACAACACTTCCATATAACATACTTTGGTCATAGTTATGCCGTACACACACACACACACACACAAACATGCACACAACACAATTATCTTCATTTATCCCCAACATCCTCCTCCTTTTTGCTAATAGATTCCCTTCTCATCTCATAATCCTTTTTTCCTGTCTTTCTTTCTCTCCTTTTTTCCCTTACTGTTTTATTCAGTGTTGTGGTACAGGGGTTCGAACTCATATTCTTTAGCCTGATAGGTAAGTATTCTATCACTTGAATCGTATATCCAGCCTGCCTTCCTCACCTCCTCCCCAGCCCCTCCTTTAAGACAAGGTTTCACTATGTTATCTAGCCTAACCTTGAACTCATTCCTCTTATATCAGCCTTCTGAACACTGGGATTGCTGGCATGCCCCCACCAAATCCATTGAGTTCATATTTCTTAGAAATGTTTCTTCTTTAAGTTCACTCTTTTTCTCTCTCTTTTCATTCATACTATATGCTGGAATTGGGTGGAGTTCATCCTACACATAAAGGAGCATTTACTGCCACATACAATGATCTAGTAATCTCAAATGCCCTTGAATTTGTAGTCTAAAACATTCTTCCTTGCAACACACCTTTGAACATGGAAGTCTCATTTCATAGACATCTCAAACTTTTCTTTTTAGAAGACCAACACTACCGATTACACTTTATTATTACACATATTATAAGGATAACACACACTATGATCCATGGCTGTGAAGTTCCTACTTTCTAGGCCTGTTATTGCCTAGGTATAGACAAGGATTGTTACGGGTTAAATGGAGTCCCTTCAAAAAGATGTTTTGAAGTTGGCCACTGGTGTCATGCTCAGGCTGAGATACGAGGATCAAGGTTTAAAGCCAGCCCAGGCAGGGAAAATCTCCTAGACTCTTATCTCTAAACATCAAAAAAGCTAGGCATGGAGACATGGTTTAAGTGACAAAGCAAAGCTAAGCAACAATTCAAGAATTTGAGTTCAAGACCCAGCACCAACAGAAACTATAATTGTACTAACTAACCTTCAAGTGATAAATCAACATTATGACCATCTTCTCTAAAAGAAAAACCATTAAGCAAGCATTAGAGGCCAGATCTGATAATTGTCCTGGTACCTCTTTGACATTTGATTTTGACTTATATGACCATGTTGAGTGTGCAGGTTTTCTCACAGTAAATTAGTCCCAAAGAATACAGATGTGAATGGGAGAGATGTGGGTAATAGAGTTTGCAGTTCTCCAGGTTGCTAATGTCATTTTTTCCTCTTATTGTTGCCATTCAGCACATGCATTGCATCTTGTGAGAAGCAAGGTACTGGATTTATTTTATTATTGACTCTTTTTTGCCTGGGGCTTGAACTCAGGGCCTGGGCACTGTCCCTGAGCTTTTGCTCAAGGCTAGCTCTCTACCACTTGAGCCACAGTGCCACTTCCTGGTTTTTCTGTGTATGTGGTACTAAAGAATCGAACCCAGGGCTTCATGCATGCTAGGCAAACACTGTTCCACTAAGCCACATTCCAAACCTTGTTATTGACTTTTTAAATTATCTACTATATAAATGCATGTCGGTGTATGTGATGGTATTAGGGATTAAACTCAGGACCTAGCACTTGCTAGGCAAGCATTCTACCTGTACAACCACACCACAGCCCTTTTGCTCTTAGTCTGCATTTCAGATAGAGCTTTTCATGTTTGCTCAAATCACCACTGAACTAAACCTCCTTCATCTGACTCCCACATAGTTGGAAATAAAGAAGTATATCACTGTGCCTGGCTTATTTTTGACATATTGTTAAATTTCCTGGGCTGGTCTCACACCTGTCTCAGCCTCACAAGTAGCTGGAGATTATAGATATGTACCACTATACTGGGCCTAGATTTTGTTTTAAATATGTAATTCTTTCTTCATCAAAAGTATCATTTGACAGTAAAATATATTTCCCAGCCTCTCCCTAACTCTAAACCTAAAAATTAAGTAAAAGAAAACAACACAAAAGGCTAGTTCTTCAGAACTGGAAGACCACATCATGTCCTTTAATTATAGCCAACTCTTAGAGAGAAATAAATAACAGTCCCCTTAGAATGACCCAAATAGTTCCCTGTCTCTTATTTTTCTTAAACCCAAACTATAATTGTTGTTCAGACTTCATTCTTCTAATTCCTTCATGCTTCAGGACTGAAACTTCATTCAAAGTTCACCAGTTTATGAGACAGAAAGTGGTTCTAACTCCATTGGCCAGCCTAAGATGACCAGATTTTCACTGTGGAGAGCCAAATGGAGCAAGTCCCTGCAGGAGCTCAGGTCCTGGCAGCTGGCAAAAATGAGGGCATGCCTGAAAGCAGTCAGGGCCTCTGATCCCCCAAACCAAGGCCTTTTCACACAGGGAAGCACAACCCCAAAGCCCTTCATTCTCAAAGCTTAAAGGAATTGGGTCAGTATTCACTGAACTTCTATTGACTTTTCTGTAACAGTGAAGGTAGTTTCAGTAACAATTTCCTTTTATGTTTCCTTTGAGTAGATACAAAGCTATATTCTGTTTGTATGTGTATTTGTAGATGAACACATTCTATCTTTAAAAATAAAAATAAGCTCAACATTTGTTGTGCAACAGCTATGCGATTGATATTGGTAAAACAGCAGATATTGGAGCTGGAAAGGTGGCTCAGTGGTAGAGTGCTTGCCTTGCATGCATGAGGTCCTGGGTTCGATTCTTCAGCACCACATAAGCAGTAAAAGCTGGAAGTGGCGCTGTGGTTCAAGTGGTAGAGCACTAGCCTTGAGCTGAAGAGCTCATGGACAGCATCCAGGCCCAGAGTTCAGGCCCCACAACCGGAAAAAAAAAAAAGCAGATATTAATTAAACTATCCATGAACCTAGCACAAAGCTAACCAGAATAAGGAACATAAAAGAAGGAGGAATGGTCTCTGCCCAGGAAGAATTTTCATTCTAAACCTAAGACTCTCTCATACACACCATAAAATCATTTCCAAAAATCTATGGTGAATAGTAAATTGAAATATTGAAATCAATTAAAATGGAAACCAACAGAAAGAAATTGGCTTGACTTTAACATTCACTACTAATTTTATCAAGGACAGCAAATGTAAGATGCCTTAAAAACAGATGATGATAAAGAAGGGCTAAAAGACAATGTGTAGATATTATCTTGTGCTGAATACAGGACACAGAAACAGGACAAGGAGAGGAGACCCGGCACAATCCTCTTGGGACAAATAATGCATGTGATATGAGAAGGCTCAGATTTGGTTAGAGAGACCCAGGTAATAAGGAACAGGTGCCATCCTTTGTAGATACGTTTTCCTCTTTCATTTTTATGTCTTTATTTCTGTCTGAAAATATTGACTGAAATCCTGTTAGGTTCTCAGCTCTCTCCCAGGAACTGAGATAGCATCGGGCTGGAAGCCTACGGTCTAGTCAGATAGACAAATAATAACAAATATATAACGTCCGACCGTGATAAATGCCTTGCAATAAAATAAATCAGGGTGAGATGATGGCGATATGGCTTGTTCTTTGACAAATGGTGAGTGATGTTGAAAGAAGGCTGCGGTAAAGAAGAGATATTCACTGAGATATTAAGGGAGAAGGGTAGAGTTATATGTGTAAGAATCGAGAGGAAGAGCCTGAGAAAGTGGACAAAAATAAAAACTCATATAGAAAGGAACTCCATGCTTAAGAAGCCAAAATGGGTTATAGGTTTGACAGGACTAGAGTTGGGGCATGAGAGCAGAGGAATAAGAGATTGAATAGGGGTCATGACAAGGAGTTTGGAATGTATTCTGAGTGTAACGGAAAATCATTAGGTTTTTATTTATTCTGAAGTTTTAAGGATTGCTTTGACAGCTTATATAAAAAATACATGGCAAATACCAAGAAATGGTTTTAAGGGCTTTGCAATATTGTAGGTGAGAAGTGATAGATCCTGAGCTGGAACACTAAGGTGTAAGTGGCTGAGGTGAAGTTTTGGAAGCAGGGACAACAGGACTTGCTGATAAATCGTATGAAGGGAACGATGAGGTATCTGAATATGGTGGCACACTCCCGTAATCCCATGTGTATGGGAGATGGAGGCAAGTAGATGATGAGTTCTAGGCTATCCTAGGGAAAGTTAGCAAGACACATTCTCAAAAATAAAAATAAAGACTGGGCACTACTAGCTCACACCTATATTCTTGGCTACTTGGAATGCTAAGATTGAGAGGATGGTGATTTAAGGCCAATCCAAGCAGGAAAAGTTTGAGGCACATTTAGCGGGGTTCAGTGGTATCCACCTGTCATCCTAAGCTTGAAAGGACCATGATTCCAGCCAACACAGGCAGAAAAGTGCTTGAGATCCCATCCCAATGGGAGGAAGTTGGATGCAGGGGTACCTGCTTGTTATCCCTGCAACAGGATTCCTAAAATAGGCAGATCACTGTTCAGGTATGTACCTGAGCAGGAAGCAAGACTCTATCTTAAAACCAGCCAGTGAAAAACAGGACTGGATGCATAGCTCATCAGTACAGTGCCTGTTTCACAAGAATGCTGCTCTGACTTCAAATCCCATTACTTCCAGAAAGCAAAGAAAGAAAACCCAAAAGCCTGGGAGTGAGACACTAGTAGTAGATTACTTGCCTTGAATGCATGAAACCCTAAATTCAATCCCCAGTACAAGGAAAGAGGGAAGGAAGGAAGGAAGGAAGGAAGGAAGGAGAAAGGAAGGAAGGGAGGGAGGGAGAGATGGAGGGAGGGAGGGAAGGCGAGAGGAAGGAAGGAAGGAAGGAAGGAAGGAAGGAAGGAAGGAAGGAAGGAAGGGAGGAAGGAAGGAAGGGAGGGAGGGAGGGAGGGAGGGAGGGAGGGAGGGAGGGAGGGAGGGAGGAAGGAAGGAAGGAAGGAAGGAAGGAAGGAAGGAAGGAAGGAAGGAAGGAAGGGAGGAAGGGAGGGAGGGAGGAAGGGAGGGAAAGAGGGAGGAAGGGAGGGAGGGAGGGAGGAAGGAGGCAAAGACACATCATTTAAATTTAGAAGTAAGCATCTGAGTGAGTAATGGCAGTATTTACTGGGTGGGAAGGCACAAAGCAAGATCAAGCTTCAGTTGACAGAATTAGGGTTTATTCCTGGAAGAGTATGATATGAAATTCCAGATAGATATAAAACATGGATTTGCCAAATCTGGAACTCAGGGAAGAAGTCAAGTCTGAATATAGGCATTTAAAGGTCAGTTGTGTATTAATTTAAAGCTAAAAGGCTATATTACATTGCATCCTAAAGAGCTTAGGAAGAAGACAGAGAGGAAATAAAGGCTGATTGTTGAACTGCTCCAACATTTAGCATACGGAAGACAAAAGCTAGGAAAATTGAGAAGGAAGAAGCAGGGAGAAACGAATGTGGACTCCCGAAAGCCAAGTCAAAACAAAAGTAATTTCAAAAAGTAAAAGTGAGGAGCTGTGCCCAATCTATTGACAGACTAAGTTCAATGAGGCATGAGTTTGTTCAAAGTTTTCTAGTAACCGAACAACAATAGCTAAGACGGAATGGTACAAAGAAAGTCCACTTTAATACCATTATCATGGCAAATACCTATACTCCTAGCCCTAAGGAGGTTGAGGTAGGATGATAGCAAGTTTGAAGCCAGCCTGAACACATACAGAGATCCTGTATCATAAAAACAAAACAGACAAGAAAAGTGGAAGGAGAAGAGAAAGATGTTAGGAAGTGATACCAAATATTGATCATTCTCTTGTGTAGATATGCCTTAAAGCATGTTGGTAGCTAGGAAATACATGATGCCCGGGAAGCGATTAGATTTCACTTAAGATTGAAAATAATATGGTACATTTCTGTGCCAACCAGTCATGTCAACAAGGAGGAAGTCATGATGTCATTGAGGAATGAGACACACACAAGAGCAAAGTTTATGCATAGGGTGCAGAATAAAACAAGGGCTTTTTGCCTTAGACAGATGAAGGTCTCTTTCCCCATTTTGTTAGAAGCTAAAGAATACAGAATATATGGGCCAGTTACTAATGTAGTGAATTCTGAAGTGAATTTGTTAGGTTCCCCCACACTTTTTGTTCTCGTCTGCTTCTGAATAGCTGAACATAGATAACTACTGGCAAAAGTTAAAGGGCACCCCCAAGAAGAGGAGTTACTATATCAAACTCCTCAAGTTATTCATACATCTGACCTAAACTGCCCAAGCAGGAAGCCTACTTTGAGTAACTTACAAAGCACTCGGTTGGTTGGTTGATTTTCAAGCAATTATGTGCACTCATCTCCTTGGGTCCTCAGAAGAATCCAGTGGAATCCATGGAAGTAGAAACAGAGGCAAGGGAGTTAAGTCACTTGCTCAAATTTCCCATAGAATCACAGATGGACTGACGAGGAAGGTAATGAAGGTTAAATCCAGGGTGCCCTCCTGCATGAACTCCAACAAAGATCCTAGAATTGGCAGAGACAGGAGGGAAAAACAGGAGAGAAAAGAGAGAGCGAAGGCAAAGACAGGGATGGCACTGCCCCATGTACTCATTACCTGACTTAGGTAGCTCTAACCCCTCTGTACATCAATTCTAATGACAATCAAAAAACTTAAGATCTTAGAATTGGAAGAGGCTCACTAGTGTGTTCACAAGTTCATCCCTTTCTGTGAAACTTGTAAGAGGGTGACACGTCAGGTACACTCTGTGATTTAATCACAATTGCTAAACATTCCTGTTTCCTTCCTCTCCAGTTTCCTCTCCATCAGATTGTACCAGCTTCAGGCTGGATGGTTTTGAGCATGTTTAAGATTCAGCTAATGGAGGACTGACTTAATTACTGTAGTTTCATAGTATGCGCTGATGTGATCTAAAGCACAATGCTATATCATTACCAGAGGTCCTTGAGTAGGAATAGCTGGCTTTGAAGAATGCCCTTCTACTTTGCACTCACTCCACTCCCCATTCCAATTCCCCCTGGCTTCTATACCACTATCAGAACACAGTTTGTCCTTCAGCCTCTGGCACCGGAAGTGGGGGGGGATGGATTGTGAAAGAGGAACAACTTTTCACCAGATTATCATTTCGCTCTCTACAGAAAATTCTAGAAAATCATTTCCTTTTGAAAAGTTAGTTGAAGAGTTTTCTGCTAAAAAGAATAGGGGAAAGTGTTAATAGAAATGTGTCAGCCATGTGCTGGTAGCTCAAGTCTATAAACCTAGCTACTCAGAGGATTGAGATCTGAAGATCACAGTTCAAAGCCAGCCTGAGCAGAAAAGCCTAGGAGAATCTTATCTCCAATTAACCACCAGAAAACAAGAAGTGGCACCGTGACTCAAAGTTGTAGAGTACTAGCCTTGAGTGAAAGAGCTTAGGGACAGCGTTCAGGTCCTGAGTTCAGGCCCATGATCAACAAAAATGTGTCAAAAAATAGTAAACCAAAAAAATGCTTTTTATGTGGATTTTGTATTTGTAGATATATATAGATATATGTAGATGTCTATATAGTTATATCTATAGATATATATATAGATCTCTCTCTATATATATACATATATATATTTCACGTGCCAAATTTTAAACATTGGTCGTCCTTAATATAACTTTTCTCATGTTAATAGAAATTCACTTTCATGCTTAATTTTGTATTTGTGTGTTTGTGTGTGTGTGTGTGAGTGTGTGTGTGTGTGTCATGTGAAGAAGACCGCACCTAGGTGATGTAAGTTTTCAAAAAACATGCGACAAAACTAAGTTTTCTGTCTCCTAGCCCGATGAAATTTGCAGCCTATCAAGAATATCTGGTTCATTTACATTGAGTCAGAACTGGAAATTACCAGGGAGAATCTGACCAGTGGGAGTTTCCATTAAGAGCAAGACATTTTTCTTTTTTCCATATGACTTACCTGTATTGGACATTTTGATGTCATGAAAAGATTGAGAAATTCACCTTTCCCCATTCCAGTAGTTTTCCTTTACACACACACACACACACACACACACACACACACACACACACACACACCAACCTCTTCATTTCCTGATTCTGGCCTGGACTTGAAGCATAAACACCCAAATCTAGCCAGGAAAATTGTTATTACAACACTTTTGGCCTAACTGGGGCAGGAAATACCAGTAACTTTATGTGAGCTCTTCCCTAATGGAGAGCTCACCCCAGTGCAGAAATCTGCTGTCTTGCATCATTCAGATGAGGCTCAGATAAAATCTGAACCTTTGGAAATACCTTGCCTACTAATACTCTGAAGCTAGGTAGATACAGATTCAACAGAATAAAATGCCAAAATAAGAGACAGAACAATATAATATATACGTTTACTTTTAATGTAAAGACCTTGAAAAAGAACAAATAACATGTGCATTAAAATAGTCTCTCTTTCTTTCTTTCTTTGGATTTGTGAGAGTCTTGCTACATATACAGTCCAGATTACCCTAAAACTCTCTTTGTCCTCCTGTCTCAGACTCCCAAGTGCTGGGATTATAGGCATGAACAATCATAACATCCATTCTACTGAGAAAATTGGTTCAAAATACCAACACTAAATATCAACTATATAGAAAAAGAGTAAGATATTCAGTAAAAACAGACAATTATGGTCTTGCTTCTTGAGGAAAAATAATGATCAAATATAATGTTTAATCTTTGCCTTAAAAATGAGGGTCCCTTGGATTTGTCTCTGACTCTCAGGCAAAACAAAATTCAGAGTTCCTTTTCCAGTGTATTATATGAAACAAAGAAAGGAGAAAGAGAGGAACACGTATTTCTCTTGCTACCTAATGCATTGAAGACCATAAGCCAATTCATAAAATACACCCAAATGCACAAAATACATATGTAGCTCACAAACTATAGCTCATGAGGAGCTGTATTTTTTTTTCAGTCACCTGTGCTGCTATCTGGGTTATAAAGTTTGAAACTTAGTCTTACTCTTTAGCTTTCCCTCAAATACCAGCTCCGGTGTGTTTATAATCACCTTTCACTTGCTTTTGCCTTGGGTGATTTTGAAATCTTTATTGTCTCTTGCAGTATTTCATAGGATTGCTTTGTAGTGCTGTTTACCATGTTAGTGAACCAAACACTTTAGGATTGAAATTGGCCCTGTTGTGACCTGCCTGATGAATCACCTTGGGTCTAGCAACCTTCAAGTTCCCAGCTCTGACACAAGGCTGTGTTTCTGCATTAATTGGGGAATCTGTTTATACTGATTCAGATGCAAGCCTGGGCTGGACTGCTTGCACTGCTCCAGGGATGAGCTCCAAGGCCAGGTCTAGGGAGTGGGGGTAGGGGAGTGGGGCAAAAGAGGCTAGGTAGGTTTCTCTCAGAAATCAGAGTAGTAGTAGACGATATGATACTCCCCTCCCTTCTCTCCCCCTCCCCACTGGAGGCCCGACCCTTTCTCTCTTTGTGTGGTTAGTTCTAGGCAGAATCTTGAACTTATGCTTGTATGGTTCCCAGATGTTTTGGAGTTGATGCATTCATGGGATGGCCATGCAGAGGAACTGCACAGTAGGGTACTGGTGATTGGAAGTGGCCCACTTTTCCTTCTGTTAAATCCTTCATCCAGAATAAAAACTCAGGGCAAACCAGATGTAATCCTAGCTACTCCAGAGACTGAGGCTTGCAGTTGGAAGCCAGCCTACAAAGAAAAGTCTGTGAGAGTCTTATCTCCAACTCATCAGCAAAGAATCTGGAAATGGAGCTGTGGCCCAAGTAGTAGAACGTTAGCTCTGAGCAAAAATACATCATCTAGGTACTGAGTTCAAGCCTCAGTACTGGCACACACACACACACACACACACACACACACACACACACACACACACACACACACACACACTCTGCACAGATCAGCATCCATGAATAGGAGGGCACATTCATTTATGGGAAGTGAGGCTCTGCCAACTCCAAGACATGATCCTAATGGCACCTTAGTTTGCAATGGGGCCCCCTCCAAACAACCCAGGTCAGAGGTAAAGAACCACAAGCCACTTCATTGTATTATTGCTAAATCAATGTGACTCCTACTCTCCAGCAGTTCTATAAAATCTCTGTTACCTACTTGATAACTTCCTGCTTCTGGCTTTGTAGCTCCACCCACCCATGGCCAACCTCTGAACTACTCCTGACAATCTCCTTCCTTATGAAAAAGATAAGGGAGTGGTTTGAAAACTAGTTTTTTTCTCTCAATTAAAAACTCAAGGAAATGGGAGGTGGAGTAGGGAGTGGTAAAGAGAAGATTTGGAAAACATTTTTGATGTTGTTATGGATTTCAGGTAGTCAGCTTCTTTCCAGACTGATTGGGACTAAAAGAAGTGATAAGGTAGAGAAAACATTCTTCTTACCTCACCTCCAAAGTTACCACCTCTCACGCTGAATTTGATCCCAATCCCAATGCTTCTAAATCTGTAATGGTGGGAAGGGAGGGCAAAATGGAAAAAAGAAGCAAATGAACCTTACTGAATTATAGATGAATGAGAAAAAAAACACGCTGCAGGAAGAAAGGAATAGGTGTAACTTTGAGAAATTGAATTTTGTCGATATACTCAAAGGTTGAAAACAAAAGAACTGCCCACCAAATTTCTACTTTAACAAGACAGCGATTCTGAAACTAGTTTATGTTATGTATACGCAAGGATTGAATAGAAAATAAACCTATTACAAATAATGAGAGCCAAGTGTTTCATTGCTGGAGAAAAAGAGTTACAAAATAGGAATGATAAGGAAGGCTAAAATGATCCCTGGCCTCCTACGGATGAGACACAGAGGCATGAAGAAGTTCTTTTGGGGTAACTACTTTTAGCAGATTGACCTGGAGCCCCAGTTTCCTTTCCTTTTTATGTGTGTGGGACTTGAACTCAGGGCCTCATGTTCTTGCTTAGCGTTTTTTTTTTGCTCAGGGCTGACACTAACACTTGAGACACTCTTTACTTCTAGCTTTTTGGTGGATAATTGGAGATAGGAGTCTCATGGACTTTCCTGCCCAGGCTGGCTTTGAACATCCATCCTCAGATCTCAGCCTGCTGAATAGTTTGGATAACAATCTTGAGACAGAGTGGGGCTTCTTGCTCTCCTTTTTGTGGGGAGGGCTTACCTAGAGTTCTGAGAGGGTAAAAGGCACTAGATTTTGTCAGTGTGTCTTAAAAATGTAGATGTCAGCTTCATTCTAGGAAATGTTCTGCTGGGTGGGGTCCACGAGGCTCAGAAGTGTCCAGAAGGAAGGAGAGCTGGAAAATGCCAATGACAGCTAAGAAGGAGACTGTTCCCTGCACCCTGTAGCCATGTTCTGGGTGCTGTAGCCTTCATTTACTATTCTTTAACTCTCATGAAAGAGTCACACGTTCAGACAACTGTTGTATATTTTAAGACATACTTTTGATCTGTGAAAACTTGTCTAAAGGGAAAAGATCTCCTCTTTGAAATTTGAGGAAAAGAGAAATCTTGAATTTTTAGGAGCTCCGCTGACTGATGTTTGAGTTACTAATGACCCACATGAAAAGCAGGGCTCTTCAGAAGCAGGGTTCTAAGACTCCACACTGACTGACTCTCAGAAACGTACAAGCAACTGAGTGACTTTCTCCAGGGAACTTTCCCATCCATTAGTCACTTGCATGTCTTAAATGAGAGATTAGTCAAAGAGGTTTTATACCAGGCCATGAGTCACTCCCCTTCAGCTCAGTGAGGTCTTTAAGGGGGACTGGCAAGCAATCCACCCCTCCAGTTCCAAAGAAGGGCATTTTGTGCAAGAGTTCAAGAGAAGGGAAGATAATTCACATCAAACTGTTGTGAGCATTAGGGATGTAGCAGATACTCAAGTACGTGGATAGATGGAGAGTGCTGGCAGCTACCCTCTACAACTCAAGGACCCTGATTACTCTAAGGAGAGTTTTCTTATTTTTGTCTTACTATGGCTGGGATAAGTTCCAAGTTTAATGAGTCTCCTTGTCTTGCAACTTCCCTCTTAATCTGATTGTCAGCTCCAAGAGACCACAAGGGTTAAGATCAAACCCCAAGGTGTTTGCTTCCTTTGTTTGATTGTGGTAAAGCTCTCTGAGAAGTTGACAACAGGAAAATAGTTGGAATTTGACAGAGAGAATCACACCTAAATCAGAGGTAAAAGGACTACCTAGAAACTAAAATGTTTATGCACAGCCTTGTTTTTTGTTGGTTTATTTTATTTTATTGTAAAGATGTTGTACAGAGGGGTTACAATTACATGAGTAAGGTAATGAGTAAGATTCTTGTTGAACATTGTTAGCCGCTCCTTTGTTTTTCTCCTACTATTCCTTCCATCCCCCCCCAACCCCTGAAGTTGTAAAGCACATTTCCGACATGGTGTCTTGTGGGTATCGTTGTTGTGATTGGGTCATCCTGTGTGCTGTTTCAGCATTTTGTTATTCTCTTTCCCTTCCCTAAATCAGATAAATGTATATACAAGATTCAGGGTACCAGAATCAAAGAAACTGATTGCCAGGGATAAACCAATGGATGAAGAAAAATGAAATGAAATAAAAAGAAAGAACTAGGTATAGTATATTGGCAACAACAAGGTCAACAACCCAAAAAAAGACCTGTTATTTCCATATCTTGGAGTTAATTTCAATTAGCATCATTTTGTATGGTCGGTCATATGTACAC
Source organism: Dipodomys spectabilis (assembly GCF_019054845.1). Taxonomy (NCBI): domain Eukaryota; kingdom Metazoa; phylum Chordata; class Mammalia; order Rodentia; family Heteromyidae; genus Dipodomys; species Dipodomys spectabilis. Next base: position 21,406,483 of record NW_024870678.1, on the reverse strand, counting down.
TGCTATTGAGCTATTATGATTCTCTGCCAGGACTATCCTAGACATGAGGGAAACCACGGGACCTATGTTTCTTTGGGTCTGGCTTACTTCACTTAATAATTTTCTCCAAGTCTTTCCATTTCCTTATGAAAGGGGCAATGCCGTTCTTTTTGATAGAAGCAACACAGCCTAGTTTTGAGTGTCAAAGCTATGGGCCTAGAAAGAACATCCCTATTTACAAAGTTTACCCTGCAGTACAGAATCTAAAGAGTTCAGAATTTGTCATATGTTGTAGAATTTACTTCAATGGAAGAAACTGAAGTTAACATTAAATAATTTCTTAAAATTAAATAATTGCTAAACCTAAAATCTAGGATTCAAGATTTATTCAACATGTTTTAGATGTTATTTGTTTGTTTTTGAGGCAGTTATCCCAGGCTTATCTCCTCCCAATTTGCTTTAACTGCAGGTGTGAACCTCTGTGACTAGCTACTAATTGTACTGGACTAGACTGTCCAGTTGCTGGTAGAAATAGAAAGAACAAAAACTGGCCTTCCTCTCAATAAGCTTATGAATAGGAAGAGAACAGATAAATAAGTGAACAAACTGATACAAATAAAATGTGAGAAGGATGTAATAGTGTAAAAGACACACCCTGGGGCCGTCAGAAGAAGAAAAACTTGGATCCTGCAGAACTGAAGGCTGAGCTCACTCTGAAGGAGGAACAGTTGTCAGTCAGCCTCAGGGTAAAAGCAGGCACAGTAGAGTGAAGAGGAGGGGAGGACTTTCTGGGACGCAAAAAAAAAACAGCAGGTGCAAAGTTGTGGAGGCATGAAAGAATATCTTATCTTGTGACTCTTGAAGTCAATGTTGCTAGAAAGTTCAACCACAAGGGAATGGGACGGGAAGGAGGAACCTATGGGAAAAGGAGAAGGTGCAGCCCCAGGGCCCTGTGCCTGAGCCTCCAGGACCACCTGCTTCACATCTAGTCTTGAAGCCCAGATTCGGTCCAGCAAACAATGGGAAGCCAGGGAGATGCTTCCAGAAGAGAATGGTGAGATCTATTTTCTAAAGAGATGTCTTGGGGTGAAACTAGGGAGACAATACCATAGCGTGGAAGGTCCGACTGGAAGTGGGAATGGTAGCACATCTGTAATCCCATCACTCAGAAGACTGAAGCAGGAGGAATTTGAGTTCTAGGTCCCGCTGGGCTACATAACAAGACCCTATCTCCAAAAAAAGGAAAGAAAGGAACAAAGGCATATGCTGAATTGGGTTCCATCTGGAAAACTGAATGCTTACAATAGTCCCATAAAACAGTGTTGATTATGATCACCTGCAAGACCAGAGTACATTCCTGCAGAGCCTTCAAAGCTTAAAACTAATAGCTGCTCATAAATGGCTTCCTGTTTTATTCATTGTAACTAGCTTTGTTACATCTAACATGATTACTTCAATTGACTTTTTGAGGCCATGAATACTTTATCTGTCTTTTCCTTTTCTTTTCTTATGATTTGCTTTCCACTTTTCTTTTTTGCTTACCTGATACCAAGTCTTAGATTGTTAATAAGAAATTAAAGGTTTATCATTAACTCCCCTTCTTTACATATTACAAAAGAAATTAAAAGCTTTTTTAATTAGTGATAATGCAAGATATATGTGCCCCTTCTTTTTTTCTTTTCTTACTCTTAAGGTTGACAGATTTAGTAAATAAAAATACAGATGGCCCAGTTAAATTTGAATTTCAGATAAATAACAAATAATATTTTAGTGTCAGTATAATCTATGAAATTTGGGGGGCAGGGGGATATGCTTATAATAAAAAAGTTCTTGTTATTTATTTGAAATTCAAATTTAATTACAAAATGTATTTTATTGGCAGCTTATTCAAAAGGACATTAGTCTTATTTAATAATATTTGTCTAGGTATCTGGCTTGAAAATAAATTTCCACCCACTTTTATGGAATGAAATATAATGTCACTTTACTAAATTAAAAAAAAGAAACAATTGATATCAGTACACAGCAAAAAGCATTTTGTTGCAAGTATAACCTAACATGAGGAAATGCATATCATAAGTTAAGGGAAAGTATGAAATGCATAATTACATAATTGTAATAAAATAATAATAGGTGGCCTTTAAAGAATGCAAACTATATAACAATCATTTTTTAATACTCTTTTGATAATACTCACAAAATCTAAGATAGATACTATTATTCCCAAAATAAAGAAAGAAAATTATAGACTCCAGAAAGGTTTATGTGCCCATCAAATATTATGTATTCACACATTTTCTCAGTATGTTAGCAAGAAGCAATAAGAAGAAAACAACAGTCTAGAAGAAAATATAATAAGCTGTAGCACTCATTGCCTTGCATAACAATATAGTGATTCTCAAAATCTTTGGGCATTGTCTAGATTTTCCAAAGGAGTATATGTTGCTTTTCAAATAAAATGGTCATACAATTATTTGAGTTTTTAGTGAACTGGAGAAAATTGTATTTCTGGTTTTTAATGGGTTTGGCACCTGCCACGGCACCCAGTATGAAGCTAATTTAGGAGGTTTACATACATTTAACCATTCATTTGTTCTTAGGGCACATCTAGACCTCTGTCTTTTAGCAGTCTTGGGGCTTGAACCCAAGTTCAAACTGTCCCTTAGTTGTCCCTTAGCTTTTTACACTCAAAGATGTTGCTCTATCATTTGAGCCACATCTCCACTTCCAACGTTTTGTTAGCTTCAACTTAGAATCCTCAGATTCCAATCTCCTGAGTAGCTAGGATTACAGGTGTGAGCCATTGGCACCTAGCTTCAAATGCTCTCTCAAGCATCTGTAGAAGAAGAAAAAAGAAATTATCACCTAAAAAGAAAAAAAAGTGCCATTTCTATGGCTTTCTTTGACATTCCATTTGATGGAGCAATATTAGCTTTAAAGCCATCAAGAAAAAGCACGAGCAATTTGTGCATGCCACCCAGTCATCCTCTCCATTGCTCTGAATTATTAGCCAGGCTTTAGAGAATGATAGAGCTGTCCCTGATGAGGTCATTGTGTTGCTGTCCGTATGTGTAGGATTAAGTTTGTCAGCTGCTGCTCCCCACGACCCATGAGCTGAGATGGAGGCCGTGATGGTTCTATCCTCACTAATGAGAAAGTTATTTTTATGGGAGACTGTCACTAGCAAAACATAACCCTCTGGCTTTTGCTTTAAAGGGCAGATGTCAGCTTCTAAGCTTATCCTTTAATTGCCTTATATATAATAGGAAGAGAAGAAGTTAGTGCATTGAACAAGCCAGAACAAGGATGCAGAGGCCAACAGCCCCTGATTCCTAAGAGGTTTCTCTGGGAAGAGGAGTTGGTAGTGTGTGTGGAAGGAGAGAGGGGTGGTCTGTGACTACAGAGATGATGCTGGACATGGAGATTGAGGAAGATGTCCTTTCCCATCGGAGCCCACGGCAAAGCATAATGTCTACCTTCCTCTGCAAAATAATCACAGGTACCTCATGAGATACTGTGAATATGTGTCCGCCTAGAGCCAAGATTTGAGTCACTCACTGTTCATACAACTCAATGGTGCTGCCAGCCCGCCTCTGCTCTCCTTTACAGTTTTTGTTTTCTGGGTATGATAATTAGTTGTTGGCACTATGAGTGTGTCTCCTGAGTTAAAAAAAAAAAAAGTGAAGTAGGCCCCTGTTATTTCTGAGATGAGTGCTCTATGCATTGCACTGATGTAAGTTGTTTACCCAGAGATCAAGTGCTGGCCAACATACAGTCATATCTAACCCACACCCACCTTGCCCTTGTGCTAACCAGGCCAGTGCAGGGCAATGTGATTTGCAGCTCTGCTTCCTACCTCTTGCCTTCTGCTGAGTTCATCAGGCAGCAAGCAGTCTTCAGAGAAAAACAAAATGAAATAAAAGGAATGGAATTCTAGAGTGAGGGAACACTGACCGGTTGCAATCCAGTGCTTTCCATCTTGGTTATCCAATCGGAACCCTCCTAACCCCATTGCCCCCACAGGGCCTACTAGGGTGCTGGTGTCCTTCCCAAACTCCTGAGAAGGACTTCTAGTGGGCCACTGAGGTTTATAATCACTGATCTTGTCAGGTGTGGAGGTACACACCCATAAGCCCCACAATAGGAAGCTGAGGTCAGAGAATCACAGGTTCAAGGCTAACCTGGGCTAGAATGAGTTTGAAGTTAGCCTCATCCACATAGTGAGATCTTCTCTAAGAAACGGAACAAAATCTCCTCCCTACTCCTACTGTAGTATTGGGCTTGCACAGAAAAAGAAGGGGAGGGAGATGAAGTATTGATCTTTCCCATCAAGTCCCTTCTAGATGAAACTGACACCCATCTCTTTCTTCTAGACAATGAAGTCATTGAACACCTGTACTATGATGTTGGCATTTAAATTCATAGAGTCCTTGCAATCATTGCTGAAGAGGGAGGAAAGCCAAGAAGGACAAACTTAACTTAGTTGGCTCTTTAGCCCTAAAACTGCATCATTAAATATCACATTCTCCGATGTTATGACCCATTCATTTCTGGAAGAAGGGAAAAAAATGATAATGAGTCAGATTGCCCCCTAAATCTCAATCCAAATGAATGTTCCCTAATTAACCCAACTATTTTAAGCTAAGTACTTGACCAACTTCAACATCCCATGAGTCATGAAGCTCCCTCATTTTGCGAATGCTCATTTATTTTCCTAGTTAAACTTGACACTTTCAAATTAATGGGTTGTTCAAAATGGCATGTTTTCCTCTAGTATAAAGACTCCAGAGTGAAGAGTAGCTTTATGGGAAGAACTTTCTATAACTAAGGGACTGTAGATCATTTATCATTATATAAGATGTAGACCTTAGAGCCTAAGCTAGTATATATGCCTCAGCCCTGTGGTCCTCAATGTCTGTGCCTTCACTGGGCCTAATTACCACCAAGGTGGTTCTTTATAGATACTCAGGATGATTCCAACTCAAATCCAGCCCTTACAGTGGGGTAAAAATATCCTAACCAGTTAGGAACACTTAGAATTATACAGCAGATAGTCTATCCCAGATCTATGATTCTATGATTCTTTAATATCTATCTATCTATCGGTCTGTCTGTCTGTCTGTCTGTCTTATATGTATGCAGGCATGCACATAACACACCAGTACTGGTAGGCTTGTGCTCTACAATTTGAGCCACAGCTCCTCTTCTAGCATTTTGCTGCTTCATTGGAGATAAGAGTCTCATGGACTTTCCTGCCTGGTCTGGTTTCAAATCTGAATCCTCAAATCTCAAATTCCTGAGTAACTAGGATTAAAGGGGGTGAACCACCAGGCACAGTAATCCTGAAATCTCGGTTGTGCTACCTGCCCGCTAACGCACCTCTTTCAATGGCCTTCCCCCAGCCTCCCTTTCTTAGCCCCTGGCCTGTACTTCCTGTGCTGTTCTGGGCCTTGATCTGCTTCTCAGGATACTCCAGGAAGGACACAGTGACCCTATCGAATTACAGTCAATTGGACTGTAGGAAAGGGACTTTGGCAGGGCTTGTCTTCCAATGTACTGAAAAGATTCAAATCTCCTGTGGTCATAGCAGCCTGCAAAGCCCACTTCATGCCTTCCCTGCCTCAAATCCTTCATCTGCAAGCGTCCCCTCCCCCACACCTTCTCTATCACTGGCAGTGTTTGAATTCTTGCAATGTGCCATGTTCTCACTTGCCTTTGGGACTCTTACTCATGCTGTCCCTCTGCCTGGAACAGTCTCCTTCCTTCTGTTTGCTTGGCTCACTGGTACACATCCTCCAGCTCTCAGCTTAAATATCATTTCCTGTAGAAAAGCCTCTTCTGACACCCAGGCTAGGCTCTTGCTCTTCTTATATGCTCCCAAATACAGCATTTGGAGTGTTTTATTGTCATGTCCATTTATGTCTCTGAATCCTCCTTCCTCGCCCCCTCCCCCCGCCCCATCCCTTTCCACTCCCCCACTCACCATCACCGCTGGTCTTTACGCTCCTTCTCGGCAGGAAGAAACCATTCATACTACCCTCTACTGCATCCTTGATACTTGATACCCAGCCTAATGTTGGCCATAATAGATCCTTAAAAATAACTGTTGAATACAATTCATGCCCATCTACTGCACATCAAGAGTTGGTGAAGAGGATTTTGGAGTAAATGTAAAACAAAGCTTCTCAACATGGGCTGTGGCTTATGCCCCTTATACCTTTGACAAGATAGCGCTTTTGCTTCCTGTTAGCATTCCTGCTTGAAACCTAGGGAGAAAAATGTCTATCAATGTTGAGGTTCAGCTGGGGGTAGCTTTATCTTTTTCATTCTTCTCTGGGTTATCAGCATTATTCATCTGAAAAATCTAAGATGTGGACTATACTAGGTTAAAACAATCCATCCTAGTACTTTGAACAATGTGGACTTGACATTTGGAAAGGAGTAAATACGTGTAATTTTTATATGTCAGTTTTAAAAAAGGGAACTGGGAAAAGAAGGATTCGTAGCCTACATTGTACATGAACAAGGTTTGGAAGCAGACACCAAGAGCCAAATTTGTCAGCTATAAAGTCCATGCAGTCTTCCTAGTTATTGACCCTTCTGCCATTCCCTCCCCCTGGAAGGCCTCATGGACTTTGTGTCCACAATCCCAGGTCCTGGGTGGGACCCTGTTCTGAGAGTCAACCACCACCTATACTAGAAGAAAAATCTAATTCCCTAGCATGGTGTGGAAGCCTCTGGGGTCAACACATTGCCTTCCCTTGTCTCCTGGCTCTTGCTCCCTCCTATTCCACCTCAAACTTTCCTTTTCTGTTTATTTGCATGCAGAATGTCGTTCTGCATCTCTGTGAAAAGCCTCTGCTCTTCACCCAACCACAGAACTCTTCCCACCCTTCCGCCAATTTGGCTGCCAACTCCTATTCATCCTGAGGCTCCGCATTAGCCCAGCACAGCCTCCTCCCAACTTCCAGAAGGAAAGGAAGTACCTCTCTGCTCTCCTGCCCTGCTTTTCCCTCCAGCATGCATTGAGGGTTGAAAACATGTGCTCACCCTCCACCTACAACCAGTTCATAAGCTTTTGAAGACAAATAAGAGTCTTACAGACTTTCCTGCCTGGGCTGGCTTCAAATCACAGTCCTCAGATCTCAGCCTCCTTAGTAGAACCACCAGCTCCTGGCCACAGTTCTCTTCACTTTGACTGTGGTCTCTACAGTCATCCTGGAGCAAATACCTGGGCATCTAGGTATAAGCGAATCACTGGGGCATTGCCCATTTTATTGTACTGAATAGAAATAGTCTTTGTTAAGATGATTGAGCTCTGCAGTCACACACTGGAATTCATTTTCAAGGGAGGAGTTATCCAAGAAGAACCGGTCCAGCTCCACCCTGGTGCCAGCCCTGAGAGCACCCTTGGCCAACTGGTCCTCACTGACCACGAAAGGGCTGGGCTGCCTGGGTCAATGAGGGAGTCTGCATCCGGATGCTCAGCCATTCCAGATCCAGAGGCTGCAACACAACTGTGCTGGTCCCAGCATGAGGTCTCCCAAGATTGCTTCCAGGCTCTGCCTACCATAAACCTCTCACACTCTCATATCTCCTGTGTAACGTAATTGTCACTATTGAGTAAGCTGTTCTCAGACAATGTACTGTGGGTTTGCATGATACCTACCTTGCACAGGTGGAGTACCTGGGATGGTTGAAATAATTTTCACAAATCTGGTATGCAACTGTGATAGGCTAACTCTGGAAATCTGATGGCAGATTTGTACTCCTGATAAGTAATGTATTAAAACTAAGTTACTACTACTACTACTAATAATAATAATGCAATATATTTTATTGTGTTCATATATACTAACTTATTTTATCTCTTCAGTAGCCTTTTAAGGAAAAAAAACTGCACCTGAGTGGCTCATTCCCACAATCGTAGCTACTCAGGAGGCTGAGATCTGAGGATCTTGGTTAAAATCTGGGCAGACAAATCTAGAGACTCTTATCTCCAATTAATTACTAAAAATCCAGAGTAGCTTTGGCTCAAGTGGTAGAGCACCAACCATGAATGAAAAGGCTAAGGGAGAGAGTGAGGCCCTGAGTTCAAGCACCAAAATAGAAAAAAAAAATGAGCAAAGTGCAATATAGACAGGATGGGAGAGAAGACCATCTTTTGTCTTTCACTTTAGAACTCATCCACGTGCACAAATATGCTTCATGTAGGGGACAATGGATGGTAAGGTGAGCCAGATGTGGGATTTTCATAACATTCCAGGCAACATGAGTATGAATGATAAAAATCTCTTATCAGTAATTAAAACCTAATGAGTCTGATAAGCCCCCAATTTGGCTTGTGGTAAGGATGACTGAGTTCTGCTCTGGTTTCTTTTACTTGCTTCTAAAGTATAGACTACAAATATGACAAGATAAATATGTTTGCAATTTTAACTCCATGCATAAAAGTATTCAGATGGAATTCATTGCTAGAAACAGGAATGTGATCTTAAAGTCTGATTGTCTTCTCCTTTGAGATGAGAAGGGCTATGCTGTAATTTACATTAAGACTGTGGTAGCATCTGTTACAAGCAAGCTTGTATTTTTCTACCTTCGGTCCTCCATGCAGCTGTCCAGAATGCTATAATTCATTTTCCAAATGAATCAAGCAAGCACCTTGAAGTTGGGTGTAGCTAGCTAAGGCAAAAAGGGTTTGGTTCATAAGGAGCAATATGAGTTCCACTGTGTACTTCGAATGTAAATTCCATTTCTAAGTTGCTGAAAGTCAGTAAGCACAGAACATGTTCAATTTTTTATAGTTGGAAAAAAATTAATGCACAGTGACTCCTCAAAAATGTATTGATATGAAATTGGATTTAAAATCAGGAATGGCATTTATTTATTGATTTATTGCCTTACTGAGGATTGAGCCAATAGTCTCATATATGGTAGGCAAGGGCCTCTACGATTTGTGCAACACCCCTAGCACATTAATTTTTAAATATTGTTAGTAAATTTGAATTTTATTCTCCCACAAAATCTGAATTGATAGAGTTTAAGGACTCATTTGAGTAAGGAATCAAATGGAAGGAAGTGTTGGTTTCATTGTTGGTTTCTACTTAGTCCCAGGGTAAACACAATAACCTCTAAATGATTCATTTTATTTTTGATTTGAAAAAATATTAATATCATTAGAGGAGGTGGAAGTACAGCTTAGTGGCAGAATTCTTAACATTTGCAAGACTTTGAATGTAATCCCTAGCACTTGTTTGTTAAGAACAAACAAGCAACAATCAAATAGACAAAAACATTAAGATTATTCATGGTGCTTCATTTTCTAAAGGAGACATTGCTGATTAGATCATTAGGTAAAGCCATGGGGTCGTTAGGATAAAGATGCCTACCCAGAAACCCACATAAATCCCTTTGCCTTTACCATACTTCAACCTAGTTTATCAGATACTAAGAGGATCTTACAAAGGAGTCTAAATAGAGCAACATGTAGTTGATGCTCAATAAATAGCTGTCAAATAGAGGTTTGTTGAACATATAGCCTCAAATGTTACATTTGGCAGTCATTATAGATGACTGCTATTCTCCTACAGCTAAATTTGGGTCTTTTATATTGTCAAATGTATACAAGGGAGAAACAATAAGAATCAGAATGATACTGAAAACAGTCATTTCCAGGGGTAACTGATCTGAATTGTACCATGACATTTGAAGTGTGATGAATATCACCATCAGTGGGACATTCAATTCCCATCTCTCTATACACATGCACACTCATACACATGTGTGTCTGCAGCCAGGCCTACAGGACCCCAGTCCGGGCCACACTACAGGGTACTGAAACTCACTCTGCATCATGAGAAAAATATAGTCTATTTGACTCTCGGCCACACAACTTCTTTCTTTCTCTTTTTTGGTAGAGAAACTTGAAAGAAAAAGTTTGATATATAAATCCCAGAGGTAACAGAAAGTATAAATGAAGGCTTTGCATCACTGGGCTGATACTTGCACACCACTAAGATTAGTTGAAGCTAAGGAGTAGCTCAGTGGGCCTTCTCCATCTCAGTTTGTTTCCACTGTCAACCCAGCCTGAACTTTCATGGAGGGCCCAAAATACTGAGCAAACTTCAAAAATATCTTCATTAAAGCTGGGCACTAACGGTTCACGCCTGTAATCCTAGCTACTCAAGAGGCTGAGATCTGAGGATTCAGGTTAGAAACCAATCTGGACAGACAATTCAGTGAGACACTTAGCACAAAGCTAGAAGTGGAGGTATTGCATGAGTAATAGAGCACCAGCTTTGAGCAAAAATGCCATGTGAAAACATAAAGCTATGAGTTCAAGCCCTAGAACTGGCACTCACTGGCATACATACATAGACATAGACACACAGACACACAGACAAACACACAGACACACACAGACACACACACACACACACACACACACACACACACACACACACACACACACTGGCTCTCAGAGTTCCCAGTATATTCTTACTAATCAATTCCCTTCTTGCAAGTTCCCTCTAGTCATAAATTCTTACATGGAATTTGTTACAAATGGATAGTTTCAAAATTCTGTATCAGCTCTTTTCAGTCTCATGACAATCCTGTGAGTCCATGTGAGGTTCAGCTTTGCATGGCTGTGACAAATACCTGAGGGAAAACGTTCAAAAGGAGAAAGGACATACTTTGACTTGTGGATTCAGAGATTTTGTTCCAAGGTCAGCTGGATCGATTGCAGCAGGCTTGAGGTTTGGTAGAATGTCAAGATGACAGAGTGTCAGGTAGAGGCTTTTCACCTCATGGCAGCCAGGAAGCAGACAGAGCAACAGAGAGGGGCCTGAGCCATGGGTCATCTCTCCAGAGTGCTCATAATCCTTAAACTCAGGATGCTGAAGCAGAAGGATTCAAAGTTTGAGGTCAATCTGGGCTATGTAGTGAGTTCCAGGCCAGTTGTGGATGTATAGTGACAGCTTGTCTCAAAGCCAACAATAATAACAAAAACCAGAGGAGTCTGGGGTAATCCACCCAGGATATGGCCCCAGTGACCTATTTCCTCCAGCTAGTTCTCTGTCTCCATCAATTTCCATTTTCTCCTAATTATAGCATCAAATTAGGAATTCACCACTAACTAACACACTGATGCCATCAGAGCTCTCATTACCCAGTCACTTCCCCGTCATTGGATCCACCAGCTAGGGACCAAGACTTTAACACATGTATCTTTGGGGAAGATGCTTTATAACCAAACCATTAGAGGTAGGAAATTTCTACCTCATTTTCAGATGAGCAAACCAAGGACCAGAATTGAAGTATATGAACTAGTAGGTAACAGGGCCAGGAATTGAACCCAGGCAGTCTGAATCTGGAGTCTTGGCTTTTAGCCACAACATATCCCCACGTCCACTTGGTTAAAAGTTCAATTCTTAGCCAGGTGCTAGAGGCTCATGCCTATAATCATAGCAACTCAGAAGGCTGACATCTGAGGATTGTAGTTCAATGCCAGCCCAGGGAGGAAATTCTATAAGACTCTTTCATCTCTAGTTAAACACAAAAAGTCAGATGAGGGTCTGTGGCTCAAAGTGGTAGAGCACTACCTTTAAACAAAAAAAAAAACCTCACCACACCCTGAGTTCAAGCTCCATGACCGAAAAATAATCAAGCAAATAATAAAAATTCAATTCTTTCTGGGTGTGGTGACACATACCTATAATTCCAGGTACCCAGAAATTTGAGGATTGCTCAGAGTTAGCCTACCCTGGACAACACAACAAGATTTGATCTCTATCTCTAGATTAAAAACAAACTAATTAGACTGTAATTATTCAATCTTTTCATGTCTATGAAAAGCATTCTGGATCTCCAAATCTAAGGTTTTGCCTCCTGGCTCAAAGACATCTTGTGCTCACACAACCCTGAAATTGTCAGGTGAATTTCTTATCTACCCTTCGAAGCTCAGAAGGTATCTTAATCACTACTCTGTGGTATATAACAGACACTCAATACATAAATGTTGAATTAGGAAAACAACATAGGTTGAACTTTTAACTTTATACTGCTACCATGTCAGACCAAATTATCTTTGTGTCGAAACTGGACCAATAAATAGCCTGCTGAAATGAATGCCTCTGAACTTCCATCTTTCTGCAGCAATGTCCTCCCCTAAAAATACAGATCACATCTAGCTCTCAAAGATGTGGAAATGTAATGAGAAAATTATACGAAGTGCCTGACACTTAAAAGTATTCACAACATAGTATCGGCTAGTGTAGTGGATAGTAGAATGTTGCATTCAGCATTTCTTTTTTAGCCAGGCATAGCTGTACATGGCTGTAATCCCAGCATGTAAGCAAGAGGATTGCTCTATCTCCAGACTGTCTCAACCAACCAACCAAGCAACTACCAAAATCCTCTCTATGAAGATATTCCCAAACTCAAACTCTTGTTCCCAACACTGTACATGTGTCTTTTCTCTTCTTAGACCTGTGTTTCTCCATCCGGCATAAATGAAAAGGTGCCAGAAGGCACAGAATAAATAGGTCACATCCACCAAGAGCAGAAATTATATTTGAAGACTTGAAATCCCTGGAGTAAAGGAGGCAATTTACTCTTGCATTGACACTTGAATGTGTATTATGAATTTTTTGCAAAGTCTGAATGAATTTTTCAAAAGATAAAGCATGAGACTTGAAGAAAATTCTTATTTACAGATGGCTGCTTTAGAAGAACACTCAGACCTCTCTGGAAACTAAGGCAATGGCCCTATGAACGTGTTGTCTAGCATTCAACAGACACTCAAAACCCTTTCTGCCTTCCAAGCTCTAAGGGCCAGCCACTGTTGTCAAAGAGAACTTGACAACATTATTCTCAAGTAACCTCAATAATAATAGTAGCCAATCCTTACAGTTCTCCTGTACCATGTAGTACAGCTTATACCCACTGTATCTAATTTGCTAAGCATTGAGAGACATACAATAATTGTCTCCCAGATGGCCAGCATGTTGGGCTTAGTGACTCACACCTGTAATTCCAGCTGCTTGGGAGGATGAGAGGAAGATCACAATTTAGAAGATGGCCTGGGCTGTGTAGCAAGTTCAAGGCCAACTTGGGCAACGTAATAAGACCCTGTATGAAAACAGAAGTTTAATATAAGGACTAGGGATGTCATTCATTGGTAGAACACTTGCCTAGCGTATTCGAGTCCTTGGTCTTAATCTCTAGTAACTGAAAAAAGAATTCAAACGGAGAGCATGCTTGGAGAGCTTGCACGACTTAGCTGAGGTCACACAGCACAGCTGTCTTCTAGACATGTATTATCACTCTTAGTTATAACCCACTGTATGATGCTGCTGCTGCTGCTAACTTAAATACAGAATTGAAAGCCTGGCATAGTGACATACTCTGTCATCCCAGCACTTGAGAGGCAGAAGCAGGAAAATCTCAAATTCGAGTTTCGGCCTGGGCTGTATGGTGAGACATTCCCTTTGTGTGTGGGGGAAGGGGGTGATAAATATATGCATATTTATTTCTTGAGAAAAAGAGGTGAAGCTTATGTCCTTCATTTAACCATCTCTTCTTTCTCATACACACAATGGCAAGACACACCAAGAGATTAAATAGGGCTTAGCATATATTCTCTTTAAAACAAGGACATTTTTAGACCTTCTCTTTTACTGTTTGCACACTATCTAGAATGCCTTGCAATACCACATAAACTTGTGTTATGATTTGAAACCCTCTCAATGGTCCATTTGATATAAAAATAGCGTTTCCTGAATAAGAAAAGGAATTTTCACCCTAAGTACCGTTTAAAACCTTCCAAAGAGCTAAGACATTGGCCTTCTATTCAACTAAATCTGAGAAGGAGTTCTAAGCATAACTCTATGGTAAAACCCTATATTAAAAAATAAAAATAGAAATACAAAGTAATAGGCGAGATTTGCAGAAAGATTTTTCCCTGTTCAATGACCAGAGAACATGTAAGAAAAATCCAAATGAAATTAAAAATACAGTCACTGACATGTGTTAAATCATTTACAAATCTGACCTTTTACAAGCCAAGGGATTGGGGTTGCAATTGTTTTTTCAAAAGCAGCCACAGTCTATTCAGAATGCATGATGTTAAGGGGCTCATGGGAATATTTTTCGCTCATCCAGTAACTTTATTCATCAGTAACTCTCAGTCTCAATTTTTGTCACATGCAGATTGAAGTGTTTGAGTTAGAACACCTCTTAAGTTTCTTTCTAGCTCTGCGAATGTTGCACAATCCTGGAAACTGGCTATTGCCAAATATTATTCTTTGTAAATGTCCCAGCACCACCCATGAGGATCCTGGTTCTAAGCCAACCTGGGCTGGAAAGTCTGTGAATCTCCAGTTGCAGGTTTGGCTTAAGTGTTCAAGTACCCCAGCCTTGTATGAAAAAGCTAAGGAACAATGTCCAGACCCTGAGTTCAAGACCCACTAATAGCACATGATACAAACCACCTATTTACTCCCGGCCTCTGCATGTGAGCTGCGCTTCCCCACATCTCCGTGCCCTCAGAGCAGCTGAACTCCTCCCACAGGGGCTCATGAATCCAGCTGGCAATGTTTCTAAGAACAAGACATGGCCTTTGGGACCTAGCCTCAGAAGTCAGGGAGCATCACCTCCACTGTGCTGTATGGGGACCCCAGAGAAGCCCCTACAGATCCAAGAGGATGAGGCCTAAACCCACCTGAGAATGGGAACAGAACTGAAGAATTTACAGCTACATTTTAAAGCTGTGATATCAAATACAAATGCATACAAAGGTATACAAATGTATACACCAAGGCGCCTCATGCTTGTACAAGAGGCTGAGATCTGAGGATCATGATTTGAAGCTGGCCCAGGCGTGAGACTCTTCTCTCCAAGATTCAAGTTCATCTACAGCAAATTCCATACCAATTCTACTAAACCACATTGACTTGAGAGGCCACCCCATTAGTTTTAATGTTCGTTATTACCACTCCAATAATTTTGAGTTGATACTATATTTATGGTGGCTGATTTCCCTTGAAAATAAAATAAGCGGGAGAAAATGAAATTGCATTCAATTTAAATAAGCATAATTTACTAAACAGATAAACCCTAGGTAGACAAAAAAAAAATTCTAATCGAAAGCAATCATGTTCAGGACTTGATTCACCCCGAGGCGCAACATTTTCTCTAGTAATAGGATGTGAGATTCCAGGGCTATTCTTTGTCTCTGCTGCAGCTGCTCCTGATGCTGGATGTACTTACCCAGATCATTCTCCTTTCCAGGCAAGTCTCGCCCATTTGAATTATCTGGGAAATTGACTACAATTTTGTTTGATGACGTAGAGATACAGCCAAAGATCATACCTTCAGAATGGACAAAATAAGACTGTGCCTACTTGTTTTCCTCTGGCATCTTTCAATCAATACCAATCGCAACAGCCTCTTCTATCAATCACACAGCATGGTCAGATGATCAGCAGCAGCAGCCTTCCCCTGCCACGGTTCGCTTGCACTGAACATAGAGAAGGAGCTAATGAATATCTTTCAGGACAAGTCAAGTTGAAAATATAACCTTCTGTCCTATCAGTCAAGAGACTGTGTAAACCTGATCACCTAGATTGTTGTTGAAGAGAGAGAGAGAGAGAGAGGAATAGTTAATAATCCCCCTGCCAAATGATTTTTAGAAAAGGCTATAAAATCCATTACCATCTGTAGTTTCTAGTTCATTTCTCAAAGTCATTCACAAGGCCATCCAATTTGTAAACGATAATGGCTTCAGCAGGATAGTGTGCTAATCCACTCTGTTCAGTCCCACTGAGTGTGCCCATATGTGTGTGTTTGGGTGTGTGGGAATGCATGTCTGTAATGTTTTCCAGGTCTCTATCAATGAGATTTATGCAGTGATAAAGTCTTGTTGCAACTGGCTGAGGAGATAGGAGATCACTCTAACAAGGTGAGTCGGGATCAAAGCAGAGTTCAAAAGGATACTTTCTCTTTCAGATAATAATCTTTACAGGTTCTAAACCCCATGTATGACTTAAACAAAGGAATCAAAATAACTATAAATGTGAAATCTGGGAGTGCTGTAAAGCTTATCATTAGTGTCGAGTGAATTAGCACCAATATTCAAATTGATCTGTCCCTTTGGGCTACATGTTGTCACATTGCCACATGAAAGAGAACATCTCTTTATGTCTTGTGACAGGAGAGGCTATGTCGTAAATACATAAGGAATAAATCAAATCAGAGAGGCAGAAGAGTGGGTGGGTGGCTAGGTGGGGGAGCAAGAGGCCCAGGGAAGAAACAGAGAGTTGAGAGGCAGTATGCATCCTCAATCAGCTGCTACAGCTTCTCCAGAACTAAGGAGGGTGTTGGTTTGGTGGTTTGTTTGTCTGTTTGTTTCCTTGTAAATGTATTGCCTGGCACATATTGAATATTCAATGAGTATCAAGTTGATATTTTAGCCAATTAGAAAATAATAGTTGCTAAGTACTGACTTCAAAGAAGTGGCATATCTATGAATTGTACTTCTTCCAGCTGAAGGAGAATGAATGGTGCTAAACTTCAGGTATGGAACATTTTAATCCTTCCTTAATCTCCATCCACAAAAGGAAGTGTAAGCTCTTGCTGCTTGCATCTTTTCTGCCAAATCCATTTTGGGGTTTTTTTTTTTTCTTTTTTTGGTGTGTGTGTGGAGGGGGGGGGGCAGTCGTAGGGCCTGAACTCTGGGCCTGGCCACTGTCCCTTTTGAGCCACAGCGCCACTTCTGGCTTTTTTTTTCTTTTTGTTTATGTGGTGTTGAGGAATCCAACCCAGGGCCTTATGCATGCAAGGCAAGCGCTCTACCACTGAGCCACCTTCCCAGCCCTTTTTTTTTTTTTTTGGTCGGTCATGGGGCTTGAACTCTGGGCCTGAACACTGCCCCTCAGCTCTTCAGCTCAAGGCAAGCACTCTACCACTGGAGCCACAGTGCCACTTCCAGTTTTCTGGTGGTTTATTGGAGATCCAGAGTCTCACAGACTTTACAGTCTGGGCTGGCTTTGAACCATAATCTTCAGATCTCAGCCTCCTGAGTAGCTAGGATTACAGGCCTGAGCCACCAGTGCCCAGCTTGTTCTGGTATAAATTTTTTTTCAATTTTTAAATAGTGTTTTATTTCAAAGAAAAGAAACAAAATGAACAGGTTTCATTTTTTTTCTTTTGTAACATTTCCTGATACACATGAATGAATTAAAAGAAACCTAATTTGGGGGCTGGGGATGTAACTTTGTTTTGGAGCATTTACCTGACATGTGGAAAGAGCTGAGGAGGAAAGAGGAGGAGGAAGAAGAAAAGGTGGAGGAGGAGGAGGAGGAAGAGGAGGAGGAGGAGGAATGGGAGGGAGAGGAGAAGGAAGGAGAGAGGAAGAAGAAAAGGAGGAGGAAGAGAAAGATGACATAATTTAATCTTTAATTTTTAAAGATCTAAGAGGTGTCTTTTGCATGTATAACAACAAACCTGTAATCTCCACTGGAGTTTCCTAGTTCCTAAATACATTCATCGCTACCACTGAGGTTGGAGTGGAAAGTATATGATCCAGTTACCCAAGTCAAAGAATGTAAAGCATGATCTTTCTTCTTTGGCACATTGATCACTAAACAGATACTTCATTATGTTTTGTATTTTCTGGGATACTATAGAAAATAATCACATATTCAAAAACAAATTGTCATTGATCAAGATGCATTGTACTTATAAACTGATCTAATTGAAACCCCCTTGCACAACTATTTAAAGATAATTTTTTTAAAAAATCCCTGATATGTTGAATTGAAATCTTTTAGTACAGCTATTTAAAGATACCAAAACAAGAGCAAAAAAAATCCAAATGTATCTTACAGAAACAAGTCATAGAAGTATATGACTCTTTAGTAAAATCAAAAATACAGATCCATTGCTAGCTTATGAAGCCCTCTCCTATAATTTGGTACTGAAATTCCCCTATGAGGTAAATGGAGTGTTTTTTTAAATAATCATTTCACCAGTGAAGAACAGGCTGGGTGAGTTGAAGGAACTCGTTCAATGTCACACAATAAAGGAGAATAGGTTAGTAAGAAGATTTTCCAAATCAGTGTCACCTTCTTTCCACTCCAGGTATAGATCGCTCATCACTCCTACTAAGCTCCTTGTGCTATAGTTTAAGCTATATTATTGGGATTACCAGTAGCTATTCTATAAAGGAAAAATAAGAGATTCCTTTCTTAGTGTTAGGGGTTTCCATTTTTAAAAAGAAAACAGACATATTAGCCCAGGGTGACAACGTCATTGTGGCTTAAAGTGCAACTGATGAGAACTGGGGACCATTGGCTTTTCTAGAGCTCAGAACTGGATTGTGAATGGTTGCAAAATCTCAAAAGTGTTTACTGATTCCTGCAAATATCCCAATAACAGCTGTCATCTTTACTTGACTTTTTATTGAACTCATTTGAAAAACCACTCATGGAGGGCCTAGCTTGGCACTATCCTCAACTGTGGGTTGAGGATACAAAGATGAGTATGTTTAATGATAAAAAGACATAAGTAAACAAACATGCACACACACACACACACACACACACACACACACATACTTCCGCATTACGCTGACAGTTCCTTAGTGGTAGGAACCAGTAATCTGTGTATTCATAGAGCCTTTCATGGGTGAAACTTGTAACTGAGGCTGGATGAATGGCTCATTTAGTAGAACTCCAGCCAATAAGTGAAAGTGGCTGCAGGTATTGAGTTCGAGTCCTGGTCTCAAACCTAAAAGAAAAAATACAGGAAAAGAATAGAAATATGCCCCAACACTCTAGGTTTGATCCCCGATGGGAGGGAGGATAGAACAACAGAAATAACAAAAGAAGTAAGAGCTTTCATAATATCTAACATAGTCAAAGTTACAAAGGCAGCATCATGGAAGTATGACATTTCTCCAAATAGTCTGTAGCTTCTTCTCCACCTTCTCTCAGTTAGCCACCTCTCTTCACCCCAAATGAAACATACTGTCTACCTAAAATTGATTTGCATGCTACAAAAATGTAGAATCAAGCCTGGGCTCCAGTACCTCCTCACCGGGTTGCCTAGAGAACCCTATATGCATAGACTTGATAAATGCCTGTCAAAATACTTTGTGGGAGAAAGCAATAAAAGGAGCAAAAAGATTTTGCATGGTGGGCTTAGCTTTTTTGTTTTGTGTTGTGCCAGGACCAGAGCTTGAACTTGGAGTTCAGGGTACTCACTCTTCACTCAAGACTAGCCCTCTGTCTCTTGAACTCCAGCTTCACTTCAAGCTTTTTGGTGGTTTATTGGAGATAAGAGTTTCACAGACTTTTCTGCCCCTATTGTTTTCAAACCTCAATACTCAGATCCCAGCCTCCTGAATGGTTAAGATTATGGGCATTGAGTCACTGGCTCCAGACAATGGCTGGTTGAATTTTTTTAATGTGGCCCATTGAGTTGTTATTTACACACAGTAACAACTTGCCCTTTTTCTGTATAGTTTTATGTTTGGACAAATGCATAGCCCTGTAACCATCATAGAGAACATATCTTTCATCCACAAATAATTCCTCTGAGGTACCATCATTTTAAATGAACTCTTTTGTAAAACCACCAAACATATCAGTGTTGCAGATTACCCGATGTAGCCTGGTGTCTGGGACAATTTAATGCATTTCTCCAAAATGAACAGTTTATTTTCCCTGTTGTCATATATTTTTCTTTTGGAAACCTCAAGGCATGTAGCAAACAAGATTTTGTTGTCATTCCCAAAAAGTCTGGCTCTACTGCAGAGACTCATACTCTACTTCAATGAAACTTACACATTTCTTCCCCCAGTTCATCTGTATGGTTTTCATTTTTCCAGAGAATGCCATAGAAGTAGTCTAACAATGTTAGATGTGTTGCTTTAATGATGTAGTTATTACTTGCCTCAAATTGGCACTAGGCTTCTCCCTTCTTTATTGATTATACTTCTTTCTGATGACCATGGAAAAGCTCCACATCCTGGGGATACTTGCTACATTTGGATGTGATCTGATGGATTAATGGATGATACAGCAAACAAGTAAATGGCTAAATAAATGGATGAATGAATGGAACACTATCAGTTGTATCCTTCCATTAGATTGGCAGTGTCTAAAAGGCCCACGGAGGCCAGATGACAGGCTCAAAGCCCCACACTGATGGAAGCATCCAACCTGCACCAGATCCCAGGCTGAGTTAATTTTATTTGCTCTCTCCAATAAACTAGAAATATTTTTAAAATTTGCCTCAGAGATCAGCATTTAAGAATAGAAGTAGAATAACAAGCCCCTATGCAATTAAGTATTTTTTAATGGGGGTGGCTAAGGAGAAAATGTGTAAGGATTTGGGAGTCAATTTTCACTTGATAGGAAGTAAAAATAGGTCTTTTGTTTTCCAGAACTTTCTCTGCATTACATGGTATGGTGATACTTTTGAGTAATGCTCATTGGGGTCTCCCCCCATAAGCTATTTTGCCTATGTCCATTGGGTTTCTCTTCTTCCTGTTTTTAACCAGGCTTCTTTAATGAGCAAGACACTATAACCTTCTTCCTTGGCCTTCACATCATGACCTTAAGGGAAAATGGAGACAAGACCCTGCGTAGAAGATTTTTCCCATTGTTGCACTAGGACTGGGACTGGAGAAATAACATCTGATTCATTTCTGCTGAGGGGCTTTTATCCTGGAATAAGTACCCAAAGAAATTCAATACGCACACAAAAACATAGCACGCATCGTATATTTTAAAAGTGGTCCTCACAGAAGGACAGCAATGACCACAGAAACTATTGAAGTAGCCTTCCCACTTGCCCTCCAGCTTGTCCTGCGCTTTTTTGCACCTGCCTTCTGCCCATTCCCTGTTCCTGCTCAGCTATGCCTGAACCCTGCTTCTTCTTCCAGCCTGGGTTTTTATCTCTCCTTCTCTCCCTCTGCTTTTCTGACCCTGCGCTCTCTCTCTCTCTCTCTCCCTCTCTCTCTCTCTCTCTCTCTCTCTCTCTCTCTCTCTCTCTCTCTCTCTCTCTCTCTCTCTCTCTCTCTCCCTCTCCCTCCCTCCCTCCCTTCTTCCCTCCCTCTCTCCCTCCCTCCCTCCCTCTGGCTTCTGCTCTTTCTTACTCCTCTCAGCTGCTTAACTACAGCTCCCACTGGAACTTACACAATCAAAAACAGCACCAACCCTGAGAGCTGAGCGCCTCACTCCCCATCCGGTCGCCCGAGCAGCTAGCTAGGTAGCTGGGAGGGGGGCGGGGAGGGTCCCCTTCTCCCATCAGCCCGCCCAGTGTCTGCGAGAGCATCTCCCCGGAGATTTGCGGTATCCCGCCATCCGCCTTCCCCGGGGAGTCCGGTTGCGGCGATGCATCTGTTCCAGAGCAATGCTGGCAAGAGGAAAGCCACTGCCGGTGGCAACTGAACATGGGGAGAGGTTGCTGCAGTAGCTGGTGCCGCAGAATGCCCGAGTGAAGAACCGAGCCCCGTTAGCGTCTGCATCCCGCTCCGGTCTTCATTCACTGCGTTCGGGGGGGAAACGGAGCCAGATGCACTAACCAGGAGGGTGCCAGCCTGAATCTGCCAAGTCCCCGCGGTGGAAGATGGTGAACAAAGACATGAATGGATTCCCAGTGAATAAATGCTCAGCCTTTCAATTTTTTAAGAAGCGGGTAAGGACAGGTTGGGTTTGTTTCTTTTGTTTTCTGGGCTTCTCTTAAATGCTCTTGATGGCTCGTCTGGGGTGGGATGAATGAGCCTCTGGCTTTGTGGCTCAGCCCTGCATGAAAGGCGCGCTTTCCGTAGAGGTGGTCCAGGTAAGAACCCGTCCGTTCTTGCCTTGATTCCAATTTGTCCGGGGGAGGAGGGGGACGTGGTGGTGAGGAGGGGGCTAGAAGAATTGTCCTGGGAAGAAGGGGGCTGGGCTAAGATGTCTTTTAAAAAATGTTCCCTTAGCTATTTTCTCAATCAAAGCCTGACCAAGATTACAAGGCAATTGCAAAGACACCTGGCCTGTGTGCAGTGGTGATTAGTAATTTAGTTCCTGCTAATTGAGTCTCTCTCTGTCTCTCTCCTCTCTCTGTCTGTGTCTCTGTCTCTCTCTGAGCCTCTGTCTCTCTCTGTCTCTGTCTGTCTCTCTGTCTCTGTCTCTCTCTCTCTCTGCCTCTGTCTCTCTTCTCTCTGTCTCTCTCTCTCTCTCTCCCTCTCCCTCTCTCTCTACCCCACCCTCTCTCTCTTGTCTTTGGAGAGCTCAACTTTTCCACATCTTTCATTCACTCTGTCCCTAGAGCCCAGTCATCATCTTCATTTGTCAGATTCAGAAGCTTTGGCTCCTCAATAATTGTCTGTCTCTATGGTATAAATAGCAAAGAACTAGAGTGACCTTTCCCAGAAATGATGAAATACAACATTTTGAATCTTCTAGTTCACCAGATACCTTTCATCTCAGATACCTTTCATCTGGGGAGACCTGAACCAGGCAGGCAGAAGGACCAGGAGTTCAAAACTAGCCTGGGCTACATAGCACAATCATGTCTCCAAAGAAAACAAAAACTTAAACAATAACAACAAAAATCCTCTATTTCAATTAGTCCTAAATTTTTTAAGGAAGCAGGAAGTGGCCTGTTTTGAATTCTAATTTAGGGCTATGGTGTATATCTTTGTTTGAATTCATTCCCTTTCTAGTATTAATAATAGCATGTAGGTTGTAAATGGACCATTTTGTATATGTGTTTCACAAATAAACTCAGTTTATTGTAATGGCTACATTGGTGGCCTGTAATTCTACAAATGTATACATAACTAGGGGATAAGAAATGAATAATGGTTAGGAGATCGATGACTGAGGTTCTTATAAGAAGTGTTTCTTAAGCACAGAAGCCTCCTCCAGACCCCAGCTGCTCCAACCTATTTAATACCCTAGGGCAGCGCCAGTAAAATGGCTTTCTCCATTCATTCTTCTTGCCCTTCATTCAGGTCCTTCCTGTGCTATGCCTGAAATGCAGCCCTTCCTTTAATTCACCAATAGAACATAGTGAATTACAGGCTGAGTTGGATGCCTCTGTAGACTCAATGGTCATGTTGAAAAGCCAGGACTGGGAACACAGGCACCTTGTCAGGCCTGGCTAGAGGCCAGCAGAAGCTTCCATACATCTTGACTGACTTCTCCATTGGTCAGGCAAAAATCTCTCCCATGTCTATGGCTAAAACCCTATGCATTGAAACCAGAACAAAACCAACTCTTGCAGCTGGAGTACCAAGCAAAGTCCCTCACTAAGAGAGTATGAAAACTGAATGAAACCAATCAGTGGAACTTCACAGACTTGTATGCAGCTATTAGGTTTTCACTGTAATCAAAATGTTTCTTTCCAATGGATGAGTCCCTTTGTAAAGATTAATTTCCAAGAATAAATGTTTCCCTACTTTAAAAAATTCCATAGCCTCTTTACTCAATACTTAAAATCTTTACCCTTTTATTAATTAATTAGTTTTTTAAAAAATTGAAGCCATGTGCCAGAGGTTCCTCCCTGTAATCCCAGTTACTCAGGAAGCTGAGATATTGTGATTCTCATTGGAAATCATATCAGACAGGCAGGTATGTTTGGGAGACTCTTATCTCCAAAAAGCCAGAAGTAGAGCTGTCGCTGAAGTAGAAGAGCTTCAGCCTTGAGTGGAAAAACTAAGGGACAGTGCTCAGGCCCTGAGTTAATGCTGTAGTACTGACACCACACTCACACACACACACACACACACACACACACACATTCTCTCTCTCTCTCTCTCTCTCTCTCTCTCTCTCTCTCTCTCTTTGAGCTAGCATCTTATTACATTGACTAGGCTAGTCTTGAACTCCTGGAATCAATTTATCCTCAAGCTTCAGCCTCTTGTCTACTGAAACTACAGCTGCATGCTGGCAGTCCAAGAAGCCTGTCTTCATTGATTTATTTGTTGGTATTAGGAGTTTTGTTTTGTGTGTGTGTGTTTTGTTTTGTTTTGTTTCATTTTGTTTTGTAGTCCTGGGGACAAAACTCAGGATCTCAGACATATAAATATTCCACCACTGAGCTATCTAATCCTGGGGATAGTCTCAAATTCTTTTAGTAATTTATCCTCAATCAACCAGTAGCAATCATGGAGATTTTAAAATACAATTCTTTCTTGTTTTCTTTGCCATCAAAATATACTACTAGAAAAACTAGTTTACCATCTGGTTTTGTAATGCTCAAAAGCCTAATTTACCAATCCTCCTAGTCCTTCTGCAGACCTTGGAGTTAGCAAAGACTAAGTGAGGCTACTGATGCCTTCTCAGAGTACTGAGAGAGAAGGAAGTTGCTACAGATACAATCAGCAGGCAGCTTTACCTGTCTTCTAATCTGGGCCTGTCAGCTGCTGAAGACAGGATCAGATCCTTCCCGCCCCTCCAGCTCCTTCCTCCCCAAAGACACCTACTGAGTAGAATGACTTTGCATCAGGTCATTGACAGCCCCAGGGAGCACATCTCCTCTCCTGCCTATTTTGCGTTCTTCCTCGTTGGGTTTATGCTGTATTCTAAATGTTCATTGTAGCCTGTATCACGATTTTGCTTTTGTCTTTTGAGTTTTGTTTAGTTTGTTTTCTAATTGCCCGACTAATACGCAAATGAATAGGCTAAGTAGTAAAAAACAATACTGGAATACCTACCTTCTCCCCAATCTTTCTTCCCCAAAGGTAACTGCTTTCATATTAGTATTGATACTTTCCAGACCTTTTCTCTATATATTTACATACATATCCATATATTATATAGACTTTGCTGTTGGCCACAAATAATCCATTTTCTTATGCTCTATTGTTGAAGTTCTGTACATTTCTGCATATTTCATTTTTAACCTAGCTAGACAGGCTTATAAATTGAACCTTTGTCCAGTACCCATGTTGAACAATGAATAGATTCTGGTTCTCTTTTCTCTCCCTCCCCCCTTTTTTTAGAGCTCAGTAAAGAGACTGAACCTTCAACCAAAATATTGATTTGCAGAAAGGCTTAATGGGTGCATATGATGCTGCTGTGATTTTCCAGAAGGAAGCTAGGGCTCCTCAAGGAGACTATAGATGGCTTGTTCTCTTGATGGTCCACCCTTCACTGCTTATTAATGCTGACGATGTTTCTGGCCCCAAGGGCTGAGTGCTTTGAGTGTATCATCTCACTAAGCCTCATAGGAACCCCCTAAATAAGAAAAAAAAAAGTTACAAAATATAGCAAGTACTGCATAGAGAGGTGAAATAATTAGTCTAAGATCACATACCTGAAAATAAGAGCTAAAATATAACCTTATCTAACTGAAAGCCCCATCTACTCATTTGTTTGTTTATTGTTTCATTTAAGACAAGTTTCCACTATGTGGCCCAGGCCATCCTGGAACTTATCAATGTCCTGCTTCTGTCTCCCAAGTGCTAGGATGGATTACAGGTGTAAACATCCATTCCCAGCCACATCTGACATTCTTCATCTAGACTTTATTTCCAACTATCTATCCCTCCCTTTTCTCTTTTGCCTTTCCCACTGCAAAAAAAAAAAGTGAGGGCTGGGAAGGTAGCTCAGTGGTAAAGTACACACCTAGTATGCATGAAGCCTTGGGTTCAATTCCTCAGCACCGTATAAACAGAAAAGGCCAGAAGTGGAGCTGTGGCTCAAGTGATAGAGTGCTAGCCTTGAGCCAAAGAAGCTCCGGGACAGCGCCCAGGCCCTGAGTTCAAGCCCTAGAACTGGCCAAAAAAAATAGGGGGGTGGGAGACATGGGTACACCACAATGCAATGTTTAAAATCTCTGAGAGCAACCAGGCTCAGCAATCAAGCCTGCCACAGCTCCTGTGGAGATCTTTAGTAGAGACAGTGAACTCTAGTCTCTGGGAACATCACCCAACCAAATCAGTACTGATGTTTCTTCTACAAAATCTTCTGGGCCTTTCACTCTTGTTTTAAAAGCT
Organism: Dipodomys spectabilis; assembly: GCF_019054845.1. Classification (NCBI taxonomy): domain Eukaryota; kingdom Metazoa; phylum Chordata; class Mammalia; order Rodentia; family Heteromyidae; genus Dipodomys; species Dipodomys spectabilis. The sequence continues at coordinate 21,380,508 of NW_024870678.1, read as the reverse complement.
TGACTAAATCAGCTTAATTTCATAATTTAGTTGAGAATTGAGAAGCTCAAGTAGATAAGAGTTTTACTTACATTCTCTGTGTGCTAATGATAAATTAGCATGGAATGTGTGGGGGTTATGTTTTATTCTTAGACTCTCCCAAAATTCACTTAAAATGAAAAAAATACCCTTAGCAATTTAAGTCTGATTATCTAAGAGCTTTGAAAGGTATCAGTCATGCTAAAAAGTAATCCAGTTTATAATCTGTTTTCATGGATTTGAAAATTCATTCCTGCATCCAATTCTTACGTAATGATCTCAGAAAATACAAACAAATATCACTGACATTGTTTCAAACTGGACAAAGAATTCTGTAGCCACAATTACATTAACTTTGGTAAGATTCCAAAGCATTTGTAGCCATATAGAATTTCAGTTTTAACCAAAGCTCAACAATTCTCTGACCTCCTGTTTTAGATGAGAGAACCAAAGTCCTGGAAAAACAAATCACTTAGAAAATTAGATCCAGGTGCTGGTAGCTCAGGCTTGTGAACCCAGCTACTCAGGAGGCTGAGATCTGAGGATCACAGTTCAAAGCCAGCCCAGGCAGAAAAGTCCATGAGATTCTTGTCCCCAATTAACCACCAGAAAACTGGAAGTGGCACTGTGGCTCAAAGTGGTAGAGTGCTAGCTTTGAGCAAAAGAGCTCAGAGACAGTGCCCCGGTCTTGAGTTCAAGCCATATGACCAACAAAAACATAAAAAATAAATTGGAATGAGACTAAGCAAAGTTCCTTGCTTAAGGCATTGCCTTGAAAATCTAGAATGCCTTCTTCTTCGTTACCTTATCAAACACAGTCAATCTTTTCATCATCCATCCATTCTTCAACAAGTACAATAAGAACAAAATATGGTGCTTTGTCTTTATAGAGCCAACTGCCTGGGACCCCAACTTTGCCAAGGCACATCCTTGACTCAGTATGTCATGAAGTAGTACAGTTGAACAATTCCTTGTATTGTTCTCTAGTAACAATAGCTTCCATAAGAGCATCACTAATATAGCACTGCTCTTACTTACTGGGCATTGTTCCAAGAGTTATATGTATACTGTTCACCTAAATTCTCACATGCATATTATCTCAAAAAATAAAAAAGAAAGATTAGGCCAGGTGAGGTGACTCATGCCTATAATCCCAGTTACTCAGGAGATGAAGACTGGGAGACAGAAGTTTAAAGTGAGTTGAGGCAACAGAAGTTAGCAAGACTCCATCTCAACCAGTAACCCAGGTGAGATGGTATATGTCAAGTCATCCCTACTTGAAGATTAGACACATCCAAGGTGTGCCCTGAGCCCAAAACACAAGAATACGTGAAATAGCTGGACAACAAATGAGTCTAAAGGGATAGAATGGCAGCTAGGAAGCATAAGGAACTAAGTTCAAGACTAGATAACACTGGGGGAAAGAAAGCTAAAATATATAAGCTGTTGCCAAGACCTTTGGTATTTGGATATATAATATCCAAAGAGCTTAATGATGGGGCATATAATATCACTGAAAACTAATTTAATCTGATTTGAAGACAAACCTTCATTCCCCTTAGCAGTTGGCAGGTACCAGAGGAAATTTGACCTCAGTTTGTTTGTTGATTGAGTGGCCATGCCAAAATTTCTCTTCTTTACTGTTTCTCTCGTCAGGCCAAACATGATAGACACTGTAGCAATGCAAAGATCCTTTTATTTTGTATTAATTAATAATTGATCCTTTTATTTTGTATTAATTAATAATTAATCAATCACTGACTTCAATATTATACAGTGTGTGTGTAATCTATTCGCCTACCTAGAGCCCTAAAAATATCTTCTCGATGATTTGTTGTTTTCTTCTTATGATATTAAGGGTGGAAGCTAGGATCTTTTGTAAACTCAATGTAAGATCAACCACTGAGCCACATCCTTGGTCTGCTTCTCCTTACGTTTTTATGAAGTCTTAGGAGCTATGGCATGTGAAGAGATGGGACTCAAGAAGCCTTTTCCTTATCCACCATGAGAGCGTTGAGGGTTTGGATGGAATAAGGCTGAGTGTGTTTGGTTGGGCTGGATAATTAGCCTTGAGTCCTGTAACACAGAATGTGGGCAGCAAGCCATGTTCATGAAATCGATACCTTGTCTTTTCAGAAGCTTTCCAGAAAGCAGGCTCTTACTCTGTAACAGTGGTAGGGAGATATTTTGAATGGGAAAAACTGATGCAAAAATACAAGTGCCTACGTAAAACACTGGGTACAGATTCAGAGTGCCTATACTTTATGATCTGAAAGTGCTTAATTAACAAGGTCAGGCAAAATTCCATGGTTGGGGGAAACGTCCTCCAGTGTGCCCCCAGTCGGAGAATTCTTATCATGGAAATATGGAGGGGAAGAACTTCAGTGGGAATTGGATCAATAGAAAAAAAATTAATTAGTAATTTAGGTCATGCTAAAGATAGTTCACTAGAGGAAATATTGTCGAAGCATATTTTTAATGTGATATTTTAAAAATACATGCCAGTGAATTTTTTTGGAAGTAAATCCAAAAAATTGGGTGGTAAATATCAACATTCTTACCACTGGCAAAGAATCTGCTTTGGGCGTGGGACGCTGTTTCCTGCCTGCTAACAAAACCCAGAATTCCTCACTTATTAGCAGTCTGAGTATAGAAATCAACTCCTCATCAAAGGAAGGAAAGAGAATTTATACCCAGCCCATAGGTTGAAGAAAGTCAAGTTCAAAGGCTGTCTCCCTAAAAGTTTTTGTTTTATTTTGTGTGTGTACCAGTACTAGGGTTTGAATTCAGGGCCTCTCATGCGTTTTGATCTTCCAGTTACCCCTGGTGCTCTACCACTTGAGCCACAGCTCTACTTCTGGCTTTTTCCTGGTTAATTGGAGATAAGAATCTCACAGACAGGCACTGGTGGTTCATGCCCGTAATCTTAACTATGCAGGAGGCTGAGATCTGAGGATTGTGGTTCAAAGCCAGCCCAGGCAGGAAAGTCCATAAGACTCTTATCTCCAATTAACCACCAGAAAACCAGAAGCAGAGCTGTGGTTCAAAGTAGTAGAGCACTAGCCTTGAGCAGAAAAGCTCAGAGACAGCACCCAGGCCCTGAGTTCAAGCCCCACAACCTATCAAAAAAAAAAAAATTCCTTGATGAAAGTGAACTAAGCAACTCAAGGGTAGTGATGGGAGGGAGGGAACGGGAAAGAAAGAAGGAACAGCTGATGCTAAGCAAAAGGAAAGAAATGTACAATAGCTTTATTGTTAAAGGTCATAGAGTTCATAATGTAAATTAACATAGTGGTGAGTATCATTGTGAAGATTAAAAGGCGTTTGTGACTTTAACTAAGTATAGCTATGCCACAGTATTATGAAATTTATGTAGTCACATAATCTCAATAAAGAAATACTTGGAAAATAAAAATCTTACAGATTTGTCTTCCCTGACTGGCTTCAAATCAAGAGCCTCTGATCTCAGCCTCCTGCATAGCTAAAATTACTGGCATGTGCCACCAGCACTTGGTTCCCCAAAGCTATTTAATGGAAGGTATGGTCACTATCTCTTTGGAACTTAATATCCTTCCTACTGGGAAGGCAAAGTGCTCTGGACCTCAGCCTCAGTGAATTGTTCTGGCCCAGAGCTGACAGATGCAGTGACCTAGCTTGGTCTTTGTAGGGCAGCAGCCTTCCCCAGCAAAGGGCCAGGTTCTTCAGACGGATTGGACAGTGATGCTGGCACACTGATGTGAGGGAGGCAGAGTCGAGGACAAGCAGACAGCTTGGCGAGTCGTGTTGCTTTGGCAGCCTCCTGCAGCTGCCGCAGCATTTGGAGAAAGTATTACTATTATAACGTGTTTACTCTCACACCTATTTCTTCTTTGCAGCATTCTGAAATGACTTTGTAAGTATTTACGAGAGGAATAAAAATGAAAGATGTAACTAGAGCAGTAGGAGAATCTTCCAAAATACAAAGCTGCCAAAATACTATGCAGACTGCTTTCTAGAGACTGCTGCGGCACTTTTCTGGAAGAGTCTACTCAGCTACTTGTATACAACTGTGGTCACCTTGGTGTCTTTCCTTTCCTAGATCAGACCATCCACTCAAAATGCCATTTACTTGGGAAAGTGGCTGTTCATGAACCATTTCCATCTCTCTGTCTTCTCTCTTCTCCTTGGTCCCTAATTTCTCTCTCTCTCTCTCCCTCTATTCTTCTTTTCCTACCACCGTCTATCATTTCTTTCTAAATTCTAGATTAGTTTAAGTTTATAGCAAGGCAAAAAGAAAGAGAATCCAGCTGAGCACCAATAGTTCAAGCCTGTAATCCTAACTTCTCTGGAGGCTGAAATCTGAGGATTGCGATCTGAAGCTAGCTGGGCTAGGAAACTCTATGAGATTCTTACTGCCGATAAACTACCAAAGGAAAAAAAAGCTTGAAGTAGAGCTATGGTTCAAGTAGTAGAGTGATAGCTTTGACCAAACAAAGCTCAGGGATAGAACCCAGGTCTTGAGTTCAAGCCCCAGAACTAGCACATGCACACACGCACACATACACACACACACACACACCACACACATACACACACACAAATATCCAAAAGTAAAATATCCTTAGACATATGCTCCAAAGGGGAAAAAAAAGAGTTTGTCAGTGAGGTCAGTCAGCACAGAAGATCTGATAGATCAGAACTTGAAATACTTCATACATATGTATGCAAATAGAAAAACCCTCTCAAAACTGTTTGAAAAGAGGAGGGAGGATAAGAAAAAATAATAACAGGAAATGAATTTTATCAAAATACATTATGCACATAGATGGAAATAACATAATGAAACTTTTGCACAATTAATATATGCTAATAAAATATTTTATTCCTAGAAATATCAAGATGAGAAAAATTACCAAAATAGTTAAAACATACTTAGAATTAATTTTTTTAGTACCACAAGTTTAAAAAAAAATCAAAATACAAGAAGTAAACAAAATTAAAAGTTAAGAGCTTGGGAATTAGAAATAAATTAGAATGCATATATGTGTGTACATGTATGTATATACATGTATGTGCACATGTGTATATACATACTGTATATACATGCACATATAAACATGTGTATATATGTTATGTATGTGTAGATATATATGTTTATATATATATATGTTATATAACCTGATACCTAGGTTGGACTCAGGCCTTGAGCTTTAATTTAACTTTTCCTGCTCACAGCTAAAGTGCTATTACTTGAGCCACATCTTCAGTTCCAGCTTTATGAACATTAATTAAAAATAAAAGTCTTATGCCTGTAATCCTAGCTACTCAGGAGGCTGAGATCTGAGGATCACAGTTCAGAGCCAGCCTGGGCAGGAAAGTCTGTGAGACTCTTATCTCCAATAAACCACCAGAAAACTGGAAGCGGTGCTGTGGCTCAAGTGATGGAGCACTTGACTTAAGCTGAAGAGCTCAGGGACTGCCCCCAGGCCCAGAGGTCAAGCCCCACGACCACAAAAAAAAAAAAGTCTCCCAGTTTTCATTGCCAGGCTAGCCTCAAACCTTGATCCTCAGAGCTCAGCTTCCCAAGTAGCTAGGATTATAGCCTAGAGCTACTGTTGCCTAGCAAAAGAATATTTTTGTTGATTGGACTTGCTAGAAACTAGATGTGAACAGCGAATATAAATTGTGTTCCATTTTGACGATGTTAATGTGTGACATTTTTATGTTATTAAATGTAATTTTTTTTGTACTGGGGGTAGAGTCTGGGCCTTGTGTGTATAAGCATGCACTTTACCACTAGCACGTGGGGGAGTTAATTTTTGAGAACTCATGTTTTATTTATATATCATTATTAATAATAAGAAAATATTAATGAAATGATTATTTACCAAAGAATATTTAGTATTTTTTTTACTATTTAGAATAGTCAAAGTGCCCACAGGACTGTACTTTCCAATGGCCTTGAGAAAAGTAGCTTCCCTAAGAAGCGTCTCTTCTTAATTTGTTGATAACTATCTGCTCCCTGTGCCTTCACAGGATCTTCCCTCTGCAAGTCTCTCTCCAATTTTCTCTTTCTAGTAAGTGAGGACACCAACCATATTGATTAAAGCCCACCTTATGACCCTCATTTTAATTTGATTATCTCTGGAAAAGCTCCATCTCCAAATAAAGTCACTGTTATTTTAAGATCTTATTTTATTTTTCTTTTTGTTTGAGACATTCTCACCACATAACTCAAGTTGGCCCGGCTTTGTAACCTCAAACTTGGTGATTCTTATGCCTGAGCCTTCTGAGTGCTAGGATTATAGAGGTATATACCTCCTCATAGTAGACTGGATCTTGAATATCCCCCAAAGGCCATGTGTTACAGTCTTAGTCACCAGCCTATGACACTATTAGGAAGGGATAGAACCTTTAGGTATAGGGCTTAGTGGACAGAAGTTAGGTTGTTCAGAGTGTGCCTTTGAAGGCAGTATAGAGACCCCAGCTGCTTCCGGTATTTCTGTTTCCGGAAGCTATGAAATAAAATTTCCTCCACCCAGGGCTTCTACCAGGATGTATTATCATGTCACAGTCCCAGAGGTGACAAAGCCAAGCAACCATAGACTGAGATGTCTGAAGCCGTGAGCCAAAACAAATCTTTCCTCTTTTAGGTTGATTACCTCAGGTATTGTGTCACCGTGATGGAAGACTGGCTAACACAGAAATATTCTAAGATATCAGGGTCCTGGACTTCAATATATGAGTTGAGGAAACACAGTTGCACCAGTGACTGAAGTATTATCCTTCCTGACCATTTAATCCCCATTTCTCTTGGAAATGAAGCATTTCCAACAAAGTAGACCGAAGGTGGATTTTTCCCCCCATTTTCTTAAGATGACTAAAGATTTGGGGAAACATAAAATATTCCTATTTTTCAAATTCTACCAAACTATACCAAATTTGTGTTAGCTACTATTGAGTAACAAGAACATTACTCAAAAGTTAGTGACCCAGCACAACCACCATTAATTGTTTCTGATCCTGTGGATTAGGATTCTGTTTGACTCATTTGGATGGTTTCTGCTCTCCTGAGGCACTGGCTGAACCCTTCCTTGATTGTGTTCAGCTGTGTATTTGGATTGAGCTGGGCCAGAAAGTTCAGAACAGCTTCCCAACCCTCTGTCCAGAGTCTCTGGATAGGCCTCTTTAGATCTCTCCATGTAGCTTGAGCTTCCTGGCAGTGCCTTGCCAAAGAGCAGTGAGAAGCTCAGATCTCAGAAAGCCCAATCTTGAAAATTACAATAGTCCTTCCTTATTCCTGGATTCACCTTTCATTTTTTCCCCTTGACCAATGTCAGTGTGGAAAATATGAAATGGAAAATTCCAGAAATCAACAATTCATAAGTTTTCAATTGATGACTATGCTGAGTAACATAATGAAATCTCACACTGTCCAGGCCCATCCCACTCACAAAGTGAATCATCCTTCTTCCCCATATCCATGCTTCATACTGTCCATGTGTTAGTAACCATTTCAGTTAGTAGAATGACCGCCATACTATCACGGTGTATAAGTTATCCTTATTTCACTTAATAATGGTCCCAAGATGAGCAAGGTAATGCAAATCTGAATCCTAGCACTTGGATGTTGAAACAAAAGGATTAGAAGTTCAAATCTGGCCTATATAGCAAGAAAAACAATATACACCTGCAATCCTAGCAACTCAAGAGTCGGAGATCTGATGAGTCAGGTTCAAAGCCAACCTGGGAAGACAAGTCCTTGAAATTCTTTACTCCAATTAACCAACAAAATATCTGGAAGTGGATGTATGGCCCAAGTAGTAAAGCATCAGCCTTGATGAGTGGGAAAAGCTAATCAATACATAGAAGTCCTAAATTCAAGCCCCAATACTGTTAGGCTCGCACACACACATTATATAACATATATTTTATATATTATTGTACACTACCCCAAAGTCAAAATATAGCATTCCAGCAATTCAGATGTGCCAAAGAAAATTGCAAAGTCCTCCCTTGAAGTAAAAAAAGTGAAACTGCAATAAAATTATTTTGAGAGAGAGAGAAGAAAAGGAGAATACTGGCATAACTTTTATTAGTGTATAGTACAATTGTCTCCTTTATTATTGGTTTTTGTGGTTAATCTCTTACTCTGCATAATTCACAGATGAAAGTTTAACATAGATTCCCAATGGACTGTTAACAATGTTATTCCTCAGCTTCGTAACAGCAGGCAAGCTATTTATTATTCTAATGTTCTAATTATTATTTGCTTATGTGTAAATTGTGTTTGATGATAACTGTAGAACTGTTGTGAGGATTTAATAACAATATATGTAAAGAATTTAGCCCCAGTGCCTGGGGTATACTAAACACTCAAAACGTATTAAATAGATTTCAGCTTTTTATTTATCTACTTATTTATTTTGCACTGTGGAGGGTCAAAATCAAAATCTCTTGCATGTTAGGCATGCACTCTGCCTAGAGCTGCATCCCAAATCTAGGACCTCAAAATTCTGACCTACCTGTATAGCCTACCTTTCTAAACCTTTGTAGGTTGTGATTTCACTCTTAAGTCATATTATAGACATGCTTCCACCTCTTTGATTTTAGATTTTATTAATTTTATTAATGTAAGATCATTCATTAATTAATTCATTAAAGATCATTTATTAATTTAAGATCTGTGCATGGTCAGCAGAGTCCCATTTCCATTGAGTTATTTATTTGTTGCCATAACCTCAGTGCTCAGCAACCAGGGAACATGATTGATTCATCTTCTGCAGACACTTGTCCCTGGAGCAATGCAGTGGTCTGGCAGCAGTGCTGAAACAGTCCTTCCTTCATTGCTCTGAGTCTCATTGAATCAAATGACACCAAACTACTCTGGTTTCTTAGTTACGTGTGCACGTAAAAATACTGATGGAGGAAGAGAAACACAAATAAGCATTGTATAATTGATTCTAAGTAAGAGTTTAACTGTAACAGAAGAAATTTAATAAAGAATTCCTTCCTTCCTTCCTTTCTTCCTTCCTTCCTTCTTTCCTTCCTTCCTTCCTTCCCCTCTTCCTCTCTTTTTTCCTCTTTCTCCCTTCTTTTCTCCTTCCCTTCCTTCCTTCTGTTCTTCCTTCCTTCTTTAATTCTTTGTTTCTGTTTTCTTTAACTTGAAAATGGCAATCCATTTTGCACTTCTTTTGTGCATGGACAGCTATCTACCCTCCTCCTGACTTCCCACCTTTTCTTCATGCCTCTCTGTGGATCATACCTCTCTCATGGAAGCTCATGTGTAGCTTCTGTGGCATTGCTCCAGGATCTCCTCCTACTTTTGGAAGATTTTTTTTTTAGTGTTCTTTCAGGCTCTTCCTGCTCAGTCCCTAACACAGATGCATGTGTGGGGTCAGATTAGGTTCATTCCTTGGCAAACTAGCCGCTCAGCATCCTCTCTCCCTCTTCCTCCTTATTTCCTGTCCCTCCTTACTACCTCTCCCATCTCACCCTTCAAAATACCATTTTATTTATTTCATTTTCATTTCTCTTTATTCTTAATTTAATTCTTTTCTGCCAGTAGTGGAGGCCTGAACCCAGGACCTGGGAGCTGTCCCTTAACTTTGTTACAATGCTGGCACTCTACTACTTGAGCCACAGTTCTACTTTTGGCTTTTTGCTAATTAATTAGAAATAAGTGTCTCATGGATTTTTCTGACTGCGCTGGCTTTGAACCACAATCTTCATATCTTAGCCTGCTGAGTAGCTAAGATTACAGGAGTGAGTCACTGGCACCTAGTTTCCCAAATTCCTTTATTTTCAAGCTTTAACTATAATTATACATTTTCCATAAATTTATCAGTTCCCTGAATGCCAGGCTCCTCTTCCAAGCAGTCTGTTTAATATTTCCATTGAAATGTGTTACAGGCTCCTTGAACTAATCATGATCAGAACTGAATTATTTTATTTCCTTTCTTACTTTATTTTGTTCTTTCATGACTCTTTCTCATTTCAATACAGGAAACTGCCATCTGCTATCTTGTAATGCATCAGAAATCTACAAATAATTCCTCTTTCCTTTTCTTCTAATATCTGAGCAATTCATTAACACAAATTACTGTTTACCTCCAAAACGTATGTATTTTTCTTTTTTTTAATTAATTTGCTTTATTGTTATTATAAAGGTGATGTACAGAAGGGTTGCGATTGCACGAGTCAGGTAATGAGTACATTTCCTTTTGTATAGTATCTTCTGTTTCCTCGTTCTCTCCTAGTCCCTTCCTGGCATCTTTACTTACAAGTGGTATAGTTCACTTTCATCAGTGTCCAGTTAGCTCCACTGATACACCTTTTCACCCTTTTCCCCTTGAATTCTGTACCACATATGTACTTTTTGAGTCTCTCTGTCTGCAGGACCTAGGCCTAGTGCACCACCCCCACCCTTTGCTTGGCTTTCCAGTAGGGTCTCTTTGCTTTTTTTTCCTTCAGCTATTCCCTGTCCTTCCCCTCTCTAGTTTTCTGATGAGATAGAGCCCTGTAGGCAAACTAAGGGCTTCCCATTGTAGTCAAGTTTCCCTTTGAAAAATGGCCTAGGAAGAGGAGAGCCCTTCCCTCAGGTCACATGGAGAAGATACCAATGTGGCATCAGAAGCCAGAGTTCCTTTACTTTATCAGATACCTGGTATTGGTTTTTAACTTCATCTCTTTTCATTTTTGACCCACTTTCTTTTCTTTTTTTTCATATGTTTATAAAAGAAGCACATTTTATGGTGAAGAATGGAGATATTTGGGCTCCTGTAGGAATAGTTCATAGCCAGATGCTGGTGGCTCACACCTTAATCCTACCTACTCAGGAGGCTCAGATCTAAAGGTCGTGGTTCAAAGCCAACCCAGGGCAGGAAAGGCTGTAAGACTCTTATCTCTAACTTATCTCTAAAAACCAGAAGAAGTGGAGTTGTGGCTTAAAGTGGTAGAGCACTAACCTTGAGCAGAAAAGCTCAAGGACAATGCTGAGGCCCTGAATTCAATCACCACGACTAACCAAAAAAAAAAAAAGTTCATGTTTATTTAAATTACATTCTTCATACCCACTTACTTCTAGCACTCCCCACCCAAAAGAAGAAAAAAAAATCACGGGGTTTAGAAACACCACGTTCCAAAACCTTGTTCTAGGAAATGGCCTAATTCTTTCTTCTTGAAACCAGAATAAACAGACATATCTTAAAATTGAGTATTTCCAGATTGAGAATGTTTTTCTTTTAAGTGGTTTGCTAGGCCAGACTATACTAATGATATTGTGATGCTCCAAATGAGCTTTTATGTTTAGTGTACATTCCAAATAATTATTTTACATAGGTTGGCCTTTTTGTCATGCTTCTGTTGTTTTGTTTTTTGTTTTGCTTACTTCGATTTTATGTATGTATGTAAGTTCACATGTATGTATATATCTATGTATATGATTAAGGATAGAGCCTCATTCTGTAGCTCAGACTCTTCTCTTTTTGATCATACTGCCTCAGTCTCCTGAGTACAAAGATTATAGGCATATCCCACCATATCCTATACATACTTTTTTAATTCCAGCAGCATACCTTGCCTTGTCCCCTATACTCCTTAATGCTCTAACTCTGGGCCTCCACCCTCCTGTCCTTCTATTCTTACTGCTTTTCTATCAGAAATCGCTTCTTTTTTGCTAATCCTTCTTACCCTCTTCACTAAAAATGTTCTGTTTTTCCAGATCCAGCTGTAAATTCATGCAATGCAGGATGGTTAGCAAGTAGGAAATGCAAAGACTGCTCTCTTTAAATGCCTCTTCAACTCTTAGTAAGCACCAACTCATTGCAATAACTACCTTTTATTGTTTGATCATGATATATGAGCACAAGTAGCTTTTCCATGGCACTTACAAAATCTTCAATGATTATCCCTCCTTTGTGACTCAGACAGACAAATGCTTAGCCTTGATTTACCAACAAGGATACAGAGCATCAGACAGTTTAAGTAACTGCCCCCACAGACACACAGATACGAAAGGAGACCTGGCCATGGAGATGTCATTACATCACATCACTTTCTCTGGTGACTTGTGGATTTTCACTGGGTATTTTGTGTGGACCTGGTTGATTTTGAACCATGATCCTCAGCTCTTAGCATCCTGGGTTGCTAGGATTACAGGTGTGAGCTCCCTTCATAAGTAGAGCTGATGTCTACTCCCATTACCTTACCCATATGTGCATTGAGCGGCTATCTTGATCCTTCCCTAAAGAGTGTCTCCCACCTTCTGACTGGCATCCGGCTGCCAGTCTTACCTATGGAATCCTCTAAACTGCATTCCAAAACACATAGGGATGCTCCAGAATTCTCCATTTAACATTGACGCATGACAGTTCATTGAGGTAATGTGACCCAAGTCAGAACCATATTCATTCATTCACACATACAAATGTTTACAGGAATCTACTAGATCCCAGGGACTGCTCTAGGTACTGGGAAGAGGACAAAAGCACACAGACAGAAACATTTTTAAGATATGAGATGGTTAATAAAAAAACAAAAACAAAATGTTGGAACAAAACAATTCAGTCACAAAAGGATAAAAGATGTGTGTCATTTTACTTACATAACAATTTAAGGTAGTCAAATTTGTAGATAGAAAAGTGTTCATTGCAAGGGTGGGCAGGGGAAGGGAGGAGATGAGGAGATGTTATTTAATGGTAGCAAGTTTCTATTTGAGAAGGTAGAAAAAGTTCTGGCGATGGAGGGTGGGAATGGTGCACAATGATGTCAATGTAGTAAGTGGCATTGAATCACACATTCAAAAATGATTGAAATGGGGCTGGGGATGTGACTCAGTTGTAGAGTATTTGCCTATCATTTGTAAGCCTTAGGTTTGATCTATAGCAACACACACACACACACACACACACACACACACATACACCACAGAAAAGTTAAATTGATAAATTTTGTTTTACATAGATTACAACACACTCACAAAAAAAATTAAAGTGTAGTATATTAGATGGAAAATGTCCTGGAGAGAAGTAAACATGGGAAGGTGAGTTAGGGCAAACTGAGGGATGAGAGGCTCAGGATGGGCCTGGGTGCCACAGGGTTTCTCTTCTACTTTTTCCCATGGGTCTGAGCTATATACGCAGCAGCATAACTTTATTCAGAGCTGAATCTGCTATCAGGTTCGGTGGGCAGAAAAGTAGAGCTTTTGTAATGAGTGTTGCTAAATTCCTAGAATCAGATGCAGATGTCTTCCATTCTCCTAGCATCTTCTGGACGTACACTGGGGGAATCCTCAAGACAAATAACGAGATCTAAACTATTACTCAGGCCTGCCCTTTTTCCTTCCACATCGGAATTTTAGTTTAAGCATTTTTTTCTGTCATGTATCATCAAAGAATTATGAGGCTATGTGCAAAGGTAAAAATGTTCCGCAAAATCAGATAATGAAATCTGAGTTATATCTTCAGTGTCTCCATAAATCACGTTGCTCTCCGTGCCTCCTTAAGTTGAGTTTTCAAGCATGCATTTCATATTTGCTCACAAAAATGATCATCTTTGTGGATTCCAAGTCTAATTGTCATCCTTTATGAATTATCTGACTCTGTTTCTTTTTCATATTTAAATATGTCTTAATGATTACCAAATCTAAATTCAAACATTTGGAATCAAAATCTGATCCACACAATATCAAAAAAAAAGGAGTTTAAAAAATTTTTAAAGCAAAATTGATATCTATCAAGGCTTGTTGGCTTTCCAAGGCCAACCACACAGTCTGGTTTTTAGTTTGCTCTGTTTTTAGTAATTTGACTAGTAAGTAAATCTAGACATTCTAATCTTCTTGCTTACATTTTACCTAAAGTTTTCACCAGTTAGGGACAGTGTGCCCAGCAAAGCTTCATGGACTCCTAAATCTAATCTCTTTTTGAAATGTTACATTTTATTTTTGTCAGTAGTGGGGCTTGAACTCAGGGCCTGAGCTCTGCCCCTCAGCTTTTCCATTCAAAGCTAGTGGCACAGCTCCACTTCAAGCTTTCTGATAGTTAATGGGAAATAAGAATCTCACGGACTTTCCTACTTAGCTGGCTTTAAAATGCAGTCCTCCCTCAGATCTCAGCCTCCTGAGTAGCTAGGATTAAAGGCAACAGGCCTGAAATATTATTTTAGTTGTAAACATAAATTTTTCAATGTAACAGTCAAAATTGTATAGCTTATTAGAAACTGCCAGCTTATGAGCCTTCTTACATATCTAGATCTTAACCTACTAATTGCCAGAGCTAAATTCTTTCAAATTTAAAAATACCTCTTCTGTCTTCTTGGCATTTTAGAGGCATTCAGACCAGAGAGAGAGAAAGAGAGAGAGAGAGAGAGTTTGCTGAAAACACAGCATCAAACACAGCTGGGATGCATATGAATTATCCAATTATGAAGGTGAAATATGATTTTGAGAACAATCTTCTACATCAATAATATTGTCATTTTAATTTCTCTCTGTTATCCTTTTTTTTATTCTGTAAAATGGGAACCTTTGGACATTTGATCATTGGGAAGATGAATTGGTGGTACTTCTGACATTCTTTTTTTGGGGGGGGAGGTCCGGTTATGGGGCCTGAACTCGGCCTGGGCGCTGTCCCTCAGCTCTTCAGCTCAAGGCTAGCGCTCTACCACTTGAGCCACAGCACCACTTCCGGCTTTTTTCTTTTTGCTTATGTGGTGCTGAGGAATCGAACTTAGGGCCTCAGGCATGCAAGGCAAGCACTCTACCACTGAGCCAACTTCCCAGCCCCACTTCTGACATTCTTTTTAAAAATAGAAATATTTAAATCAGAATCCTTGAGTGAATACGTGGCCAGCTTAATATACTATGTGTGTATGTATGCACAGAGATGTGTGCATACATATAATTGACCTTACTTAGTTGTACTGGGATTTTCGTCTTGACATGTCAATGTATGCATATATCTTGATCAGTCATCCTCCTCTATCATTCTTCCTCCTATCCCTCCCCCCTCCAAGTATTCTGTGTCTGGTGTCAAAACTTTTTACAACCATTTCTTAATTCAAATGCATTTTGGATCTTTAAAACCTTTTCCTTCCATTTTTCTGTATTTCATTAATTTAATATTTGAAATATTAACCTGCTTCTGGGCTTCATTTTCATGATGAAATCCATTGTGCACAGTAATGAATTCCTTGAGATGTCATTAATTCCACCTGAGTCTCTCTTTTCATTTGTAAAGTTTCTCGCTTTTCTTGCCCATAATGTGGCAAAAGCTCATTTATCCTCTACAAGCACACAATTTCTGCAAGATACTCATAGTCTTGCTGCTCTGCCTAACTCATGCACCCACCACTCTTCTGCAGTAAAGGACCTGATTGGGTTTCATCTCAACTTTTCACAGGACTCCTCAGAGCCTTCCTCTGTCTTCCTCTTCTCCCTCCAAGACATCCCTACCACATGACTGAGCCATAGGTCAATAGTCCATGTGCATGGCCCGCATGGGATTGCTTCACACACAGAATTTATGACAAACCCTCATCCCCAAACTATAGGATAAGTTTGGGGGCTGGGGGGAAATTACAGGACTTTGTAGACTCTTAAGGAATTTTGTTATTATCTGATGCACAGCCAGCAGCTCCCTGTATTGAACTAAGCCGCCATGTCCTTGGTTGCTGCTCCTTTAGGGTCCTTTAGCCTGAACTGCATTCTTTCTTCTCTCCATGCCTGCCTACTTTAACCCACTCATCACCATTAGTTACAGCACTAGGCATCAGGTCGTTGTTGTTTTCCATCCTGGATTTGAACCTAGGGCCCTGTACATGCTAGGCAAGTACTCTACTATGGAAATACACACATTCCAGCCTTAAACACCAATTGTACATGGTGTTTGAAAGTGTCCTCTTCATAAAGCAAGTGGAGTTAGTATTATAGTCATTGACACTATCTCTTCTATATACCAGATATACAAAATCCAATGTGGCAGCCACCAACTACACATGGGGCAGTCTAATTGAGGTATGATTTAAGTATAAAATACAAATCAGGCTTTAAAGACTCAGAAATAATAAAATTAATATAAAATATGCCATTAATAATTTAACCTGAGCATACTTTGAATATTAATTTGGGGGTGCATTGAATTAAATAAATTATATTATTAATATAATAATATAATATATAATATAATAAATTATATTATTTCTTTTTCCCCTTTATTTAATGTAGCCTCCCTAACACTTAAAAGGATAGCTCTGATTTGGGTTGTGCTAGGATTTGAACTCAAGGCCTTGTTCTGTTTGAGCCCATCACATTCTGTTTCTAATGGACCATAGGTTCCAAGGTGAATTCTTCTAGGTAAAGAAGGCATGTTCAATTATTCCTGCTATCTTCCCAAGGAACACTAGTTTGCCTGTGGGGAAGACTTAATACTGTTTAGATTCATTTTCTCTGAAGATTTGCTTAAAAAAAGAAGAACTTTGCAATTTTAATACACTATGTATTTCCTTCTAAAATATGTGGCCAAACTTCACAGTAAAAATATAAGGGGTTGGGGGAGGGGGCCCGTGGTCATCAAGGCCCAGGTAGGGACCCATCGGAGCCTATGGTATGAGTACAGTGATCTGGGTCCGTGGTGACAGCTGACTCAGGCAGGGCTGTGTTTTCAAGTCAAGAACTTTTATTGCAGTGTTTGAAAGCAACAGTTAGAACAAGAGGATCTTTGTGGTTTTCCATGGTGTCTGTGGAAAAAGCAGAGGTTAAAGTTTAAATTAAACTGACACTGAAAGAACCTTTTGTAGTTGCTGTGTGTCGTTTGACATTAGTTGCTGTGACTAAGCTGACTCTGGTTATTAGGAGGGTTTATGAATGAGGAAAGAAAACATGGCTTCCTGCTTATGTGTGTCTCCTTGTGTGGACTCTGCCCCCTTGAAGGATGACACCAAAAGGAAAAGTTTCAAAAATACAGAAAACAGGGCTGGGAAGGTGGCTCAGTGGTAGAGTGCTTGCCTTGCATGCATGAGGCCCTGGGTTCAATTCCTCAGCACCACATAAGCAAAAAGAAAAAGGCCGGAAGTGGTGCTGTGGCTCAAGTGGTAGAGCGCTAGCCTTGAGCTGAAGAGCTGAGGGACAGCGCCCAGGCCCAGAGTTCAGACCCCACGACTGGAACCAAAAAAAAAAAAAAAAAAAAACAGAAAACATAGCATAGAGAACACAATTACTAAGCTGTTAAACATTTATGTTGCCAGGGGCTGGTGGCTTATGCCTGTAATCCTAGCTACTCAGAAGACCAAGATCTAAGGATTGAAGCTATCCTGGGCAGAAAAGTTCTTATCTCCAATTTACCAACCAACAGCCAGAAGTGGAAGTGGGGCTCAAATAGTCAAACGCTAGCCTTGAGTGAAAAATCCAAGCAAAAGTTCCATGCCCTAACTTCTATTTTCCCTCTTTCTGTTACATCTTCTCCTTCCATCCTCCTCATTACTTTATAGCCCAGGCTTGAACTTGAGATCCTCTTACCTCAGGCTCATGAATGCTAAAAGTATAGGTATGCCCCACCATTTAGTCTTTAAAGATTTTTTTAACACAAAAAGGGATAGATTAGCATTGCACAATTGCCCAAATGAAGCCTAAACTGGAAATCTCAACGTATTTATAACATGTCAGAAGAAGGGCTGTCCCACAGTCGCCATACTTTGATGTGCATGCATGTGTGTATTTGGGCTGTGTGTGTGTGTGTGTGTGTGTGTGTGTGCGTGCGCGCGCGCACGCTGAAGATTGAATGTAGGAGTAATCATTCTATACCTCCAGCCTAGTGCTTTTGGTTTTGGATTGAGAGAAGGTATGATATTCTACCGGGATTAAAACGTAGTAGTAAATGGAGACAGGTGCCTGAGAACCAATGGAGAGGGTGAAAACTTGGAGAGGATGGAAAGCCATCTGTTTCCCTGACCACATCAAGGGGTGAATTTGCCCAGTGATGAAGAAGACATCAGAACAAGACATTGAAGAAGCTCATTCTTTAGACCCACACCGGTAGCCTGGAAACTCTGAGCATGATTGACACCACTAGGCCTCTGAAGATGGCCATGTAGGACAAAGATGGGCAGAGGGAAATTGTTACTATTCTAACATCTGCCCCATTACCACCATTACGCCCTCACACCAGCACCGACACCAACATGACAGCTAAAACATTAGTAGGGTCCCAAGCAGTGACTACGTAGCCAAGGAAGTAAGAGTGGTGCTGAGTCTCAGAAGAGGTTAATGATGCCCACAGACCATACACCATAGCTCCTATCTGTTATCCTTCCTACTGGAGAGACAAAGATGGGGAAGGTTGTGGTTCTAGGCCGTCCCAGGGAAAGTAGTGCAAGACTACCTGAAAAACAAATTTGAAAAATCAAAAGGACTGGGGCCATAGGTCAAGTGGTAAATACTTCCTTATCAGTTTTGAAGCTTTAAGTTCAATCCTCGGTGTTGCCAAAAGGAATAGAACTGAACAGAAAAGGGATGCACACGCATGCACATATATGCACAGTCAGATTTATGTCCAGGGAGAGTCAGCGGAGAAATTGGAACTAAGAGCATGGTTTGGCTGCTACCCTTAAACTGTCTTTACACCAACAGGCACCTGAGGTCTGGGACACATTAAAAGACGTTAATCAGATTAGCAAATAGTCACTTTAGAAAGTACTGATAATTTAGCCCTGTGAGAAAGAGAGAGAGAGAGAGAGAGAGAGAGAGAGAGAAGGAAGGAAGGAAGGTAACTCGAGCTACATCCCCACTTCCAGCTTTAAAGTAAATGCTATTGTTATTATTAAAGTGACATACAGAGGTGTTACCATTTTGTAAGTCAGGTAATATTTCTTTGGGGGCAATGTCACCCCTTCCTTCGCTCTGTCCCAGATACCCCTTCAGTTTTTTGCTGGCTAAATTGGAGAAAAGAGTCTCAGACATTTCTGCCCCAGATGGTTTTGAACTATGATCCTTAGATCTCAGCCTCTTGGGTAGCTGGGATTACAGGTGCACCTGGCTAACATTTCTTTTTCTTACAAATCTTCTGGTCCTTAAGGAAACTCCCAAAATTCTATGAAAACTGACTTTAATAAACAGTAGAAAGAACAGCTAATGATTTTAATCGTCTATTTATATGCCATGATATATTCTATGTAAGATTCTGAAATAAGGTCTGAAAACCTAAGTTAACTAGAAAATTAATGTCTGGTGAACTTGAATTTTAGAATATCCTTAAAATTCCAAATGAATGAACTTATCTGCTAGTCAAGAACTAAGCATTTTTCCATAACCTGGAAGCCCTGGATTTTTTTTTAATGTCTCTTAAAATTCATTTCAAGGAAAATGAGAAAGAGTAGAAAGCTATGAGCCTAAGGAGACTTTGTAACCTGGACAACACTGAAAATATATCTAAATCTAAGCATTACAATTTCTCTTCAGCTTGATACTAAATAACACCTTTCCCTTTTTAGAAATTCACTTTTTAAATACTTCAAAGTCTACATCTTACTGAGCTAATGTAATTACATATAATTTAATGAAATAAAAGAAATTAGGAACAAGATTATGTTAAGCAATGCTAGCACACACACAATATTCTTCAAGTTGACTAGACAAATGGAGTGAAAACATGCATAATTTCCATCTAAGTACTCATGATGACAGTTAACAGGTGTCTTCTTTCAAATGAGGAAATGCATTATATTCAAAGTATTATTATTATATGGTAATTATATTTCATATTGGCTCTATATTTCAACCAAAGTTGCTGATGAGTAAGAAATATAATTATAGCAAGCGATTGAATGAAGTGTACATTACAAAAGATTGACACCCTGGGAGAAGCCAGTGTGGTCTTATGTGTTGGAAGAAGGCAAAGGAAGGGAGAGTTGTAAGTAGAAAAGTGGTGATGATGGTGTTTAATCATCACCTACTATATGAGTCTTGACTTCCCAAAGATCTGTCCTCATGGGACTGAGAAGAGAACTAGAGACATAGTTCACAGAAATAGGAGGCTGATTTACAGGTTACTTCTCAGTTTGGGGTTCTTTTTTATAAGATTCACTCCACTGTGTTGGGAGACAAACCGAGGGTTGTGTTAGGCATTATAATGCAATAATGCCCTTTGTAATTCATTTCAGGGAAGATTTGTGTGTGTTTGCACTGGTGCTGGCATTTGAACTCAGGGCCCTCAAGCCCTTGCTTAGCTTTTTCACTCCAAGCTGGTGCTCTAGCACTTAAGCCACACCTTCACTTCCAGCTTTTGAATTTGTTTTGCTTGGCTGGTTTCCAACTGAGATAGTCAGATCTTAGCTTCCTGAGTAGCTAGAATTGCTGGTGTGAGCCACTGGTACATGGACAGAGAAGGCTTCTTTAAAATTCCTGTTCTCCTTTCTATGCTTATCTGACATTTTTCTGGATATAGTCCCCTAGAAAAACGTGTGGAAACTGTACATTACTGAAGGTATTTGGCTGAGAGACGATACCCAATGTAGTAAGAAAAACATTGTACTGTAAGTTTATCACTCACTAAATTTACCAAAGTCCTGATCTGTTACCAAATGTCTGGAAGACTTCAGAAAAGCACATTAACTTCTTATGGAATGAGAGACACATGAACTGCTAGGTAGGGGACATAGATGTCCAGGAGCTTCAGGCTTGGTACAGTGCTCCACAGATCACACTTTTCTATTATGGTATATATTTATGTGAACCACAGCCATGTTGTGTGGGAAAGGAATAGAAGAGCAAGTAAAATTCCAAAGACCTACTTAGAAAAACCTGTAAGGAAGGGATTCCTTTAATGCCTACCA
This sequence comes from Dipodomys spectabilis, assembly GCF_019054845.1. NCBI lineage: Eukaryota > Metazoa > Chordata > Mammalia > Rodentia > Heteromyidae > Dipodomys > Dipodomys spectabilis. The sequence continues at coordinate 21,359,688 of NW_024870678.1, read as the reverse complement.
CCAAAAATACATGGTTTTGACACTTCAGAGAATAAGGAATTGGTCAGCCTTCCTCTTTGATGTATGCTCTGTAGGACGGTTGCCTTCTTTGAAGAAAGCTTTGTTTAACTTTTGGTTTGAGAGAAACCTAAATATGCCTTCCTCTTACTCCAGCCATTGAATCATCTTTTACAGGATAGCCACTCAAATTCTGGCCCCAAAAATAATAATAATGTTGTCATGGTTTTTCTGAGTTTTGATCTTTGCCCTTGTTAGGAAAAATAAATAGTAATAATCTACTAGATAGGTATATGGTTCATGGGCAGGCAAATAGTAAAAAGCTGAACTGTGCATTTTGCTGGTGCCTGAGCACAGCAGCCAGATAAAATGCTAAACAGAGTGACATGGACCTTATTCAGTCGACAGCAAAAAAAAAAAAAAAAAAATCATCAAAGTACCAAGCAAAGAAGTAAGGAGAACAAATCCCTATCTTGAGAAAATAGCAGCAAAGTATAGAGCAGATTGGAAGGAGGCAAAGGAAGGGAGAGATGTAAATAGAAAAGTGGTTATGATAGTGTTTAATCATCACCTACTATAAGAGTCCTGACTTCCTGAAGAACAGTCCCCATAGGACTGAGAACTATAGACTTAATCCAGTCACCTATCTCTATTCCTTCCTTCCTTTCTTCTTTCTTTCCTTCCTTCTCTCGCTTTCCCTCCCTCCCTCCTCCCCCTTCCTCTCTCTTTTACCCTTTCATTGTTGGTACTAGAATTTGAACACAGGACATCATACCCTAGGCAAGGAGCTCTGCCACTTGAACCATGTCCCCAGCCCTGTAGTTTATATTTCATTTTTTTTTTTTGAGATAAGGTCTCCTTAACTTGAAACCCTCTGGCTTCTCTCTCCCGAGTATCTGCAATTATAGGTATGAACCACCATACCTGGCTTCAGCAACCTTTCTTTAATAGCTCTCTATAAACATGTCTGGATTTCAAATCTCTTTGTTTCACTAATACTGTGAATCTGTGGCTTTATTAACTAAGCTATCTACAAACATTGACTCAAAAAATTTTATTACACGTTTCTAGATTATTCTTCCTTGTTTTATTTCTAAATGAGTTTCCCATAGACTCAGAAGATTTTTCTCTGAATTCCTTTATAAAATGTAAGGTTTTTTTTTTCATTCTAGACATGGACAAATGATTTAGAAAAAAAAAAGCCTTTTGTTAACTTTTATTACTCAGTGGAATGCTTGGGGCAGCTGGATTGTGGCAAAGGAATGAAAGCGTGGTTGTGATCAATTAGGATGAAAGAGCACAAAAGCCAGAACTGTACAAACAATTTGAGTTCAAACAAGTTGACAATTTTTATTGCCATGTTCAATCTACATCACAGGGTACACTGTCATTTCTACCAAGAACAGCCCCCAATTTCATCGCATCTTTTCTCAAACCACCCTGGTTTTGAACTACTGAATATTCACTTTTAGTGGTTCTGGTCACTGTCCAAATGCCTGACCTCACCAAACCCAGCCTGCCCCCAAGGACTCTTCAAGAATTCTCCACAAGTAAAAGGAGAAGACTTCCCACAACCCAGGATAAGAGCCGTAAAAAGTCTCCTGGGTTCTACTACATTTGACATCTGTGCTCACTGCCCTGTGATAGACCTAATGAAATATTTTGAACTCATCTACCTACCTAAAAACAATTGTCTTTCCCATGTAATCTCATTCCTTCTATCTAGCTATATAATGGTCCACATTTTAAAGTGCACACTCTGGAATCTGGGTCAAATATGATCTCAAATGTTTCCACCAAGCAAGAGATATGGCTGCTAATATTTCCTTAGAAGATTGCAAATGCAAAAGGAAAGAGAGGACCCCTCTCTGGTCTCAGAGCTAAACAACAACAACAACCCCACAGAGAAGAGCTGATTGGCTTCATTTGGGTCACATGCCAACACTTGGACCAATCACCATGACCAGAGTCATGTGCCCAGAGGCATGGAGTTCTGTAACTGTCTATAGGCATCCAATATACAGTCCTTGACCAAGCCTCTAACGTAATATTTGACATGAGTAGCAGCTATCAGAGAAAGCTGAGGTGGAGTGAGACTGCTTTTGTCATTAAAAATGTGCAAAGGGGGCTGGGAAGTTGGCTCAGTAATAGAGTGCTTGCCTCACGTGCACAAGGCCCTGGGTTTGATTCCTCACCACCACATAAGCAGAAAAAGCTGGAGGTGGCGCTGTGGCTCAAGTGGCAGAGCGCTAGCTTTGAGCGGATGAGCTGAGGGACAGCGCCCAGGCCCAGAGTTCAGGCCACATGACTGACCAAAAAAAAAAAAAAAAAATGTGCAAAGGATTCCAAAAGTAAAGCAAAGGGATTACAAAACTAAAGATGGTCCAAACATTGGACTTTCTCAGCAAAGCTAAATAACAAGTGTTTATCATCATTTTATGTCAGTTTGCAATATAGTGCTTGGAGAATATCTACTAACTTCACATTTGCATGTAGGCTAAATACCTGGCTAATTTCCTTCTTAGTTTTAATTATAGTAATTACTGTTATTTTTGTTTTTAGCAGTATTAGGGATGAACTCAGAGGCTGGAACTTGCCAAGCAAGCAGCAAGTGCTCTAATTTGAACAACACTTTTAGACTCTTGGTTTATATTTTGTTTTTGAGATACTCATCGAATTTCTTGTCATCTGTGTACTTCCACATTCTGTCTTCCTGCATAGCTTAAATTATAGGCACTTACCACCATGCTTGGCATTCCTGATTCATTTTGAATATGGTTTTATCAACAAACCAGGTAGTGGTGGCTCACACCTGAATCCTATCTAATCAAAAGGATGAGATCTGAGGATCATGGCTCAAAGCCAGCCCAGGCAGAAAAATCCATGAGATTCTTATCTCTAATTAATCACCAAAAACTAGAAGTGGTACTGTGGATCAAAGTGGTAGAGCACTAGCCTTGAGCACAAAAACTCAAGCCCCAGAACCAGCATACACACACACACACACACACACACACACACACACACACACACACACACACATGATAGACAAAAAATAAAATGATCACTTTCTACCAATTTACATTTCCTCTAAAATTCCTTATACACACATCTTCAAATAAAACTGAAAGGCATGCTATTTGTTTCCTTTTGAGGTTGAATGATGGTCATTCAAATGTAATTCACTAAGTGTGTAGTTGTGGATTACATGTCCCCTCCCATTATTTATTTATATTTTTTCTTTAACGAGTCAGCTCTTACTGCCTAGAATTGAGATCCACCCGCAGAATGGATCTTATCTCTTAAGGCTGTGGTCATTGGGGATAACACTGCCAGGCTCTTTCTTTGATTCTGAGCCTCTGGTTCTTTCATTGTCATGGTTATTTAAATGCATCTGTCTTGGGGGAAAAAATGTCTTTTTTTCCTTCTCATTTACACAGATTCATTTTGACAGCCATTTTTCTGTCCTAATTGTCTCTGAACTGCAGCAAGTTTTCCAATTTCAGCAATTTCTGTAGGATTTTCAAACATCTGCACAGGCTTTTCTATCCACTCCCTAGATTCCACATTTTAAAACAAGCACAATTCTTGGATGTAGCAGGGTCTCAGTAAATATCTACTTTTTTTTTTCTTTTTTTTCTTTTAACTTTGGCTGTCTTGTTTTTTTAGGGAATAATTAAATCTCGCCATTTTCTTCATTTATAAAACATGAAGCGAGGAAAAAATAGAATGCAGAAATAGAAACCATTACCAATACAGCACATGCATAATTTGGAGGAAAATGGTTTTGTAGAACACTGCAAGTGAGGGCGCTGTGCAGAGTTTTGTAGGAGAGGGCTGCACAGAGGAACAGACATCCTGGAGAACGGTAACAAGTCCTCTGGATGTTAATGGTCTTCCCTTTCACTTGCCTCTTCCAATTTAATGTTCACAGTTCAACCATGAAACTTTCCCTCAGTCTTTATCTTCGCAGTTGAAATGACTTTTCTAACAACTATCCTGAAGATTCTAAGATTATTTTTTTAAAAGCCTTGTGGGTTTTTTTTTCAGCATGTTTAGTGAATAAAAGAAACAATTATAGGAGAATGTGGCCAAAATATCAAGCAAAGAAAAATGTACTAAAAAGAGCAACTGATCTTTGATCGTATATTCATTGACAAACCTGTGCTGGAAGCTAGGCACCATCAAAATGGGACCCAAATCATATGAGAAGGGCTGTAGTGAATAAATAGCCTTGGATCAGTGACATTTCCAGCAGGTTTTGCAATGGCCTGCTTCACAACCTTCATTTTAGAGATAATCACAATGAAGTTCAAAGGCATGAAAGGTCTTGTTTAAGACCTAGAACTATTCATTTCTCTTAACGGCCTACACTGTCCTGAACTCACTGTATAGTCCAGACTGATGTGAAAATTGCAATTCTCCTGTTTCAGGTCCCAAAGAACTGGGTTTACAAACACACAGAACATACTCAACCAGAGCCTGCTTACCCACATCTGGAGATGCATCAAGGAGATGGGCTTGTCTCCCTGATTTGGGCTGCTTTTATCCTAGGCTCCCTCTAATTCCTGCAGAATACATCAAAATGTGATATATCAAATGATGTTCATGTTCATGTTGAATGATCAAGTTGAAGCCCTATTGCAATCTAAGCCTCTTACCCCTTTGGCCTTCTGTCTTCCGGTATGCTCACCCCTACAGGTGTCTTTAACATGTGTCTCCATCCAAACACTGCACCAGTTCTTCCACAGCCCTATCTTAACCCCAAAGATGACTTCATCTTTAATGTTTTTATAACTGTTGATTTCCTTGTTAGCTTCTTTTAAAGAACTCTGTCTTCCTAAACACATAATTGTCATTTTTTTAATCTCCTGTGCCTTCAATCAACCAACAAAGATTTCTCCCTCATAGTCTAGGACGGGAGCCGAGTTAAGCTCTGAGTCTCTTTTCTATGAGTGGTCAAAGTCAAAATGAAGGCAATTGGGAAATAGGGTGGGAATAGGCTAGGAAAAGAGAATCCCAGAGGGATTTTGTAAATTAAAATTCTCATTACTGAACGTACAAGAGACAGCAGTGTTCCCGTTCTATGAGACTAGTGATCTACCACTTGAGCCACACCTCCATTGCCAGCTTTTTATTGCTTGACTGGAGATAAGTCTCTCTGGTTTGTCTTCCTGGGTTGGTTTCAAACCTCAATCCTCAGAGTTCAGTCTTCCAATTTGCTAGGATTACAGGTATAAGCCACCACTGCTGGATTTACGGCTTTAGCATTAAGTGCACCAATCCTGATCAACGGCTTTCAAACATGCTAGGTAGTAAACAGATCTGCTTTTTTTTACATTTGAGAGGTGATTGGTATCTGGAAGGCAAACAGATTAAAAGGGCAAGATCATTTAGAATCCAGAAGAAAGATCTTAAAGTGATTCTTGCTTAGGGGGAATTACATGATTGATAGACTTGATGGTTCATACTGTCTTTCATTCCCAAAACCATTATTATTGTTTGGCCCTTACCATTTCCTTTCTAACCCATTTCTGATTCATCTAGCCACTTGCATTCTTCCCAAATCCATCCTTCACACCACACTGGAAGAGAGCTGACCATACCTCCACACTACACCCCTACTTAAGCTCTTCAATGACCCTTCATTGCCCCGTGACTCAGACTTCCCACTAGCTTTAGTTCTTCTCTTTTAAAAAAACATTTATTTTATTTGTGTGTTTTGTTGTTTAGTTATTTGGACCCTCCTTTGTGGGGGCTTAACTTCCCAAACATCCCACACAGATTCCTGCCTTTGTTTCCTCTACATTCTCTCCCCAGAAGGGCTAATACTTTATATTGCACTCGTGGTGCTAAGTTCTAATGAAATAATGGATTTTTGACACTGTATTTGCAAGTGATGGACTTCTAGTACTTAACCCATCATCAGCTAAGGTGTATCTGTATGGGCAAATGAGGTAAGCAAGAGAAAGGCCCATTCGATTTGGCAATGAGGCTTACAGACACCTTCATGGAAACTTGTTGCAATGGTGTAGGGCTCTTTGTGTATTATTTTTTCACTTTAGTCCTAGCAAATATTAAATATCCCATCCATCAATATATAATGAAGAAATTGCAATGGATTGAGGAGAGAATATGAGGTGAGGAAATGGAATTATATTTTCATGAAGTTTGGCTAACAGAAGGAAAAGTTGAGGTTGTAGGGAAAAGGGAGCTGGAACAAGGCAGAGTTTGTGGGTGTAAAAAAGCTGTTTTTAGTTAGTTTGCGAGCTTTTAAAATATTGCAAGAACATTTTTAATATGCAAAGACACTAACCTAGAGAAAGAAGTGAAAACAGTGGAAAATGATTTCTTGGAAGTGACAAGAAAGAAAGTTTCCAAAACCGGCGGACTGCTTGCAGACAAGATGGCCAATTGGCCCAGCATCTTTATTTTCCTTGAGTTTTACTTTCAATCCCCAAAGCAAATAACACACATTGTCCCTTAGAGGTAATACCTGAAATCTCTCTATCTACTTCTTCCTTTAAAATATATGTATATATATATATATATAGTTTTTTTTTTTTTCTAGCTGGATACTGGTGGCTTTCATGTATAACTCTAGCTACTCAGGAAGCTGAAAGTTGAGAATCAAGGTTCAAGACTAGCCAGGGCAAAAAAGTTTTGAGACTCTTACCTCCAATTAAGCAGCAAAAGTCTGGAAGTGGAAGTATGACTCAAATGAGAGAAAAAGCCAAGTGAGAACATGAGGTTCTGAGTTCAAGCTCTAGTACTAGGACACGCATACACACACACACACACACACACACACACACACACACACACACACTTCTAAGTTCAGTTAAGACCAATTCAAACAAAATGATTAGTCTTATTTAAGGAAATGAGAAAAATTTTAATTCCATTTCAAAAGTCTCAGGTTAGTGAATCTCTGAGCTCTATTTACATTTAATACATGGTAGGGAGGGGTGAGGTGGTATTTTCCTGCGTAGTTGAGGAGGGGGATTTGCGGTTACAGAGCTGGTCACAGGATTGTGTTGGCGATGAATCCTCCATTCCACTTGGGGAGGAGACTGGAGGCTGTGACGGATGGAGACAGGATGCTGACTGCTCTGAACTGCAGTGTAGAAAGGGCTGAGGACTGTGTCCCCTTCTCCTTCCCCCTCCCATCCTCCAGAGCAGGCCTAGAGCAACATAGGGCTAAACTTGAGAATCTAGGTCAGGATTGGGACTGGAGGACTGGAAAATCTTGAGGGCATAGGAAGATGGGGAAATCCAGAAGTCACCATTCTGTCTTCTCCGGGTGTCCCTTCAGCCAAGTGGTGGTGGATAAGGGAAGTAGTTAGACAGTGTACATTCTTTGCCTTGTTAGACAGCCTAGCAAATCATACTGACAGCCATAAATAAGTGATATTGTTATTTAAAATAATCAAGCAATGACTATTTCAACTGACTTTTCTTAAATTTGTTGGGTAGAGGATACTGGGGTTTGAACTTGAGGTCTTATAGCTGCTAGGCAAGCAAATGCTTGAGGTATACCCTTAACTTCTCCTCTTTCCCTCCTTTTTTCTTTTTTCATTTGCTTTAGTTATTTTGAGTAGATCCCAAATTTTTGTTCAGGGTTGGCCTTGGGCCACAATCCTTTAGTCCATACCTCCTGAGGGCTGGGGACCTAGGCTGTGTACCACCTCATCCTGCCGACTTCCGTGTGACATGAAGTTTTGATCACTTTTTGCCTGGGCTGGCCTGGAGCCTTGATCTTTCCTCCTCCTGAGTAACTGGAATGACAGGGGTAAGATATCTTGCCTGGCCTACCTATCTTTTTTTATAAAGTAAAATTCTAGCCTCTGGAAGATGTATTTTTTTTAAAAATATTTTTAAAACCTAAAAAGCCAACCTTACCCAGATTCAGGATGAAAACTCCTATGGTTTTACATAAGCAATAAAGGCTGCAGCTGAGGCAAAGAAATCAGGTTACTATTACTATTACTTTAGGAGGCATGGCTTTTCAACTGCTCCAGATACCCTTGTGAGAGGAATTACATGCATCATAAGTAGCCTGCTAACAGGCTACTTTTGGACAAACCTACGTTGGGTATGGGAGGGGAAGGTTCTTTTCTATTGTCCCTTTTATTGCCCGAGTAATCTCACAAGAAAATGGAGTCAATTATACTCAAATTGAATCATTGAGGCAGCATAAAAAGTCAGTTTCCTCTGATAAAAAAGATGTCTCTTGGGAAATGGCAGAAGTTGTCTCCAACTTCAAGTTCCCTCCACTTTATAAGCACCAGTTTGTTCCCACCAGGAAAAAAAAGAAAGAAAAGGAAAAAGAAAAGCCCCAAGATATCCACATTGCAGTTTGTTCATGCATTAGTACCTGAGGCCCTATCACTTCTCAGCTTTGGTTATCCTGATCAGCTAAACCACTTTAAATTAAGAATACTATCTGCTTACTATTACATAAGTGGGGGGGGAGGGGACCACAAATGGAAAATCCCCAGAAGTTGGCCAATCTCCTTAATCATGCCTGGCAATCTTTAAGTCTGAGTCTGAGGGATTTTTGCTTCTGGATCTCATTTTTTTTTCTTTTCCAACTAAAAAAAGGCAAAAGCAGACTGGATTTAACAACAAAAAATTGCTTTTGCATTTTATGGGCACAGTGTTCAGACTTCCTGTGTGGTTAGAAGGTCTTATTCTCTGACTCCAAATGCTAGAGAGGTAATTGCATCTGCAGATCTCAGTCTATTTGTAAGTAAGCTCCTCTCAGCCTCAAGTGAGGGGAATTCTTGATTTGTTTTGGGGTCTGTGCTTGTTTACATATGGAGCCCTGAATAAAACAAGGGTCCAGGTGGCTGCACAGCCTGTACAGCAGCAAGTTTGTATCCGGGCATTCACGGTTCTCTCACACACAGCTGCTGCCTTTCCCAAAGCCATTGTGGCTGGTCTCTGAGGGACTCCAAAGCCATTCACTGTCACTGCCTCTGGCCAAGCCATTCATTCACTCACGTGGGTGCTTTGTTGCTTGAATTCTACTTTCCTGCTCTGCAGTTTTGGAGGACACTTTGTCTGGATCCAAGGCCCTGTGTCCACTCACAACCTAGCCACTCCCTCAGGGATCTCTGGGGACCAGGTAAACAACATAAAGCCTGTTCTTTATTGGGTCTATGAAATCCACTTGTTAGGCTACAATGCTAGTGTGCCGCCACTTAGCCAAAGGATATAAAGTATTTCAAGGCAAAGCGTGCCATAAGCCCCAGATACAGTTCTGTTAGGAATGTTTTTATAACATCTTACTCCTGGGCCTCTGGAGAATGGGAGTCTTGCTCCATTTCCCTTTCTGTGTTCTATGGACAGAGAGATGATTATGTCCCCACACATATGCTGCTCTACACAGGTTCATTTGCCAGAGGTTTGGGGAATCATCTGCCTTTTCCAAAAGTAATAACGCCTCATGTCAACCTTGACTTTAGAGCCTTAAAGCACAAAATATACACCCTCTTGGAGAATACCAGCCAGTCTATGTCTCTAAGCTTCAATGACATGTGTGTAATAGATTCGAAGAATCAGTCCCCACCCCCATCCCCTGGAATTTGGCGTTGACATCTGGATTCATGCTTCTCAAATAGATCTATGAAAGTCATGGTTTCCTTTTCTTGGAAGACTTTCGTAAAATACAGTCTCAATTTTATATCTGTTGCCTGAATCTTGCCCTTGAAATCCAGACTTAGCAATGAGCCTAGAGCCCTTCTTAATCAGGGCTTCGTCCCTACTGTAGGCTTTCACTGAAAAGATGGCTTTTCCGTGAGCTCTGCCTTCTTCAGACTGCTCAAAACCGTGCTTTCTATCCATAATAGTCCTGATCCTTCTCCTCCACTTTTTATTTATTTTTATAACCAAGTATTTTGCATAGGGAAATACATATTTACTGGCTTAAAAACAACTAAGCCTTAAAGTATGAGATGAGAATTTCCCCAAGAAAGTATGACTAGCTACTCACCTTAGAAATCCATGAGCTACTATTCTGTCTGCATAATTGTAATAGGAGTTGAAATACAATAATCACTATTGAACATCAACCATGTGCAAAAATAAAATAAAAATCGACATTTACAAACCAGGCTTGGTAGTGCATACTTGTAATCTAAGCACTCACGGGGCCAAGGCTGGGGGATGTAATGTATAGTGTTTGAGGTTAGTCTCATCTACATAACAAGACCCTGACTCAGTGGTAAAGCACTGCCCAACATAGAAGAAGCCTTGGGTTCAATCACTACCTATGAAACACAACAATAATAAAAATAAAACAATAAAAATATTGTTACATTTTTGTAACCTCCTGGAAGAAAACATCATTCCCTCAATCTTATCAAATGTGGAGGCATACTTGATGACATGTAAGTGACAGATGAGCATGGACCAGCTTGAGTCCTTCAGGCTGGAAAGACACAGAGGTTGTAAGACTGAATTGTCTTCTAAGTCTCTGCCACACAGAATTTCCCACCAGAGCTGCATTTAAGAGCAAAGGTAGCTAATGCATTTCTTTTCTCTTCACCTCTGCACTTTGTAGGTGCGAAGATGGATCAAGAGCCCGATGGTCAGTGTGGACAAGCATCCGAGTCCCAGTCTGAAGTACACGGCTCCCTCTGGGGTGCACCTCCCTCCAGGAGAGACAGACTTTGAGCCGGCCTTGTGTCAACCATGCCTGGGGGACCATACTTTCCCAAGAGGGATGCCCCCTCTGGAGAAGGAGGCCTGTTCATGGGAAATCCAGTCTGGGTGTGAAGTAAGTTCTTTGTTGCTATGTGTCCATCTTGAAAGGATTGTTTTTCTTATATTCATACCATAGAATGTCGAAAATATTAATATTTCCTAGGCTGGCCTCAAACTCTGGATTCTCCTGAGTGGCTAGGGTGACAGGGACATGTCACTACACCTAGCTCCTAGGGCTTACTCTTGATGGGTTTTACAAAGGCAGAGTGACATGCATCTACTAGTACAGTATCAAGCAGAGCATTTTCACTGTTCTAAAAATCTTCTATCCACTACTTACTCAGGTCCCCAGATCTCAGCCCTAACAATCACTTTCCTTTCTGCTGTCATAGATTTGCTTGTGTGTGTGTGTGTTGTGTATATGTGTGTGTTGTATAAATGTGTGTGTGTTGTGTGTGTTGTATATATGTATGTTGTGTATATGTGTGTGTGTTGTGTATATGTGTGTGTGTGTTGTGTGTGTGTACAAGGCTTAAATTCAGGAACTCGGTGCTGTCCCTTAGCTTTATTTTTGCTAAGACTGTTTCTCTGCCACAGCTTTACTTCCAGCTTTGGGGTGGATAATTGGAGAAGAGAATGTCCTAGACTTCCCTGCCCAGACTGGCGTTGAACTTCAGTCCCCAGATCACAGTCTCCTGAGTAGCTAGGATTTCAGGTGCAAATTACAGGTGCTGGCGTAAATTTGCTTTCTTACCTAATATTACAGAAGTGAAATCAGACAGTACACTATAATAATTTGTATCCTGTTCTGAAGCTGATGCAACACTGGGTTTGTCAGTTAGAAATCCCTTATAAAGTGTTTAATCTTACCAAAGATGGATTTGGAGATGATTGCTAACCCAGACCCTAAATCTTAAGAGCCATCTATAGGTTTGAGCCTCCTCGGAAACATTTGGCTCAACATGATTTGATGCACTTAAAGAGTACTTTATCAGGGGTGGGAAGGTGGCTCAGTGGTACAGCGCTTGCCTTGCATGCCTGAGGCCCTGGGTTCGATTCCTCAGCACCACATAAGCAGGAAAAAAAAAAGCTGGAAGTGGCGCTGTGGCTCAAGTGGTGGAGCACTTGCGGTGAAGAGCTGAGGGACAGCGCCCAGGCCCAGAGTTCAGGCACATGACTGGACCCAAAAGAAATCAAAAAAAGAGCACTTTATCAGCTTTCCACTGTTTTTCCCATGATTCTTATTTTTCTCTGCTATTCCAGGAGAGTTTTATTGTTGGCTTTATCTTACTTCTTTTAGTATATGAACAAAACAATATTTTTCACATGCATGTTCTCAAGTTTCAGAACTTAAGGTTATATCTTCTAAGCGGTTTATTGATATTGTAAAGGAGATGCTCAGAGGGATTACAGTTACATAAGTCAGGTAATGAATCCATTTCTTTTGGGACAATGTCACCCCTTCTCTCACTCTCTCCCAGTTCTTCCTTCTGTCTTCACCTAAGAGTTACATAGTTTATTTTTGACAGTGTCTAGTGAGTACCACTGCTACATTTGTTCACCCTTTTGAGTTTATATTTTAAGATTATATCTTACTTAGGCCCAAATTGATTTTGATTTTTAAACTATTAGAAAATATATTGACCTCGGGGCTAGGAAGGTAGCTCAGTGGTAGAGCGCTTGCCTTGCATGCATGAGGCCCTGGGATTGATTCCTCAGCACCACATAAACAGAAAACGCTGGAAGTAGCTGAAATGGCTGAGCACTAGCTTTGAGCTGAAGAGTTGAAGGACAGTGCCCAGGACCAGAGTTCAGGCCCCATAACTGAAAAAAAAAAAAAAAGATCCTTAAAATGCAGCATTTAGGAGATAAAACATATGAACAAAGTATAATTAATTGTAACTAACCTTAATTTTTTTTTACAAATGAGTACATCACAAAATGATTGATGTTAATGGCCACTAGCACCCTTTTTAAAAAAACAAAGTAAGTATTTTCCAGGGATAAAGGAACATGAGCTGTTAAAAGACTGAAAACACTGACTCTGAGTTTTCTTTTTAATCCTGGGATATTATGCAATATTTTCAACCTGTTTCCTCATGGAAGTAGTGGTGTATTTTATACCTCTATTGGAGAAATCAGAAGAGCTAGCACGTAAAAAAAAATTCACAATCCACAATGTCCCATGCTTATGTTTGCTGATTTACATTTTAGCTAAGCCTTTGAACCAGACTCTGACTCAACTCCGAGTTGGTCACAAAGGGCAATAAATAGATACTAAATACAAGATTAGCAAACTTTTTTTTCTGATAGTAAATGATTTAGGCTTTGCAGGTCGTGACAGCTCCTGTCATTCTTTTCCAGCTCTTCCTGTGTTGGGAAAAGAAACATAGAATGATAAGCAAATGAATAGGGGGTGTCCACATGAAATTTTATTTATTAAAACTTATAGTTTGCAGGGTGCCAGACACTCACACTTATAATCTTAGCTACTCAATTTGACTAAGATCTGAGGATCGCAATTTGAAGCCAAACTGAACAAAAAAATCATCCATGAGACTCATCTCCAATTAACCACCAAAAAGCCAGAAGTGGGTCTATGGCTCCAATGGTAGAGTTACAGCCTTGAGTGCATAAGCTAAGGGATGGCACCCAGACTTTGAGTTCAAACCTCAGGACTACCACACAAAAAAAAAAAAATACAAAAGAAAGCGAGATTAGAGCTGGGTGCTAGTAGCTCACATCCGTAATCCTAGCTAATCAGGAGGCTGAGATCTGAGGATCACAGTTCAAAGCCAGCCCAGGCAGGAAATTCCATGAGACTCTTATGTCCAATAAACCATCAGAAAACCAGAAGTGGCTCTGTGGCTCAAGTGGTAGAGCGCTAGCCTTGAGCTGAAGAGCTGAGGGACAACACTCAGGCCCAGAATTCAAGCCTGTGACCAACCAAAAAAAGAAAAAAGTGAGATTAGAATGTTTCAAACAAAGTAAGAAAGAAAAAAATTATTCCAGAAATGTATAAATTATGGGGATTTTTCTCCGGACTTTAAAAATAACACATTGTAAATGCTACCTTTAATTGTGCCAAATCACTAAGAGTCACTCTGCACTCAGTTTGTGCTAGGACTTGCCCTCAGTCTATTGGTCAGGGACCAACATTTCTTCCCATAGAAGAAATAAGAATATTTGTATTACCAATCAATCAATCAGAGACTGGCAATATTGTGGTGTCACTGGTAGTGCTGTTGAAAATAGGCTGTTTATAAACTAAACAGATCTTTCTGGGAATGAGATAGGAAAGATAATACAACCATGGGGACTGATAGTATTTAATGAATGATGGTAGAACAAGTTGTAGCCTCAATGTAAAATTGATGTGTGGACCACAAAGGAACAAAGACTACAGCAGTTTTTCAGCTGGGTGCATGCTGATTAAACATGTTCACAAAGTCTGTTCTGCACTGTTTTTCTCACAGCACCTTCAGTACCTAAGACAGCCAGGATGTAAGACACAGGAAGAATGTGCTAGAGAGGAAGGGGGAAAGGAAATCCCTTTTTAAGGAAGTCTAGAATTGGATCACGATGGCAGCCTGAACTGCAATGATATCTCTCCTTCCTACCTTAATGTCAGAAAACACACCTTTCTGGGTATCACAGCTAGAAAACAAGATATACCATTGTCCAGATGAGAGATAATTCGAAGTCTATGAAAAATATAAGACAGGTCTAAAATGATCACAATGCCTGCAACAAAATCTAGTGTCACTGCAGACTGTGTATTCAAAATGATCCAATATGAGAAATAAACTCACCTATCCAAGCTCAGAGGATGGTCTTGGAGACAAAAAGTGCAGCCAAAGCAAGACTTCAATGGCAGGCTTGCAAGACTGGGTGTCTGTATGATAGGCAAGCATACTCTCCAAGGTTACAGCAAACAATTTCACCTATTGATCCTTCTCCCAAATCCTCAGTGATCTACTATGGGATTTATATTCTCTCCCAGAAGTCACTGAAGTTAGATTACTTTCTACTGAGTAATTTGAATGCATGTACCTCTTGAGGTTGGTTGAATTTTAGAAGTGGGCTTTTGTCTCTCTCCACCTCCTCCCTTTGTTCTATTGTGGTGAGAAGACTCTTCTGGGTATGTACTTTCTGGCATATGTAGTTTATACCCATTTCTCATTTTATTGTAGTCTATTCTGCCCCTTGCTAACTGCCCTGCCACATCAGTCTTGTTTATCTATGGGCTTTCCATTGCATGAACTTTGTGACATCTATAAGTACTATGTAACCAAGCCACGGGTAATTTTCCACTCAGGGTCAAATGCCTTGCCTTGCAAATGGACCAACACTGAATTTATTTCTAACACCCAGGAAGTCAGAAAGCAAAGCTGTTCCAGGCAAAGTCTAATACAGGGAAAGGAGTGTGAGCAATGTAAATGTCAGATAAAATACAGTGCAAGGCAAAACATTTAAAGAACTTAAAAGAATATTTCACTCTAATGAAAGACATTTACCAAGAAAATAAGCCATTCACAAACCATTATGCACTTTGCATAATATGGAAATATTTAAAATAACAAATAAAAATACAAAATAGATAAGACAGGGCTGAAGGTGTAGTTCAAGTGATAGAATACCTGCCTAGCAAAGTTTAAGGCTGAGAGTTTAAACCTCAACATGGAGAGAGGGGAAGGAGGAGAGAGAGAGAGAGAGAGAGAGAGAGAGAGAGAGAGAGAGAGAGAGAAAGAGAAAGAGAGAGAGAGAGACTAGTGTTATTCATGATTCATCATATTTCTTCTGAAATTTTCTAGTTCAAGAAGATATTAGGCTGGACTATAACTCAGTCATAGAGCACTTGCCTGGTATGCATGAGGCCCTGGGTTTGATTCTGGGCACTGGAAAAGAGAAAAGAAGAATACTGAAAATATTTATGTAGAAAATATTAATGAAACCATTAGCCAAAATTAACTTGAAGACATATTTCATAAACAAAGAATTCATAGTGTTTTAGGCCACATGGAACAATTACAAAAACATACTAAGAATTAGATCATAAAGCACATCCCATCAAATTCCAAAAAGCAAAAATCATTCAAGCCCACTAGCTTACCATAATTTGTTAAAATTAGAAACTAAGAACAATATGTAAGCCAGTTTCCATCTCCAGTTAATCAACCCACCTGGAATTCACAATCACCCTTCCCATTATCCCTGAGCTTGCATAGGAAATTAAAAACTATTTTTAGTGCTTATATCACCCCCAAGGGAAATGCAAATTGAAACAATGAAATCCCCCATTTTTCTTTAATCCATCAAATTGTCACAGGTTGAATGATAATATTATGTTGGTAAAAAGTAGAGGGATGGAATATTACTAATAGAAGATGTTCTGGCATTGCTTGTCTACTAAAAGTTTTGAAATCCCATACCTTATGATTTAGTAAATCTGTGTGTCCCCATCTATCCCTGATAAACATGTGCCTTTATGATAATGAGGGCAGAAATAACAATGTCCACTACAGTACTGGAAATAATGAATGCATGGGAATGTCAGTGGAGAGCAAAACTGTAAACACATAGGGAATTAATTATGGCATATCCCTGTTATAGACTATGAAGAAAAAAAAAATCTATGAGCTGGGAGGCTGAAACAGGAGGATCAAGAGTTTGAGACCAGCCTGGGTTACATAGAAAGACCTTATTTCACAAAACTAAAATAAAAAAGGCCAACAATAAAAAAAGAGCTGTTGGGGCTGGAAAGGTGGCTCAGTGGTAGAGCACTTGCCTTGCATGCATGAGGCCCTGGGTTTGATTCCTCAGCACCACCTAGCATAAAGAAAAAAACCTGGAAGTGGCGCTGTGGCTCAAGTGGTAGAGTGCTAGCCTTGAGCTGAAGAGCTAAGGGACAGTGCCCAGGCCCAGAGTTCAGGCCCCACGACCAGACCCCCCCCCCAAAAAAAGAGCTGTATGTCCTCTGACATAAACCAAGATACATTAAACTAGCAAAACAATTTGAAGATGAGTATGTACTTAGTATGATCACATTTTTTAATCTCTCTTTTTTTCATGTCTGTGTATATGAGTATGTGTTTGTGTTAAAATGCTAATGGAAAGGTCTGGAAGAACATATGTCAAACTGAAATGGTCATCACCGCCTTTAGGGATAGAAATTGGCAGGTGATAGGTACAGGAGATTAAGCAAGAAAGACTTGAGTTTTTCAAGGCTCTATTAATACATCACTTGTGGGTAAGAATAACACTATGCCCACTAGGATACCAACTTGTAGAAAGGAAATAGTTACAATTCTATCCTATTAGTTGGTAGATTGGTACTACCATATTGGTAGGCAGCATCCCAAAGATGTTTTCATGCCATGAGATGATTCCATCACTGCAAAGAAAGGCTCTGGGGAGAAACAGAAAACACAGCTCTTCTGCTTCCACAGCATCTTGATGGCAGTCAGGGTGTACATGAGCTGGCTCTGGCCTGTGTGGTACATGTTTTGTCACTCTATTCACTAAGCACCTTACAGTCATGAAATCTTAAGGTGCTCATTTTTCTCATCTACTTCCAGGAGCTATGTGTATGCTTTAGAGTTAGCCTACCCTTCATTCTCTTTGTCTTTATTATTTGAAATTGAAATTTTATTCATGCAAAATCATTTTTAACATGGAAAGACAGAAAACTCAGCAGCCCACCCTGGCTGTAAATCATGTACATTTTGGAGACTGCCTTCCAAGGGCTCACGGCTGATTCTTATTAAGTTTGCCCTCTCATATGGGATGGATTTGGCTGTATGAGGATTTCTTCACACTGCTCTGTCTGTCTTTTCCATTGGAGGCAACTTGGACATTGCTGAGTCAGCAAGCAAAGCTGAAGCCAAGGCAATGTGGGTTGGTTTTAAGGCTTAGAGAAGTCACAGCCCTCTGGAAGGAACCATCCAACTTGGAGCGTTTATGAGCCACGTTACTACCAACAGAGGAATTAGTACAAAGTCTTTGATGTGATTAAGTTTCAGGTCACAGCCTCTTCCTTCTCAGCAGTTTACCCAAGACAGTAAGTGAATGCATTGCTAAAAGTGATCTTTGCCACAAGACCGAGAAGCGAAAGCTAGAATTTTAATTAAGCACACTTCATACAATTTTGCACTGGAGGCAGAGAATCATCCCTCGTTCCGCATTTCTGATGCCTCATCTCCATCTGCCAGGTTAGCAGCTCTCCAAAAGGTGTTCAGAGCCATTCACATTTCTTCTCCAAATTATTGGGCTATTCCTTTGAAGGTCAGGAAGCTTGGAAGAGCAATGGTCAGCTGAGGAATTGTTTCCATACTGACTTATATTTATATCGTCTTGAGCTTTTCTGATCTTTCTCAAAAAGATGCTATTAAAAAATACACTTAAATCAGCCAGATGGCTTTAAAGACTTCTGGATTCCTTTAATTTACACCATAATATTTTATGAAGGGTTCTACGTATTGAAATAACTGTGCTTCAGATTGCTTTCTTCCCCAAGCTCTCTGCTTTTGTCATTATGTGTCCTCAGGGCAAAGAGGGATTTCAGAGAAAGCTGTTGCCTACAGCTTGGTACAGGACACCAAATTGTATTTCAATTTCCAATGCACTGTCATGAGAAAGAACTCATCACAGAAACAAAGCCAGGGGAGGATCAACAAAATGCCCTTATCATTTGCCCTGTATTTCTGGAAGAAGACCAAGTGACATGGCATCCAGATCCAGAAAACCAGATGCCCACTAGAAGATCATGTGACCTCACCCATGTTACCAGAACTCCTGAGGTGCACCTGAAAGTCAAGAAGAAGCTAATACTGCCCACCTCACAGGGCTATTGAGATACTGGGAATCAAATGAAGGACTTAAGTGGAAGCTCTTTAAGAAGCCTGCTATTAAAGAGTGCCAGTAGCTCACGCCTATAATCCCAGCTACTTGGGTGGCTGAGATCTGAGAATCATCATTCAAAGCCAGCCCTGGGCAGAAACTCTTATCTCCAATTGTTATGCCAAGGTCGCAGGACCCCCACACACACAAGAAGACCACCGAGAGTCAGACTCTACAGCTGTTTTATTTAAACGGGCTGCAGCTCGGGCCTCGTCCTACACTCCGACACAGCCGAGCCTAGGAGGAGAGCCCCGAGCTAAGGATTTGCAGGTCTTATATAGGCACACAATCAACCAGTTGTTTTGATTATCACCACGTGTTGCTTTGCTAGACAGAAACAAGCAACAAGTGGTGGTCACTGCCTCAAACTTTAACCTTTCATAATTAACCAGGACAAAAAAGTCAGAGGGAGAGATAGAAGTAGGGTAGAGCACCAGACTGGAAACATGCTAAGGGACAGCACCCAGACGCAGAGTTCAACCTCCTATACAAAAACAAAAACAAAAGAAAAAAGAAAAAAGCACACACACTGTTAAAGCAGCATTTGAAATATCATTAATTGGTAGATACATCTAAAGACATAGACACTAAAAAGACTATAAAACAACAATGGACTGGTGTAACAGTTGGTTAGATAATACCTAAGAATCACTCAATAGGGAATCATTGCTATCATTCAAGATGTCCTTCAGGTGTTAAAATGAAAATTCCTGTAGGAAAGTATATGCATTAAACATTGGCCTTTACAATAAGTAAATCCTTCTTAATAAAAGAAGCATCACATCTTTGTTTTTTCCAATGAAAGATCAAAAAGTTGGGGTATTTTTTTAGTGATGGGCATTTTTCTCACAGGCATGAGGCATGGGTTTGCTCCTCAGGGTCACACATACAAAAATAACACTAGTAATACGAATATATAATAAATAACACTATCTGGAAATAATAAGTCTAGAGAAAGGTTTAAATAATTCATTAACTTGCCTTCTTAGCCCAGTAAAAGTGTAATAACTACTAGCTCCAATATTTATCTGAATGTTATTACTGGAAACACAATTAGAACAAATCACTTTATTCCAAAAAGACTTGGAATTTTTTTTTAAGGCGAGAAAGATAGCTTTTTTTTTTGTTTGTTTGTTTTTTGGTACTAGTCTTGGGCTTGAACTAGGGCCTGGATGCTGTCTCTGAGCTTTGTATTCATGGACAGAGCTCTACCACTTGAGCCAAAGCTCCACTTCTGTTTGGAAGGTCATTGGAAATAAGAGTCTCATAGGCTTTCCCGACCAAGCTGGCTTTAATCCATGATTCTCACATCTCAGCCTCCTGAGTAATGAGGATTACAGACATGAGACACCAGCACCCAGAGAAAGAAAGGTTTTTTAATAAAATGTTTATTCTAGTCAGGAGTACCTAGATAGAGGAAACCCTGCAAATTTCTCTTTGAAGTTTTCAATATTTTTCCTTTGGTCTTGGTGTTCAGTAATTTAAAATGTCCTAGGTAACCTTCAATTTAAGCAATTCTGTTTGGATAAGAATCAGAAAAACAATTACTTTGTTATCCTCTAGCTCTTGCTATGAGCTATTGGTTAGCTGAAATTTCCACATTCAGATTTCATATGTCTTTTAATATAAACTAACCTATTTTAAAGTCTTTCTTGACTTTTTGACTGGTTTTTTAAATTATGTAAGATTTTTTAAGTGCATTATTGAAACCTTCAAAAATAATCTTTTCTTTTTATATCAACTGTCTTTACTTTTTTGTGTATCCTCTCAGTGTTTCTTCATATTTTCTTCCCTTTTTCAGAATAATTGTTTTCTGGAAGTTGTGCTGTGGCTCAAGTGGTAGAGCACTAGCCTTGAGCTGAAGAGCTGAAGGACAGCACCCAAGCCCAGAGTTCAGTCCCCACAACTAACCAAAACAAACAAACAAAAAAAGAGTAATTGCTTTCTTTGTGCATACATTGGCAAAACTCTTTTCACATTTAGATGCATTCTAAGTTACAACATAAATTCAGTAATTATTATGGCTAATAATTCCTCAGTTTGCTATGTTATTTAAACACAAACCTATTATTAGCTTTTTCATTTTATTATATTTTTCCCTTTTGGATAAGATGGAAAATTATGATATTTTTAGCTTGAGTAAACCTTTGCATAAATCAAACCTTCATGTAAATTCCTAGAAATAGGGTGAGTTAATGATAATAATAAGATGTCAAAATCCTTTCTAGACCAATTGAGAGAGTTAAATGCTGTCACCATTAGAGGAATAAACCTATTTCACTAACAAAATATTCCTTGAAAGTAGTGGCATGCTTTCTTATTAATTTACATAAATGATACATCTTTGATTTGATAAGCATTTGTCGGTTTGTTTGTTTTGTCTTGGTATTGAGTACTGTCCTTTAGCTTTTTCTGTTCAACGCTAGCACTCTACAATTGGAGCCACAGCTCCATTTCTGGCTTTTTGCTGATTAATTGGAGATAAGAATCTTACAAAGCCTGGTGCTGGTGGCTCACACCTATAATCCTAGTTACTATGGAGGCTGAGGTCTTAGGACCAGGTTTGAAGCCAGCTTGGGCAGGAAAAGCTGTGAGACCCTTATCTCCAATTAAACACCTAAAATCCAGAAGTAGAGTTGTGGCTCAAAGTGGTAGAGCAATAGCTTTGAACAAAAGGGCTCCAGAACAGGGCCCAGGCCCTGAGTTCAAGCCTCATGACCACCACCAACAACAAAAAAGAGTTCTCATAAACTTTTTTGCCTGGACTGGCTTGATCTAAGATCCTCAGATCTCAGCCTCCTCAGCAGGTAGGATTACAGGCATGAACTGCCAGCATCATGCTTTGGTAGATATTTCTTTGATTACCACAAAATATTAAGGAATGCTTTCCAGTTTTTACTTATTGCTTGTAATTCTTCATGCAAATTGTTCCTCTGCCTCTTTAATGTGTTAGTCTTTTTCATTTGTTTCTAAGTATTCAAAATAAACTCTTTCTAAATAGAGTTAAAATCTCTTTCAATTCTATCTGTGGCTTTTTTGTTGTTGTTGTTGCCAGTCATAGGGCTTGAACTCAGGGCCTGAGTGCTGACCTTGAGCTCTTCACCTCAAGGTTAGCATTCTACCACTTGAGCCACAGCACCACTTCTGGTTTTTTCTGGTGGCTAATTGGAGATAAGAATCTCACGGACTTTCCTGCCGGGGCTGGCTTTAAACCATGATCCTCAGATCTCAGCCCCCTGAGTAGCTAGGATTACAGGCGTGAATTACAGGTGCCCAGTGCATTTTTTTTCTTAATTCTAAATCTTTGTTATTAAATTGATAATAGTGAACCAAATCTTTTTTTTGTTATTTGCTTTGTTTTGTTTTCTTTTACTGTTAGAAAAGTAATATCTATATTACTTGAAAGCTAAATTAAGTACACTTTCTTTCTCTCAAAAAGATACTGAGCAAGTCCTTTTTTTCTACCAAACAGAAGAGTTGCAAGAGAAAGGATGCATCTAACCAGCTTTAAGTCTGGCCCCATGGGCACAATTTGTGATGAACCATCTAGTCTGATAACCAGGAGTCTCTTCTAGGAGTATCCCAAGTTTCCAGTCCTGTTCCCAGAGCTATTAGTATCAGAAGGAGACCCTCACCAGACTCAGTGCTGCCTTTTCTTTTTCTAGAAGTGAAGCCCAGGAACCCAAAAGCTGGGGTCCAGCTCCAGATGTGGAAGAGACCAGGAATTTTGAGCCACTGGCATCCCTTTAAGCACCCATCAAACGATAGCTTTACCAACCAAGCACCACACACCTCTCCTGTATTTAAAGACTTGATTTGAATCATAAAAGTAAATTTTAGAGCTGGGAATTGAGGGTTAAAAACCATAGGTCTCTTTATTTTTATTACATAAGCTCTCCTATGAGTTACATTTCCCCAGCATGCCAGAGTCCAGTGATGAATCTGGAAATGGATATGGGATTTTGTCCAGACCACTTAGGACATAGATTATTCTAGAAAAACTGCTCCCTGCCCCCTCCTGGAAATCTCTAGCCAGCAGTAACTCTTGGGGTTGAGCATATTTTGTTGGCTTTTGTTATATGTAATCCTATCTTTCCTGCTTCTAATTACATTTATTCTTTTTTAGTATAGTTCTTCCCAGAAACCATGTGACTATTTCCCACTAAAATAATATTCCTTCTGAGTAATTTTCAGCTTCTAAAAAATTTTAAAGAAGTCTTTTTACAAACTATTAAAATAATCTATAGGCAAGAACAAAATATAAGGGATAAATTGAAGGTTAATTGCATGCCACTTGAGTTTTTGTCATTAATTCTCCTTTCCCACAAAGTTTATAGCAGTGTCGTGAGCTGTTTACTGTAATGACAGAATTTAGTTTAACAAGCAATATCCCTATAGGATAAACTACTCCATAGAAAATAAACAGAAACAACAAGACTTTCTTAAAGATACCATCTTTTCTTAATATATTAATTCTAAAGTTTACCTTTGGGGAGCTGAAAATATCCTTTTTCTTTCCCTCTTTTTTTGTGTGCTAATACTGGTACTGGGAGCTTGAACTCAAAGCCCCCCCTTTTTCTTTTTTTCTTTTCTTTTCTTTTCTTTTTTTTTTTTGTTGCCTATCCCGCTCAAAGCTTGTGTTTTATCGTTTGAGGCACAACTCCATTTCTGGTCTTTGGTAGTTAATTGGAGATAAGAGGTTGTCTGATTTTTCTTCTCAGGCTGGCTTTGAACCTCAGTACTTAGGTCTCAGCTTTCTGTATTTCTAGTATTATAGGCATGAACCACTGGTGCCCAGCTTGAAAAAGATTCTTCTTTTAAATCTTATAAAGAAAAGGAAATAAAAATTACTAGTATCACTTTGACATACTTCTTAGTCATATAAAGTAAATTGTTTCTCCTTTATTCTGCTTCCACAGAAAAATCTTAACTAGCTAAATGTGCTGAGACTCAAATAAGTTTCTTCCACCTTCAATTGTTGTTGTATCCTCTCATCTTTTTTTGAGCTGATAAATAAATTGAACTATTTCTAGATAAGTTTCTACCAAAATTCAATTTGTCTGACATCATTTCTTAGAATTACACTGATATACTCTATAAGCGGCTCAGTTCTATTTCACAAGATAAAACTTCCTTATCAACCTTGAGTAGCAGCTATTCGTATAAGAACATATTAAAACTCTCTTTGAAGTCCTGCCAGATTCCACAGCCTGCTATCTATAATTTTAGTTTACTTTTCCAATGTCCATCAGCTTAGATAGCTGTAAATACATAAGTCTAGTGTCAATAAACTTTTGTCTTTTATTCCAATGGGTTTTTCCCGTTGTTTTCCTTCTGGGTTGACTTTTAAATGTCTATTTCAGGAGGTGCACCTAGATTTGATGGGGGAAAAAAATGCCAGAACTCAGCACCTCTTGTTGGGCTAGATAAGCAGGAAAGAGCTATCTCCCTTTTTAAGCAATACAGAGAGCAGAGGTTATATAGATCTTTGCAGATTAGGAAATGCTAAATGTATTAACTTAGGAGTATGGGGGGAATAAAAAGGGAGGGAAGAAATTGATGACAGTTACAGTTCTTCTCTTGGCTTAGAGTTGCATGAATCAGCAACCCTGAGTTATTTTTGAAAGAAGAAAATCTGGTATAAGCATAAAGCCAGACCTTTCAGATAGTGACCAGCTCTGTGATATGGCAACAGGGCCCCTAAGATGCTGAATCCTCTTCCAGCCCTTGATATAAATCTTAGTTTCTTGGTGGTGTTGAAGATTGTGAGTTTGTCAGTGCTTCCCAAAGAGAGGAGAAATACTAACTTGTAAGCAGAAGGCTAGATCCATGACAATAAGTGCCACAGTAGGAGATATGATGCATTGCGCAGGAGAGAATTCCACAGTTGCTATTTAGAGCTTAGTGAAGTTGTCCCTACTGAAGAGAAACCTAAGCACACAAGTGAAGGACAGTAAGTCAGGGAAGGGTGGAGAAGGCCAAACAGATGTGACAAAGAACCAAGGCCTGGAAGCCTGGAATAATAAGGAAAATTCAGAGTCAGTAAAAATGTAGCTCAACTGTAAAATAAAGTTCAGATCACAAAGGGTTTTCATAGGCATGTTAAATCATTTTTTTTTTACTATCCTCGGGAAATGAAGAGCAGTTTAATATTTCAATCACAAAAGCGGTATGAGTAGGAATTTAAAAAAAATACATGATAGAGAGTTAAATTACAGAAATTCTTCCACTACTGATTTATGGTTTTGGATTAAGGTTTATGGCTTTGACCCAGTTACGGTTAAATATGCTTGAGGTTTAATACAATAAGCTTGATTCTTGTTTGTAAAGTGAGACAAGGATTTCAGAATTGAGAATTGGTACTACTAACTAAAGAGCTCTCCATTTTAAGATGGCAAAAAAATTATTTAAAAGACACATTCAAAATCAAGAACAGAAGCCGGGCACCAGTGGTTCATGCCTGTAATCTTAGCTACTCACAAGGCTGGGATCTGAGGATTGCAGTTCAAAGCCAGCCCTGGCAGGAAAGTCCATGAGACTCTTATCTCCAATTAACCTCCTGAAAACCAGAAGCGGCGCAGTGGTTCAAATGGAAGAGTGCTAGCCTTGAACTGAAGAGCTGAGGGACAGCATTCAGGCCCAGAGTTCAAGCCCCATGACCAACAACAACAACAACAAATCAAGAACAAACTTTATCAACTCTGTCACTACTTAGTGACTGAACAGAAAAGGGAAAATCTGTATTTGGAAGAGTTGAAAGGTTTCAAAGATTCTAGCCCAAGAAAAGAACTATGGATAAAGAGAAAGAGAAGAAACGCTTCGGATATGCGTCAGTTAATTACAACCTACTCTCCAGTTATGTTCAACTCCATAACTCTCTCTCTTTTTTGGACTTTTGACTACTGTTATTTGAAAAAATAGCCATATCTATGTAAATGAATGAGTTTACATGGATACATGTACATTCATTGGGGGTGTCTCTTGTTACCTTGTAACATCCAGGATACTGGCCGGATGGCTTTACCAGTGCTGGAGGGAGCCTCTGAGGAGTGTCTTCCTTTGCTTTTCATTCCATTTTGAACAGGTGGAGGCCAGAGCTCTTCCTGAGCTTTTCTTTCACATCAAAATCTTGGCTTTTATTTTTATTTCTTCTCTCTATTTTTTTTTTGTCTTTCTCCATAGTAGTTGGAGTCTTTCTTGTTTTTCTAATCCAAGCATACTAATCCCAGCTCATTCTGTTGGAATGGTCTCTACTTCATAGTCTGCTTTGTTTTTATTTGCTCCTTCTACAATCCTTATTTTTCCTCATACAGTTTGTCATAAGCTCCAAGATTATACTCAGATAATAGGAACTGTCATTATCTCCACTATGTTCTCCAGGTTTTTGTGGTCATTATTGCTGTTGTTTAGTCAGCTATGAGGCTTGAACTCAGGGCCTGGGTGCTGTTTCTGGGCTTTTGAGTTCAAGGGGAGCACTCTACCACTTTGAACCACAGCACCATTTCTGGTTTTCTGGTGGTCAATTGAGGATAAGAGTCTCACAGACTTTCCTGTCCAGTCTGGCTTCGAATGCTTTGCATATACTTGGGTATATAGTAGTATTTGTTCTCAAAGTGGTCTCTGCCCATATGCTCCTTCAGCCTCTTTGGACAGTGCTTTCCATGAGGTGGGGAGCAGACCCTGAGACCAGCCCATGCTCCCAATCCAACTTCCTGCTGACGTCTCCCCAGGATTCTTCATCTCCTAGAGAGGCTGAGCACATCTGCAGAAGCGAGTGGAGGTGCTCTCTGTTGAGATTCATTATACCTGAATAAACAAAATGCTCTGAAGGATGCAGAAGGTTCCAACATGCTTTTGCCCATGTGTCTGTCTTTGAATGGAAAGATAACATGGTAGCTCTCTGTCCACATTGAGAGTGCTCTGAGCTACAATTGTTAGCATTAAAGGCTAGATTTGTATAGCTCTGTCTTGCTCACTCTCACAAAGACTAAAAGGAGAAATGTTCAATAGCCAGGGAGTTTGAACAAAAGGATTTGGCCTTTTACCCCAATGCCCTACACTAGTCAGACCCATGGCTCCTAATATACATGAGGTTAAAAAAAGTAGCAATACTTAAAGAAGAGGTTTTTTTCTGAGGAATTTTGTCACTGACGATATAGAAATTCTAATTTTCTTTCTAGTCAAAATCTTAACAACTGTGAGAACTCAACTACTTAGCAAAGATTCAAGCAGAAGTCACAGGCTTGATTTCATGGATTAAGAATAAAAACTGTATGTATTCTCATGAAGTCTCATAATGGATTGGCAATGGCTATTATGAATGATAAGAGACAAGTTAGAAATACCAAATACAACAGAAATTTAATATACTAGTCTGTAACTGCACAGGCTAAAATTAAGTGGCGCAAATTGTATGACAGAGTCCTACAGAGTCAGCTCTGACTCCCATTTTCATGTAAGAACAGCCCGTGAATCAGTAACATGACTCATGTGGTATGCTGCATCCATCCAGCACCTGCTTTCTTTATCAGGCAAATCACATCCATCTAAACCCAAATAGCTATATTATTAGCCTCACTCATAAAAACTCATCTTTCAAGTTCCTCCCAGTGACTAACACAATGCATTTGATTCATAAAATAGTGGAGTTTTGTTCTGTGTCGCATCTCAAACCTGGTGAAGGCTATTTTGGGTCTCGTGTTTGTGGCTTTGAGTGGGCAAATTTTACAGAAGGCGTGACTTGGAACTAAATGACGTGCAACAGCAAGGCTACTCCAACCTCATGGTTGGTACATTACTTGTTGTAACTGAAGGGAGTTTCCCATTTTACAATTAATACCATCATTAGTCTATTAAAGAGGTCATATATTTTTATTATTCATTTTTAACTCTAAATTACTGAGTCTGTGTTTCCTGAACCAGAAAGCAAAAGCTTAGATTTTGTATTTGAAGACATGAGAATCAGATTTTGTTTTCTAACCCTTAGTGGAAATCTCTGTTCAGACTCTTGATAAGGAATCTAATTCACACTCAAGCAGCAATTACTGGTTTGAAATCTAAATATTCAGAGGACTCAAGGGCAATGTTGGTTAAGTCTTGCGTAATCAGAACAGCTCTATTACTGGTCCTAAAGCCCCATGTTTCTCAGTCTTCATCCTTATTTCAAAGCTCCATTTTATTTACTCATTCACTTATTCATTCATTGTGATCTAGGGTTGAACTCAGGGCCTTGTGCATGTTCTAATTTAGTTTGTCCTTTTGCCTCTAGTTTGTTTTTTCGACAGGATCTTGTGCTCACTTTGCTCTAGGCTTCCTATTAACTATAGTCCTCCTGCCTCTGCCTGTCAAGTAGCTATGATTACAGGCATGAGCCACTGGCACCTGGGCAAAGGCATCTCTTAAAGAAATTATCTTTAGAAGCCAGATACAGTGGCTCACACCTGTAATCTTGGCAACTCAGGAAACTGAGGTCTTAAAAATCACAGTTCAAAGACAGCTCAGGCAGGAAAAATCTGAGATACTCAGTTCCAATTAACCACCAAAAAGTCAGAAGTGGAGGTGTGGCTCAAATGCAGAATCTTAGCCTTGAATGAAAAAGCTAGGTGACAGCACCTAGGCCCCCAAGGTTAAGCCCCAGTACTGATCATTAATTAGTAATTCAGAAAACTGCTCATTGAATTGAGATGTGACTTGCTACTAAAGATGTCATGTGTCATCTAACAACCTTACATAAAAATGATTTCTCTTCTAGTTTCCTCTGGCTTGGGATCAACAGCTCAGCAGGCCTCCCTACCTTAGCCTTCTAGAATACTATCACTGTTCCTTACACACAAGTCCCTTTCTATTGACCTTAATTGTCTTCATCTACTCCTCTCTAAGATATAGTAGAATTGTTTTCTTTTTATTTCTTTGATATTTAACTATTCTTTCCTTTACTCTGTTACTTTTTAATCTGTTGGTACCATCAGCTGCACATCCTTCATTCTACCAGCAATGATCCTTGTGTTGTAGAGATCCCTGGTAGATGAAGGCTTAATGTTTAATGTAGAATGGACCCAAAACCTGTGCAGAGTCTGTGGGTAGCTTGAAGAGGAGAAACCACTACTGACATTTCTTGCAGAACAATGCTTTACATTTCTCCCATCCAAGTATCAACCATTTCCAACACTTCTTAGCTTTTTAATATGGGGTGCATTCCAGGTGGTGTGATCAGAGCCTCAGGTTTCTGATCATTTAAGAAGACATCCTTGGATACAACCTTCTTCCCCAGTGGTCTGTCAGGCCACATGTTGTCCTATGGACAGTTTCAAATGCTTGCTGTCATTCCTTGTTCCTCAGTAGGACAGAAAATAGTTTCTGTAAAATTACCATCTGATGATGTGTTAAGATTAGAAATGGCCAAAACTCAACCTCCTCCCCCCAACCCCCCAAAAAGAGATTAAGTTAGAATAAAACCCAAAGAAAAAGAAAAACACCCTCAAGTTTCTTCATTTTACAGAAAAAGAACTGAGAAATTGTGGACAGGCACTAGAATTTATCCATGCCCTTTCAGGAGATCGCTTCAGAGTATTTCTTATCTATGGGGTTTGGTGGATTTCAATCCAGGGCAGGTAGTGAGCACTTTGTGCATAGGTATTTCTCTTGATCACTCACCAGTTAGAGGCTGATATAGTACCAGAGGGAAGTACAGCTCACAGTTTTTCATAACAACACAATAAGATTCTTTCTGTTGGGTGGGACACTTGGTCCAGATTTCCTTTGCACCAGATGGCTGCTCCCCCTTCCCCCAACAAAGATCCCAAAGCTCCTGGGATCATTATGATTCCAGATGTGCCTGCTCCCATGGGTCAGTGGTAATGTAACAGCAGCGCCCTTCCTGCCAAGACTGTATTCAGAGATGTTGTTTTGGCAGGCTTCTAATATAGATGACAATTCTCATTTTCATTTTTTGATCTGCAAAATAGGCATAGTATAGTACTTTAAAACATTTTGATTTTAAGTAGCCAAAAACTTGGCTTACATAGGTAATGTGTATCAGTGAATATCTGAGACAATCTAAATTTCAGGCCCCAGAGTTTATGTCTTTTGTTTTTTTACTGCCATGAACTTGTTCTGAATCCAATTATATTCTTTCCATTTTGCAATGTAACTCATCTTGTGTGTTCGTACATTGGTTTTTTTTAAAATAAATAAATATATATATATATATATATATTTTTTTTTTTTTTTTACTTAAATGTGCTCCAGATTGGAGAACCTAATCAAGGTTGGTCTGTCTTATTCCCCAGTTGTATTAATTAAAAGTACTAATTACTTCCATGTTAGTGTCTCAAGATCATCTTTTGATGCTACATGAAAGGTTTGAGGGAATTTTTTTGTAAAGGACTGATTTGAGGAATCATGTAAGAGATTTAATATTCTTTAATCCTATTTCTTAAAAAAAAAAAAAAAGTAAGGGGAGGGTGTTTCAAGCAAGTTCATTACATGGCTGCCCCTACTTCTACCATTTCAAGTCTGTTCTGAATTGCGCCACATGGGAAAGTAGTTGCCAGAATCTGTTCTGTATATAGCTGTGAGTATAATTAATGCTGAAAAAGGGACTTACCTCACTCCGGATGCCAATGGACTTCTTCAAAAACAGTTTTCCTAATTTTGTCACTTGTTAGGGGGTGAAACCAATTACCAAGATCCTTCCTACATCCGAAAGCAATGATTCTCTAAGACCTTATGGCCACTTTCAGAATTCATAAGCCAACCCATTTCTTGTTCTCATGAGAAATAATACAGGTGTGTTTAAGCAGGATGTAGGTTATTTACATTTCTGATGTGAATGGTGGGAGAATGAAAATGAGATTATTTTTCGATCTGGAAGACAATCCTTTCCCAGAGATATAGTTAATCTTTTTTTTTTTTAATACAAACTCTTTAAAAAAAAAAAACACAAAGTCACCTAAGTTCCCACAGATGGAGGGAACTATCAGATTGGAGAATATGATTTATATTTACACTCTTATTGGTACAAAACTTAGTGAGGTCGGTGGGTTATTTACAGATATTCCCAATGGCAAGATTATTCCAATTTGAATTGGAATAATGTGTTGGCATTGCCAACACATGACTACTCTCCCAATGCCACTGTTGAGAGGAGATAATAGCTGGGTATAAAACTACTTCAGAGGAATCAGACTGTAAGTTGGGTCTCAGCAACAAAGCCACAATAGAAAACCACATCCCTTAAAAACTTTATATAAATAAATTGAGTTTATATTATGGAAATAAGGCCAATGAAACTAAATTCCAAAAGTGGAGTGTATTCACGCTGCAACGATTAATTTCTAAATAATAGAGCAGTAAGTTTGGGGATGATTGCTGTGACCGCATTGAAATGTAATGTTGATGAGAGGTGCAGAAAAATTGAAAATAGTGTTAATGGGTTCTACCTATTCCTATTAGCACTTGGAAGTTAATAGCCTCCTGGCTTTTGAAGACAGAATTGGAGCTCACCATGTAACAAACCATTAAGTTTCACAATTAGGGTAATCATCTCCAAAAACCTCTAATGTTCAATACTTAGAGTAAGGCTATTTTAGATATTTGAGTTGTTTGATAAGCCACTCCAACACAGTCATCCTTTAATGAACTTTTAAGTCAACTATGCCTATTGATCCATAGAAACAATTATAGGAGGAACTAACCAATATTATGTAAAATGAAACTGAGACATATGTAATTTGTTTAAATATGTTCTTAAATTCTAGTTCCTGGAATCCCTCCTAAATGACTCATGATCTATTTTGAGACAAACCAATCAGTGCTACAATTCTTTTAGTATACATTAAAACTTATCCAGAAAAGTCAGGGACTAATAAAATACTAATAAAATAATTACCTAATAATAAAACAATAATTACTTACTAAGTAATGTCACACATATAGGGACATGAGGTGATATGGAACATGTGTCCTCAAAGCCAATACAGCCCTATACTCTCCATGTTTTGAAGTCATGTTTCTTTGGCACTAAGTTTCAAAAGCTGAATTGGTTAGAAATGCGTAGTTCTTATTCTTATTCATTATTTCAAATACCTGTTGTTTGTACTTTCTCCCTGTCAAAACTTCACTCAAGCTTTTTAAACAAATTATTTGTTTTTATGTAATATTGGTTTGTGTTTTTTTTTCTTGTGCCTAAAATGTGGTTGGAGTTTACATTTTTATTTTTACCCTCATTATAGTCTCCCCTCTTTACAATGTTTCAGTAATTTGCTTTAGAGTTGAAGGAAGTTGTTCAAAAACATGTTCTCCAAGGACCTGAGCCTTCAGAGGACACGTGGAAGTTTGCACAGCACACTCTCATCTTCAGCCAAGGCACACAAGAAAAATGCTGCCATAGTTTTCACAGCTCTAGAGATGGTTCCACACCTACCATGTTCCATGCTTGTTTGTCCCTGGTATTATACTACATGAGAATAACCAACCATCACAGAGAAAAGAATATATCCAGTCCAGTTTTTAAAAAAGTTAATGTGATAGTTCTGTCTTTATGGGACTGAGACATCTTTTTCAACACTTGAAACCATTTACCAGCTTTGTGACTGTCTTCTAAATAAACGACGTTCTCCAATCAGCCTTTGAACTCAGCCTTTACAAGTTTACATTTGTGGACACCCCTAATTTGAGATCACCTGATATGACAGCTCCTTCTTGTCATATTATCTTTCTGAATTATCTGTTTTTATTTTCTAGTCCTAGGAAGCAAACTCAGGGCCAACACATGCTCTTCCTCTGAGCTGCATCCCTGGACCTACACTTTTAATTTTGATGTTAGTCTATGTATTCTATGGGTAAAGGAACTTTTCGTTTAAAGTTGAAATGTGTGTGTGTGTGTGTGTGTGTATCCTGGGGTTTGAACTAGGTGCTGCTACTAAGCTTTTTTGCTCAAGGTTAGTGCTCTACCACTGGAACCACTGCTCCACTTCCAGCTTTTTTAGTAGTTGATTGGCGATAAGGGTTTATCTAAGACTTTCCTGCCCAGGCTGGCTTCAAAGGGTGATCCTCAAATCTCATCCTCCTCAATAGCTGGGATTATAGGAATAAGCCACCAGTACCCAGCTTGGACTTATTTTTAATATAATCGATTTTCACATAAGGGCCCTTGGAGAAAATATAGGTTGTTTTTTTACAATACTTTTGTAGAGATACTTTTTGTTCCTCTAATTTTTTTCTAGTATTTTTTTCTCTACATAATCTTAGATGAATCTTCCAGTTTTGTGTTTTCCAACAGTTATCTATCCAAAAAAAATCAGAAATTAGGTGCATAAGATTATCTGGATAGCTATGCCAATATAGTCTGCTGTCACTGTGATTATGAATAAAATTAAGTCTTCAGGAATGTTTGGGACTATTTGCATGAAATACTAAAATTCTGTGTTTAGCATTCTTTTTCCTTTTGTTTTTATTGTTTTGTTTTGTTTTTGTTTTACCCAGAAAGCAGGAAGTCATTACAATATACACAAGTTTGAGATTCAGAGTTCATGGTAGCCACAGGTAACCTTTGTCTGGCATGTTCTGTGTTGGTCTTTGGGAAGCTAACAAAGTATTTTGCCACAATGTGGGTTTACTTTGGAAGAGAACAAAGCTGATGGGGAAACCAGTCAATAGAACTAATGATTGAAAACCATGAGATTTAAAGGAAATTCCCATGAGGAAAGTCTGACACTCCCTGTACCTTGCACCCTCTCCCACGCTTTTTTTTTTTCAATGATACAGAATGAAACTGTCCTGAATTAGTATCAGAGAGTCCTAATATGTTAGTTGTCTGTCTCATGACAGTGGCCAAAATACCTGCGAGGACATTTTAGAAGATTCTATATGTAGTCACAACTCCATGTTTCTGGACCTACATGGGACAGAAAATCATAACAGAGGTAGTCTGTAGCAAATACTAATATGTCTCATGGAAGACAGGAAGCAGAGAGAACCAAAGGAAGGGAGCAGAGACAAGCCACTCCCAATAACAATCCCTTATTGACGTATTTCCTTCAACTAGGTCAAATTCCTGTTGTTTCCAGATCCTTCCAGAATAATACTACCAGCAAGGAATCAGCTGGTAGTATTACACAAAAGCAGTTTTAGTATACAATTGCTATCCATACCAAAACATTCCCCTCTCACCCCCAAAATGCTCTTGTCCATCTCATAAGGCAAAATGTATTTCCAAGAGTCATCAGTCTTAACAGTTCCAACATGGTTCAAAAGCTCCAGTTCAAAGCATTTGCTGGAACCTAAGGCAACTCTTAGCTATGAGCCACTGTAAAACTTAAAGAAAAAAAGATAAATACATAAAGTAAAACATTCCCATTGCAATGGACGGAATAGGACCATAACAAAGAAATATTAGATCAAAACAAGACTCAAAACACAGCATGGAAAACAAATCTTATGGCTCCATACTCAGCATTTCACACCCCTTCGGGGCTTAGGCACTTGTTGACAACCATCTTCTGGTCTTCTGAGTTGCCACCAGACTCACCCATTAAACTCTACTTACTGTTTCCTAAGATTTGGCTAGCCTGGGTTTCCAAATGTTTCTAAACAGTTCCAAAGGCTTAAGAGCAACAGGGACAAGCAATAACAGCAATGATCCCCGTCACTTCCAGTTTTCTTTTTGTCTCTGTGACCAAAATATTAGACATATCTTTTTGGCCCATGTTTTTCAAAGGTTCAGTGTTGCTTGACTCCATGTACGTGGACAGAACATCAGTGGACGGGGAGCATATAGTGGAAGAGGTTCTACGCTCTTATAGAGAGAGGAGGAGGAGAATGGGCACTTGGTCTAAGCATTTAAAGGCATGCCCCCAGGACTTTACTTTTTTGAATTAGAACCCGGAATTTAAATTTTCAGGAACCTCCTGAAATATCACTACTATGGCCTATGAGCCCTCTTGGAGAACACTTTGTACCTAAGTTAAACATTTGCACAAGTCCAGTGAAATTCTACAACTCCATATAGAACTGAAGACTGCAGGTAGGATACACATGCACTCAAGTTTATCCACAGCCTAACTGAAATAAGTAGGATAAAAGTGTTGGGAGTTTTAAAGTTTTTAAAGTATAATAGCTTTCAAAATCTTTAAAAGTAAAAAATACATACAACCTATGAGAAAATTGGTTTTCTTCCCTAATTTTTCTTTTGTTTTCTTGTGTGTGTGTGACTGCTAGATTCATTTAACCTCATCAGCACTGAATGCTGACATTTTTAAATTTCATTCTGGCTGAGCACCTTTGGCTGATACCTGTAATCCTAGCTACTCAGAAGGCGGAGGATCTGAGGATCCCAGACAAATCTGAGACTCTTATCTTCAGCTGAAAACAGAAAGCTGGAAGTGGAGATGTGGATCAAGTGGTAGAACATTTGAAAAAGCCAAGTGAAAGTGTGAGGCCCTGAGTTTAAGCCCTAGTACTGGCACAAAATAAAACAAATTAGTTTGTATATTACTGTGGATTATCATTTTATTTTCAGATATGAACAATCTACCCAAATATTGTTGCTGACCCTTTTTCTTTACATGGTAATTAAAGATAAAAATATACTATAAAAATATATGGAGAAGGCATTTTTCACTTTAGTAGCTTGGAGGATTTGAAGAATGTATGATAAATACTGTCAGATTTTGACCTACCTTAGCAATCTTTGAGGCAGATTTTCTGTAGCATCATGGGTAGAGTCTGACTGGTCTCCAGGAGAGTTGTACAAACTGCTGTGATCTGAGCTGTTTTCCTCCGGTCTCTTTCAGCATCTAATTACTGTAAGGCCACGTCCTGTTAATTATCACCCAGATGTGTAACACATTCTTGCTCTGAAATAAATGTTTTCTTTTGTTTTTTGCATATAGACATTTTAGTAGTGTTAATTGAGAGAACAAAGTATTGATAAATGAAGTGTCTAGCTCATGAAAGAAATTCTAAAGATTTTAATCCAGATTCTTTTTACCTATTTTCTCCTTCCTGGCCTTGAGACCTCATTCTTGCTATACTTTAGAGAGAATAAAGCCCTAATATGTATACGTAAGCATGCAGGCACGCTAACAGAGGAAATCATCCCAATGTATGTTGTAGGTATGTATGCATGAGTATTTGCTGAAAGAATCTACCAGAAACTGTTTGTGGTGGTTTGTAAGGTGTAATGACAGAGTTCTTCCCCAGGCACTTCATCTGATAGTCAGGAATTACGTTTTCCCTTGAAAATAGTTTTAGTATAAAGATGAATCAATTCCATGACTATTCCAAGATAATATTCATCCCTTTCCTTTAAGAAACTAAGCACAGGGGACCAATGTACATGGAATTGGCATTTTGTGGCAGTTATAAAGTAAATGTAACAGGATGAGATGACTTCAGCAGATGTTTAAGTAATAGACTGTTCAGATTCATTTTCCTTTGTGCACTTGAGTGCTAATGGCTTTCTGGGCCCAATGGGAATGGTAAAAGAAGTTTGCAGAGCAAATTTAGATAACTAACACTCACAGAATCTGACCATTACATACTTCCTAGTATCGCTCTTCTGTAATCCCAAGGTTGTGAATCAATAGCAAATGCGAGACTTAAATTTTAATTCCTTTTATAAATAGCACTGGGACGCAAGGGAGATTTTGCATACATAGAAAATAAGATAGCACAGGCAACCATCTTCTATTTGACATAGAATCTGCTTTTGACTTTGAACAGCATTTACCTAGTAGCAATATAGATAGGCATTGGGGGGGGGAGAGAGAAAGAGAGAGAGAGAGAGAGAGAGAGAGGATATCTACTGGGCCAAGGCACTTGAATTTAGTTTTTTCATAATTCAGGACACAATGTCTTTTTCTATAGAGCTTACATCCTGGGGATATCTAAATTATAAATAATAGGCAAGAGCAATGTATTATTTTATTCAAGAAAAAAATATATATTGCCTTCTCTACTCCATCCTCCCATTATTATCTATGTCCTACAAATGAAAATTTGCCTTTCATGAAATTTTAACCACAGCACTGTGCAAAGATACATTATTTTATCTTTTTATTTTTCCACAAGAAACAAATCATTAATCTATTCTGCAACTATCTGAGAAGAATAGAAAATCTATCAGCAATTAAGTCAGTTCTTGTCTTTCAAGCAAATAAGATAGAAATAAGCTTAAAGAGAAATAAATTTTAAATTTAGAAAAACAACATTGTATGAACAAGCTTATTACATAAACAACCATTGCAGTCTTTTTTAATGGTTTGACTTCACATCTGTCCACATTTGGAGGCACAAGGGTGAAGCCATCAAGAGCCTGAATTTGTCCAGTCTTCCTAACTGGGCTTATTAACTGCATTGACCTCTTCTAAGTTACTTTAGGTTAGTGGCACTGTGGCTCAAGTGGTTGACCGCTCACCTTGAGCTGATAGAGCTCAGGGACAAGGCCTAGGCCCAGATTTCAAGCCCCACAACCAACAACAACAACAAGTTACTTTCGTTTGCTCAAGTGTAAAATGGAGGAGGATGATGATGATGATGATGATGATGATATTCTTTTCTTGAAAAAAAAAAATGAGTTAGTTTATGTAAAACATAATGGAACAATACACTTTTCTCCTTAGCTTTTGGCATAATCTTTCGTCCCAGGCAGCTACAGTTTGTTCATCTGTTTTATCAAGTTTCTTAGCAATACCCTCCACTTTTCCAATCAGATTGATTAACAAGTGCCTTGCATTTGATCTTCAGGTAGTTCCCAGAGAGATTAGGAAAAACAAATGCACCACAAGCCCAGATAGAGAATGTGGACTGATTCCTGAGCCAAAGAGGGAAAGTTAGAACAGCCATCTTACCATTTCTAGCATGGCTTTTATTTTGGAAGATTGTTCTAGTATTTGTTCAGTTGCTATAAACCTTGGGCTATTTTCTAGAACTTTATCAAATTTAGTTCTGACCATGTCAGCTTGGTTTTTGATGTTTCCATGCCAGGGATGGAAGGTTGGAACTTCTTACTCCATCTCTGCATTGGTGTCACCAGCTTGGATAAGATACTTTGACCATGAATCCACTCCCTCCAAGAAGCGTCCATTTGTTCTGAGGACAGAAAAATGTGATAATAAATGTGTCTAGTTAACTGAAGATACTCCATAAAATATGAATAGTAATTATTATTCTGAAATGCAGAGGGAATTGGAGTGGTAAATGTTTTAGCTCCAGGAAAACTTTAATACCAGTGGGATTGCAGTGGAATTTATGTCGTGTTTTGGGACAGCAAACGGTAGCTTCATTTATTCTTCAATGGCAGCTCCTTGCCCTCAAGTATCTGGAATACCTATTTGATCCTTCACCAGAGTCTGGAGCCACAATTATATTTCATAAATCCAGGATTTTTAAAGCTAGGTCTAGGCAAGAGGAATGGTAAAATAGAAATAAAATTTATGTAAGAAGAAACGGTTCATATGGTATAGTATGGTTCTCCCCAGAGTTCTCTAAAAAGTAAATAGCAAAGAAAATATAGGCATAAAGGCAAAGGAAAAATAAGGCTGCATATGATGTTCTGCCAGCCACCATTTCCACACATGGAAATGCCATGGAAAATACCTAAAAAGGGAAGCCACTAATACAGACGCTTCTTGGAATGTCCACAGAATCACCTTGTTATTCTTAACTTCCCAGAAGTGAAGAGCTCAAATGAACCAGCTGGGATCAGAGCAGGTACCTCTTAAAGTTGAAATTCAGAATTTGGTAAAATGAAATCTATGTACTTCTCCACATGTTATATAGATGTTTCTCATTACCCGAGAATTCTCTCATTTATTTCTTCATGAGCTTAATGATCCACCCACTGAATACCAAAGTGGTGTTGGATAAAGAATCATTGTCAAGATGTATGATTAACTTGGCTAAATGCTAGCCCAGTTTCGCAATGAAAACCTTACATTGCTGCCATCGAAAACTTTGCAAAGTAGGTATTTATGGGGTTCTTTGCTTATGCAGAAAAGTTCACTTTATTATTTGTCAGGTATTGCTTTTTAACATGTGTTTCATATCAAATACAAGAAAGGTCAAATGAAAATCTAAAATAAATACTGGCAGGATATTCTGTGAGAGAGTCTTCCAGCACATCTGGGAACCTCTGTGAAAAATTAACTCAACATGCTGGACTCTTGGGATGGCCAAATTATTAACCGGTTTTGCAGGAGTTTTCTTTGTACAAGCCAGGGCATACAAGAGACATTTTAGACCTGGGGACCATCAAATACTGTACAGTTAGCCTAGTGTATGAGAAAAACAGCAGATACTTTAACAGGATATCTAGTTCCATTCACAATAGAAAAAAGAAAAGAAAGGAAACCATGCATTTGTGGACATTACCTTTGAAAGGCTACACTCTATGCCTATATCTGAATGGAAAATTGAAGATTGGATTTTTTTTCCTATAAGAAAATTCAACATTGCTAGGTATAGACTAGAACAAATGACAATCACATGGGCCTGAGTCAGACGGAGCTTATATTTCAGGAAGCAGTTAGAACATTTCTCTTACAGAACTTCACATAAAATCCAGATCTAGATTCCCGTGATCTCCATTCCTGTTGTGCATTTTAGCAGGTAAATCCAGAGAGAAAAGCACTAAGAAATGTAATGTTATTTACAATGAGATTTAATATATTTCTATTTCCCCCACAAAGCCGAGCAGTAAGTGTGTGTTCACTGTTTAACCAGTGCTTGGAAATCATTTTAATACTAACAGTACCATGATGGGGAAATCACCATACTTAGCTCCTTGCCTACATACCTCTCAATGCATGTTACTTCCATATGACAGCAGCTGGTTTAAGCCAGTTAGAGAGGCTCTTGGGGGGAGTGTTAAAAAAAAATAATTCTAATACCCCAAACCCTTTCCTTCCTTCGGATGCAACTTTGGCCTTGTTTTGTTGCTGCTGCTGCTGCTGCTTTAAGCTCCTCATTGTAATGTGAAGCTGTAGTTGAAATCATTGTAAAGCAATGTCCTATTATGGGGAGCAGGGGGGAGAAAATCTAGTTGAAGTTTTTGGACAAATCCAAAGGTTGTATTGAATTGCACTTGAATTTATGCAAATATTTCTCAAGATTGCTTTGTCCCAGCCACATACCATGTTGTGACTGTAGATAATAATCAGAAAGATGAAAATGGACAATCAACAGACTGCACTCCAGCAGCTTCCCACATCTTTATATAAAGAAGTTAAAAAATAGCAGTGAATTATAATGTCAAGAGGTAAACTGCCAGGTCATAGCCTTACTTGAGGCTGGGAGTAGCTTCCTGTCATTTCCCATCCTTTACGGAAGCATTAATTACTCAGAGATAACCTGACTCTATATAATTTTATTGCCAGGAATTCAAAAAGGTTAATACTAGATAAATGCAGACACGTGTTGAGCCACAATGTTTTAGCATAATTATCTCCTTTAATTCTAGTAGCTCAGTTACATGGGATTTATGATTCTCATTTTAGTAGTTTAGGGATTAATAATTTATCCATTCAACAAATACTTATTGAATGCCTACTGTGTGCCAACCACCCTTTTAGAAATCATGAAATTTGCAGGAGACCACAAATACACTAAATAAGAATGTTTTATTTTAGGAGATGTTAAGTGCCACAGAGAAAAGTCCAAGAGGAAGGAGAACGGGAATTTCCATTCAGCAGGCTATCAGGAGAGGAGTTGCTCCGAAGGTGACTTTTTTTTTTTTTTTTGTCGGTCATGGGGCTTGAGCTTTGGGCCTAGGCGCTGTCCCTCAGCTCTTCAGCTCAAGGCTAGCACTCTACCACTTGAAACACAGTGCCACTTCCAGTTTTCTAGTGGTTTATTGGAGGTAAGAGTCTCATGGACTTTCCTGCCAGGACTGGTTTCGAACTGTGATCCTCAGATCTCAGTCTCCCGAGTAGGTAGGATTACAGGCATGAGCCACTGGTGTAGGCTTCAATAGCAAAATTTTCTATGAGAAGTTTCCATCTCCTTTAGCCTCTATCTGCGTCATCATACTCCTGTTGACATGTTTAATGG
This sequence comes from Dipodomys spectabilis, assembly GCF_019054845.1. Classification (NCBI taxonomy): domain Eukaryota; kingdom Metazoa; phylum Chordata; class Mammalia; order Rodentia; family Heteromyidae; genus Dipodomys; species Dipodomys spectabilis. Next base: position 21,319,032 of record NW_024870678.1, on the reverse strand, counting down.
TATGGCCATGGATAATTAATGAAAACTGCTGTCAATTACTGAAAACTAGAATGAACCTTAACCTGGCCTTAATGCTCTTTGTCAATTTTTCCAATAATTAGGAGACTAATGCTAAAAGAGATTAAGTACTTTTCCCTAGGCAGTGTGTGTGTGTGTGTGTGTGTGTCTGTGTGTCTGTGTGTATATGTGTGTGTTTGTGTCTGTGTGTGTGCACGTGCATTTGGAGCTGCTGAATTTATTTTATCAACTCTGCTCTTTATCAAATATAAGGAGGCATCTCTTACCCACACTAGCTGGATTTTAAACAATATAACTAGTACATATGTAACTGTCTATACGTCACTTTCCTTTTTTCAGAGACCACCTATTAAATAAGAGGACTTCCCTACATCATCTCACAGATATTTTCTAAACACACGTTCTGTGATTCTGTGAAAGTATTAACTTTGGAGTTACTTTAACAGAATTTGAGTCCTGCCAAATCAATAATGTAGTCAATAAACATGTATTGATTGCCTTCTCTCTAAATAAGAGCAATCTACAACCAGTATGAGCTTTGGATTCGAATACATAAAAGTTTGTCACTGTCATGGACTTGTATCAACTCCCAGGTAGAACTTCAACTGGCTGCAGGTCCAGGCAGGAAATTTAAGTAAGTGAAGTGAAATGTGTGGACATGGCTCAGTGCCAAGCGACTTTTTTAGAAATGTTGAAAGGCAAGCCAAATTCTCTGCATCTATTTTCACAGGCATTTTAACTTCCAAATGCAGGTATGCAATGCTTGATTCTGGTAATTATATATATATATATATATATATACACACACACATATATGAAAATAGATTCACTTAAAAAATGTCTAAAGCAACCATATATCACCTCACTCTGAAACCTGGCCACTCTGCCTTCACAGTACCACTTTAATCCTCAGCCTCAGAGAATCAACTCCATGAGAGAGGGGGCTGCCCCTTTGTACACACCCATGCTTCTGACCCCTAGCACTGTGCTCACTGCTGTCCACAGAAATCTACTGAGTAAATAACTGAATGAATGTCAAAATTAACCAGAAGTCTGAGTTTTAAATGACAATATCAGTTCTCAGCTGACTCTGGTTTTTTTCCTTTTTTAATAAGGTTAGGCAGCTTGGCCTCAGGGCCTGGTGCTTTTTTTTCATCTTTTTCACTCAAGGCTGGCCCTCTACCACTTGAGCTATCCCTCCACATTTTGTTTTGTTTGTGTGTGTGTGTGTGTGTGTGTGTGTGTGTGTGTGTGTGTGATTTTTTTTTTTTTTTTTGTCGGTCATGGGGCTTGAACTCTGGGCTTGGGTGCTGTCCCTGCGCTCTTCAGCTCAAGGCGAGCGCTCTATCGCTTGAGCCACAGCACCACTTCCGGTTTTCTAGTGGTTTATTGGAAATAAGAGTCTCATGGACTTTTCTGTCCAGGCTGGCTTTGAACCGTGATCCTCAGAACTCAGCCTCCTCAGTAGCTAGGATGACAGACGTGAGCCACCGGCAACAGGCTGTTTTTGTGGGGTTTTGGTTTTTTTTTTTTTTTTAATTAAAAATAAGAGTCTCTTGGGTTTATCTCCCTGAGTTGGCTTCAAATTTTGATCTATAGATCTTAGCCTCCTGAGTATATAGGATTATAATGGGCCATCAGTACCTAGCTTCAGCTGATATTTTCAAAAGAAAACAGCCAAAATTTGGACCTCAGTCTTCAACCAGCCAAAAAAATAAGTTATGTTACCCACTGGTCCTCAGTTTCCTAAAGCATAAAGTAAGAGAGGAAGTGATAAAAAGGTCTCTTCTGGCCCTCTAAATCTCTGACCCTCTAAGTGCTACATATATTGTCCAATATAAAAATACTTGAATTTAGCTGAGGAGTTCAACATTAGAGCACTTGCCTAGCATGTGTAAGATCCTGAGTTCAATCCTCAGAACTACAATTTTTTGTTTTATCTCGTAGACTTTTGACCTGGACATCTTGACCTCATGTAGACCAGAGTTGAAAAAAAAAAAAAAATGTTTTCTGGGCCAAGCAGGAAAAAGAAATAAGAGAAGTGGTTGAGTGGTAAATTGTTTTAAACAATTCATGATCACAAGGGCCAAACTGAAAAATACCGAAACCAACAAGAATGCAAATGAAATAAAACCGCAAAAGAAGGAACATTTGGCTAGTTGCTTGGCGTCACCATCTCTCCAGGGGTCCAATATTGTCCGTATATTTCATAGTATATGGATGTAATTAATGTTAAGCAACTGAATGAGGATAAATCATTAGCTCACAGAGACTACTCAGGATGAGCGACCTTACTTTAATCCTTGACCCAACTCCCGCTGTTTCTGTCCAAACTGCCCTGTTTCTGAGGGTAGAGGTCAATGATGACAGATGCACATCTAGGAGTATATTTGCTCTGGTGAGACACTGGGGCACATGTGCATCCTGTCTTACAGGAAGTAAAGGATGGCAGCCTGGGGTGCAGCCATGAGAAACTTAGTCAACTGTGAGAGAGGCCCTACCTTGAAGCACCCAAAGGTGTTATGGTCCAGTGGGTCAGAAGGAGAGCCAGTGTTCCCAGGAGGTCTGCAGCAAGCCACAAGAACTGGGCCCCTGTGAGTTCTTCAGGCCAGCCACACTAGCCTGAGCACAGAATGGTGGATTTTCTCCAACAACCAAAGCCTGGGAATAGCTTTCACCCCTGCTCACCAACTTCCAAAGCTCAGAAATCTTGGAGATCCATCCTCCTATTTCCCATCATTTTTGGTCATCACATCTTCACAAATTCTTCCTCCCCCACCCCTGCCCATCATCCCCGTCCACTCCTTCCCATTTTCACTCTACCATTTGAGCCACATCTCCACTTTGGGCTTTTTGGAAATGAGAGTCTAGTTATGCTCTTATCCCTTGTTAGAGCGGCCTCTTCATCTCTCAGAGCCTGTATTTTTCAGTTCTGACCTGACCTATAGACTGCCAATGTTCCTAAATTCCCACAGCAGCAAGAACACATTACATTGAAGACCTTCTACCATCCAGCTTGTACCTCGTTTCCATACATTTCTCCCAGAGGCCTTTAGTTTCCATGAAGTTGTCCACCCAACTGTTCCCCAAACACGCCTCATTAAATTTTGCTTTGCACACCTTTGTTTGTGTAGTCCCACCACCTTGGACACCCATGTACTGCCTCCACAACAAGCCAAAAGTTTCCAGTGTTTTAAAAACCTGTTCGAGTCCTACTTCCTCATTAAAGCCTGGCTCAATGAATTTCCTCATTGTGGCTTCTGCTTTCGAACTCTGACAGAACTTAATAGTGATACCACTACGTCATGCCTAGAGGAACTTCATATACAGTTCCATATTTTGTGAATCTATGCCCTCCTTCCCAATCTTAGGGTTAATAACATGTGGGTTCATAGCATGTTTATTTGTTGTACCTGTATTAGGGCTTGAACTCAGAACCAAGGTGCTCTCCCTTAGCTTTTTTGCTCAAAGATAGCACTCTATCACTTGAATCACAGCTCTACTTCAGGTTTAAGAGTGGTTGATTAGGGCTGGGAAGGCGGCTCAGTAGTAGAGTCTTGCTTGCATGCATGAGGCCCTGGGTTCAACTCCTCAACACCACACACGCAGAAAAAGCTAGAAGTGGTGCTGTGACTCAAGTGGTAGAGCACTAGCCCTGAGCTGAAGAGCTGAGGGACAGCGCCCAGGCCCAGAGTTCAGGCCCCACAACCGGCAAAAAAAAAAAAAAAAATAGTGATTAATAGAGAGAAGAGCTCAACTTCCCATTAACCAGGGAAATTTTTAATGATTAAAACATTGGCTCATTTCTCACATCAGTAGCTCTATTAATGATTTATTCTTGAGTTCATTCCCTGGAGTCTACTGAAAATTTTTGTCTATCTCCTTAAATGTGATATTCTTCTAATACTTCATCTTCTAATGTTTAAATCATAGCCAAAATGTCACTTGAAGGTTTTAGAGCTATAGTGACTGAGCATTTAGCAAGTATGTCTATCAGATGAGACTTTTTTTTTTTTACTACCTCCTAGGACTCAGTGGAAAAAAGTTGAAAGACAAGACCACTTGTGTTAGCAAAATAATGAGTGAAGATGGCCTCCCAGCACACATAGAGAAAACAATTAGTATTTAAACAAGTAAAGTGAAGTTCCATTGATTTTTTTAAATGGGGCTTGCAATTTTAAAGTGTCTCTAAATCATTTATCCAAAGTATTTTGTCTGCAAAAAGTCAAGATTTTCAGAAAAGAAACACTCCCATTTATTAAATAAATGTCATAAATTTCATGAAAATGTATTAATTATATTGTGTTATCTTTAAGTAGTTGTACAAAGGAATTATTATTCAACAAATCTGTTTATAAGTACAGTGCATCTTGATCCTTGTCACACCTTTCATAGTTTCATGAAGTTTTAACTAATCTAATTATTGTTGAAACTGTTTGCTGCAAAAATGTCATGATGGTTATGCCTCCCAAAAGAGGTGTGGGTATTGTCAGAAACATCTTCAACAGAAATACTAAGAGTACTGGGCTGGGAAGGTGGCTCAGTGGTAGAGCGCTTGCCTTGCACGCCTGAAGCCCTGAGTTCGATTCCTCAGCACCACATAAGCAAAAAGAAAAAAGCCGGAAGTGGCCCTGTGGCTCAAGTGGTAGAGTGCTAGCCTTGAGCTGAAGAGCTGAGGGACAGCGCCCAGGCCCAGAGTTCAGGCCCCATGACGGGACCCAAAAAAAAAAAAAAGAAATACTAAGGGTACTGAAACTTTATGCCAGCTAAACATCAACACCTCATATCCCCTTCCCACAATCCCATGAGCACATTCTACTCTGTTTCTATATACTTGACATATATATATATATATATATATATATATATATGCTCAGATATATCTTCATAGAATGGAATTATAGACAGTATTTGTCCCCTCACCTTAGCCAAATATGCTTATAGCTCATTCATTTCATATGTGCCAGAATTTCCTTCTTGTTAAAGGCAAATACTATGTCCATATATATACTAGATCATATATATATATACTAGATTTTCTTTTTGCATTCATCCATTAATAGGCTGTTACTTTGTTTTCTCATCTTGGCTAACATTTCAGAGACTGTGAGAATATAAATATCTCTGAAATCCTGATTCCCATATGTTCTTTGATTCTAATCCTTAAGAGAAGGAACTTATACCAGGCTGCAAATTCACCCACTATGCCTTCATCAATGAAGTCTTGCTACAGAAAGAAAATGTTGGTGGAGCCAAACAATATCCTTAGTAAGATTTTTGAGTCCTTTGATTATTCCCATAACGGAAGCAACTTATTTATTAAGTAGCTAATGAGAGCATAACTTCTCACAGTAACCGAATATTCATGCTACCAAAAAGAAAAAAGAGAGAGAGGGGGCTGGGAAGGTGACTCAGTGGTAGAGTGCTTGCCTTGCATGCATGAGGCCCTGGGTTCAATTCCTCAGCACCACATAAGCAAAAAGAAAAAAAGCCAGAAGTGGTGCTGTGGCTCAAGTGGTAGAGCGCTAGCCTTGAGCTGAAGAGCTGAGAGACAGCGCCCAGGCCCAGAGTTCAGGTCCCACGGCCGGACCCAAAAAAGAGAGAGAGAGAGAGAGAGAGAGAAGTGGAAAGTCTCTTTTAACATGAAAGTTTATAATTCTCTGATTGAAGACACATCTGAGAGCTACACACCACAGTAGTATAAGGTTGCTAAAATATAAAAATCACTGCTACTCTTCAGAACTTATTATAAGGAATGTATCCACTGGATCCACACAAGGCGAAGCTTCTAAGTTAAATAAATAGCACCTATTACAGATGTCCATGTGCCGCTAAGAATATAAATATTGCATTATAATTCTAAGATAATTCATTTTATAGTGTTAGAGAACTAGTTCTGTATTAATATGTACTTTTACAAGCAGTATTTACTAAAAATACTATTTCTCTTGTAAGACAAAAGCAAGCACGTTTTTATGTTGTAGTTGTCATTATACTGTTGGCTAATCATTGAGAGCCTCCCTAGTACAGCTTTGTAGTGTGAGCATTGCACATAACTGGGAGAGAGAGCAAGTGGAAGCCAATCCCCAGCTCCCATATACATCACCAGCCATCAGCTCTGTCAGGAAAAGTACACCAGGCCTAGGGTGTACGAGCACCCCACATTCCCCAGCATCAGTTTCTCAACATGTAAGACTTCCAGTGCTACAGCCTACATGTCATCAAGACACAGAAGTGCCATGTATGCTGTCTTTATTTAGTCTTGGAATTCTTGGTGCAGAACTATAGGCCTGCAGGAATAGCAAAAGTACCACCAATTTCACATCCTTTTCTTTCTATGTTTTCAAGGTGAAAGATCCATGTAATCACGCCAACATCTTGACCAAGCCTGACCCCAGGACCTTCTGGACTAATGATGATTCAGGTATTAAAAATATTATATTCTGGGGGCTGGGAACATGGCTCAGTGGTAGAGTGCTTATCTAGCATGCATGAAGACCTGGGTTCGATTCCTCAGTATAAACAGAAAAACCTGGAAGTGGTGCTGTGGCTCAAGTGGTAGAATGCTAACCTTGAGCAAAAGAAGCTCAGAGACAGTGCCTAGGCCCTGAGTTCAGGCCCCAGGACTGGCCTTTAAAAAAAAAAAAGAAAATTATATTCTGGCACTGGGATGCATACTGTATATAATCTAGCATTGTTTGCTTGTTTGGTGATGTCTAGCACCACACTGTTACCCCCTACTTCACAATCAATTTTATTAACATAAATGTTGTATCAGTAGGTAAGGTGGATATGCCATCAGCTGCAACTCTGGGCTATGGAAGGGACTGGGGTGTTGGTGGAACAGAGAAATGAGTCTATTTCCTAGAGTGGAGGAAAGTAGAATAAAGTAGGCAAGTACTTTAGCTCAAGTTTCTCTTCCTGGGCTGAACAGTGGATTAACAAATCAGAAATCTAAATCAGACTTCAGAATCCTTATAAGAAGGCAACATTGACTTGTACTGCAAAATTTGTGGTTATAAATATAAATTTGTGGTTATAAATTATAAAATTTGTGGCTATAAATGCAACAATATGAGAGCAGATAGCATGCTTCAAATTATATAATTAAAAATCAGACAGAGCCAGACGCTGGTGGCTTGCTTCTGTAATCCTAGTGACTCAGGAGACTGAGATCTGAGGATCATGGCCCAAAAGCCAGCCTAGGCAGGGAAGTCCATGAGGCTCTCATCTCCAATTAACCTCCAGAAAAGCAGAAGCAGAGCCTTGACTCAAGATGGTAGAGCATTAGCCTTGAACAAAAAAAGCTCAGGGACAGCACCCAAGGCCTGCATTCAAGCTCCTCAACCTCTCTCTCTCTCTCTCTCTCTCCCTCCCTCCCTCCCTCTCTCTCTCTCTTTCTTCCCCCCCTCTCCCCCCAGCCCACCCCACACCCACAACAGACAAGATGTAGGGTGGCTGTCATAGGAAAAAGAAAAGATGTTGTTATTTGTTTTGACAAACATATATGAGATACAAGACCTAATGGACACTAAACAGACACTAGAAATGAAAAGGAAAGGTAGTAGAAAGGAGCTCAAACAATTAGAGAGTGATAATAGAGCTTTCACCTTTTCTAATTAACTAGAAAGAGAAAATTCATGCAAATACCTAATATTTGTATTATGCCTCACACTTTTACAAAGTGTGTTCACAAAAATCTAATTTGGTGTTTTCAGTAAGTCTCTGAACTAAGAAAAGCAGTCGATCCCAGTATCCCTGTGTTAGACACTAGATTGCAGATAATCAGTCACGTATAAACTAGCAGGCAGAAGATATCAAGAGGATGGCAGAGCTGCGGGTTCGGTTCTGAGGTCCACTTACCAGAAGCTGGGACTCTCCTGTGAGAAGCAGATTGGGCTTCATCTGTGGTTAATCTTTTCTTAAAAAAAAAAAAAAAAAAAAAAGAGTCAGAGACTGTGTCTGTTTGTTAACAGAAGCAGGAGGAAGGAAATTAAACATTCTTTGATGACTTTTTTTTCTTTCAGAGACCAGGCTTGTGGACTAAAATTATGATCCATTTTATCTGCCATTTTTTTTCTGTTTTGTTTTATGCCCATCTTTGAGGGGGGAAAAAAGACAAAGAAACATAAAAATTGAATTGGTTTATTTATGCTATCGTTCAATCAATTAGCAGTACAACACCACAATAAACAAGCCATCTGCTGGTTAATAATGCCATTAGGATCTACAGCATATGTGTTGTGAAGACACAAAATAGAATGAAGCATTATAATTAGAACCTCAAGGATTCTTTATGTTTTTGTTGTTGTTTGCTGTTTGGTTTGAGGGGTTTTTCTTGGGGTGGGTGGGCCTGGAGCTTGAACTCAGGGCCTTGGTGCAATCCCTGAACTTTTTTTGTTCAAGGCTAGCGTTCTACCACATAAACCACAGCTCAGGCTTTTTGGTGGTTAGTAGGAGATTCTTCACAAAGACAATGTTCTAGTCATTGTCAAGGAATGAATTTTGTTATTGTGACTTTTACAAATGCTGGAAGTAGCTTTAATAAAATGATTCTCTCATTTCCTATGGGAGGAAAAATTGTTTCATTGATGGAATACTTCTATTCACTCTGCCATCATCAGAATATATTTCGTTCATTTCATCCAAGGTATATCTCTTACTGTTCTGTTTAAATACAACTCAATGCTAATGGATACCAGTTCACATTTCTTGATAGAACAGAAGTTAATAAAGACATATTTAAGAACTGAAGAATTTCTTAGGATGAACTTACTCTAAAACTGGTTGGATTGAGTGTTTAGTCACTATCTGCTGGTATTGGTAAATGCTTTTTTAAAGTCATTAAAAAAAAAACTCTTTTATTACAGTTATACATTAAAGATGGCTTTTGTTTATCATACGTCACAAACTTGGGAGGACAGAGAAAGAAAGAATATTAATCCCTCCAAGTTTACCCCTGATTTTTGTTCCTTGGGTTTGGTCTCAGGCATCCCCAGCATTTGCTCAGATAATAAGCAAACAGGCTGCACAAGTTCAGGTTTTTTTTCTGTTGCCTTTGTTTGTTGGACTTTGAAACCTGAGTTGTTTTTACACACCTTTGTTTTCTATTGCTGATCCTGCTGTGGCCTGTGATATCCTCTAAATTAGAATTTCAAGGCCGATGAGCTTCCTTACACTTTCAAATGTGTGTTTTCACCTAGTACCATATGGCAACATAGACAATGTCCTTTGCTGAAAGGAAGTCAATAAAGTGGCTAAACCATAAGATTTCTTTCAAAGGCTAGCAGTGTAGCTGGGCAGATTCTCCGTATTCTTCCTGGACTTTTCCCTCAAGTCTTCTAACTGTCTATACTTCTTTCAAACAAAACTTAAATAGAGCCAGGCACAGGTGGTTTATGCCTGTAATCCTAGCTACTCAGGAGGCTGAGATCGGCTGATCATGGTTTGAAGCCAACCAGGCAGAAAAGTCCATGAAACTCTATTGCCAGTAAACTACTCAGAAAAAGCTGCAAATGGTGCTGTGCGGAAGTGGTAGAGCACTAAACCTTGAGCACAAAGAGGCCCAAGGACATCACCCAGGCCCTGAGTTTAAGCCTCAAGACCCAAAGGAAAAATGAAACAAAACAAACAAACAAACAAAATACCTAAATAGCAAGAATCAAATTTATTTGAGAGGAGAAAAATCCTTGTGTTTCAGGATTACATGTTACATATTGTTTCTTTATATTTTTTAAATAATTTATTGCATTTTAAGTTTTCAGCCAAATTTCTTATAACTTAGGAATCACTGGAAAATGTCATATTTATATGTATTTAATAGTAGAATTCATTTATGTATCAAGTTTAGAAATAAAATGATTTAGTTTGAAAGCATATGGACTACAGAAAGATTTTGGTATTTCAAAGAACATATAAAATTAGATTCTTGAATTAATATAAGTACCCTGAGTTCATTATATAAAACTGTATAGTGAAGAAAACAATTTTTAGATTTTTTTTTCTGAAAAAGTAAAGCTCTCTCATATTTGTGCGTATTAACAAGAGCTCCTCCAAAGTATGACATTACCTACCAAACAAGAAAAAGATGATAAGCAGTAAACATGATCTGCTTACAAAGAACTTTTCCATCTGATTCATAGTGGCCAGGGTTTTCTTGGGATATTTTACTTCTTGATACTTTAGACAACTTAATAATACATACAAATCCTTTAAGTCAGGCTGGAGTTATGTCTCAAGTGATAGAGTGACAGCCGTGGTTGGAAAAATTGTTGAAGAGCCTGACCTCATCTACATAGGTCATAAGTTTAAAACCAGTGGCTAAGTTCAATAATAATTAAGTCATCTTACAACCAGTGAAGAACTCCAAAATCATATAATGCCATTAAATAAGACCAGAATTGAAGGCAGTCCTTGGAAAGGATAGAGGTATAATCCTAAGAATGGAAATTTTCTTTCACTTGAATCTTCTGACTAATCTCTTCATAAAGCATAAAAATGCAATGTGAAGATTGATTTCCTAAGAAACATTCATGTGCTTTTCTAGGGACTGGAAGCACAGCGTAGTGATGGACTGTTTGCTTACCATGCACAAGGCCCTGGTTTCACCTGTTGGGACCATTTATGGATGCTCTGCTGGGAAAATCTTCCTACTAGCAACAGTCACTCAGACAATTTGTCTTTTGTAGATGTTCAGATTTGATCATGGATAACTCAATCATAGCAGCAGCTGATGATATTCTTGATTGATTAACCCAATCAGAGTCACTCATCATGACTTTTTTACACTACCAAATACAAATTAAAACCTAACACCATGGTGCCAAGAGAGATTAGAAAAAGAATCTCAACTTAAAAAGACCAGGGTATTGCTGGAGATAATATTATACAGACATTGCCTAGTCATTTCTCTCTCTCTCTCTCTCTCTCCTCTTTTTCTTTTTCCTTCTTTATCTTTCAGTTTTTTTTCCTTTTTCTTAATCAGTTGTACGTTAATTGTAGAAAGTTTTCATTGTGATTATTTCCATATATGCATATAATGTACCGTGGTCATATTATCCCTCTCCCTCTTAACTACTTTTAACCTTTATGCTCATATCTCAGGAGTACCAATTCCTTAACTATTTACCACTACTGGCTAAAATAATGTCCAGGATATTATTGTCAGTGGAGTCCTTTGTATACGATGCATGCATAATCAAATGCATGTGGGGGGAAAAAGGCAACAATTCTTTCCCAAAAATTAAGGTAGAAGGAGGTCCATTTTGAAGGTCTTATCCAAGACCATCCACCAGAAGGACAGAGATCCACTCTATTACTCCTATACTGTTTTCTAAGTTCCCTACTTCTCCAAAACAAACTTTTCAAAATCAAACTTGGTATCTATTGGTTCCTTCTTCAAACACATGGACAGCATCCTTCTCAGTGTCCTGAACTGCATCTCCTTCAGTGAAGTGAATTCACAGGGAAGCTGGTCGACCAACAGGTCACACGTGGAACACAGAGAAAGCTTGCCCGCACCCCCCACCCCCAACCCTGACTGCACAATCTGTTATGATGAGTGTGGTGAACTCCTGAGCACCACCCCTGAGTCTGTCACAAATGTCAATAGCTGTGGCTTTGGGCAAGCTAGTTAGCTCCTCAGTGCTTTCATTTCTATGTCTGCATGAATGGGATAGTGATAATAGATCATAAAGGTTTGTGAGAGTTATGGAAGAAAATGCAATAAACTTACTTTGGATCATGTAGCATGTAATCAGCGAGCAATTCATTAGTTCTTCTTTACTTGGAGACAGAATTGAGTTATTTAAAACGCTGGATGACATTTACCTAGGATTTACCATGGGTTGAAAGAATATACTCCTTTTTAGTGTTGTAGTTGCTGTTTTATATTTTACTGGATCTATAGTAAAGATGATGAGTTTCTCCCAGAGCCAAGAAGCTCATCCCCTTGTCTAGGGTCCCAGACACAGATGAAGAAGCTTCCCGAAAACACATGAGTGCTGGCCCTAAAATGCTCGGGCTAGAGATAATATTAGATTGTCCTTGCCTAGTCATTTAGATGAAAGAGCTTTCACTCCATCTCTTTTTCTCCTTTTTTTCTTTTTCTTTTTTCAACCTTTCAGGTAGCTTTCCCCCCTATTTTTTCAGTGTACAGATGTTCTTCCATTTGTAATGATAGCCTGATTGGTTTACGGTCCCAAGTTTGCCTTATTAGGCCATGATTTAATCAAATATCTGTGACTGGCTACAGGATGGCTGCTGATATGATTGGCCGAAGTGTTGTTGATATGTTTGGTTGAAGTGTGGCTAATATGATTGGTTGTATCACATCTATTTGTCACAAAACTTCATACAGTACTCCTAAATCACTCTAAGTTGGGTTGTAAATCTTCAGGTAAGAATTCAAGTTGTGAAGACTACCTCAGAGCAATTTTAGTTTAACAGTGAATGCAACAATAAATCAAAGGAAAAACAGAAAAATGTTCTTGGAATATTTCCTCTCATAACATGTATATTGTATTTGGTTAAATAAAATACAGTTTTGACCTTCCCTTTTCAACAGCTCTGATTAAATTTTTGTTTCTTAGAGAAACTTCATATTAATAGTTAGATTGTTCTGGTCTTGTGGGTATTAAATTACATAGCATACTTGAGTTGTCAAATTGTTTTCCCATTCCTAATCTCATCTGAGCCTTCCAGTCACCTCATGGGACTAATGAAATAGGTGTTAACCCTAAGATTACTTACAGAAGTTAAATACTTGGCCAAAACTACATAATAAATTATAAATGCTGAGACGCATTGACTGAGAAATCAAGCTTTCCTGGAAATTCTCCTGATTCTCTTTCTCCTGGTTCAGAAAGGCAAGAGCCACAGTGCAATGAAAATAGCTCGAATGTAGACACAAGTGTTGGGGAAAAGGAAATTCAGAGATGCAACCCATTCTGTGGAGCTGAGGTTGCTGGGAAAGAGAGAATGAGGACACGTATAGGAATGAAATGCATTGTCTACTTTTCTGCCCAGCACTCTGCTGGAAGAACAGAGAGTTCACATGGATCCAGCTTGGAAAGCAAGAGGGAGAGTAGATGTTGGAGAGATAAGACAGGAAGCTGATGGAGAATGGTGGGTGGGTGAAACACATGACTTTTGCTTCTTGGCTTTCAAGGAACTCAAGGTCTATAAGCAGCCAGAGAGTTAAACAGTTTAGAACACAAAGGCTGCAATGCCTGGCAGGTGGTTGGGGGACATGAGTTCCACAGGAAGCCAGGTGAGGCAGTTCTGGGCCTCTAGAATTTCCTACTCCATTGGTTTATATTTGCCCAGACATTATAGAACTATGAGATATCTGAGATACAAAACATAAGGTTATGTTTTAATGACACTAAAGCATGGCTAGGCCTTAGGGAAAGAAAAGTAGCAATGGCTATGAGTTTATCTATGCTTTGGGGGAAAGTTCTCTTCAATTTATCAAAATAGAGACCATTTCCTCCTTTCATGCAAGCACTTCTGCGTGAACCCAGGATTCAGCACAATGCCTGCTAGAAAAGACATGCTTCTTGGAGATTTGAAAGATTAAAAATAACGGAGGCCAGAATCAGCTGCAGCTTGTTCCTCTTCTCTTTCCTGAAGATTAAGCTGAATGACCTAGAAAAGCTTCTTAGGCACCCAACTGGCCTTCTCTGGCCTTCTCTGACCTTCTTTCTGACCCCACCCTCTCCACAGGCCTGGATTTGCATCCTATTGTCTCCCATCCACCAAGAACAATTTCTTGCCCTCCACCGAAACCCATACTTCAAACACTTGGCAAATAAGTATTATCTGTTATCTTGGCATTCAGTTCTTTGAAACTGCACATTCAGGACCTTTGGACTGTGGGAGGAGGGAGGGAGGTGTTTATAGGGGAAGACAATGGCTAAGAAGGAAGTCAAAGAACAATGTAGACAAACCTTTCAGGCCTAGTGACACAGGTGCAGTGTATTAAATGGTTCGTGCTGTGTAAAGTCTGTACTTACCACTCTGAGTATTATTTTGATTCAGTGGAGTCCTTTATATTGTCTGAGGTATTCTGTTTTGTCGATGTGCTGCATTGTAGGGTAGGGGTGGTTAAGATAGACAGGCATATGACAAAAGAGCTCTTCACAGCCTGGTATTGCTGTTCCTGAGCTGTCTGTGCATGTGGCATAAAAAGTTAAGTAGCTAGCATTCAGGGTTGAATGTCAAAAGGAAGTTCACTAAACTGATGTGTATTACAACAATGCCAATCAATCTGCCAACCACCCCTGTGGCTGTTTTTCCCACGGCTGGTCACTATGCCAAGTGTCTTTTGTTGCGGAAATTTGTAGGTAGGATTTCCGGGAAACAGTCTTTATGGGTGGCCTGAGCTTCTGAGGCTTCTTTCTAGATCAATTATAGGATCAGAAAGGGAGAGACTTGGGGAGAGGTTTATAGTGAGCAAATTAAACCTTTCAAGTTTCCCTTCAGTTTGACAAAAGATGTTCACCAGAAATCCAGGCTCCTTATTCATTTCTAGCACTTTGTAAGAAAAGCAGGGGTGGTGAAAGAGAACCCTTTATACTGTCTCCAGATCAGTTCCAATTCTCAAGAGGGGTTCAGCCTGCAAAAAGGTTACAGCTTCCTTCAGAGGCTGGGTTCCACAGCCTAGGGTGTGTGGTTGAACGGGTAGCTTCACCCTAGGAAGGTAAAGGAAGAGGAGGCAAAGCAAGGCAAAGAAAATGAGGATCCAGTGTTCTCTGACCTGCTGCATGCCTTGGTGTTGGCAAGTTATCCTTGCAAAGGACTGTCTAGAAGTTGACAAATGACCTTTCAGTGGTAAATGACTAAACATAAAGCTATGTTAATAATATGGCAAGTAAGGTCATAGTCCCCTTGAATACGGAAAATCACAGATAGCATGAATTTGGACTTAAAGGATTTTCCAACTTTCTCTTCTATCCAGACCTTTGTGTAAGTGTTCATAATCATACAGAAAACTCACTGTTCACTATGTACCAGTTATAAACCCTGAGAACCACAGACAAAGCTCTCATAGAGATAGTACACCCTACCATCCTTCTTTATCATATCTTAGTTGATGGCTGTGTTTTTGTTTTCATTTGTATTGTACTAATTTTGTGTTGTCAACATTGCAAAGATGGTGACAGGCTGAATTTCCAGCCAATCACAGAAGTGCTGATTTTTTGCTATCATTCCTCCAAGTTAAGTGATTCTACTGGCTTCCTCTACAGTCTTCCTAGATTAACATTTAAAAACCTGCTACAGCTGAATGCCTGTATTATTAGCTACTCAGGAAGCTGAGCTCTGAGGATTGCAGTTCGAAGCCAGGTAAAAAAGTATGTTTTTGTTTGTTTTTTATCGGTCATGGGGCTTAAACTCTGGGCCTGGGTACTGTCCCTCAGCTGTTCAACTCAAGGTGAGTACTCTACCACTGGAGCCACAGCGCCACTTCTGGTTTTCTGGTCGTTTATTGGAGATCAGAGTATCACGGACTTTCCTGCTCAGGCTGGCTTTGAAGTGAGATCCTCAGATCCCAGCCTCCTGAGTAGCTAGGATTACAGGCATGACCCACCAGTGCCCCACCTCCATGAGATTCTTATCTCCAATTAGTCACCACAACCACCAAGCCAGAAGTGGAACTCTGACACAAGTAGAAGTCTGCTAGCCCTGAGCAGAAAAGCTCAGGGACAGCTCCCAGCCCTGAGTTCAAGCTCCATGTCCAACACACACACAGAAACACACACACACATGCACACACATACACACACATGCACACAAGCACACACAACTAACTGCTACAAAACTTTGCCTCTCACTCCCATCAACTTTCCTGTGTCCTCCCCTTTCTAGAAAGGATGGGCCTAGAATATTAGAGTTATCATCTTTACTTAGGGGAAAATTGTTTCACAATAAATAAAGCAGAAGTTTTCTAAGTTTTAATAACTCTTTACTCCATTATTATGGGTAATGTGTTCCTCTTAGTTATCAACACATTTTTCATGAATGTCATTTTTGACATTTATGAATATGCACCAGGATCGTTACTACAGAACTTGCTTCTATAAATAGATATTTAAATTACACACATTGCTGATTACTTGTCCATAACAGCAATCATGAATAAACCCATTTGTCATCATTTTGTGTTTGATGACTGATATATATGTATATATATATACATATATATCTATAAAGACATGCATTTGCTGGCAGCTTCCAACACAAGCTGATTCATTCACTTGCTCTCTAAAGTAATAATTATGTTTTTTGTCATTTCTATGTGCAGAGCATCTATGAGGATGCTCCAAGTAAAGTTTTCTATATGCATCAAACAATAAATAAAAGTATGGAATCTATAAACTGCACAGTACGTTGCCCAAATTAAACATTTTGAGCAATGCAAAATAATGAGATTACCCTGTTATCAAGGCAAGATTTTATATCACAGTCAGTAATCAAGACCCACACGGCTAACATATTTAATCTGTACAAGAGCGGATTTGGCTAAGCCTTTATTATTATTTTGTCAGCCAGTTGTGGGCAGCTCACACCTGTAATCCTAGCTATTCCAGAGGCTGCGATCTGAGGATCTTGGTTCAAAACTAGCCTCAGCAGGAAATTCCATGAGACTCTTGCCTCCAGTTAATCATCAAACACACACACACACACACACACACACACACACACACACACACACACACACACACACCTCTCTAATATTTTGATAGCGATTTGTGAGCCTTTAAATTGAATAGCAAAAAGTCAATTTGCAGTAAAACTCTCCAATTTCAGTAAGTATAGTCAGTCACTAAAAAGAAATAAAATAGAGTGCCAAAAAGCGATTCTTTGAATTATTAAACTATGCATGCATGTGGGGTTTTTTTGTCTCTGTGCAAAGTTTACAAGTGGGTGAGAACCATTCGCATTCAGGAGTTTGGGTTGCAGTTTTCTGCATCCTATGTGAGAAGACTGGATTGGGGGAGAGGGTGGGTAATTATCTATTAGCCGAACCTTCTAGATGTTCTTCCAGCTGCACCCGGCGTCGCAGGGCATTTCTCTGGGACGCGTTCAGCTTCAGCAGAGAAGGAGGTGGGGGAGGAAATCCATCGTTCTGGGGTGATCCACCCGGAGAGCTCCACCGCCCTCTAGCTTGCATGCACCACCAGCTCGGTTTCTAGGCGTCTTCACTGGGGAGGAAGAGGGAAGAAGGAAGGGGCCGGCTCCCGGCCGGTAGGAGAACAGACTGTGGACCAAAGAAAGAGGCTGGCGACAGGAAGGAAGAGCAGATCAAGCTTTTGAATAGCGGCCCCCGGGCGACCGAAAGCCTGCGCCGCGTTGAAAGGCGGTCGCCCACCGTTCCTTCGCCTCCCCCTCCCCGGCCACCCCCGCAGCCGTGTGTCACCTTCCTGTTCGGAAGTCTTAGTAGGTTGCTGGGACTGAACAGGGGGCGCCTGCTCCACCCATCAGGTATCCGGTTGGAAGCCAAGCCAGTCTCAACAACTTGCTTCTCTCCCTGAAATGATAAGTTTAGCAGACCCTCCGTCTCCCGGCGAGGTTGAGCACTCGGGTTGGGGGTAGGGGTGGGGGTGGTGGAGGGAGAGCACAGCAGACTGGTGGCTTTGCTGTTCCAGCTGCAAATACATGGTTGTCCCTTTTCCTAGTCCTCTCAGAGCCCTGCAACTCAAATTCCCTCTTTGTCTCCACTGGGGGAGCCTGGGGCGACTTGGAGAAAGTAAACCCTGTTTTATATTTTTTTAAGTGATTTTTTTTTTCCTGGACCCGTTTGTGATGATCCTCAGTTAAGTTCCCTTTCTGGTGAGTCCCGGCTGGGAGGTGTCATAAACCCAGGACACGGAGGACAGTAATTTTCTAGATGATGTTGCAAGGAGGGAATACATGGCCAAGTGTTGAACTTTGCAACTTGCACCCTTCCTGTATGTAAATTCCCTTTATATAGAGTAAGGTTCCTCACAGAACAGGGATAGCCGCCTCTGGCTGGGCTCTCAGAACCGACAGCCCTTAGCAGAGGGACACAACTGCTATAGGTTCCTCCAGCTGTCCCTCCAGATCCACCCTCTCCCCCCCCCCATCACAATCTTCATATCCTGGGCAACCTGAAGAATGAAAGAGAAGGCTCTAAGATCCCCCTGGAAAGGTTTGTGCTTTAAGTACTAAAGCTGGGGGGGGGGGGGGGAGGTGTTAAAAAAAAACAACAGGATGGCACAGGGGATTTGGAGTTACTTGACATGGAGAAGGCACAAGAAATAGCCCCTAGGGGGAATCTCCTAGAACTTTATTTCTTTTTTCTTCTATTCTCTTTCTTTTTAATAAGACAGTACCACTGTGCAGCCCAGGCTGGCCTCAATTCACAATCTACTTACCTCCTCCTCCCAAGTGCTGGGATTACAGGCTTGGGCCACTAAGCCCAGTCAGAAAAGTTTCCTAATGTTTTAAAATAAATAAGCAAGAATCTCCAGGGAGGTTCCTGGTCAGACTGAGCAAATCTGGTTGTCTTACAGGACGCAAGGCTGGGGTTGGCCTAGGCTGTTTGGATGGTGGGGTATGGGGAGTGGGTGCACACTGGCAATTACTAGTGGTCATCTCCGAAGATTCCATGCACAGAGGAATGGGCATGGTGCAGATACCTTGCATGAGGTTGGAGCGTTCACTTCGGGCAACAAGTGCCTTTTATAATATCGTGGATGCTAAAACACGATTTGCCAGTGGGTCTCCAGGCGAGAGCATGCAGGCCCCCTTCTCCCGGTCTTTGGCCATCATAACTGAGCAAGTCAAAAAGCAGCTGAGACTACAGATCCTATTAGGGCAAATGAGGTGGCTGTGCCTGCAAAGCTACTACCCCCTGCCCAGGACCGAAGGCAAAGCGCGCTGGCGTGCTATTCCTGGTTCGACAGCTGGTATTTGGGAGCAAGTCAGCTCTAATATGCCGTAGTCCTTGACAGTAAGGGGTCACGGCAGGGCAGGCGCCGCAGACAGCACCAGCTAGCGCCAGGTACTGGCTTTGCAAATAGTGGTAACTTGTAAGTCATCTCTTCCCAGCCCTCCCTGGCCCCAGTGTCGGGGCTGGGTCGCTGGCTTCCCGGCCAGCGCTGGCGCGCGTCCCCGCGCCGCCGAACAGACGGCGGCACCCCGGCTTCTCGCAGCCACCGGCTTGGCGGGGGGCACGGCTAATCTTTCAGGAGTTCCTTGGTTACACCGTCTATGTGAACTTTGGAGAAAGATCGAGGCGAAAACTTGGATCCCTCGTGAGATACACCGCAGGAGGGTTGGGGGGGATGGGGGACAATCAAACGGATTTTAATTAAGCCAATGCGATGTGAGCTAGCGGGGAAAGGATCACATACCCCCCCCCCAAAAAAAGCAATCGACGATGCCAGGGTCACTCCAGGCCGCTCACTCCTGAGCCAAACCAGTGTCCCCCCCCCCCCCACTCCAGCTTCTCACGTGTTCTTGGCATGGCAGGGATTAAAATGGAAGGGGGGGGGGAATTATCCGCGGAACGGACATAATGTTCTCAGAGATTACTTCAGGGGTGGAAAAAAAAAAGTGAAATGCAGATTGTACCCCCCCCCCTCCTTGGGGCAGACTTAATTCCATTTCCGCCCCCTCCCCTCCACATTCCTGACCTCTCACTCCCCCCCCCCCCGCCCCTTCCCTCTCTCTTTCCTTCCTTCCCCTTAAGTTCTGGGACTTTTCAGCTTTGCTTGGTTTTGGCCAAAAGCACAAAAAAGGCGTTTTCGGAAGCGGCTCGGCCGTGCACCCGGGCCATTTGTTTGTTTTGGGACCCGGGGCAGGAAATCGAGC
The DNA here is from genome assembly GCF_019054845.1 of Dipodomys spectabilis. Lineage (NCBI taxonomy): Eukaryota > Metazoa > Chordata > Mammalia > Rodentia > Heteromyidae > Dipodomys > Dipodomys spectabilis. The sequence continues at coordinate 21,299,175 of NW_024870678.1, read as the reverse complement.
CCGGCTTGAGTCACGGCGGCTCCTTCAGGGAAGCGCCGCGCTCCGCGCTCGCCGGTCGCCCTCGCCCGCCCGCCCGCCGCGCGCCCCAGGTCCGCGGAGCCATGGGGGAGATGCAGGGCGCGCTGGCCCGGGCTCGGCTCGAGTCCCTGCTCCGGCCCCGCCACAAGAAGCGGGCCGAGGCGCAGAAAAGGAGCGAGTCCGTCCTCCTGAGCGGACTGGGTAAGCGCGGCCGCCCGCCCGCCGCGGCACTCGCTCGGCTCCCGCCCCGCGCGCGGGGCTCCGCGGACGGCTGGGCTCGGGCGTCCGTTCCGGGCGCGGCGGGGTGGGGAGGACGGACGGGTGGAGAGCGGGGCGCAGGGCTGCGGGAGCCCCGAGGGCTCCGCGCGGAGTCCGGGTGCAGGCCGAGCCCCCGCAGACCCCGACGCACGGCGCCGCCCGCACCCGAGATAACCGCCGGGCGGGGTCGCACGCGGGGCCCGGGCTGGGGCGGCTCAGGAGGGAATGCCGGGGAGGAAGGGGGTGCACGCGGGTCACAACGCCACCCCGATCGCCGCGCTGCGGCCCCGGCTTCCCGGCCGAACACCATCAAGGGGAGGGGGGAATGGAAAATTACTCGGAGCTCCCCTTCCCTCCTCGCCCCCTCCGCCTGTGCTTCCTTTGCACCCGTCCGAGCAGGATGCAGACGGACTGCCGCCCGGCGAAGAGCTCAGTCCCGGGGTTGGAGGGCGGAGGGGAGGGGGGTTCGCTCCCACTCGGGCTGGGGCTTGACCACCCGCAGCCTCGCCGCCGCCCAAAGCGCGGGCAGCCCGGGGGCGTGGCCTCGGGGGCGTGGTCACGCGGTGGCTCCGCCTCCACCTTCCTCATTGTGGCGCCGGCCCCGCCCCCGCGGCGGTGCAGCCTTTATAAAGCCGGCCGCGCCGCCGGAGCTCAGTGTTGGCTGAGCCAGTCTCCCAGCAGTCGGTCGGGTCTCAGCAGTTTTCCCCGGGGCAATGACGGTGAAAACCGAAGCCGCTCGCGGCACCCTGACTTACTCCAGGATGCGGGGCATGGTAGCGATCCTCATCGGTGAGTGTAGAGGCGGGTGGTAGCGGCTCTCGCCGGCGAGTGTCTGCTCGTGGATGGCGATCGGGACCTGTTCGGAAGGTCCGGGATCCGAGCAGCCTTGGGCGGAGGCCGACGTTGACGAAGCCAGCTAAGAACTTCTCCTTTTCCTTCCTTTTCAATTCGCAGCTTTCATGAAACAGAGAAGGATGGGCTTGAACGACTTTATTCAGAAGATTGCCAACAACTCTTATGCTTGCAAACAGTAAGTTGGGGAAATTACTAGAAGGAATGTTTTGTTGTTTTTTAAAAAGAGAACACTTTGAATTTATCAGCAGCAAAGATTGATTGACATCACTTTGCTGATCTGGGAGCCTGAGACCTTCCATGGGGGGAGGGAGAAGGGGAGAAGGGCTGGAGAGCTCCATTCTCTTTATGTTCTGATCTTTCTGAAACATTTTTAGACGTTAACATGAATTTCTGGGTTGTGCTTGTCCTGGAACAGGATATATTTTTCTAAGTGTTTACCTGGTTCATTGTCTTGCACAGACAACCCTAATTTCTGTATTTAACAGCTGTGTTTAGCTGGGTTGTCATTTTCTTTACCTGTTTTTAAGTCATGTATTTGGATGTTTACAGTCTGAGTACTGTATTCTCCGGGAATGGTCAGCCAGAAATTCACAGTTTGTGTCAGTGTGCCCTCTAGTGGCAAGTGAAGCATTTCTCATTCTTTTTTTTTTTTTCTGCAGCCCTGAAGTTCAGTCCATTTTGAAAATCTCCCAGCCTCAGGAGCCTGAACTTATGAATGCCAACCCTTCTCCACCGGTAAGTATTCTGTGGTGATGTGTGGAGTATTTACATATTTAGGTATTGATTCACTATAGTATTTTTAAGGCATATTCCACAGCATGATTCTGTGCACAATCTCCATAGTCATTTGCAGTAGTAACATAAGTTAGCAAAAAAATCATAGTGTGCATAGGTGTTTGGTAATAGCTGTAATATCTCTTACATTGTCTTATGTTAGTGTAGATGCCTGTCTGATATTAAAGGTTACACGTTTTATTTTCTAGCCAAGTCCTTCTCAGCAAATCAACCTTGGCCCATCATCCAATCCCCATGCCAAACCATCCGACTTCCACTTCTTGAAAGTGATTGGAAAGGGCAGCTTTGGCAAGGTAATTTCAAAACCGTTTCCTACTATGCACTCTTGTGTGTGGTCGCTGCACGATCTCCTAGGATGAGGGCAGAAAAGTAATCATTTTGATTGAAATTTCAGGTTCTTCTAGCAAGGCATAAGGCCGAAGAAGTGTTCTATGCAGTCAAAGTTTTGCAGAAGAAGGCGATCCTGAAAAAGAAGGAGGTATGAGAACAATCACCTGATTCACAGAATAACCTTTACTGTGAGATTTCTTTTTCTTTTTTTATTTTTTGGTGTCAAGTTGAAATTTGCCACTGAATCTTCATTGCATTTTTTTCATAGGAGAAGCATATTATGTCCGAGCGGAATGTTCTCTTGAAGAATGTGAAACACCCTTTCTTGGTGGGCCTTCATTTCTCCTTCCAAACTGCCGACAAACTGTATTTTGTCCTAGACTACATTAATGGTGGAGAGGTGAGCTGGGGATAAATAGAAGCCAATATTTGGGGGGAGTCTGCACAGCCTGCCTTGGTTTTAGTTTGAGAAGAAAGATTTTTCAAGAATAGTTGAGGAGGAAAAAGTTACCAGCAATTAGTTACCTGCAAACCACTGGGTCTCAGATAGTTAATGGATTAGTTAGGGACACTTCCTGTGATTGTTCTCCATAGCTAAGTGTCAGGATTAATTAAGTGCTTTGGCTGCAGATAGACTAACTTGGTTCCATCCGCTGCAGCTCTTCTACCACCTCCAGAGGGAGCGCTGCTTCCTGGAACCGCGGGCTCGATTCTATGCTGCTGAAATAGCCAGTGCCTTGGGTTACCTGCACTCTCTGAACATTGTGTATAGGTGAGTCAAATAGCTTGTAAAGCTGCCTTCCTGGAGACTTTGCCCTAGCCTTTGGAGCCTTCAGATAATGTGTGTGTGTGTGTGTGTGTGTGTGTGTGTGTGTGTGTGTGTGTGTGTATGTGTGTGCGCATGCGTGCACTTTATCCACCTAAAACCTGGCTGTCTTGACTGCATAAATCAGCCAACTAGGAGAGATTCTGCCTAATACAGGACAGATTAATAGAACAAGAGCCCTCTGTTCATTGTACTGTATTCTCAATACAATGAATGTAAACTGCTTCTAATATCCTTAGCATTCATCTTCACAGAGGATTTCTTGTGCAGTGAAATTAACCTAAACAACCCCCCCTTTTTTTTCTTTCACAGAGACTTAAAGCCAGAGAACATTCTGCTAGATTCCCAGGGACATATTGTCCTTACTGACTTTGGACTTTGCAAAGAGAACATTGAACACAATGGCACGACGTCCACATTCTGTGGCACACCTGAGGTAGGAGCTTTTGATCTGATTTGGTGCCTCGTCTCCCTGCCTTTCTAGGGAAAAGATACATTAATGCTTTTAAGGACAAAAGAAAAAAAAAACACAAAAATTCCGTTTCATTAACACTGGCTGTTTGTAAAGCCCTGCTATGTGAGATATCTGAATCCCTAAATGAAATATTTATCGGCACCAAGTTGCTTCTTTAATGTCAGGATACAATGGGGGGTTCAGGGGGAGATGTCAGTCAGCTTGAAATGTCTGGTGTGAAGTTAGCCCTGGGTCTCATGTCTGGCCTTGGATTACCTGGTTGCATAGGTTCTAAACTCTGCTTGCCTCTTCTGTCTTTCAGTATCTCGCCCCTGAAGTGCTTCATAAGCAGCCGTATGACAGGACAGTGGACTGGTGGTGCCTGGGGGCTGTCTTGTACGAGATGCTGTATGGCCTGGTGAGTAGGACATTGGAAGGAAGGATGGAACACTGCCTCTGTGACCTTCTACACTAGTTCCCTGGCCACAAGCCAGCATGCTGGCTCTTAAAAAGTAAATAACATGTGCTAGTCATTTCATAACTGCCTTTGATAGTTAAAAAACTCCTAGTCGTTTTAGTATCCTCTAGTTCTGTCTGATGGTAATGCATGCTAACGTCTTCCAATTAAATATGAAGTAATCCCTGCTCTTCTTTCCAGCCTCCTTTCTACAGCCGAAACACAGCAGAGATGTACGACAACATTCTGAACAAACCGCTCCAGTTAAAACCAAATATCACGAATTCCGCCAGACATCTTCTGGAGGGTCTTCTGCAGAAGGACAGGACAAAGAGACTCGGTGCCCAGAATGACTTTGTGAGTCGTTTTCCTGTTTTCCTGGGCCTCACTGGTAGTTCACATGTCATAGCTTTATTGAATTCTTTTGCCTAGGTAAATTAACCTTGAGTTTTTTTCTTCACAGATGGAGATTAAGAATCACATCTTCTTCTCACTCATTAACTGGGATGATCTCATTAATAAGAAGATTACTCCCCCTTTTAACCCAAATGTGGTGAGTATCTCTTTGGCTAAGGACAGTGAGGTCCAAAGATCTTTTTTTCTTTTTTTTTAAGTCAGAATTGTTGGGTGGATAATAACATTTATCTATATAATCTATCAAGAAGCAAATTTACTTTGAGTAGTAAATTATAAACTTATGTCTGCCAGGGAAAAAAATTATCCCAACACAGCTCATGAAAGTTAGTTTTTTCATTATTAAATCTCCATGAGATTTAAGTAACATGAGACAGAGCCAGGTGGAGACAGTTGTAGTTCATGCTTATAATCTGAACTGAGGTGGGGGGGGATCAAAAGTTTTAACAGCCTGGGGCTACATAAAAAGACCCCCATCTCCAAGAAACCAACAGATAGCGAGCATCCTCCTCATCCTAAAGTGTTTGTGGCCTTGCAGGGAGGGATTATGGGAGTTGCCATCTACACTCTCGGGGTAAAATCTAAGGTTTCATGGTGCATTTTCCGTGCTGAATGTGTGTCCCCTTTCCTGTCTCAGAGTGGACCCAGTGACCTGCGGCACTTTGACCCCGAGTTCACCGAGGAGCCGGTCCCCAGCTCCATCGGCAGATCCCCAGATAGCATCCTCATCACAGCTAGCGTCAAGGAGGCTGCCGAGGCCTTCCTGGGCTTTTCCTACGCTCCGCCAGTGGATTCCTTCCTCTGATCGGCCTCGGAGGTGGACTGGAAGGATCTTGACCTGCGTTTTTCAATGTTTCAGTTAGCCTTTGGGCAGCACTGCCAGCTGACAGAACATCTTAAAAGAGAATTTGCACATGTCTGGAGGTTAGGCAGTCCTTGTTGCAGTTTGCTGGAAGCTTTTTCAAGAGCACATCTTCTCGGTGAGCTCCTGAGCTGTTTGGCTTTCACTCTTCCAACATGGTGCTATATTGGAAGTGAGCATTCGAAGGCCGCCTTAGACAGGTGCAGTAGTCTGATGGGAAGGAAGACGCCCGTCTAAGGTCTGTTGGGCAGTGATAAGGAATATTCTGCAATGTGCCTTTTCTGATGAGATCGTGTTAGCTCCAAAGCTTTTCCTATATGTATTTCAGTTGTTTTTTTTTTTTCCCTTGTGGACTGACTGTGTGAACAGGAGTGAGTGTGGTATGCCTGATCACACACAGATGGGTTTTGTTATAAACAAGTATCAATGTGACACTTGCAGGACACTACTACAATGTGGGACATTGTTTGTTTCTTCCATATGTGGAAGATTTATGTGTAGACTGTTCTTTTTTTTTTTTGTAATATATACTTAATAACTAAAACTTATTGAAATGGTCTTGCGTTGACTTGTATTCAGATGCTTAAAGAAAGCATTGCTGCTACAAATATTTCTATTTTTAGAAAGGGTTTTTATGGACCAATGCCCAGTTGTCGGTCAAAGCCGTGGTGTTTTCATTGTTAAAATGGGCATTATTTATAGGTGTTTTTTTTTTTTTGCATTCCTGATAATTGTATGTATTGTAAAGAAATTGTGTACATTGAGTTATATAACACTAGTATATTTAAACTTACAAGCTTATGTGTAATGTCACCCTCCATTTTAATGTACTGTAATTAACATGGTTATAAAGTGTAAATTCCCTCCCTACCACACAACTTTTTTTGTGTGTGATAAACCAATTTGGGTTTGCAATAAAAAAAAACCTTGAAAAATATCTACAGAAATTGTGTGGTGTATTATTTTGTATAGTTGGGTGAAAAAAGCAAGAAATGATACTGTCATTTCTAACTTAGTGCTTCTCAGAGAGGACTGGATTCCAAGATAATAGAAGGTTTGGGCTGAGCTGTAGCTGCCAAGACCAGTACTTGTCCAGAAGGAAAGATTAAATAGGCCAACCTAAATTTTAGGTCATTTTAGAGCCATTCTATGATGTCAGTCATTTAATTCATTCAAATAAATCCCTTTCAATGTGTCATCTTTTGAGGACAGTTGTGAAGTAATGTTCCCTGTGTTTTATTGTCTGCCATGTGAAGCTGGTTTGTCCTCATATATGGTTTAAGTCACAGGTAATTCTTTAAACAAATATTGACGATCCCACTTAGATCACTCTATTCTGCACATGCTGGGGAAATGTCAGTGGACATGCAGACAAGATTGCTGCCCTTCCAGAACCTGGTGCAACAGCAGGAAGAACTCTGAAGCAGCTTGTTGAAATGGAAGTCAAGACAAGAGCTTGAGCCAGGCACTGTGCACACATAATCCTAGCTACTCAGAAGGCTGAAAGCTGAAGGTCACAGTTCAAAGCTTGCTGGGCAGGAAAGTCTCTTATCTCCAAATAACCAGCAAAAGCTGGATGTGGAGGTACGGCACAAGTGGTTGAGCACCAGCCTTGAGAGGGAAAAGCAAAAACAAACACTAAGGAACATCACCCTGGTCCTGAGTTTAAACTCTTGTATCCCTCCCCTGACACACACACACACACACACACACACACATTCACAATAATAGTTTGCCAGTGCAAATGAATACCATAAAGTATTTATTTGCTTATGGGGCTTAAACTCTGGGCCTGGGCGCTGTCCCTGAGCTCTTCAGCTCAAGGAGAACACTCTACCACTTGAGCCACAGCACCACTTCCAGTTTTCTGGTGGCTAATTGGAGATGAGTCTCATGGACTTTCCTTGCCCAGGCTGGCTTTGAACCGGGATCCTCAGATCTCAGCCTTCTGAGTAGCTAGGATTATAAGCGTGAGCCACAGGCACCAGGCAAGATTTTCTTTTTTAATAATAAATGCATGTTTCCCAGAAACTGGCATGGTCAGACTTCTGGGGTTTTTTGTTTGGTGGTTTTTGTTTTTTAGCTATGCTGCAGTTTGAACCCAGGGTGCCCTTACCACTTGAGTCACAGCCTCCTAGTGTTTTATTGCTTTACTTATTTTTTCAGTCAGGCATCATGCTTTTCACCTGGGGCTAGCTTCAGACTGGGATTCTCCTATCTTGCCCTGTGGTATAGCTGAGATTACAGGTGTGCGCCACTACTTCCTGCCAGACTTTCAGTTTCTCAAGAGTGCTCAGTGCAGGACCAGAAGGCAAAACATTCCTGGCTTGAGTCTTGGTGAACTAGCGCTACAAGGGCCAGGCTGGCCAGCTCTGGGGCTCACCTCACCTCACTGGGATGCATAGCTATTGTGGAAGCCCTGAAGGTGTTAGGAAACAATCTCGAAACCCACTTGTTTAGACTCTTCTCCAGGCCTTTCACTTAGCAATTAGGGAGGCCCCTAAGGTTGTTTTTTCTGCCATCTTAACTTCACCTTTAACACTCTAAGCCTGTCCTTGCTCCTCTACCCTGACCTCACAGTTCATGCAGGGATCGCCTTACAGGAAGTTTTGATCTTTTTTTCCTCCTTCTACCTCCCTGCCTCTCCACCTCCCCATAGCTTCTGAGCACCAAACAATTCTTCTACTCCAGTGTGAGAGTAGAGTTTGGGAGATAATGGTTTGCCGACAGACCAGTGGCCACAGGTCAGGCTCAGAATGAACACCCATGGCTGGGAATGTGGCTCAGTGGTAGCATGTTTGTCCATCATGCATGAAGCCCTGGGTTGGATTCCTCAATACCACCCAAACAGAAAAAGCTGGAAGTGGTGCTGTGGCTCACATTGGTAGAATGCTATCCTTGAGCAAAAAAGAAACTCAGGGACAGCACTCACACCCTGAGTTCAAGCCCCAGGAGTGGCAAAAAGAAAAAAAAAGAAAAATGAGTACTCCATTCCATTCCTGCACCAATGCATTCTTGCATTTTCCTAGTGAAGATGGATTCCAGTCCCCCAGGGCAATGGCGGGCCTGTTCCCCCTTCGTTCTTATTACCAATTCTTATTTCTCTGCCAGCAAACATGCTTAAGTCAAATTACCTTTTTTTTAAATAATAGGAATGTAAAATTAAAAAAAGAAAGCTTAAGTCACTCTTTAATCTGGACTCAGTTCTTCTGGGCTAGGGATCTGCATTGCAATTGTAAATAACTCAGAACAACTCGTGAGTTATGAAGTTTTTATTATCTATTTATTGATTTTGGTGGCACTGTACTCACCTGAGCCACACCTCCAGGTCCTTTTTGCTTTGTTATTCTCAAGGTAGGTTCTTACTTTATGCCTGGACCTGCCTAGGTTTCCATCTGCCTTCCCCTAGATAAGCACGTACGCAGTGCTGTGTCCAGCTATTAGCTGAGATAAACTCTCTCAAACTTTTATGCTTGGACTGAGTTAGAGCCAAAATCCCTGACCACTTCTCAAGTGGCTAGAATTATTACAGACTTGAGTTGCCATACCTGGGATTATTTATTTTTATTTTTATTATTTAGTTTTTGTTTTTTTTTTTTCACCAGTCCTGGGCCTTGAACTCAGGGCCTAGGCTAGTCCCTGAGCCTCTCTATGCTCAAGGCTAGAGCTCTGCCACAGTGGCATTTCTGGCTTTTTCTGTTAATGTGATACTGAGGAATTGAACTTAGGGTTTCATGCATGGTAGGCAAGCACTCTACCACGAAGCCACATTCCCAGCTCCATATTTTATTTATTTATTTACTTATTTATTATCAGTTGTGAGGCTTGAACTCTGGGCCTCGGCGCTGTCCCTAGCTCTTCAGTTCAAGGCTCTACACTTGGAGCCACAACACCACTTCCAGTTTTCTGGAGATAAGAGTCTCACAGACTTCACTGCCCAGGCTGGCTTTGAACTGAGATCCTCAGATCTCAGCCTTCTGAGTAGCTACGATTACAGGTGTGAGCCACCAGCGCCTGGCAATATTTTGTTTTCAAAAGGTAGGCATCTGGTTGATTGGGTTATAGTCAATTAATACCTAAGACTGAATTCGAATTTCTCCAGAACTGAAAGAGGTCACAGGAGTCTCAACTGCTATCAAACAAATAGAAGATCAGATGAAGTACAGCTGGGTGGGAAGGGAACACAGCAAGAACAGGGAAGTCAAGAAAGAACAAGAGATTAACAGACAAATGGCAAATATTTACTAAGCACTGGGATGTCGCAGAACAAGCCAGCAGACAAATCTTTTATCTGCAGCAGTGGGCGTATCTCTGATACAATATACCCAGAAGCCAGGTAGCCTTCCTCAGATGCCAACGATTGAAACAGAGTGAGTTGCCCTTCCATATGTCTTTCACAGTGAGTCTGCGCAGACATGGGTCTGGGGGAATGCATTCAGCAAAATTTCCCATCATGCAAAATGTGACTTTAGCCAGTTCCTCAGGCTGTGAACCTGTAATCCTACCCACTCTGAAGATCATGGTTCAAAGCCTGCCCACACAGACAAATGCTAGAGTCTCTTATCTTTAATTAACTAGCAAAAAGCCAGAAGCGGAAGTATGGCTTAAGTGGTAGCCTTGGGTGAAGAAGCCAAGGGAAAGCTTGAGACCCTAAGTTCAAGCCCCAGTATTGGCAAAAAAAAAAAGTATATGTACTATCCCACAGTAACTGTTACCTTGTACAATAACTTACTGTACCTGGGAAATGTGTGTCATTCCCTGCAGAGACATAGTACCTACCTACAAAGTATGGCAGTTGGCAAAGGAACTTCAGAAGCCCTGTGGACTCAGGTATAAAGGACATCCTAAACATTACAGGACGGAATAAGAGATAACCTAGGTCTCCTTGGCACAGGCTGAAATTTTCTTAATAGAGACCCAGAAACACAACAAAACAAAGAAAGGTTGAGCAAATGGGATTGCATGAAATTGCAGAGCTTCTGCATGGCAAAGGACATAGCTAGCAAGATCAATAGAAACCCCATGGATTTGGAGAAGATCTTTACTAGCCATACAATGGACAAGGGTCTCATATCTAAAATATACCGGGAACTCAAAAAATTAAATCCCCCAACAACAAATCCTCAAAGAAACAATTGCCCAATAAATAAGTGGGCTAAAGACTTAAAGAGAAACTTCTCTGAAGAGGAAAGAAGGATGGCCAACAGACACATGAAGAAATGCTCAACCTCTCTAGCCATAAAAGAAATGCAAATCAAAACAACATTGAGATTCCACCTCATCCCAGTTAGAATGGCTATAATCAAGAACTCTAATAACAACAGATGCTGGAGGGGATGTGGACAGAAGGAAACCCTACTGAATTGTTGGTGGGAGTGTAAACTTGTTCAACCACTTTGGAAAGTAGTATGGAGGTTCCTCAAAAGACTTCACATAGAACTCCCCTATGACCCAGCAATCCCACTTTTGGGCATTTACCCAAATGATCACAAACAAGACTATACTAAAGCTATCAGCACAACTATGTTTATTGCAGCATTATTTACCATAGCTAAGATCTGGAACCAACCCAGATGCCCCTCAGTAGATGAATGGATCAAGAAAATGTGGTATATATACACAATGGAATTTTATGCCTCCATCAGAAAGAATGACATTGCCCCATTTGTTAGGAAATGGAAAGACTTGGAAAAAACTATATTAAGTGAAATAAGCCAGGCCCAAAGAAACATAGGTCCCATGGTTTCCCTTATTTGCAATAACTAGTATATATGTCTGAGACAAGCAGAAAAGGTCAGACAAGATGGTATTAGGTGAAATGAACCCCAAAATAAGGACTCAAATGGCTTTTCTTTCTTGCTATTGTTTCTAACATATTTATAAGATATTTCTTTGTTGCTTTGTATGTCCCTCCTCCACGGTATAACCCCTGTTTTCACTATATTTGATGTTGGTATAATTTGTGGAGGGGAAGGGAAAAACAAATTGTTTAAATAATGAGATGTACAAGACATTTTGTCGAAAAATGAACTTTACAACTTTGGTGCGATGGGGGGTGTGGGAGATGGGAAAGGATGGTAAGGCAACAATGCTTGATAAGAAATGTGCTCATTACCTTGCTCATGTAATTGTAACCTCTCTGTACAGTATTTTTCACAATAAAAAAATAAAACAAGTTTTAGTGCTAGTACAATACATCTACTTTTCAAAAATGAGTGATATTAAAATATTTTTCATTCAAAAGAAAGGACATCCTAAATTCTGTGTGTGTGTGTGTGTTTCACCAATTCTAGTTCAAGGGATTTTCTTGGGATATAGACTTAAGGAATGACCAATCACAGCAATAACTGGAATTGCTTTATGTATTCTAAAACCCATTTATTGAAACTTCAGAACGTTAAGGCATCAAAGGGGAAGGTTGTACAGAACAGTAATTTACTGGTTAGTAGGTGGAGAGATCAGATGTTATACCATGACAGTCTGTATTAGTAAGGATGCCAATAGTTTCACTCCATGGACTATATCCTGAAGAGACTACATATACTCAATAAAATGTATCCACTAATATCTACAGTAATACTATTCACATCAGTCCCCAAGCAAGAACAATTTAAAAATGTCCACCACTAATAAGATGGATAAATTAGAGTCTCGTCATATAACTGAATACTATGCAATGAAAATGAAAGAAGAATGGCTAGACGCAACCCGAAGGACCAGATCTTACAAAACCCACATGGTACCATGTGCTTTGCATAAAATTTACAAGCAGGCCAAATGGGATGACTTGATTTCAAAGTGGAGATACAATTTCCCTGTGGAGCGGACCAGGTGCTGATAATGGCTTCATCCATGGGTTGTATGTGTGTCTTTCATTGTTTTAAATATATCTCATCAAGCTCTATCCTGTCTATGCACTTTTGTGCATATATAAATATTTATAAAACTACAAGGGCTAGCATAAGCAGGATTCATAATGAAACAACTTGGGAAGGACGAGTTACCTGATTTGGGGTTGGGTGGAAGAGCTAATTTCACAAGATTCGCAGTAGATTGTGTAGGGAGAACTGGATCTTGGAAATGAAGCAGAGAGAAGGGCCTGCCGGGTTCAGGCTGGTGGTAGAGGAGGCGACGGTGACGGTGGAGATGGCAGTAGAGGTGATGGTGGTAGTGAACACATTGAATGGAAAGTTCACCAAGAGCTGGACAGGAACCTCAGTTCCAACAGCAGTCCCGCCCATTCCCCAGCCTGAGGCCATGTGGTAACCAAGACATACTTCTTCCTCTTCCAATGGCTTTCTCCAGGAGGGGGCATGCAGCCATGGCTGACCTCCTCCCTGTTATCCAGGAGCCCAAGCTAGAAGGAATTGGAATTAAAGAATGCCGATCCACTTCTTCCTTCCCCACCCATTGCTCTTTCCAATTGCTCTACCTCTTTCCTCGGTTTTAGAAAGATCAGCCAGGGGAAGGTGGCTCGGGGTAGAGTGCTTGCCTTGCATGCCTGAGGCCCTGGGTTTGTTTCCTCAGTATCACAGAAGCAAAAAGAAAAAATCCGGAAGTGACGCTGTGGCTCAAGTGATAGAGTGCTAGCCTTGAGCTGAAGAGCTGAGGGCCAGCGCCCAGGCCTAGAGTTCAGGCCCCACGACCGGACCCCCTCCTCCCCCCCCCCAAAAAAAGAAAGATCAGCCAGGCACTGTGGCTCATGCCTGTAATCCTAGCTACTCAGGAGGCTGAGATCTGAGAATCACAGTTCAAAACCAGCCCAGGCAAGAAATTCTGTGAGATTCTCATTCCAATAAAACTACTCAAAAAACCCAGAAGTGGTGCTGTAGCACAAGTGTTACAGTGCTCACCTTGAGCAAAAGAAGCTCAGGGACAGCTCCCAGTCCCAGAGTTCAAACCCCAAGACTGGAAAAAAATATATAAATAAGTGAATAAATAAATAAATAAAAATACATAAATCAGCAGTAAACCAATGGTAAATAGTTTTGAATGGGAGGTGAGCCACATCATTCATCCTCTTGGAAATCACTCAAAAGAGTTTAGATTTTATGAAAAAACTCTAGATTTTCATAAAATCTAAACTAGCAGTGGAAGGGACTTTTCTTGGTGGTCCTTCCTTACTCTCAGGAAGGTAAAGTGATCCAAAGAGACAGAATTCTGGTGGATCTTGCTGGAGCATTGGCTTGGGGACATGAGGGTGGGTGTGGGGAGGGAGTGAACTTTGGAATGATAATAGTAATGATGGTGGGTGCCACTGGCTTGGGCCTGTAATCATAGCTACTCAGGAGGCTGATATCAGAGGTTCATGGTTTGAAGCCACCCAGGGAGGAACCCTTATGTCTATTGTTTTTTGTTTGTTTTTGTCGGTTGTGAGGGCTTGAACTCTGGGCCTGGGCGCTGTCCCTGTGCTCTTCAGCTCAAGGTAAGCCCTCTACCACTTGAGCCACAGCACCAATAACCCTTATGTCTAATTAAGCACACATACACAAAAGCCAGAATTGGAGCTGTGGCTCAACTGATACAGTGCTAGCCTTGAGCACAAAAGCTCAAGGATAGTGTCAAGACTCAGGAAGAGTCCCCAAACAAGAGGCTTCTTTTCCTGGTACTGGGAACACAGTGGTATTGACCCTTTTCCAGATGATAATGAGAATATTGTTTCTATTAAAACACATGTACCTGTCCTAATTAAATGAGCTCTATTGGAGAAATGATGTAAATGTTTTCCTCAATGAATTAGAATTATTAACCAAACACTCAAGCCCCAATTTAAATTAAGACTACTTTCCTGGGATCTGTCGTAGGCGAATTCTGCCACTATACTCCATAGATGAGATCCCATTTGGCAGCACACATTCTCTCAGCCTTCCACTTGTTTTCTGTGCGGGACTCTTAACAGCTACGCTTGGAGCAATCTTCAAAGTTTACTTAGCATTTACCTTGTGTTACATTTTGTTCAGGCAGATGTCAGCGGATGCCTGATGGGCAGGGTTCTAAGTTTTCTTTTCTTCTGTTCCTTCTGTCCTGTGCCCCACCTGGCAGGCATAATAATGATGCTACAATGACAGTAGATGAGGTACAGACTGTTCACAGTAACAGTAAGATATACAAGCAGACAGGTACTTCTTGTGAACAGTAGACCAAGGGTCACTAGCAGAGAGTCAGGCTCACTTTAGATACATGTGTATATAGAATGAATGACTAGCTACCAATTTGTCCATTTGGATTGCAATATAGTGCTGCTGAGTCTTTGCCCCCTTAGCAGTACTGGGATTTGAACTCAGGGCCTTACCCTTGCCCAGCAGGCACTCTACTGATGCTCCCGTATCTCTGTAGTCTCTTTCTGCTCTAGTTATTTTGAGATAGGATCTCACTTTTTGTCTGGGCACGTGCCCGGACTGTGATCCTCCTATTTTACACTTAGATGAAGTGAGATAAGCTAAGATGATAGGGTATGTCATAGTGTTCAGCTAAATGAAGTCATGTGAAGTGTTTTGGGCCAGACTCTGCTGGAACTATTCCTCCTCGTCTCAGCCTCCTACATGGCCGAGCTGACAGGCATGAGCCACTGAACCTACCTGATGGAACGTGAGAGACCTTTTGTTTATGTTTTCTTTCTTTTTTTTTTTAATTCTTGGGGTTTGAGCTCATTCTTTGTATTTCCTAGGCCAAAGCTCTACCACTTTAGTTATACCTCCAGCCTTCAGTCTTATGGGTTTTTTTGTTTTTTTTTTTTTGCTTTTTCTTTTAAATAACTCTTCTTTTTTAAAAAACAATTTTTTCTCTATAAAAAATGTTTCTTTTATTTATATTTTGCTTATGTGGTACTGAGGAATCACACCCAGGGCTTTATGCATGCTAGGCAAGCGCTCTACCACTGAGCCACATTCCTAGCCCCTCTTCTTTTACTTTTGTTATTGTTGCTGTTGTTTTTGTTTTGTTTTCTTGAGATAGGTTCTAACTACAAAGTCTAGGTTGACCTGGAACTCATGTTTTTTTCTGCCTTAGTCTCCCAAATACCACTACACTCAGATAATATTTTACTCTTATAATAGTAGTCAAGCAGGGCAATGGTGGCTCACACCTGTAATCCTAGCTACCCAAGAGGCTGAGATCTGAGTATCACAGTTTGAAGCTAAGCTAGGCAGACAAGTTCATGAGATTCTTACCTTCAGTGAACCACCAAAAAAGCCAGATATGGAGGTGTGGCTTAAGTGGTAGAGCACCAGCCTTGAGGACAAAAGCCAAGGGAGAGCACGAGGCCCTGAGTTCAAGCCCCATTTTAAAAAAGCCCCCTGGCATAACAAACAAGCAAACAAAACAACAAAACACAAAGCATTCTAGAGGCCACTGCCTCCCTAACCTGAAATTAGCTACTGTGTGGCTAGCAAACCTCAGCACAGATCTTTCATTTTGTTAACAATCAAATTAAATCTTATTAAATTTGATCAGTTGAAATCAGCCCCAAATCAGCTATGGTCCAAATAGAAAACACTGCTTATATTTTCTTCTGTCAGATCATAAAAATGGAGATACACGGAAATGACCACATGCCCGAATTCAATTATATGCTAATCTAGTAACAAACACTTTGGAGAAATTTACAGAAAATGCATTTTTCCCAAATAAAAACATAGATGAATATTATGTTAAAATATAGAAAACAAAAGGGAAAACATGAAGGAAAGAATATGAATGAAATAACATTTCCTTAATTTAAAAAATGCATGTAGAGATAGCACGCTCATGAAACACGCTGGGTAGGAAGTAGGAAGTAACTTTATCAGTCTCGCTCAATCGTCTTCATCCCGATTTCTCCCGGCTGGAGATAATAAATCATAGCTTTTCTAGTAGAGTCATTCAGAAATTTGGTATATACGCACAAGCATAAAAGGTCCCAATAATAAATAGATGTTTCTAAGTTAGAATTTAAAGAAATTACTTCTCAGTCTTTAAAGTAGGGGACAGAGAAAAATGTGTTAGTTGATTTTTTTACCTTATTCTCATATCATGAATGTATGTGTGTGTGTATTTAGGCAAAGTCTCACTATTGAGTCCAAGCTATCCTACAACTCACAACCCTGTATTATTTTTTTTTATGATTTGAGTACTCAAAGAATTTTGGTGTGACATACTCTCATAGTACATGTTAACTTGTTGTCTGTTACTGAATATAGGCACAACTATCATTTCTGCTATAGGTTAAAAACAAAAAGGTAGACAGTAAAAAAAGTAAGACAGTAGCAATGAATGCCTTCACTGCTGTGAGTCACATTTTCTACGAACTATCCTGCCTTTTCCAATTACCTAGAACTATAAAAATGTCAAATGGAAGGTCTCTAGGGTCAAAGGGTCATGAACTCGTTGCCTTTGGGAGCCAGACTTGCAAAATCATATTAGAATAAGCCAATCAGAGTCATAGGCAATGCATTTTCTCTTAAAGTCACTGAAATGAAAATCAAAAAGCAAAACAAAGTAAAATGGGCCTGAGCTCAGCATGCTGTTGGCATAGGGGCAGACAAAATGGACACATGGAGTAGACAAGGGGGAATATGGAATATGAGACTGCAGCAACCCGTCAATTTAGAAACAGGGTTATTTTACAAACCATCATAGGAAATGAGGAAACATAAATTGAGTTCCTAAATCAGATGATGACATAAGTAATATCAGGTGACTGAAGACCTAAATAGGAAAGGTAAAACTGAGATGTTAATAGAAAAAAAAAATGTCCAGGAACATCTAGTCATGTGATCAGCTAAGCAGTAGTCAGGTAGACAATAGATTTCCCAAGCTGAAAAGCGCATGCACATAGGGGACATGGAATTCTGGGAAAGATTTTAGCAGGTATTGAGTAGGCTTTCAAAGAGATGTGAATCAGCTACATTCCCCCAAAGCTTTTCACTATCATGTGGGTACCCATTCCATCATCTTATTGGACTAGAGTAGCCCATGACTTAAGTGGTAGAAAGCTTGCCTAGGAATTGAAAGACCCAGAGTTCAAACCCCAGTATTGGAAAAAATAAAATTAAAACACACACACACACACACACACACACACACACACACACACACACACACACACACACAAGTATTGCCTTTTTTATATATGATAACATCAAATCTCTGAAAAGTATGACTAAAGACCTATAGAACAGATGGAAAGACAGATTTGGAACCTACTATTATTTTGGACAGGAGAGCCTTTTCTCTGGTCAGGCCTAGGAAGATATAGACCAGCTATTTTAGTCTCCCTGCCACAGACATTGCCCTTTTTTATGAGGCATAATTTCAACACGAAAGAAGTGAACCCAGAGCCACCAGCGAATAACTTTGGAACATAAATTCAAATGTAAATGGGCCATTTTAACGTGAATGGCTCCATTAAAAATGCTGCAAATCTGAAAAACAGTTGTTTTATATTTAATGGTGCCCAAGATCTGTGTTTAAGAGATAGTATCAAGCACTCTACATTCTGCACAGAACTGTTTGACAATCAAATGAAAGAACTAATTTAGTCAGGTAAAGTATTGTTGCATAACTTGCTTATTTCTAACATTGGCCTTTCCTGAAATAACATTAATGTTGGTCTATGTCGCCACCTAGTGGGCACAAGGACATATGCTATTAGATTTTGCATTTGTATTACTGGTACTACTGCTTCTACTTCAGGACTTTTACTACTGCAATATAGTTCTTTCAGCATTTTTACTCAAAGATTGTTTAAAGTTTTACCAGTAAGTCTTATTTTGTAAGTCATGGTCAGAAATTTTCAGATCAAGAATCTATATTTTACTTGGAATGCTTTGACCTACGTAGCTGTACTTGCCAGAATTTCCTGTTGGTTGTTTAATCTTATAGACAAGATGCTGTTTAACATGAGAGAAAAAGGTGGAAGATGCTGTTGGGGCAGTTTCTTTCTAGTTTTATTGTCCTACACTGTACTTCAAGTTAATGTGTCCCATAGTTGAAACCTTTCTTACTACAGTTCACTCATCCATACACGTCATCACATCAATAAAAATTTAGTGTTTTTCAGTGTTAGGCATTGTCCTTGTTGCTATGGAAGCGATGGTGAGCTAAAAGCATTGTAGTCTCCACCTTCTCAGGATTTGTAGTCCAGTCAGGAATGACAATAACTATGTGACACACAGATGTCCTTGCTTCACCTGGGTTAGTACATGAGAATATTTTATTGCCAAACAACAAGAGCCTGTGTTTACACACTACATTCTGCATAGAACTAATTTTCCTTGAGCAGTGTCGAGAGCAAAGGGTGTATATGTCTTTTGTTTCAACCTGACAATCAGCACAAAGAGAAAAGTTATAGTTATACTTATAGTTCACCTGGGGAAAGAATGACATTTGGGAATCAGACCCCAATGTTTGAATCCTGTGTTTAATTACTGTTTTATGACCTTCAGAGAGGAATATTATCTCCCTGATACTTCTCTTTGGGGGGGGGGGCTGGTCTTGGGGCTTGAACTCAAGGCCTGGGCACTGTCCCTGAGCTCTTTTTACTCAAAGGTAGCACTCTACCACTTGAGCCACAGTGCTACTTCTGGCTTTTGTTTGTTTGTTTATCTGGTACTGAGGAATCAAACCCATGGCTTCATGCATGCTAGGCAAGCACTCTACCACTAAGCCACATTCCCAGCCCTCTCTTATTTTTTGTATAATAGGAATACTATGCTTTTTTTTTTTTAAAAAAGAAAAGGCTGTGACTGTTACAATGCATCACATAGACTAAATTATTAGTAAATATTTTGCTCAAGATATTTGCCAAAACCATGTGATTTAATTCATCATTCATGTTGTAATGACTTGGCACCCTGAAAATTAAAATGATGATAAAGACAAAAAAAAGGTGTCAAAATAAGAAAAAACATAGAAGAGCATAAAATCTCAAAAGGATACCATATTTTACTATTGTCTTTGCATGGAAACACAATGTTCACATGGCAAAGGCATTCCATAACTATATCTAAATTCTTACTTATTAAGCTCCAAGAGTTGGCCTAAGGCAGATGCTATAAATCCAATTGGCCAGAAAAAGGAGGAAACTTGGGTTATTGGTACCTTATTTCTCATGACAAGTTTGTAGAAGGAACTTGTAGCTCTGGATTGAGTCTCTTCCAATACCACAGAAAGAGTGGCTACTTCTGAGCCAGATGTTGGTGGTCTATTCCCATATTCCTGGCTACTTGAGAAGCTGAAATGGAAGGCTCATGGTTCCAGGCCAGCCTAGGCAGAAAGTGATGAGACTCTGTCTGCAGAGGGAAGCTGGATGAGGTGATGTGCACCTGCCATCTCAGGAATGACAGGAAGCCTGGAAGGAGGCAGATTATGGTCCAAGCATGTGCCCAGCAAAGAGACAGCACTTTGCCTCAGAAATAACATACAATAAAAACAGAACTAGAAGCAAGGTGCGGCAAGCCTGAAACCCTGAGTTCAAACCTAAGTAATGACTGCCAAAAAAAATAATAGTTAGAAGGAAAGAAGGAAAGAGAGAAAGAGAGAGAGGAGGAGAAGGAGGAAGGAAAAGCGATGGAGGGAGGTGAGGAAAGCAGGAAAGGAAGGAGAGGGAAGGAAGGAAGGAAGGAAGGAAGGAAGGAAGGAAGGAAGGAAGGAAGGGAGGGAGGGAGGGAGGGAGGGAGGGAGGGAGGGAGGGAGGGAGAGATAAAGGGAGGGAGGAGAAGACTTAAACAACATTCACCAAGTAGTTTTATCCATAGTGCTGGAAGTTTCACCATGCAGGCTAGTTTTCAGATATCTCCCATAGGATATGTATAAGCAGAGGAAATATATCAAATACAGCTGCTGCTGTAAAAGAGATTTATTTTGTACCCAACCCAAAATTCTCCAGAGTGAGGCAGAGCCTGTACATAATTTGGCCACCGCAGGTATGTTAGTTGATCAGTTAAGGATATCAGTCCTCCAGTTACAGACAGGGCAGGGAAATGAGCTAGGATACCTAATTTTTCCATGGGGTTAGAGAATGGCTGAGATAGAAATCGTCAGGTCTTGTTGGCCCTCCTATTTCTACCACTTGCAGCAGGTAGAGTGACTGATGGCCAAGGGCGCATGCTCCTCTGACCAGATGCAAATCACAGATAAGTCTCTCATGCTCTCCAGTTAACCATGCACAGTACTTTCTCACCTTTGAGATCGCCACTGTTGATCTATTCATTTCCACAGAGGGAGTTATAGAGAAATGCAAACAGATCTGTTCACATGCGGCCACATGTCTGTCATTTTTTTCTCTGTCTCAAGGACTGAAGGAAAGAACTCCCCCTACCCCCAAACCCCGACTCTTCCTTGGCTGTGTCCTCATTGATTAATAGAATGTAGGAAGGAGGAAAATTAGGAGCCAAAGCTAGGCTGTGTAAGAACTTATTAATAGACCTTAAGATTCTGGACAACTTTGCAGCTGACTTGGCACTTCTATGTGGCGATAAAAGATCCAAAGTAGGAGACAAGGTCAGCAGAAGTATAATGGCTAAAGGGACACGCATCCAGGGAAGCCAGAGCCCGCATGCCAGCACTGCCCTCGGGTAGATGCCCTTGGAGCTCTCGCAGCAGAGACCTTCCAAGCTCTCCAAGCAGAGACCTTCATATCCACACTGCCGGTCTGCTCCCACAGGCAACCACGAACTGGAAACATTTGGGGGTGAAACATTCTGTCTGTACTGATCATATACAGGCATTTTTCTTGTCATTATTCCCCAAACAATAGAGTATAATAGTTCTGTTTTTTGTTTTGTTTTGTTACACAGTATTTACCTTGTAATAGGTCTCAAAAGCAATCTAGGAATGACTTAAAGTATTTAGGAGGTGTGTATAGGTCACAGGCAAACCCCGTGACATTTTATTGAGGGACTTGAGTGTGGATCGCTGGATCGCGTAGCCACCGGGCATCCTGAAACCCATCCACCAGGGGACTTTGCACAACTCAGCCTGTAATTCCTTGTTCTTTGTGCCCTTGGAAATGGTTCTACTCTGTGCCAGGTAAGGGACTCTGTCTGGGGAAGACTGTTCTCTATGCTCTGGTATTCAAGCAATGTCCCAGGCTTTGTGGAAGTGTATAAAAATGTATAAAAATATTTTGGGAAAAAAGTGTATAAAAATGTACAAACCCCATTTGGAAGTGTATAGAAGTCCACCATCAACATAACTTTATTATTTTTCTCTGCCATTTAGATTTTACTGCTTATTAGCCGGGCACCCATGGCTCACACTTGTAATCCTAGCTACTCTGGGAGGGTTGAGATTTTGAGGATCACAGTTCAAAGCCAGCCTGAGCAGGACTCTTATCTCCAATTAACCACCAGAAAACTGGAAATGGCGCTGTGGCTCCACTGGTACAGCACTCACCTTGAGCTGAAGAGCTCAGGGACAGCACCCAGGCCCAGAGTTCAAGCCCTATTACTGACCAAAAAAAAAAATTTACTGCTTATAAAAATTGAACTACAGCTGTGTCTTGGTGGCTCGTGTTACCTAGCTACTCAGGAGGCTGACATCAGAAGATCAAAGTTAACCAGTCTGGGCAGAAAAGGCTGGGACACTCATCTCTAATTAATCAACCAAAAGTCAGAAATGGAGGTGTTTGTGGTACAAGTGGTAGAACGCCAGCCCCAATTTTTAAAAAAGGGAAGGACAGTGCTCTCAGGCCCCAAGTTTGAGTCCAAGTACTAGCACTAAAGAAATAAATGGATTAATTAAAGTATTATTTAAATGTGAATTTCCTTATAGTTCTTTAAAATCATGGAGAAATCCACAGTAGGACTGTAACAAGAAAACAGACAAAGCCTTAGTTGGCCATGTTAAGTAATCATAAAATAGATGGGCTACATGTGTGAGTCACGCGCTCGGAGAGGCAGAGAAAGGGCCACAGAAGCCCTGCTACAGGCCTGGTAAGAGCATCCTTTATGCCATCCATGCTCCTCTGTGAATACTCTGAGGAAAGAGGATTACAAAATCCTTGGGGAAAGACTGGCCACATTCATGATAAACTGGCCTGACGGCAGCTGCCCCGTCAGCCCGGGGCACGGCCAGACATCCCGAGTTTCCTCACGCTTATCTCCCCAGCCCTACCCAGTCTCACAAGAAGCAGGTTTGTGTCTCCTTTTTGACAGTGTGGATTGTGCCTTTATACACCCTGGAATGCTGCTGGGGCAGGGGACTGAAGATAAAATCCATCCCTGGAAGGGATCATTCACATCCACAAGCCAGATTGTCATTTGTCAGGGTGATACAAAGCAGACATGGAGGTCTGGACCACTTCCACACAGTGGAGAGCCTCCTGCCTGCATCCACATCATAAAAGCCTAGCACTGTCCTGACCTGAGGGAAGAAGAGTCACTGCAGAGGCAAATCTGCATTGATTCCAAGGTGAGACCGGCCTCGGGTGGCTAGCATGTCCTCTGTGTTTTATAGCAGGAAACATCTGCCAGGTACACCACTCTCCTGGAAACAGTTCATGCTAGCCCTTGCCATGTCTAAGTTACAGACCAGCTGCAGCAAGGTGCCCCAAAATTCTAGACAGGAAAGGAAAGAAAATGAACCATGGGGAACGCTTTGTTGATTGAAACCAACTTCCAAACCAAACATTTTCAGTGCAAACTCAGGTCTCTAGGATCATTCCTTAGGATCAGCAAAGACTGACCTGAAATTCCTACTAGGAGCATGGCTTCCAGACCTAATGAGGAGATTGCCCATTGGCCTCACGCTCGAGCTTTTCTGTTTGTTTGTTTTTTTGGGTCGGGTCATGGGGCCTGAACTCTGGGCCTGGGCGCTGTCCCTAAGCTCTTCAGCTCAAGGCTAGTGCTCTACCACTTGAGCCACAGCGCCACATCTGGCTTTTTGCTTATGTGGTGCTGAGGAATCGAACCCAGGGCCTCATGCATGCAAGGCATGCACTCTACCACTGAGCCACCTTCCCAGCCCCAAGCTCGAGCTTTTCTGAGGACTACATTGCATGGATCATGAAGCCTCTGGCTTTTCCATCCTGTTCTCTCCTTGGAGCCCAGCAGGGAATCTGGCATCACCAGCTGTCGGTGGTTTTTTGCCAGCTCCTTAAACATCATGCTCTTTAAAGTCAGTCTTCTTTCAAGGAATTTGGACATACTTACTGGCTTTTTCTTTGAAGTCAGATCTCAACTTGATTATGGACATCTTATCAGTCATTTTCTGTTGCTTTCATCCATCTTCAAACATAAGTAGAGGCTTGATTTAGGGATTCTAGAAAGAATAAAGTAAGCAGTGTATGAAATTGCGTTA
This sequence comes from Dipodomys spectabilis, assembly GCF_019054845.1. Lineage (NCBI taxonomy): Eukaryota > Metazoa > Chordata > Mammalia > Rodentia > Heteromyidae > Dipodomys > Dipodomys spectabilis. The sequence goes on along the minus strand of NW_024870678.1, from coordinate 21,275,627 downwards.
TTACATTTGGCATAGTTTTGGGAGATCAAGTAACCAGTAAAATAGATAAATAAATAAATAAAATCATTAGTTTAACTTTTCCAAAGGAAGTCTTTCCCTGGGCCATTGTCCTGGTGAACCATCTAGAAGCATTTTCTAAGTTGTCTCTAATGCAGGAGTCCTGTGTGCTGTGTCCAGGTGGTTTGCATTTCATTCACCGGTGCCATTATCATCTCCACTTTACAAATGAGGAAAGTGAGAACAGAGAGAAGGCGCCATCTCCCCATCCAGGTTGTGAAGCTTTTGTTGTTGACTCATCAGATCTGTTGTACCTCTAAGAGCACCCTCGCCCTTTCCTGAGTTGCCCATGGGATATCTGTGTGTAACCAAAGATACAGAACCAGCAAAATGCCTGCTGGTGGGCACAGCCCATGAACAAGCCCAAGCCAGGGCTTTAATCCTTCATTGCCACGCTGGTTTTCCACAGCTCTACAGCTTGTTCTCCTGTGACACGTGACACGGAGAACTGAGGAAGAGCAACTCAAACTATCTGCACCTAAGGCTCACTTTGTATCACATTTTTTCTCCCTCCCGTTCACTTTAGAGCTTGTTCTAAGCTACATTTTCTATTTTGCTTTAATTTTTCTTTAAATTATAGATGAGTAGCTAGATTTACAGATGAGCCATTGGTGCCCAACTTCAAGTTATTTTTTTCTTTGAAGGGATGGGAAAGAGTATGATTGATTGATTGATTGATTGAGCCCCTCCTTCTCCCTGTTCTTCCCCTTCTCCTCTTCCTCCTTCCGTCTCTCTGTCTCCGTCTCTCTCTTTGTTTGTCTCTGTCTCTCTGATAACAATATTGGACCTTGAACTCAGGGTCTTCAGCTCTTTCTGCTCGTCTAGCGTTCTACCACTGGAGCCACAGATCCACTTCTTGCTTTTGGGGGGAACAATTGGAGATAAGAACTCACAGACTTCCTGTACAGGCTGGCTTCAAACTGGGATCCTCAGGTCTCAGCCCCCTGAGTAGCTAGGATTACAGACCTGAGCCATTCATGCCCAGCGAAGGGTGCTCATTTCTGTGCAGAGTGGCAGAAAAAGAACAGAAAGAAGAGAGATGGGATGAGGCCTTGCAGGCTCCAGGTAATGCTGTCATCAGGGAGGAAGACCTCTGGTCTTCAGAGAATAAGGAGGGGAATTTTGTGACACCATAGGGAAGAGCCACATGGCCTTGAGCTAAAATTACTGGTCTTACTTTCTATTAGCTTCCATCATCCCCAAAGAAAACTCAGATTCAATTCTTCCGGTTCTTCCTGACCACCTCTTCCCTGTGGGATGGCTTAGATCACTTAACATTTCCCAGAGCTTCCTTTGGTGACAGGCCAGTGCATTTTCCTGATTTTTCCCTCAACTGGCTGTTTCTGGGGGCTTTTCCTATTCTTCTGACAAGCTTTTGTTGTTCCTACAGTAACAGAGTGGCCAACGCTTTCCCAGGAGTTGATTTAACTGCTCTAAGAGGATTTAGCTCCCTGTCTTTTGAGGAGTACATGTAATTCATGTCAATCCTCTTAGATTTCCCTTTTAGGCCCTAGCTGCTTTTCTACCAGCCAGGTAAGGAAGTGACCTCTGTGTGCAGAAGAAATGCGGCTTGAGAATGAAGTCAAAACTTCAGCTACTAAGAGAGTTCGCAACATGGTCTTGACCTTCATTAGCAGATTACTGCTGGCCATCAGAATAGTCAATCCTCAGTACAGACTTGGAGTTTACTTATTAAGAAATTCTGGGTTGCTTTTTGTTTTTGTTTTTGTTCTTGTTTTTGTTTTAAAGCAGGTGAAGTGAGTTTATTTAAAAACAAAAGTATAGAGGGCCCCAGAGTTCTGGAATTCTGTCTTTAAATTGGACCCAAAGTAAAGTGGCAAGAGCTTGGTCCTCACAATTAAATATAGAAATTATGAATGGGATTGGTACAGCTAGTTCCTGAAATCATGTACAAAGCAGGGACCTAGAACCTAACAATTCCTTATATATATCTTTTCTTCAGCCACTGAACACTTTAACCATTTCTGCCACACATTTTTGTGATAGGAATGAAGAATGGTACAATATTTCACTGAAGTTTTGTTTTGGCATCACCTAATAAGTGGTGAGACTGAATTATTTTTTCTTTTCTTTCTTTCTTTTTCTTTTTTGTGCTGGTACTGAGGCTTAAACTCAGGGCCTGGGTGCTGTATCTTGGCCTGTTCACTTAAGGCTGGTGCTTTAACACTTGAGCCAGTTTCATTTCTGGTGGATAACTGGAAATAAGAGTCTCACAGACTTTCTTGCCCAAGCTGGCTTCACACCATGATCCTCAGATCTCAGCCTCGACAGTAGCTAAGATTATATGTGTGAACCACTGGTGTCCAGAGATATTTAGCATCTTCATATAAAAAATTGATTGGTCATCTGTTTTACCTTTTTGTGAATTTTCTGTTCATACTACTGTTTTTCTCTTATTTATATATGATAGGTTCTTTGTAAATGCTAATGATGATCCACAAATTTTTATATAGTTTGCACATCTTTCCTCCCAATCTCCTGGTTGTCCTTTAACTTATTTGCCATGATATTTATTCAATAGAATTTAAAAATTTGTTAAGATTAAATTTATCCATCTTTGTTTTTCTTTATGGTATTTGCCATTTATGTTTAAAAAGGTCTTTCTTTAGCTAAATTATATGTTTTTTTTTCTCTTTTAATACATTTACACTTGTGTTAAGCCTTTGACTTAGTTACACATTTTGTGAATGTTGTGAGATACAAATATAATTCTTTTTCCCCAAATGGATTGGCAGATGGCTATGTAAACCATTTGTTTAATTTCATTTTGCTTTATTTTCCTTAGGAGACAGGGAAGACTTTTCTTCTTTCTTTCTTTCTTTCTTTCTTTCTTTCTTTCTTTCTTTCTTTCTTTCTTTCTTTCTTTCTTTCTTTCTTTCTTTCTTTCTTTCTTTCTTCCTTTTTTGCTGGCATGGGGGTTGAACTCTGGGTGAGTGCTGTTCCTGAGCTCTTCATCTCAAGGCTAGTGCTCCACCACTGGAGCCACTGTGCCACTTCTGGTTTTCTGGTGGTTTATTGCAGGTAAGAGTCTCCCTGACTTTCCTTCCCAGGCTGGCTTTGAATCGCAATCCTCAGATCTCAGCCTCCTTAGTAGCTAGGGTTACAGGTGTGAGCCACTGGCACCCAGCTTAGGACTTTTATGTTCTACTATCAGATCAATAAATCCCAGGGAAGGCCAGGCCAGGCACCAGAAAACCAAAAGTGGTGCTGTGGCTCAAGTGGTAGAGCGCTCATCTTGAGCTGAAGAGCTGAGGGACAGAGCCCAGGCCTAGAGTTCAAGCCCCACCACAGATTTTAAAAAAAAACAACCCACCAACAACAATAAATCCCAAGGAAGTGCTGAGCCAGGTCTGGCTTGGACCACATGCCAATAGACAGCCAGCCAAGCACGGTGCCATGACTAGCAACTTCATGAGTCAGTAGAATCAGGGTCCAGAGAAGGGTCCCAAAGAAACTCGCCAGAAAATGGGGACAATGTTGTTACCAAAGTTGAAAAGGAAAACAAAAACAAAAACTGGGTAACAGTCACTGATATCTAGCATGACTGTTACGCTATTTTTAATCCTGTGGTCTGCTTCTTCCTGGTCTTCTGATTTGCTCCTATGTGGAAATGAGCACCATCATTACAGTGAACACACAGCCCTTGCCTCTAGCCCCGTGTTTAGTGCTTTTCACAAGCTCCTTTTAAAAAATCCCTTTGATGGCAGAAATCTTCTTCAAGGATTTTGAATACATTTGGGAGATGAGAAAGAAGCTGGATTTTGAAGTACTTTGAAGTTCATTCTTCCTTTTTTTTCTAGTTAAAAAAAATACCAGTCTAATAAACATGAGTGATGCTTATCAGAAAACTCCCAAGTCATGAGCCCACTCTGAAGTTTCCATGGAAGGAAATAAACACAATAAACAGATTCCACTTCATTAAACAGCAAATATACATATTGGTGGTTAACAAATGCACTGGCACTCAGGCTAAAACTGTGGTAAAATGACATTTCTAAAAGTATGTAATGACACAGAAAATACTTAATGATATGATTTTTTTTTTAATGTCCAGGATTTGAATTCTAGTCCTGTCCCTTTGCAGCTGGATTCTGACTAAGTAACTTAGTGTTCCTTAGTCCACTAGTGAAATGGAAGTAAGACCAGGTCCTAAGCTAGGTGCCAGTGGCTCACACCTATAATCCTGCTGACTCAGGAGGCTGAGATCTGTGGATCCCTGTTCAAAGCCAGCCTGGCCAGGCAAGTCTGTGAGAATCTTATCTCCAATTAACCACCAGAAAACCAGATGTGAAGCGATGGCTCGAATTGGTAGAGTGCTAGCCTTCAGCACAAAAGCTCAGGGACAGCCACCAGGTCTTGAGTTCAAGCTCCATGACCTACAAAACAAAAACAAAAAACAAAAAAAAGTTCCCACATCATAGACGTGTCATAAGTCTTTTTTGTGTTGTTGTTTTCAAAGTTGTTATTTTTTATTTAATTTTGGCAAGGTGATGTACAGAGGTGTTACAGTTACATACATAAGATAATGAGTGCATTTCATTTCAAGCAGTTACTCATAAGTCTTAAATTAGATAATACAGTTGAGTACTTAATCTGATGTCTGGACCATAGAAATTCTCTCTAAAAGCATTGTCATTACCATCATTATCAACATCATCCTTTCATTGGGCTTGATTAACTTGCTAGAGTACCTCACAGAACTCAGAGATGCATTTTATTTATAATTATCCATTTATCATAAAGGATGCATACTAGGCAAGTGCTCTACCACTGAGCTACATCCCTAGCCCCCATACTTAAAAAATTTTGAGTCCAGTAGCCGTATTAAACCACCTGTACTAGAAAGAGGAAAGTGGACATTATCACCATGGACGTCGCAATTCATTCAGAAGATGAGACCTACAGCCAAGAGAAAAATAAATGAATAACACAAAGCTGGAACATGATCAAATGCTAAAAAGAAAACTCTCCATAATGGCACTGAGGAAAGAAAAAAAAAAGGTGCAGATAGTTAGGCCAGCGTACTACTATACTATGGCCACTATCCAGGAGGACATCTTGTCTGTTTCAAGCCAATGATATTCTAACAGATTGAGTGAGAGAAGAAAAAGTATTGGGGGATAGTGGGCAACATAAGGCAAGAGCCTCGGACCACAAGATGACAACTGATTTCTACGTTTCGCTGCTCATCTCTTTTCTTTCTCCTTGTTAGTTAACTCTGTCTAACTGTGCTTGCTGTTCCTGACCTTTAGTTCTAGATTGTTGGGAGAACAAGAATCCACCACACTTGTGCATCAACACCATACAACCAACTAATGAAACATTTGGAAAATTATTCAAAAGAGTAAGCCTGCAGTTCTTGCAAATGGCTCAAGGCAGAGGGACTCTACATGTTTTTTGCCAGAGATACGATGGGAAAATTGTTTTGCTAGGAGATTGTAAGTTGCTAGGATGATAGGGATTTAGACTTAGAATTAACAAGCAATTTGGCAAAAATGATTCTTTTGGGCTTGTATTTCATAATCACATAACAAAGGCACTATGTGTTTCTGTAGAAATGGACAAATGAATATGTGTAGCTGTAACGACATTTGTCAGGCAGTTTTGGTTGATCCCTTACATATAATTTATGCTGTAGGAGATCACATGTTTAAGTACTTCTTGTAAGGTTTGCCAAAGAGAGACCACTATATGGTTCAGAGGTACATGAGATAGAGGGGTGCAGAGACAGAAGAGAAGAAAAAGGGGGAGGGGCTTATGAGTGAGTGGGAGGCTGTGACCAAGCCAATGCGGAAGTGATCTCAGAGCCTTGGGACCCCTCACTATCCAAAGCAGGTGACCTCAGTGGATGAGGAAGTAAGCTAAGAGCCTGGAATCCTTGGCTGACTCGCAGCTAGGTGATTGGCAGGTGATTAGTGGTTTCAGGCTGTGATTTCTGATAAGGCTAAGTGCTGTCCTTCACAAAGAAGGGGGATTGGATGTTCTCCCAGGCACACCTAAACTTTTGTCTCCACCTATTTTGTTCCTCTACATATAGAACAAATTTAAGATAGCACAGATAAATGGCTTCCATATAACAAGAAAAATTCGGTGTCTAGTTCTAGACTCTTACAGAAGACAAGTAGACTCTTACAGAAGACAAGTTTACAACAGAATCTTTTTTTGGGGGGGGGCAGTTTTGGGGTTTAGGGGTTGAGCACTGTCCCTGAGCTTCTTTTGCACAAGGCTAGAGCTCTACCACTTGAGCCACAGCACCACTTCTGGCCTTTTCTGTTTATGTGGCACTGAGGAATAGAACCCAGGGCTTCATGCATGCTAGGCAAGCACCCTACCACTAAGCCACATTCCCAGCCCTACAACAGAATCTTGATTCCTGTTATGGATTGAATATTTACATCCCCTCAGATTCATATCTGGAGCTAGCGTGATGGGAACTAATTAGGCCATGAAGATAGAGCCCTTATTTATTTATTTATTTATTTAGAGGCAACTAGCTTCTTTTCTTCCCCAATTTGAGGATTTAACAAGTCAACAAACCCTGAAATATTCCTTTAAGTAATATTAAATAGATACGTTTCCTTAGGTAGCCAATGAAGAGAACACCACGCAAGTATTCAGGCAGGAAAAGAAGTTTATTTACCGAACTGCTACCCCCAGCCACTCATGGTGGAGAAGCATGGCTGAAAAGAAAAGGGGGGGCTGGGGGGTGACCCACCTCTGGGCCAGGACGTATCTAGGCCTGGGACAGGAAGAGGTGTGTCCAGGTAGGGGAAAGGTGTGGCCACACTGGATCCTGATGTGACCTCAGGGTCTGGGACTCTCCTAAGGTCAGATGGGAGGCAAGTGACCAGAGGTGGCCCAGGATGTGACCTAGCAGGAAGGGAAGGTCTGCCAGTTACTTAGGGAACAGATGCTGGGCGGAAACTTAGCCTAGAGGGAGGGAAGTGTCCCTGTGCAGACCTTACAATTCCTGATCGATCAATACATGCCCGTGCTGGTACCTGATCTTAGACTTCTAGCCTCCAGAACCATAGGAAGTATATATAACCTAACCTACCCAATCTGTGGTACTTTGTGGAAGCAGAATATGAGAAAAACTATCTTTTCTACCAAAGTGTATTACTTCAAAGTTCCTGCTTTGGATGGGTGTGTTGGCAACTGCTTTGGGATAAGAAGTGATTTGCAAAATGTAAGGTTTTGTCTTAAAATGGTTTCTTTTTCAAGGACACGCCCCCCCATCCCCCCACTGTACCAGAATTAGCTGAGGGTGTGGATATATTTTGAGATTATTTGTGAACTGTTAATCTTTTTTTTTTTTTTTTATGGTCCGGTCGTGGGGCCTGAACTCAGGGCCTGGGCACTATCTCTCAGCTCTTCAGCTCAAGGCTAGCACTCTACCACTTGAGCCACAGCGCCACTTCCGGCTTTTTTCTTATGTGGTGCTGAGGAATCGAACCCAGGGCCTCAGGCATGCAAGGCAAGCACTCTACCACTGAGTCACCTTCCCAGCCCCTGAACTGTTAATCTTATTTCAAAATCACCTTATGTAAATACATTTTACCCTATTCAAAGCCAATTGCGAGCAGATTGTGAACCTGAGCTCATCCAATCTGAGCAGAGGGAAGGGGCCTGGTGCTTTAAGAAAAAATACCTGAGCAGACTGCCTGCTCTGTGTGCTTGCTTGCCAGGTCTTTGGCTGCTGGTGTACCCTTCTTCCCAGAAGTGAATGTTGCCTGGCTGAGACAATTCTTTTTTCATGTCTGTCATTGTGACTCCAGTGGTTCTTGGGTAGCATATTTATAAGATGCAGCTGGCTAAGACAACCCCTAAATCACAAATACAGCGGACTCATTCATGCAGTCCACAGAAACATGGACTGCAATTCTCCACAAATAGAGTTGTGCTGACGGATTCCGAATGATTGGCAACTTTCTCAAAGGTATTTTTTTTAAAAGCTTTTCTAACTTAGTTATACATATACATTCATCTGTTCTTGATTTGTTAACCAGTCACACCTCAAAATTTATAATAGAGAGCTGGGAAGGTGGCTCAGTGGTAGAGCGCTTGCCTTGCATGCTCGAGGCCCTGGGTTTGATTCCTCAGCACCACATAAGCAAAAAGAAAAAAGCCAGAAGTGGCGCTGTGGCTCAAGTGGTATAGTGCTAGCCTTGAGCTGAAGAGCTAAGGGACAGTGCCCAGGCCCAGAGTTCAGGCCCCTGCGACCAGACCCCAAAAATAAATAAAAATAAACTTAAAAAAAATTTATAATAGAGTTGGCCATACTACTAGACAAATGGAAGCCATTTTAAGAGTGAACAGAGGTAGGTAGGACTGTTGATAAACTGAGTAGACTGCTGGAGTCCTCAGACTTTTATACAACTGCCATGTCCAGTGTGCTGATCATGACTGGAGTTTCTATGAGACTCCTCTGATTACACCCCCCCCCCGCCCCCCCAAAAAAGCCATAAGAGCATTCACCCAACCTTCCCTTGTCAATCTCTCTTCCACTGCCACTGGGCCCAGGTGCTTTTGTTTCCATCCATTTCTGAAGGTTTGCTGTAACACAGAGATTGTTGAGCTTGGGAAATAATGAACTGGACCCTCTGTCATTGTACACATCATTGGATCTACCCTCGGGTTGGAAGGAGAATTTACTCACTGTAAAAACACATGAAAACCAAATGAAGAGAAAAAAGAGTCACAAAGGGACAGAGGAGAAACTAGAGTAATAGGAGTAGCTGTGTTTGCTGGAGCTGCTTTATAGGGGAGACAGTTCAGCCGATCTGTAGGGTGAAAGGAAATTGCATCCTGCATCATCCTGGCACTCCCTGATGCTCATAAAAGAGTGTGTTAATTATTCTCTTTCAGTTTGCTAGAAACAGAGGCACATTCTGGGATTCTTAGCTCAGGAGAGTTGTTCTCAGGGTGCATGGAGGCATGGAGGAGAGAGATAGACAGAGACAGAGACAGAGAGACAGAAAGCTTCAGACAGCTGCAGAATCAGGGAAAGAAGCCATCAGAGTGCACAAGGGACTTATAGAGGCTGGCCAGCCTTTCTGGGAATCCCTGCAAGTCTAGATCACTCTAATGAAGCTGGTGTCAGTTGATTCCAGTCCAGCATTTTGCTTCCACATTGACTCTTTGGCTGAGTCTACTCTTTTAGTTAGCAACTTGTCTTGCAGTTTCTGAGACAGCAGTCTTTTCACTCACAGACTCTATGCCTCTTGGTTTTTTCCTCACAGTCATCCTTTGTATGTGTGGCTATTTCTTAGTCATTTACAGTGTCCATTTCTGAACATCTGCCATTCAGGCATCCCAAGGAAAATTCTGAGGATATCACCCTCTATTATGGTGTCTTCTTCCCTACCCAGGGTTCCAGTGTCAAGCAATTTTAGAGATTATTGGTCACAGAAAAGATAGCTAGCTGCTTTATGTCAGATATTAAGTTCTAGCATAAGGATCACACAGAAAGAAGACTCATGTGTTAAGAATCTGCAGATATTCTCTACCTAAGTCATGGCATCTGAAATGATCAAGTGTGTCATCTTTAAACATAAATACCAGTGAACCAATAACAACTACAATTTTAGGTAAATTCCTACTATAACACACATTTTGAATAGATTCACATTTCATGTATTGGCCAATCTCAGTACATCATAGGTGCCTGCTCATTTTGCAGATGAGGAAAGAGTATCTGAAAGAGATTAAATGGTTTAAGGTCATAGGACTAGGATTTCCTCTCAATTCTGATCCTCAAACCCACAATTTCTTTTTTTTTTGTCGGTTGTGTGGCTTGAACTCTGGGCCTGGGCGCTGTCCTTCAGCTCTTCAGCTCAAGGCTAGCTCTCTACCACTTGAGCCACAGTACCACTTCCGGCTTTTTCTGCTTACATGATGCTGAGGAATCGAACCCAGGGCCTTGTGCATGCAAGGAAAGCACTCTACCACTGAGCCACCTTCCCAGCCCCAAACCCATACAATTTCTTCTTAGTGATGTTGAAGTTTCCTATCCCAGCATCTTTTATTTTTCTTTCCCCTTTTCTCTATTTTTTTTCCTGAGATCTGGGGGGAGCTTTTTGTAGTACTGTTTCATTACATATGAATGCTATAACTCTTTTTTTTTCTTGTGGGGGGGAGTCCGGTCATGGGGCCTGAACTCTGGGCCTGGGTGCTGTCCCTCAGCTCTTCTGCTCAAGGCTAGCGCTCTACCACTTGAGCCACAGCGCCACTTCCGGCTTTTTTCTTTCTGCTTATGTGGTGCTGAGGAATCAAATCCAGGGTCTCAGGCATGCAAGGCAAGCGCTCTACCACTGAGCCACCTTCCCAGCCCATGAATGCTATAACTCTTATGCAACAAAGTCTCAACTCTGTCTAATAATAGTTAATGCATATGTTTTGGCATCTCTTTTATTCCTCACTTAAAATTTTATTGCAAAAATATGCATTGATTATTGATTTTATTTCCTCTATGATCTCAATCTTTAGCCTATTTCCTCGTAACTCTGTAATTACAGATGAGTGAATGTTTTCAGAAAATAATCGATTATATTCTACTTTTACAATGATATGTACATTGCCAGCTCTGAGTGAAACAGGGTTTTTAGATCCTAGGCCTAAAGTCCAGGAGTCTCCATATGCCAGACTACCTACATATACCAAATAGAAAGACATAGTAAATGGCAGAGAAAATATACTTATTACTTGGCAACATGGTAGCTATTGGAAGACAACACTTCAAGTATCTTCTGAGGTATGTTGGCTTCAGATAGCATAGGTAGAATTGGGGGACAGGGAGTAAGAAAGACACGTGCAGTTAAAACCGTTTCAAGTCACAGGTATGGCCTGATTGACCACTAGCTTAGTGTTTGCCTCTGGAGGAGTTCCAGAGAAGTTATCACTTTATCACTGGAACAAGTTGCCTGGCAGGTAATCTCCAGAGCCTTTGGCTGCTTCCTTTACCATGATAAGAAGAAGGTTTTTTTAGTTTGAGAGACAGTTTGCCTTTCCTCACAAGATATTTATCAGTGAATTTTCTCTTTCCTAGAGCCCAAGGTGATTGCAGAGTGAATGCAACTAAGTAACTCAGATCCAAGGATGAGCAGGCAGAATTGGGAAAACTTTTAGATAATTCTTGTGTCCTAGCAAAAGCATCTAGCCTGAAGTTGCCTCCTATGGAATGCTACTGATCCTTTGCTGTTATCAGTGTCTCCAAGACTATGAGCCTTTGTGACTTCCAGATATTGTCCAAGTACTTGTGATCTTGTTTGTGAAAGCTCTACTACCGAGAGAGGAAGAAGAGACTACATTTTCAACAGAAAGTTCATCCTAGGACTCGGAAGTGGAAGGCATGTAAGTGTTAAGGATAGTCTTCCTAGAGGACAATTATACCTTCTCTTTCAGATGTCTTGAGACTTCTGATTCAAACTAGTTAAATTGCAGGGCTGGGGGAGATAATAGGAAAAGGATTTATTAGGTTATGTAACTAAAAATAGTAATCAAATGGCTTTGAACCAGTTCTTGGACTAGAAAAGAAATGTTCAAAAACCAATCTCCAATCTCTTTTTTTTCCTCTCTTTTTCACACTGAGGCTGTTTCCAGTTACATGGGCATTTTTTCATGTTTTAGCAGGATTTATTTTATTATAACAGAAGTAATAAGGAGAAATAGAAAACAAACGAATAACACAAAAGAAACACATCCTACTCCTAATGCAGAAAATGGAAGTTAAAGACTCAAAATTACAGTTTCTTTCTTTCTTTCCTTTTTTATGTCGTGGGGCTTGAACTCGGCTTAGGCGCTGTCCCTCAGCTCTTCAGCTCAAGGATAGCACTCTACCACTTGAGCTACAGTACCCCTTCTGGCTTTTTCTGCTTATGTGGTGCTGAGGAATGGAACCCAGGGCTGCATGCATGCAAGGCAAGCGCTCTACCACTGAGCCACCTTCCTACCCCTCAAAATGACAGTTTCTTTCTGTAGCTTTCATACTTTTTGAGCTGGACAGATATATGTAGTCATGTCTGTCCTGTGTCCTAATCCTTAGCTAATGGCTCTCCGTGGGTAAGATGGGTGGAAACACAGGTAACTCCACAATGTTCTCATACAATTCATTCCCCCCCTCCCCCCCCCTCCCCCCGCCTTTCCCCACCAAAGAAGTGTTCCCAGATTTTCACCACCTCAAGGAGGCAGATTTACATTGTCTCTCAATTTATCTTGTAATTTAACATTAGAAAGGAAGTATGCTGGGTAGGGGAAGGTAACTGCTTGAGTTTACTACTTGATTTTAACTATTGAATCTGTTGAAGATGATTAAAAATTTTTTTAAGAAATTGTTCCCTGTTTCATCAACCAATCCTGCTTTGTGGGCATTATTGGGAAGTAGAGCATCTCTATTTGCAGCAGAGGTCCAAATGGACATCTGAAGATCAAGAAGGATCTGACACTGAAGACTAGAGTTACACTGTCACACGATGTGCCACTCCGGGGCCTGGAAAAATTCTTCCTTCAAGCCTTCCGAGGGAGCACAGCCCTTCCAACACTTTGCTTTCAGACTTCACATTTCCAGAACTGTGAGAATAAATTCTGGTTTTCTAAATTGTTTAGTTTGTGGTGTTTTATTATGGAATTTCTAGCAAAGCCCAAAGTTAGGCACAACTGTGACTTATGAGAGATGGGCTTAAAATCAAGATAGGTTTGAAATTACTTCTCAGAGGACAGAGATCCTTTGCTGTAATGCAAAATTGGTGTTCAGTTGCCAACACGTCAGTAAGAGAATCCATGGTCCCCTGCCTATGAGTCACTGGCTCCACCTGGTGTTAGAAAGGTAGATGACCGGTATTTTTTGGTTTGCTTGTTTTTGTCAATCCGTGGGGCCTGGGCACTGTTCCTCAGCTCTTCAGCTTAAGGCTAGCGATCTACCACTTGAGCCACAGCACCACTTCCAGCTTTTTCTGATTATTGTTATGTTTTTAAAAAGAGGTTGCTGAGTAGGAATCACACCACGCATGTGGTATTCAGGGAGGGGGTAGGTCTATTCATTGTTCCAGCTGGCACCAGGCTATCTTGGCCCTCCACGTGGCTGGGAGAGCTGGGAAAGAGGGTGTCTGGGCCTGGGCTAGGCCTTATCTAGGGGATGGGCGGAGAAAGGTGTGGCCACATCAAATTCAGATGTGACCTCAGCGGATGCAGATGTGACCTCTTCCAGGTGCGCCAGTTTTCTAGGTTACACAGGTACTGGGCGGAGACTTTGCTGTGAGGAGGGTGGAGTCTGCTTGCCATCCAGGAGCGTACTTTATGTGGTACTGAGGGCCTCATGAATTTGAGGCAAGCAGTCTGCCAGTCAGCCACATTCCCAGTTTGTTTAATAGTTAAGGAGCAGGAAAGGAGGGGAGGTGATCTTATGGGACTGTGTGATCTCAAGTTGTAGAGTGTCAGCCTTGAGTGAAAAAGCTAAACAAGAGCTCAAAGCTCTGAGTTTGAACCTCGGCGCTGGCACAGAGAGAAAAGAGAAGGGAAGGAAGGAAGGGAGGAAGGAAGGAAGGAAGGAAGGAAGGAAGGAAGGAAGGAAGGAAGGGAGGGAGGGAGGGAGGGAGGGAGGGAGGGAGGGAGGGAGGGGGGAGGGAGGGAGGGAGGGAGGGAGGGAGGGAGGGGGGAGGGAGGGAGGGAGGGAGGGAGGGAGGGAGGGAGGGAAGGGAGAATGTTAGGGAAAAGGAGGATTTGAAAGGCAGGAAGAATGAAAGCAAGCTGAGACACCGACCTCAACAGATAAACCTTAACGGAAAGCTAAAGAGGAATGCCATGGTAGCCTGAGGAGAGTCAGGAGCCCCTATGTGTAATGGGGGTGGAGGGACTTAAGTAGGGTCCTGGGTAGGAGTAGGGTTGAAGGCAGCTGGAGAAATGCAAGGAGTTTCAGGACTCAGGACAAGCCTTGAGAGATTGTGGTAATGACCTGATTGTGGAAACCTGTAGTAGGTTAAAGGCTCAGCCACGTGTAGCTTGCTTGGAGGAACTCAGGTGCTTGCCGTCTACCGGGTGGGGGTGGGGGAGTGGGCTTTCATATTTATATTTTTTGGGCTGGAGTAGGGGTGGGGGTAGTCAGTGGGCCATACCTTGGGTTATGAGAACAAAACATATTCTCATCAGAGACAAAAAAACAAGAGAGAAACAGAGAAAAACAAGAAAAGTGCAAGAGAAAGAGAGAAGGAAGGAAGGAAGGAAGGAAGGAAGGAAGGAAGGAAGGAAGGAAGGAGGGAAGGAAGGAGGGAAGGAAGGAAGGAAGGAAGGAAGGAAGGAAGGAAGGAAGGAAGGAAGGAAGGAAGGAAGGAAGGAGGGAGGGAGGGAGGAAAAAAAGCCCCAAATCGAAAGATCCCAGATACTTTACTACAAGGAAGCTCTCAAAAGGCCTCCAGCTGACACCCAGTTCATCCACTGCCAGCCAGTCCTCTCTGCACTTCAGCAGATGCTATGAGAAGCAAAATGTATTTACTTGCCTTCCCACAATAGTGAAAAGTCATAGATTGTTTTGATTTTAAGCTATTCCATTTGGAGATAAGATGTTCAGCAGCAACAGACAATTGAAATGCTTTTCACCCTACCCCACAAAGTTAGTGGCTGAAAACAGAACCTTCTCTGTCACCATCCGTGGCTTGACTGAGTGGTTTTCTTATCGATCTTGCCTGCGGTGCCTCCTGTTATTGCAGATGGGAAAGCTTGGGGTAGAAATGACTGGAGGTTCTTACAAGACTGGTGGTGATTGGTGCTGCTGCTGGCTGGGAACTCTACTGGGTCTGTCAGCTCAGGGTCTGCCTTGAGCTAGGCACTGGTGGCTCACACTTGTAATCTGAGCTACTCAGGAAACTGAGATCTGAGGATTATGGTTCAAAGCCAGTCCCGGTAGGAAAGTCTGAGAGACTCTTGTCTCCAATTAACCACCAGAAAACCAGAAGTGGCACTGTGGTTCAAGTGGTAGAGTACTAGCCTTGAGCAAAAAGAGCTCAGGGACAGCGCCCAGGCTCAGAGTTCAAGCCCCAAGATCTTGCTTGGTGTTGGTCTCCACTACGTCCTTTCCACAGATAACCGGGGCTCCCTCTTACTGTAGCAGGTAAATTGCAAGAGAATGTTTTCAACAGAAAGGAAATGGAATTTGCCAGAATTTCCCTTAAGACCTCCACTAGGAAGTAACAGAATGCTTTCCCCACCATTTTCTACTCAGTGTCACCATAGCAGCATAGGCTAGTTTCAAAGGGTGTAGGAAAATTTTGAACCTCTTAGCCAGGCTCAGGTGGCTCACGCCTATAATCCCAGCTACTGAGGAGGCCTCCGCCTCTGAGGATCACAGTTCAAACCCAGCCTGGGCAGGAAAGTCTGTGAAAATCTTATCTCCAATAAACCACCAGAAAACCCAAAGTGGTGCTGTGGTTCAAGTGGTAGAGCACTGGCTTTGAGTTGAAGAGCTGAGGGACAGCGCCCAGGCCCAGAGTTCAAGCCCTATGACTGACCAAAAAATCAATCAATGAATCAATCAATTCAACTTCTTGATTGGAGTGGGAGTAGAGATGGTGCAGTGTTTCTATAGGGAGGTTTCTATCTTTGGAGATAGCCTACCATAGTCTGTCTTCTGGTAAAATACTCATGTACTCATGTGAGTAGAAATACATTTGCTCTTTTTGTAGGTTCTTCCCATACAGTGTTAGCTTGATTCCAGGATTATGTCATTAATATCAAGATCCCTCAGGTCCCTTAGGTGTAACGTCTTAGTTGAGGCTTGTTGTCATAAGACCTGTGAACTAGACACACAATATATGGGATAATTGAACAGACATATATTAAAAAAGATGGCAGGGAGGCAGGAAGTACTTAGGAGTTATTGGTCCACAGAAAGGCTAAAATTTACACAGGTATACACTGTTATTTTATTTTAGACAAGGGACAAGGAACTTTTCTTGATTAGGTAAATCCCAATTCTGATTCTCTGTGATCATCCCTGGGAAAGACTCTGCTAGTCTGTCTTTTGATTCATTTTTCTTCATCATAAGAAGTGGTTTCCTAGCCAGGTGTTGGTGGCTCACACCTGTAATCCTAGCTGCTCTGGAGGCTGAGATCTGAAGATTTTGGTTCAAAGCCACCCCAGGCAGGAAAATGAGACTCTTATCTCCAATAAACTACTCGAAAAAGCCAAAAGTGGCACTGTGGTTCAAGTGCTCGTCTTGAGCAAAGAAAACTCAACACCCACACCCAGAGTTCAAGCCCAAGGCCCCCACAAATAAAGAAAGGAAGAAAGAAAGAAAGAAAGAGAGAAAGAGAGAAAGAGAGAAAGAGAGAAAGAGAGAAAAAGAAAAAAGCGGTTTGCTTGCGAAACTGGCCAGCTTGTTTTGTTAAACTGCATCTTACTTGGAGGAGGTTGGGAACCCAGATTCTTCTTTCATTTTGAACTGTCTCAAGTCTCTGGTATTTCAGCCTGGTATAAAATGCTGTGACCTCCAGTCTAGTTAAAAACTCCATGGATGCCAGGTGCCAAGGGCTTATGCCTGTAATCCTAGTTATTCAGGAGGTTGAGATCAGAAAATTACAATTGAAAACTAATCTAGGCAGAAAAGTTTATGAAACTCTGGTTCCGGAGGAGGAGGAGGAGGAGGAGGAGGAGGAGGAGGAGGAGGAGGAGGAGGAGGAGGAGGAGGAGGAGGAGGAGGAGGAGGAGGAGGAGGAGGAGGAGGAGGAGGAGGAGGAGGAGGAGGAGGAGGAGGAGGAGGAGGAGGAGGAGGAGGAGGAGGAGGAGGAGGAGGAGGAGGAGGAGGAGGAGGAGGAGGAGGAGGAGGAGGAGGAGGAGGAGGAGGAGGAGGAGGAGGAGGAGGAGGAGGAGGAGGAGGAGGAGGAGGAGGAGGAGGAGGAGGAGGAGGAGGAGGAGGAGGAGGAGGAGGAGGAGGAGGAGGAGGAGGAGGAGGAGGAGGAGGAGGAGGAGGAGGAGGAGGAGGAGGAGGAGGAGGAGGAGGAGGAGGAGGAGGAGGAGGAGGAGGAGGAGGAGGAGGAGGAGGAGGAGGAGGAGGAGGAGGAGGAGGAGGAGGAGGAGGAGGAGGAGGAGGAGGAGGAGGAGGAGGAGGAGGAGGAGGAGGAGGAGGAGGAGGAGGAGGAGGAGGAGGAGGAGGAGGAGGAGGAGGAGGAGGAGGAAGCAGCAAAACCCCGAAACATAAGAAAACCATCCCATGGGTTTCCTGTGTTTCAAGTTACAATCCACTCCATAAACAAAAGTCATACCCATAAATCTTCACTGCAGGCTCTTCTCTTCTTTGGGCTGAGCTATGACAAATAGCCTTAATATTCTTAGAAGCACTATTACCTATCTATGGGAGACTCTCAACACTTGGAGGAGTCTTATGGTTATTCGCTTTACTTTTGTATCCTAGCAATATTTTTTACAGGGTGCTTTATGGATTTGATTCCCCTCTGGAGCCATTTCTTACTTCAAGAGTCTGTTGCTGTCTAGACAACTTGAGAATGAGTCACAATTTCATTTATAATCCAGCAAGCCCTAAGATGAAAATAGTTCTTCTAAATTCTTTTTGAAATTGAAATATTTCATCCTGTAACTCAGTTCACTCCTTTGGTATTATAGCCCAGACACGCCAATATGGATACCCTCCTTCCTATCATCCATTCTTTTCAAATTATTTTCCCTGTACACAATTTATACATTCATTTTCCTTGCCTCCAGTAGCAATTCAGATTTTGCCAAACTTCTGAAATTCCTACTGACATCTGCCAGGTTGTTTTAGAACTTATGTTTTAGAATTTTTCTTTTTGTACCAGTACCAGGGCTTATGTTTAAGGCCTTGTGTTCTCACTTGACTTTTTCACTAAAAGCTGACACTTTACCACTGGAACCATACCTCCTCTTCTGGCCTTTTGTTCGTTAATTGAAGATAAGAGGCTTTTGGATTTATCTGCTTGGGCTGACTTCAAATTGAGATCCCCAAATCTCAGCCTCCTTGATCGCTAAGATTACAAGTGTAAGCCACCAGCACAAGGCATGTTCTAGAATTTTTTAATAGCACAATTCATATTGCAGATACTAATTTTGTTTGGATATCTATTACTGTTGTATGGTGAAAACAAATGAGTAGCCATATTTTGAGAGATCGAATTGGGAGTTTTTAGTAGAAGGCCAGTGAATTTAGGCAGACTCTTGTTGCAAACACCTGCAGCCCCACAAATATACTTAATACTATCAGAAAACTGAGCTATGAGAGCCAGAGAGGAAAGAAAGAGCAGAAAAACAATACCAACAAACCAGATCAGCTCCAGTGGAGAGCTGAAGTGGGGCTCCATGTTGACTGGAGGAGAGCCAGGGGACAGGAGACAGGACAGGAACATGGAGGCATGTGGCATGGTGTAGTGGTGCCTGAGCTGGTCCAGGCCTAAATAGGGTCAGGTCAGGGGGCAGGGTCACAGAGAGCTTGAGAGTTCATGACCCAAGACTGGCAAGTCCAGTTATCTATTGTCCAAGTCCCCACTCCTGCCTTGACCCAAGACTGACAAGTCCAGTTATCTATTGTCCAAGTGCCCACTCCTGCCTTGAGCAATTCAGGGATGCCCATCACCTGAGAGGTTGGCCTTCCCCACCTACACCATGGAGACAAGATGGTGCAAGTTAAACCCAACACTCTATCATCCACTATGTGGCCAAGATGGTGCCAGTTAGATTCAGCATCCCTACTTCATTAGCACATTTTAAAAAAGGAGTTTTGAGGTATGTATCAAGGGTTCATACTTGTAATCCTAGCTACTCAGGAGGGTGAGATTGAGGAGCTCAATTTCAAGCCAGTCCAGGCAGATAAATCCAAGAGACTCTTATCTTCAATTAACCAGCAACCGCCACCCCCCCCCCCCCGCCAGAAGTAGAGCTGTATCTCAAGTGGCAGGGTGCCAGCCTTGAGTGAAAAACCTAAGGGATAGAGCCCAGGCACTAAGTTCAAGCCCCAGTTTATTGTTTGCATGTGTGTGTGCACACTCACACACACACATACACACACAATTAGCTAGCAGAACACATATAGAAAATAAGTGTTAACTCAAAATATTTAAAGGGTAAAATAATGAATGATTACAATTATAGTAGATGTGATTATTAGGTGCACCCCCTGCCCCTTCTTCCTCTTTGAGAAAGTCAGCACATAGCCTAGCCAGAAATCACTTGTAGGAAACCTATAATCACCAAGTCACTGCCAATCACCTAACTGTGAGCCAGCAAAGGACCCCAGGCTCTAAGGCAAATTTCTTGGTTAACATAGCCACCCCTCCCCTTACCATACCAGACAAAACTGTATCCAGCAAGTAAGTCAGGCTGCCACACCCTGCCCTAGAGCGGAGCCTGGTTGTTTGGTTCTCCAAATACTCTTCCATCTGAACTGCCTGGTGGTCTCCTTTCTGCAACTCTTATAGTGATGAATAACATAATTTTGAATAAAGTAATAAGTGTTAAACTTAATTTTTCTTCTTTTCATTGTAGCACTTGAGTGGGAATCCAGGATCTGATCATTCTATCACTTGAGCAATACCCCAGCCATTTTGTTTTATATTTTGTTTTTGTTGTAAAGACCTCACTAAATTTTGCCCTGGCTGATTATGAATTCTTGATCTTCCTTTCTCTGACTTCTAAGTAGTTTGGGATTATAGGTGTAATTACAAGGTGTAATCCCAACTACTGAACTTAATGGGCCATATGATCCACATAATTGTATTTGGATTTGAGTAGGTTTCTACACTTGAAGATTTGGAGAATTAATTGAACAGATAATAGAGTTAGCAATTTTGATATCCTCAGAATGGTGTACCAGACTCAGTAACAAGTGAGATCCATGGATAAAAATTCATGTCACAGTAAATAAAAGGCAAAACTATCAGGAAATAATACTGAAAGCACCAGCCCAGAAGACCACATGGACACACAGTCTATATAGCCAAGGGGCTTTATTGTCAGTAGTGGCTGACAGGCTAGTTCTCTTGGGATAGAAAGTAGCAGTAGCAGCCTGTCCTCGGCCAGGAGGGTTAATGATCTATGGCTAGGGAAGATGAAGGGAGGCTGAGGATAGGAATTTCCACTGATGGCAAGAAGTACGCTGTAGCTGTAGCTGGGATAGCACGTAGCCAGGGCGAGTCAGCAGCTGTGGTCAGACCTGGGTGGACAGCATTCCCCTGATGCAGCCGGAGGCTAGAGATAGGTGTAGTTTTGGGACTGGGGTGGGAGCTAACAATTGTGACCAGGCTAGGCCTGGTCACCTGATTTTGGGGAAAGAGCAGAGAGCCTAAGATAGATAGGTAGTCAAACCAAAATGGAGGTGGGCACACTAACAAATACATCCGGAGGCTTCTGAGTCCTCTGAATCTGAGACCATA
Source organism: Dipodomys spectabilis (assembly GCF_019054845.1). Taxonomy (NCBI): domain Eukaryota; kingdom Metazoa; phylum Chordata; class Mammalia; order Rodentia; family Heteromyidae; genus Dipodomys; species Dipodomys spectabilis. Next base: position 21,255,161 of record NW_024870678.1, on the reverse strand, counting down.
GAATACGCATTTTGTTACGTTAACTGCAGTGACACACGTAGAAGGTCTGCACCCAGAAAAACCTGTTCAAGGCTCAAGGATAGAGGCTTTAATGAGGTCTGACTGAAATAAGGATACTGAGTCTAACCGGTGCCATCTTGGCTATGTGGTGGATGATAGGGAATTAGGTTTAATTGGGGTAACCTTGTCTTCATGATAGAGGCAAGGAAGTTCCACCCCCAGGTGATGGGAGTGCCTGAATTCCTAGAGACAGGGACGGGGGCTTGGACAACCTGTCAGTCCTGTGCTTCCAACTTATGAGTTCTCAGTGACCTTACCCCCTGGCCCTGACCCTATTTAAGCCCAGACCAGCTCAGATGCCATTATGCCACGCCTCATGTCTCCTGTCCCGAGTCTCCTGGCTCTGCTCTGGTCACCAGGGTGTCCCACTTCAGCTCTCCATTGGAGTTGATCTGGCTCATTGGTATTGTTTTTCTGCTCTTTCTTTCCTCTCCTGCTCTCATGGCTCAGTTTTCTAACAGTGTTTAGCATATTCAAGGGGCTTGCAGGTCTTTGTACACCTGTGGTTGCTGGCTTTCCAATAAAGACTACCAATTCTACCTCTCAAAATGTGGCTTCTCGGGCTGGGAAGGTAGCTCAGTGGTAGAGCACTTGACTTGCATGCCTGAGGCCCTGGGTTTGATTCCTCAGCACCACATAAGAAAAAAGCCGGAAGTGGTGCTGTGGCTCAAGTGGTAGAGCGCTAGCCTTGAGCTGAAGAGCTGAGGGACAGTGCCCAGGCCCAGAGTTCAGGCCCCACAACCGGACCCACAAAAAACAAAAAACAAAAAAAATGTGGCTTCTCGGTTTCCTGTGACTGAATTACCATACAACATGACTTCATAGGCATAGTCTATATTCAACCAACCATGATAACTGAAATGTCAAACCCCAACAATGAAAAAAGGCTCACTTATCAATCTTGATGTTTGTGAGCTGATACTGCTCCAGGCGTAAATAACAGAGCCATCCATCACTAACATAAGGAACATTCTGCAGGCCACTCCAGGAGTTACCCAGGGTTACCCTGGAGTACCAGGAGTTACCCTGGAAGGCAAGCAAAGAGTAAATTAGCAGATCTATATTATACTTCTGTTCTGTATGTGTGTCTTAGACATATAAAGCATATATGATAGATATGTATATATCATACAAATATATAATGTTTTTATTATATTTATTATATATACACATATAAAACATATGGGACCTGTTGGAAATCTACATTACATATATATTAATACTTCCAGAAATGTCAATGGAAAAACAATGTATTTTATTAGAAATGTTTAAATATTAATTTTAGGTTATAATGAAATGATAACGTTTATGTAAAAAGGCATTGAGCACAAGGATAAATTTGAAGCCGAAGGTATATCTCAATGGTAAAGCACTTACCTAGCATTTGTAAGGTCCTAGGTTCAACCCCCAGTACTGAAAAACAAACAAATATCAAACCAAAGAGGAGAGAATTGAAAACTTTATATGAAAGACAATTGAGTGATGGGAGGGGGTTCATGGGAACGCATTATATACATGTATGGAAATGTCACAATAAGATCCCTTCTTGAATAGCTAATGTATGCTAATAAACACACACAATAGCTAGCAGAACATAATTTCAGAAATTGTTGTTTGGGGATACATTTAAACTGGTATATTTAGAATATAAGCAAAAGTATACTTGTCAAAAACAAATGTTATGAAGTTAATTCTAACAGTGCTTTTAGCATGATATTTTAAATAAAAATTGATTTTAAAAGCAAAAAGAAGCCAACAAATTTTGTTTATAAAATGTCTTTGGAATCATCAAAGGTATTGAAAATAGTGAGGAAAAACAAATAAATTCTGCTTATTATGTATAATTGACAATAAATAACAGCACAGATTGCTATTGATGTCACCTTCTTTATATAGCAAACATGGGAAATATTATAATGTTGTATATTGCAAATTGTCATATTGTACATTTTTGTATATTGAATTGTAAACTAGAAAGTCTGTCCCATTTAAGATCCCAAACTAAATTTCAAAATCAATTCTTTATGTTGATATAATGATACTATTAATAAATAGCTATTAGTTGGGCACTAGTGGTTCATGCCTGTAATCTTAGCTACTCAGAAGGCTGAGATCTAAGGATTGCAATTCAAAGCCAGACTGAGCAGGAAAATCCATGAGACTCTTATCACCAATTAACAACCTAAAAGCGGCAAGTTGAGCTGCAGCTCAAGTGGTAGGGTGCTAGCCTTGAGTGAAACAAAACAAAATAAAACAAAACAACAACAAAAACCAGCTCAGGGACCATGCCCAGGCCCTGAATTCAAGCCTCAGGTCCAGCACGCGCATGCATGCACACACACACACAAACACACACACACACTAGTTATTTTATCAGAATAGCACCATGGTCTTTGCAATACTGATAACCAATGGGCCTGCAGAGCCACTGAAACTATGTAACAATTTGACCTTTGATTGAGCACCGATCTTGGTGAAGAATGTTAAATTTTCATAGGTACATTTTTGATTTTTGTTTTTCCTCTAAAATAGCATTATAGTTCCTACTGTGTAATGGTGAAATATTGAAGGGTAAATTCTTGGATACATTTCTGGAAGTTTTCATTTACAGAACTTGTGAAACTATACCAAAATTGGTTACTAGTAGAGAATGCAGTTTGTCAAAATTAAAACTTTTCAAAAATGACATAATCTCTATGTGCACGGGTCTATAAGAATCTAATGAGCACAGCTAACCAGACTTAAAGGAATTCATGTCTAAGGCTGGGAAGGTAGCTCAGTGGTAGAGTGCTTGCCTTGCATGCATGAGGCTCTGGATTCGATTCTTCAGCATCACATAAGCAGAAAAAGCCAGAAGTGGTGCTGTGGCTCAAGTGGTAGAGCACTAGCCTTAAAGCTGAAGAGCTGAGGGACAGTGCCCAGGCCCAGAGTTCAGTCTCCCTGACCAACCGAAAAAAAAAAGAATTCATGTCTAGGGCTCCAAATGAGGCTTGGACACCCTATTTCCAAGAATCACCTGATAAAACTAGATGAACTAAATCCTGGAATAGTGTCCTGCCTAGTAAGCTGGTCACATAGGTCATAGAGCTTATAAAGGCAGATGTAGTGGGTTCTTCTGCACAGCTGAAATACCTCTGTGAAATCCCTTGGTGTGTGTGTGGGGATCGTTCATAGAAGAGTGGAATTTGTTGTAATTATTATAAGAAGGGAAAGGGTGTTGAGGAAGAATGAGACGGGGCAGTTAGTGGGATACCTTGCTTACATGTGTGAGGTGTCACAATGAAGCCCCCCCCCCAACCTTGTACAAGTAATATATGCTAATAAATAAAAGCAGATTGTCTTCCTCGCTGATACCTCAGCTCAATAGAAGATGTTTGTGTGGCTTGGGGACACTTCTGTCCATCATCACAGCTAGCAGAGGTAAAGATTTGGTAATAAAAACCGTTAACTCTCTCTAGCCACTAAGGGCTACTCCCATGAGGTACTGTGTATTCATAAGCTTGAAGCAATAGGGCCAAGTGACCATGAAACCATGAGGTTGGTTTCCTTAAACATTTTAATCACAGTGACGGAAAGCTGACTAACATCACATACTTTGTATAGTATTTGTAATTTGATAAGTACTCTTTTAATTAGTAACCTTTTCTTTTTGTGACTAAATGATAAGTCTGAAAAGACATTCATAGAGACCCCAAAGTTTCATTTAGTCAAATGCAATAAAGTGGGTTTTCTTGTTTGTTTTGGTTTTGAGGAATTTGAACTCAGGACCTTACAAGTATGCTTATACTCTTACCATTGGGCCATACCTCCAACTCTGTTTTTGCTTATTATTTTTGAGATAGGGTCTTATTTCCCACCCATGTGTGTACCTAAGACCAATCTACCTGGTTTAGGCTTCCCAGGTGCTAGGATGACACGTACCTGTCACATACCCGGCAATTCATTGAGAAGAGGGACTCTCCATTTGTTTTTACTGTCAGCTAGTCTCAAACTGCAATCTCAACAATTTCAACCTCTCTAGTAGTTAGGATTATAGGCATGAGCCACCAGTGAATGGCTTAGTAAGTTTTTAAATTCTTCTTATATCCGAGGTACTGTTTTCCATGAAGAGAATACATCAGTAAACAGCCAATGACACCTCTGTCTTGAACTGTAAGCTTGGAAACACATCCTCAACAAAGAAATACATGTTTCCAGGGGCTGGGAAGGTGGCTCAGTGGTAGAGGGCTTGCATTGCATGCCTGAGGCCCTGGGTTCGATTCCTCAGCACCACATAAGAAAAAAGAAAAAAGCCGGAAGTGGCGCTGTGGCTCAAGTGGTAGAGCGCCAGCCTTGAGTTGAAGAGCTGAGGGACAGTGCCCAGGCCCAGAGTTCAGGCCCCACGACCGGACCCCCCCCCCCAAAAAAAGAAATACATGTTTCCAGAGAGTAACTGGTGCTTCAGATGAACACAGAGCCAGTTTGGGGAGAGAACTGGTAGAGGGATGGGGAAAGAAAGGGCTGTTGTAGTTATGTTTAGGGTAGGCCTCACTGTACATGTTCGATTTGGGGAGAGGTCAGAAGGGTATGAGAATCAAGACTCCGCATTCACACTTGGGGGGCAAGCACTCCTGGTAGATAAAACAGCAAGAGAAGAAGCTAGTAGGGGAGGTATTGAGGAAGTATTAGAGGGCTGATGCAGCAAGGTGCACCATCGGAGAAAAGAGCATTAGAGGAAATGAGGGCCTCCTGGCACCATGGGGACTCAGGGCAATGGGAAGGATTTATGGCAGAGAAGGGTCACAATGTGGTTGGAATTTTTGAAGGCTACATCAGCATGCATTCGATCAGAAGGCATTCCAGTGGTTCTTATAGAGAAGATGACAGCTTGGACTGAAGAATTATCTAGAGATTAGAACATCCAGTGAAAGCAGTATTTCGAAGGTAAAGCTATGGAGTTATTTACAGACTGAACTTGAGGTGTGAGATAGAAAGAGACAAAAAAGCCCCCTCCTAAGGCTAAGTGTGTGGAGTAAGATGAAGGGCTGTGTGGTCTGTTAAGGATCATCCTGAGTGAGACAGGCAGGCTGCTTGGCCTTAGCAGAAAGGAGAAGAAAATGCAGATTAGAGGAGTATGTGAGGGAGGGGGCAGAGCCAAACCCAGGTTCTGGTTGTGCTGCCAGAATTCTCTGTAATAGGTATAAGAGAAAATGATTATAGGCACAATGACCATCTTCCTTTCATTAGCGCAGGATTCAGGGAAGAAGATAATGCAGAAGTGAAAGGATGAAAGAAATAGATCCAAGTTAGACGATGAAAGGAACATCTGACATTGGTTTTGCCAAGTCTCTGGTGAGGGGGAAACATGGGCCATTTGTTGAATTGCATCCTGTATTAATGTTGATTTATAGCAATTGTGATTTATGCCTGAGACTAGGACATAGATACTGAGAGAAACGTCTTGTCTATGACCTTCTGAGCAGGCCCTTGCAGGGCTCTGCTACACTCTTGGGCTTTATATATTGATTAGAATGATCGATAGAGACAAGGTCTGGCAGGAACCAAGAAAAGACGGGCAAATTTACACTGGAAAGCGCATGAATACATTGCTAAATATAGCAAGGGGGACCGAGTACAGAGACCACTGCTGGGAGAGAAGAGTTGTAGAAATGGCACAGTGAACTTCAGATTAGAGACCACATGCAATGCTTAGCCGTTTCCCTTCTATATTAGGATCCATGTTCTAGCAGCTTCTTTTAGCAATTATATGCTGCATTTCCCAAAGCATTACTCATTATTTGCTTATAGCTATCCTTTTCAAACATTGTCACCATAATAAATTAGATTTACAGAAAAATATAAAGTTTCAAAAAATCTTTTTTTTTAAATGGCACTGCAAATTGCAAAGGCACTCCCTTAAACATGTTTTATGATTTTGAATAATTGCAAGAGGTGGAAATAAAAAGGGTTAGAGAAATTTTAGACTTTTTGGTCTATTCTGTTCTTGTATGCTCATTAAACAACAGCAACAACAAAAAAGAAATATCTTAAAAATCAGAAGGGTTATTAGGTCAGATGTGTGACATGCAACTTTAATCCCCACTAGGCAGAAGAAGGAAGAATGCTTGGGAAGGGGAGGCAGGAGGATTACAAAGTTGAGGTCAACCTAAAAAAAGGTATCAAGACCCTAGTTCAAAACTAAAATACAGACAAATGAACTAGGGTGGGACTCAAGTGGTAGAAAGCTTGTATTGCATATAGGAAGCCCTGGTTCAACTCTCAGTATTGAAAAGAAAAAGAAAAAAACATTTCTAGAAAAAAATCAATTAGATTTCTTTAAGCCTTCTCCATTAGGAGAAAATAACAACCTCTATTAATACATTTTGTTCAACATACCTATCCAGGCATGCTCATTTTATACCTGAGAAAGCAAAGACAGAGAGGTCTTAGGTAACTTGTCAAGGCCATTCAAGTAAGAAGCTGGGAAGCCTTGAGGATTTGTGTTCTTAGTCACCGCAACAAAAATTTTAAATTTAAATGAAATTGAGAGATCAATCCAAAGCAAAGCTTTGCATAGACTTCATCTATGCACACTTCATTTCCTAGTACTTAGTGACTTCACCAATAGATGGCAGCGTTGGCTCCCAAAAGTCTGACCAGAACACTACAGTGATCCTCAGAAAATTCTGGCACTGGGACAACATCAAATCACTTTCTAAAAGATTATCTATCTATCTATCTATCTATCTATCTATCTATCTATCTATCTATCTATCTACCTATCTATCTATCTATTTATCTGTCTATCTATCTATCCATCAACTACCTACCTATTTTCTATTTTCTTTACTGGTACTGGGGCTTGAAGTTGGGGCCTGAGCACTGAGCTTTTTTGTTCAAGGATGGCATTCTATCACTTGAGCCACAGCTCTACTTTCAGTTTTTTTGTGATTAACTGGAGATGAGAGTCCCAGGGACTTTCCTGCCAAGGCTGGCTTTGAATTTTGATCCATAACTCTTAACATAACTCAAGTAGCTAGGATTCCAGAAGAGAGCCACCAGCACCAGCTATGGTTTTTGTTTTAATTGTACTTTTCCCTTGTTCTTTTATGATTTCTCTTCAACCTTTAGATAGAATTAAAGCCGAGGAAAATGACCTAGAAATCTTAATTACACAAGATTGCTAGAATCACTTGGGTTGGACCCATGTTATCAGAATCAACCTGTACATGAGAACAGAAACTAAGTATGTTTACATGTCCCTTTAAAAACTTAAAACAGTACTCATCTCTAATTTTACTTCTTCGGAAAGAGAAATACCACGTATTTGCCCTAAAACTGAAGAACCATAAAATCACAAGACACAGAAGCTGACAGTAATTTAAGATTTAAAATCTTCTGATTCGAAGTCAGAGTTCACAGTCATATCTTTCCAGATATTCTAGACCTTGTCTTAAGTCATAGAACTACCATGAGCAAGAGAAATTGAATATTTAGTAGAAAATCTCTTGTCACTTATTTTATGTCATGTAAACAATGTGAGTAAATACATACTTGCCTCATTTTCCTGAGATGCTTAATATCATTGCTCAGCCCGTTTTTTCCCACTAGAAGTAGCAAAAATAACTTTTATGACAAACAAATGATAACAGTGGATCCTGAATATTTCAAGGAGCTGATGAACTCAAATTCAAGGAAACTTCTCTCAGTTTGTTTTACTTCAGGGGCCCAATTCTAATTTATATGAATTTCCTCCTGTTAATACCTATCATGTTTACTTTTTTACAATCATGAGCAAGTTTATGCAGGAAATATCTCCTTTGACTTGTAACTGCTTGTATCTATTTTAAGATTAATGATCCTGGAATTTTCATTGCTTCTTTTGGTACTACCAAATATATACTAATATTATTTCTATCATACATAATAACCATCTACAAGTAATCTTCAAAACCTTCCTGAAATAGAAGACTTAGTTTTAGATGTGATTTTATTTATTGCTTCTCTGATTAATACATTCACTTAATAAAAGGGTATAAGCCCCTAGATATCTAGGGTATGAAAGTGGAGGACATTTAAGACTCCACTATGAAGGAACTTGCATTCCAGGTGGCTTATATTAAAAGCTCCTATTTAAATAGATGTGAAGACACACTTGCTGGTACAGTGTATTATAAAACATTATACTAACTGCTTTAAGCAATATTCTTATTTAATCTTCACAATCAGATTATGAGGTTGGCACTAATTTAATCAAGTAAATAGTGACTTGGCTTGGTATCTTGGCAGCAGGATATTTTAACCTTGGAAATGGATGTGAAATTTCTTGCTTGCTTGCCAAGAAGCTCCATTTGGATAATTAGAGATTGTCTATGATTTACATCAAATTGATCTTACCCATCAAGAAAATTTATTGAATAATCATTGTGTGCCCAGAACTATGCTATAAATTAGCTAAGAAATATAAAAACAGTTTATTCCCATAAGGAACAAACCCTCTGGTTATATAACTTGATTCATTTTTATTCCCTCATTTAAAATGGCATCTATGAAGAAGCCTCTGACCTATTTTTTCTACTTATTAATATTTTCAGGAAAAGAGAAATATATAAAAGCCTTCATCCCTAAAAATGAGAACCAACAACATCTCAAATCCTAAGAATTCTTCCTTAAGCCTGAGGGATAACCTGGGTAGAAATGTCCAGGTTGTGCTATGACACAGAAAACTAAAAAGTTACCTTCTAAACTTCAGCCCCCGGAGTCCAGGAATGCAAGACCTTGGTTTAAAAAGCAAAGAAAACAAACAAACAAACAAAAAGCATATCTTCTCTGCTCTGGCTATTGATCTTTAGACTGAAAAATTGCCCTTCCTACCTTGATTCCCTTCTTCCATGTGTTTATTGGTGTCTTTTTGCTTTCTCTTTTGGCACTTCAGCTCTCAGAAGACAATTGGACAAGAAGAAGGGGAGACATTGAATCTTGGATTCTACACTCTTCATGACTAAAGTGTGTTGACAGAGTCCCAACTCTGGAGGAACTCAGCTCCCATATTCTCTTGTGTTTAGTGTCAAGTAGGTGATGTGGGATAAAATTCCATCAATTACACAAATCAAAGAAAGATGAAAGTAATTTGGTAGCCACTAGAATTTGGGATAGGAGTCAAGTATACCAACCTATAAAACAGTCACAAATCTCAACAGACAATTTCACCAGCCCCCAATCCTTAAACAGTGAAACTAAGGGTGTGTATCTATCCTCTTTAACAAATTTTAGGCCTGGGTTATAATCTCCTGTGGAGTAATAAATGAGCACAAATGAGAAACAGTAGTGTCTCCATTAGCAATTGATTCCTAATGACCAAGTACAAAATCTTAGTGGCATATCATAGCAAGTATTCATCTTCTTGGAGTTAGGGTTTGTTTGAATTAGGCTGGGCTTAACCAAGTATATTCTCGATAAGGCAAATATGCTTTTCATGAAGTTATAGAGTCTACCATACATGCCAAGAAAACATCATGAAGACTTCAAAAAATAAAGAAGAGACTCATTATACTGAACACTCAAACAAACAAAACAATAAACCTCTGAAAATGATTTCATATTAAACCCAGAAGAAAAATAGAGAAGACTTTTTGCAACTTTAATAAGATTCAAAACTGCATTACCTATTTAAAATAAGCAGAAAATTATGCAAGGGAAGATTGAAGTTTACAAAGAAAAAATACAACAAGACAATGACAGTAGGAAGATAGTGAAATCTTTTATTTCTGGAATAGAATTAAGAAGTTTGCTTTTGAAGCAACAGAGTGCAAACTCGGTGTTGCATAAAATCCAATCCATGATATAGAAAGCATTTTCATAACAAAGAGACAATAGTAGAGCAGAGTCATGGTTTGCTAGGAAAATCTCAGATGGTTGACACCAGGAAAATTATACATATTACTAAAGAAAACTGTACCAATGGACTTTAGCCAAAGGCTACCCATCTTGCTTACTAAATAAAGGTGGCTGAATTGATTTATTGCAGCAAAGTAAAGCATACCATGGAAAACGGTGGAACATATTGGTAAGAGGCAAGACAGTTATATCGAGCATGGATTTGTATTGAGTGGTATGTGAGAAAAGGTTGAGAAAGACTTTTCTCTGGGTTTAATATGGATTATTCCATGTTTAATTATTTATTCCCCCAGGAGGGTTATAGCAAACTATTGTAAACCAGGTGACTTCAACAACAGAAAGTTATTGGCTCATGCTTCTGGAAGCTACAGTCTAAGGCCAGAGTGTTAGTTGGCCATGCTGTCTCCAAATATGCTAGGAATGAATCCATCCTACCTCTCCCAGAGCTCTAGAGTTCCTTGACTTGTGGCCACATTCATGCAACTCTTTACTGTGGTCTCCCTGGGAGCCTGTATCTGTGTCCCTTCTCTACAAAGACAGTAGTTACCTTGAATTGGGAACCCATCTTACAATAGCCTGACCACATCTTAACTTCAGTGTTTCCCATAAATTTATACCCAATTCCAGAAAGTCATATTCTGAGAAATCAAGGCACCGGACAGCAATCTATAATTGCTAGATCTTTGTCCTTGCTGAAATGTGAGGGTCAGGAAGCTTCCAGAGAATGTAGCCTGTGTTTCTGCATTTGAACTATTGAAGATTTTCATTGTACACCTAGAACTCTCTTCCCAATCAAAACAATGTGTCTAGAGTAAATTCCATCATTGGATAGAATGTAAATTTAGCATCTCCATAAAACATGCCAGTATAGTAGACGTCACTAACCTCAAAAAAATCTGTTGTCAAGTACTTAACTTGTGTTCCTTTTCTATAACTACTTGGTACCATTTTAGTAAGACATGAAATAATGAAGTGGAAAGTTGTTTGGCTAAATCCCACTTTCTCTCCTCCTTCATCCCCATGCTTCCAGGGATATTTTATAGGAAAAAAGTTGGAAATTATCTCAGAATAAAGAAAAAAATCCCTTAAATGAGTAATTTACCTTTATAAAAATTCTCAGAATAGCTTTAATTTTTCTCATTTCTTTTAGTCTGGGAGGAAAATGTGGGTTTAAAGTCTGACTTAAAAATACATTCTGCTTTTTCTTGTCTTCTTTTCCTCCTTTTCCCTCTTTTCTTTCTTTCACTCCTCTCATTTAGTATTTCCCCTGTTCTGTTTATTTTTGAAAGCCTGCTTTACAATAAGAATGAAATGAAAAGGACAAAATCATGGTGGAAAATAGCTTCACTTGTTTCCATGCTTTGAAAAATATTTGTGTCTACCCGCTTCTTGGCTCAAATAATGAAAATTCTTTTTATGTTTGCAGAAGTCAAAAGTTCCAAGGAATCATAGGACTGGTGTGACTTGTAAGTTCAAAGATGCTCTTAAAGCTTCACCCTTGGGCTGGGAATGTGGCTTTGTAGTAGAGTGCTTGCCTAGCATGAATGAAGCCCTGGGTTCGATTCCTCAGTGCCACATACATGGAAAAAACCAGAAGTGACTCTGTGGCTCAAGTGGAAGAGTGCTAGCCTTGAGCAAAAGAAGCTCAGGGACAGTGCCCAGACCCTGAGCTCAAGCCCCAGGACTGGCAAAAAAAAAAAGAGAAGAAAGAAAGCTTCGCCCTGCTCAAATACACAAAGCTGGCTCCACTGTGTGTCTTAAGATTGTGACAAATACCTGGTGAGATGTTTCCACATTCTAGAGAAAGCCTTCCAGGGTTGTACTCATAGTTAGATTTTGATGCTTGACTTTTTGTAGATTTGTCTTGAAAGTCATACTGAATGACACATCTTCCATCAGGAAGTTACCTGTACCCACAGAAGGCCCATTTTCAAGGGGGATCATTAAGAATTGACTGTTTTAGGGGTAGAACTTAGGCTTAAGTGGTAGGACAATCACCTAGCTCACTCGAAGCCCTGGGTTCAATCCTCAGTACCATTTAAAAAATTGGCTAATTGGCCAGATTCAGTTTTCACCACTTTTTGCTGACTTACAATGATTGAGCTTCTGTGCATGAGCAGGAAGAAAGAAACTTTGTCATCTTTCCTCTATCTTAGCAATGATAAATGCTGAACCAATTTGTTGAGATGTCTATTATTTAAATTACAAATTCTATTTTAACAAGGGAAGCAGCAGAAATTATTGGCATAGTATTTGCATCTTACTCTGACTCCTGTAGGAACCTTGCAGAATGAGAACATCCTAAGAAACCAAATTCAGATTCTGTGATTCATGGCTTTTGGATTTTTTTTTAATTATTAAAGAACTAAAGACAAAAGGAGAAAGGCATCAGAATAAGTCCTTCTTTGTGCTACCAACTGTTAGGCTCAGTTTTTGTCCTAGGAGAACAGCCTGAGGGAAGAAGATGAACATAGTGAACACAAGAGGGAGAACTAAGCTCACAGAGATGCAGGGGGTGATGACTGTGTGGCATGAGGGGGTCCTAGTAGTCTGGACTTTGATGGAATGGTGCTTGTGTTTTTAGAAGACATGAAGATCTTCATCATAACCAAGAGAGGCATTGAATGCTGATGACAATAGGAATGGTGTACTGTTTTCTTTCTAAGTTCTTCCTCCCATGCAGAGAATCCATACCCATCATACCCTTGACCTCTTTCCATTTGTCATTGCCTGTCCTCCCAGGGGAGGAGAAGCATTGTTGTACAGAAGTTGGGAGGATGAAACCAGGAATGCACATGTCCTGTTCCTCCTCCCCTTCCATGTTTCCCTGATCTGCTCAGCTGTTGGTTTTTCGGGCTGTTCTCCAAGGAAGCAGGATTCAGCTGCCCAGAGCTGCCTTGGTTGGGTGGTGAACCAGTCTAACTCTGAGGTCTAATGTTATCAAACCATCCCTGCCTCATCAAGGTCTGAAGCGGTGTGTTCGCTCCATGGGCACTATAGCCACACCTGTCTCTTAGTTGCTCTTGAACTCAAGGAGAAAGGGGATGCTATGCATAACTTCTTGAGACACCAATAACTATGAGTCCTGGCATTGGATACTGAGGTAACAAATCATCTTGGCCATGCTGAAGAACCTACTTAAGTATTTATCCTTTCATTCTTTCATTCAAACATTAGTTGACTACCCACAATATGCCTGGGTCCATACTCAGCTGTGGGAAGATGGAGACAAGTCTCTCATTTGTGGCAATGATATGAAAAGTAAAGCTAAATGCCTTTTTTATATAGGGGGTACTATTGTACCTCCTCAAGTCCTTAATTTATACTCCAGAACATGACTAATGTATTTCATTTAGACAATGTACAGTATTTCTCATACGAAACTACTGTGATCAAATTCATTATTACTGCTAATTATTTAAATTTCTTTTGGAAAGGCAGTTGCTAGTTGTAAGATTTAGAAGTTGTGATAGGAAGGGAAATGTTGGAAAAGCTTTCTGTTCAACACTGGAACAATTATATGAATAATGTAAATATGTTTTTTTTAATTTGGGGGGATATTTTTTGTTTTGTTTGGGGGTATATTTGATTGTTTCGCACAAAGCCATGCTATCATGTGAAGAGGAAGAATTCAGTTTATAGTAAACTGGGTTCAAAGTAAGGAAGGCAAAATGTTAACAAAACAAAAAGAATGGTTAAAATGTAGCTATCTGTTCTCTCCATACAAATATTTTTAGCTATTTTGGGATGGAATAAATTGAAACTGTTATTCAATGGCTGTCAGATTGAAAGTTCTCTGTCTCTGTCTCTGTCTCTGTCTCTGTCTGTCTCTCTCTCTCTCTCTTGATCACTCACTCTCTGTCTCAGTACTGGAATTGGAAAACTCAGGGATTCATGCTTACTAGACAGATGCTCTATAACCTGAGCTATACTTTCTGGCCCTAAACGAGTCTCTTAGAAGCTGAATGGCCAAAATACCATATTTGTAAGGAAGGAGTATCAGTTAATTTGACAAGATACTTCTTGAAGACACTGAGGGTAAGAGCAGGGGTGAAGAATACTGTGGTCCCCTGTTCTGATTTCAGAAACTCCAAGGAAGAAGATTTTTAAACTAGATTATTATTATTCTCATCTTTAATTCTTGTCTGTGACTGGGGACAAATGCCAAAAGCATTTAAAAATTTTCCATTTTCTTCTCATTTGCCATAACATTTGCCAAATGCAAAAATAAAGTTCAAGAAACAGCTTTAGTTTAGTTGAAGATTTTGTTCAATATATTACCATGCCAATTTTTACAATGCTCTAATCACTGAGAATTGGGATTAGTTTGCATAATAGCTGTTACAAAACTGGTTCCTTGGCCAGAGCTCTGGCTCTCAGTAAAATCTGGGAGGTGTGAAAATTCTTGTTGGGCTCAGCCAATTCAGCCTTTGTATGGCCTAGACCCCACTCTATTCTCCAATTCCATTATGGACTCAATTCTTTTTCTACTATGAAATTACAAATTGGGAACAGTGGCTCAACCTAAGTAAGCTTTGATTTTAATAAGTAAATTTCAAATGTAATTCTAAGGAAACTCAGATCAGAAATGTGAGTGAGCCGGGTACTGGTGGCTCATGCAGATCTGAGGATTGCAGTTTGAAGCCAGCCTGGGCATGAAAGCCCATGAGACTCATCTCTACCAAAAGAGCCCCAAATGGAAAGAAGGAAGGAAGGAAGGAAGAAAAGAAAAAAGAGAAAAATAAAGAAGAGATAGGACAGGAAATAAGATAGGAAAAGACAGATTTCTTTTGCATATATGTCTGAATGATGATGATCCCTGGTGCTGTAATTTTTTCATGTGTCTAACTCTCCCACCAGACTCAAGGCCGTATAACACAGACTTTTTTCTTATTCCTAAATCCTCATACCTACCTTGAGTCTTAACACATGGTAGAGTGACAAATTTATTTATTATTATGTATTATTTATTTTAATGTTTAAAGCAGGCAGATAAAGTAGATTATAGATACTCTGTAGAGTTTAGAAAGTCAGAATCTCTTGGAAATGCAGAACATTTACCCCTATTTTTTTTAGCCTCATCTTTGCAGCTATAGTCAAAATGATAGGAAAAAAAATCCTATTTTCACGTTTTATTTAAGCAAAAAAGGCAGATTTGATAGTAGCCTATTGTCTCAAACCCAGATACTTTACTTAAAAAATGGGATTCTATTCTCAGTACAAAATGTGGATGAGTATCTACATATTTCAAGTAAGAAAGCTGTGGGGATGAAAACAAGCCAAATGGGCAATGAGTAGGCTTCAGATTTTAAGTGACTTCTGGACTAGGGAAATAGGTAGGTTGGTATGGTTTGGTACTACAACCCCAGTGCTGTCAGGAGAAGGCTGCAGTAGAGGAATAGTAGAACTATTTACTTTAAGCTCTGGATAAGCTCTGCTGTAGCATTGACAGGTATAAGAGCAGAGGTGGGAGGCAGACATTATTGGAAACCTACTGACTAGCCAGGTTAGTGACTGTTTTTTCATCTAGTGTCTCTAATTGTATACTTACTAAGCAAGGGGCTACTCATGCGTTTAGCCTTAGGGGGGAAAAACCTCACAAAGACCTGATCTGGTTTCTAAAGAAACCTAGTGACCTATCACACGGTGCCTGGGTCTCTAATGGTGGACATGGCATGTCGAAGTCAATCCTTAATTTTATTTTTATTTTATCGTTGGTCATGGGGCTTGATTGAACTCTGGACCTGGGTGCTGGCCCTGAGCTCTTTTGCTCAAGGCTAGTAGTCTACCACTTTGAGCTATAGCTCCACTTCTGGTTTTCTGGTGGTTAATTGGAGATAAGAGTGTCAAGGACCTTCCTGTCCAGGTAGGCTGGCTTTGAACTGCAATCCTCAGATCTCAGCCTCCTGAATAGCTAGCATTACAGGCGTGAGTCATCAGAGTCTGGGTAAGTCCCTAAATCTTTTTTTTCTTTTTTTTGGGTACGGTTGTGGGGCCTGAACTCTGGGCCTGGGCGCTGTCCCTCAGCTCTTCAGCTCAAAGCTAGCACTCTACCACTTGAGCCACAGCACCACTTCTGGCTTTTTTCTTTTTGCTTATGTGGTGCTGAAGAATCGAACCCAGGGCCTCAGGCATGCAAGGCAAGCGCTCTACCACTGAGCCACCTTCCCAGCCCTCCCTAAATCTTTTTAATCAATAAAATTCTCTTGCAGGGCTTTCATTCCAAAGTAAAGCCTGTCATTCAGAGTGTGTTCTTATACACACACACACACACACACACACACACACACACACACACACCATACCCCAGACAGTGTGGCTATCTCAGAAAAAAAAATGTGTTGGAAGAACAGACCTATTCAGTTGCTCCCAAAACCATTCCAATCACATGCATTTGTAGTCTAGCTATTCAGGTCCAGACAACCAAGGCTCACTAGACCTCTGCTACCTCTGCTACAAACAGTTCTTGGAGTCCTCATCACTCACACCCTGGAGAAGAGCATGCTTGGTCCAGGAGCCCCTGAACACAGCATGGGTTCTTGGTCTCAGAGACCTCAGTTCTTGGTCTTCAATGTGAAAGGAACAAATATTTGGGTTTCAGTTACTCTGACATCTGAGCCCAGGTACTAGTCACTTCCCAGAAAATGCCAGATGCCAACATGTGAAGAATTTGAGGGTACCTGATACTGAGAAAAGGTGAGTTTAGCTCCCTGGGATGCAAGAAAGCCCTTGATTACATAGGAAAGTCCAGTCTTTTCATGGGAAGGGTGAGCTACCAGTCATAGCTAGATTGTTGCCAGGTAACCAAGAGTCATCTCCCCAAATCTGTGCTCAAACTAGAAGGACCTGGGAGGAATAAACAAAATGACTACTTCCGGAGAAATCAAAGTTTACCCAGGGAACTAAGCAGAATTATACAACAGCAAAAATGATCAGAGAAGAATTCTGCACATCCTACTCACAGAGTAGCGTCTGCCCTCCCACCTGATGGTGCATTTTGTTTTCAGATGAACAATTCTTTTTTAAAATTTTAATACGTTTTTATTGAAAAATACTGTACAGAGGGGTTACAGTTACATGAGCAAGGTAATGAGTACATTTCTTATCAAGCATTGTTGCCTCCTCCTTTGTTTTCCCCCTACCATCCTTTCCCTCCCACTTCCACCACTACACTCCCCCCCATTACACCTAAATTGTAAACTTCATTTTTCAACATAGTGTCTTGTATATCTCATTGTTACAATGGGTCAACCAGTATCCCTATTTAAGCATTTTATTTTTTCCCTTCCCCTCCCCAAATTAGAGAAGTTTACATACAGTAAAAGCAGGGGTTATACTGTGGGGGAGCAACACACAAAGCAACAAAATCACATAGTACATTATAAATATGTTAGAAACAATAGCAAGAAAGAAAAAAAAACATTTGTGTCCCTATCTTGGGGTTCATTTCACTTAACATCATCTTATCTGGTCATATGTACATAGCTTTTGACCTTTTCTGCTTGTCTCAGACATATACTAGTTATTGCAAATAAGGGAAACCATAGGACCTATGTTTCTTTGGGCCTAGCTTACTTTACTTAATATAATTTTTTCCAAGTCTTTCCATTTCCTAACAAAGGGGGCAATGTTATTCTTTCTGATGGAGGCATAGAATTACATTATATATATATATATATATATAATATACATGTATATATATATGTATATATATATATACATACCAAATTTTCTTGATCCATTCATCTACTGAGGGGCATCTGGGTTGGTTCCATATCTTAGCTATGGTAAATAATGCTGCAATAAATATAGTTGTGCTGGTAGCTTTAATATATTCTTGTTTGTGATCATTTGGGTAAATGTCCAAAGGTGAGATTGCTGGGTCATAGGGGAGCTCTATGTAGAGTCTTTTGAGGAACCTCCATACTGCTTTCCAAAGTGGTTGAACAAGTTTACACTCCCACCAACAATACAGTAGGGCTCCCTTTTGGCCACATTCCCTCCAGCATCTGTTGTTATCAGAGTTCTTGATTATAGCCATTGTAACTGGGGTGAGGTGGAATCTCAATGTTGTTTTGATTTGCATTTCTTTTATGGCTAGAGAGGTTGAGCATTTCTTCATATGTCTATTGGCCATTCTACTTTCCTCTTCAGAGAAGTTTCTCTGTAAGTGTTTAGCCCACTTGTTAATTGGGCAGATTTTTCTTTGAGGATTTGTTGTTGGGGGATTTAAAATTTTGAGTTCCAAGTATATTTTAGATATGAGACCCTTATCTGTTGTATGGCTAATGAAGATCTTCTCCCAATCTGTGGGCTTTCTATTGATCTTGCTAGTTATGTCCTTTGCCATGCAGAAGCTCTGCAACTTCATGTAATCCCATTTGTACAACCTTTCTTTGATTTGTTGTGTTTCTGGGTCTCTATTAAGAAAAGTTTGCCCTGTGCCAAGGAGACCTAGGGTTTCTCCTATTCCTTCCGGTAATGTTTTCAGGGTGTCTGCTTTGACTCCAAGGTCTTTGATCCATTTGGAGTTGATTCTGGTGCAGGGTGATATATAAGGATCTAGATTTAGTTTTCTACAGGTGATTAACCCGAACAATTGTTTTATAAACAATGTTAGGTAGCATCATTGTCTTCAAAGGAAGACATTTGTGATGTGTCCATTCTCCAGTGTGTCATGCAACAAAGTCCATAAATTCCAGGCAAATTCCTATATGCCACCTCGATCTAATACTTTCTTTGTATTCATTTTTTAAGTTTGGATGGAATGGAACCTCCCTTTTCTTTTCCAAAGGATGAATTGCAGAAAAATCTCTTAACTATTATCCTATTTCCATAGAATAAAAGTATGTTTTTTGAGCTCCTGGCACAGAGCTCCTAAAGACTTTTGTAACTGCCGAAGTGAATGTGGTGATAACAGATTCCTTTTTTGTTATTGTTCACAATCTCTTTCCAACCACATCTGAGGTGACTTTAGAAAGCCCCTCGGGTGGCTCAGATTTGGGCAGCCCTGTGGTCACAGATTTGACACTGTCATCTTTACTCCTACAGGAAAGGGGGAGAGGGGCAGAGACTGACAATCACCAATAGTCAAATCATACATTCAATCACATCTATGTGAGGATGCCTCTGTGAAACCTCCAGGGATGGGGTGTGGAGAGTACACAGCTTGCTGAACATGCGGAGGTGCAAAGAGGATGGTGGACTAGCTCCATGCCCTTTCCTTTAGACCTTGCCCTGCCCCTCCATTCATCTGAGTCATCTTTTCAAATACACTGGTAACCTACTAAGCAAATTGCTTCTTGAGTTCTGTGAACAATTCCAGCAAATCAAGTCATCAAACCTAAAGTGGAAGTTATGGGAACCTCCAGTTTATAGCAGAGGGTCAAGAGATCAGGTCAGAAACTAGACTTGCAGCTGGCATCTGGAGTGGGTACAATGCTAGGGGACTGAACCCTACACATTTGTGGGCTGTGCCACTTCAAGTGGACGCTGTCAGAATTTCATTGAATTGAGGACAAGAATTTGTATCCATGGAGAATTGGAGAACTGCTTACTGTGGAAATCAGAAAACAGTATCTTACAAGTCTACTGTTAAAAGTGAAGATAGAGTAGTAGCAGATAAATGTAGAGGAAACATCAATTTTGTTCAGTCAGCTGGGCATGTCTGAAAATTTGTTGATTTTTGTCTTCATATTGGAGTAATGCATAAAGCTCTAGATTATCCTAATTGATTACTTCGTCACCTGGCAACTGATTTGCTCTTTGATAACAAATATCATTAACATTTGCAAGGAGATCTGGTCAAAACCAGTCACCCTTTTGTTTTATTTCTATGCTGGTACCTCAAGTTCTTTCTTGGCCTTTTCTCTCAAGGCTGAAGCTCTACAGCTTGAGCCACACCTGTATTTCTGGCTGTTTTTGCTGATTAGCTGTAGATAAGAACCTCACAGATTAGTGTGCCTGGCCTGGCTTCAAACTACAAATCTCCCAGCCTCCTCAGTAGCTAGGATTATGATTGTGAGCACTATACCTGGCAAGAATCCTTCCTTTGATTCTGTATTCTTATCCAACTCTTGCTCCATTTTCTCTGCTTCTTTTAATAGATCCCTCCTCTAGAATTGTCTATAGCTTCTGATTCTAGTTTATCTCCTTTCATTCTCTAATGAGACCATCTCAAAAAATCTTTTACTCCATTATTTCATTAAAGATGCTCTTGCCAAGGTCATGATGATCCTATGGTACTAAATCCTATGGTACTAAATCCAATGGCAATTTGTCCATCCTCATCTTTCTTAACTTTCTTCTCCTCTACAACAAATAAGGCCTAACTTTAATGTTGTTCACCACTTCCTTCTTCTTTAGCTTCACTCCCCCCCACCCCCCACCCCCGCTGGGTTGTGATATATTTTTTCTGTTACTAGATTGGAAGAGCATGGCTCAGCCAATAAGTAATCAATTTCAATGCTTTAGACACTGTATTTTTGATCTCTTCTCCACTCAGGATAAGGAAACTTGGCTACAAAAGCTATTGCAATCAACAAACCACAACTTTGTGCATATAACAATCCCTAAAGAAGATTAGTAATTACTATTCCATCTATTTAGGTGACCATAGAAGAAAAGATGTGTCTTCATGATCTAAGACCTTAGTTAGACTGAGTGGCAGTAAGAGGAAGACAGTGGGTTCAATACTAATAAATAGTTCCAGGTCTATGTTCATTTGGATAGGAAGGGGGTGGGAACCAAACACCGTTAACTGTTACTCCTGGACCATGGTAGAGCTGGAATTCAGTAGAATGTACAGAGATACAGTACTACACCTGATCCTTGGTTCCTTTGTGCTATTATTCCATTTCTACCTGCCTATCCCATATCACAAAGCAATTTAAAATGTGGTATAAATCTGAGAAATTAATAACCGTGAAAATGACATGATTTTAACATTTGGTCATAGTTTGTTCTAGTGTCACAGTTTTTAGTGACACAATGAATATTTCTTTATCCTATAGCATAACTTCACTTAATTTTAATACGAACAATATAGCCATAATCAAACTGATTTTAAACGATGTATGGGTGAGTGCTGGTGTTAAATATAGAAAGCATAAATATAGAAAGCATAAATAAACGGATTAGAACTAAAGAAGCTAAAACCATAAAATAAACTATAAAAGTATGGGGAAATGAAGCCAGTTACAGAAGATGAAAGGTGGAAGAGTGAGAATCTAAGGTCCATGGAAAAGTTTAATGAAGGAATTCAGAATAACTACAGTACATTGGGAGGAGAGAAGAGGTGATGGTGTACGTGTGGGTGAAGGTGAATTGGAACCCAGTTTGAGCAGAACACAGTGTAGGAGAGAGTCATACATGAGAGGAGCCGCCGGAAGCATCTCTAATTTCTACCAGGACTGGATAGAGGGGAGGAAGAGCCCCTCTGGATAAACCAAAGGAGCCTAGCCCTCCGAGATGCTGCCTCCCTTCTCACCCACACGCTCGTGTTAGTGTGATGTGGGGGAGAAGTGGGGACAGCATTGCTTCACACACAAAAGAGCTCTATTCCTTTTCTCCTTTTGGAGGGGAGCTCCAGAAAAAAAAGAAAAAGAAAAACCTATTCCTATTCAACTCTGAGCACCCTCTCCATTCTTTCTTCCTAGTAGGCAGCACAATTCCCCTCCATCAGTCCAGGCCTAGTCAAAACAAAAGCCAGGAGGAGGGGGTGTCTTCTGAGTGCTTGGCAACCTGTACTTGCTGCGGTGCCACACAAAAGCTTCTGTGGCTGGCAGGGAACACAAAGGCGGGGCTATCTTCTGGGATGGGGGTGGTAACAGACTAGATATCAGGGAAACCCAAAGGCAAACTGGTATTTTAAAAGAATGATCTCACCTCCCCAACAACCTTTCAGTCTGAAAAGGAAATTCTGAAATTCTTACTCTGCTGTTCCTCCAAGAAAGCCAGGCCTTCTTAATTGATAAGGGGCCTTCCCAAAGTCCTCTGGAATAGATAAAGTAAGTCTGGGTCTGCAGGAAGAGTACCAGAACCCAGGTAAGGAGCCTCAGCAACACACCCTGCATCCTTGTCTTGGAATTTTCTTAGTCTAATGAAGTCACATGTTGAGTTTTAAGGAGCAGTGTTTGGCTTAAAGGTTCCAGCAGAAGATCAATTTTTGGCAAATATAAATGTAGTCTCTTAACCAGAGACTCTTCTGAAGTCCTTGAATATGCAGGTACAGTGTCTGAAGAAAAAGTTCTCCTGGTAGACGTGAAAGTTTTCCAAATTAGAGACAGGTGCTCAGGAGGCTGAGATCTGAGGATTGCAGTTCAAAGCCAACCTAGGTAGGAAAGTCTATGAGACTCTTATCTCCAACAAACTACTCAAACCAAAAGAAGCCAGAAGTGGACCTGTGGCTCAGGTGGTAGAGTGCTAGCCTTGGGCAAAATTAGCTCAGAAATAGCATCCAGGCCCAGAGTTCAAGGCCCAGGACTGGCCAAAAAAATGTTTTCAGAATTAAAGTAGAGTCACTTATCACAAATCTTACAAAATAAGTAAGTGAATAAATAAATAAAAATAGGTAGGTATGGTGGGGGGGCAGAAATCTTGTACATATATTCCTGATAACAAGAAAGAACTACCACCAAAGCCTCTATCAGAAACACAACCTTGCCCACAAAAAACATTCCTACAAGGACATCTGTCCAGCAACTTCCTGTCTGCCTATGGACTGATGCCACCCTTGATATTAATCCTTAGATCTATGGATGATTGTTTCCACAATATCTTATGGATCACTCTTTATCTTACCTTTAAAAATGGTCATCTTCAAACTGGTGCTGGTGGTTTATTCATGTCTGCAAGTCCAGGGAGCGTAGCCCTAACAATGCCTTGATCTTCACTTCTGGCCTCCAACATTCTGCAAAAATAAATGTCTTTTGTTTAAGCAATTCAGGTGGCTCTGTTACACACCATCATAGAAATGAGGATTTCTGAGATATCTGACCATTTGATATCATTTGTGGACTTGGATATCTGTCACGGTGGAGTCATATATAATATTCTTGCTTCTCCCAGCCTACAACCAGTGGTGGCTTATTTTCAGACTTATTTCCACCAGGAACATTTCTCACTATCCATCCCAATAGCTTATTGTATAACTCAAGTAGCAAGGGCACATGGCACTACCCTGAAGCTGCTCGTGTATTGCTGGGGCAGGGGGAGGCTAATTCTTAAAGAATTCAGAATTCAAAATAACAGCCTAGAAGATCACTGTCTGTATTGTTCTTTTTCCTGACATTCCTCTGAGCTATAATACAAAATTGCTTCAATAAACTCAGGCAGGTTTGTCTTTGAGTTTTATTTTTGACGTTTTGTCACTAAGCATCTTGCCCAGGAGTTTCAAAGCATTTTGCAGATCTTTGAAATGATACAACTTCAAAATCATGGATTTTCTTCAAATCAATAGTAATTTACGGGGCTGGGAATGTGGCTTAGTGGTAGCGTGTTTGTTTACCTAGCATTCACGAAGCCTGGGTTAGATTCCTTAGTACCATATAAGCAGAAAAAGCCAGAACTGGTGCTGTGGCTCAAGTGGTGGAGTGCTAGCCTTGAGAAAAGAAGCTCGGAGACAGTGCCCAGGCCCTGAGTTCAAGCCCCAGGACTGGCAAAAAAAAAAAAAAAGTAATTTATGAAAGCCCTCATTCAGTGTTACTGATAAATTCTCCAAAAGAATCAAATGTTTTTGTATTTTTTATGTAGGTATGGCTCAGTAGTCCAGTGCTTGCCTAGCAAGGACCACACACACACACACACACACACACACACACACACACACACACATACACACAAATACACATACACACACATACACACACATATACACACATACACCCACATACACACATACACACACATACACACGCATATACACACATACACACACGTACAAGATGCTATGTCAAAAAACGAACTTTACAATTTAGGCGGGGGTGGGGGGTGGGGTGGAGAGTGGGATGGAGGGGGAGGGGGTATAGCTGAGGAGGTGGGAGGGAAGGGATGGTAGGGGAAAACCAAAGGAGGAGGCAACAATGCTGGATAAGAAATGTACTCATTACCTTGCTCATGTAACTGTAACCCCTCTGTACAGTATCTACACAACAAAAAACTTAATTAAAAAAGTACAGTTATCTTTGTAGATATCAGATATGATGACAGATCATGATCCAGAAACTATTTATTCTGCTTCCTACCATTTGTTAACTAAGACAGAAAAATAAAGTGCATAATGATATCAGGATAATGATTAAAACACAATACCGCTCAGCATCTTTATCAAAAAAGCTGGAAGTGGAGCTGTGGTTCAAGTGGTAGAGGGCTAGCCTTGAGCACAAAAGTTCAGGGACAATGCCCAGGTGCAGAGTACAAGCCTCAGAACCAATACATTTAAAAAAAACCACTGTGTCCTTACTAAGTAGTGTTTAAATCTGGAAAGCCTAGAAAGATGTTTTTGGGTGTGCTGTGGTAAGAAGGAAGACAAAAATTACATCAAATACTTTCATCTTCATACTTCACCTTTAGAAAGGAAAGAAATTAGACTCAAAAGAAGACTAGTCTAGCGAAGGTCGTTAGATAGTTTGGCGAGTCCTTGTTTTTTTTCTATGGCTCATTCACTGGCTTGTTTCTCTCACCTTACTTTGCACCAGACTCATAGGATAAATATTTAGATGGATGGATACGTTTCTGAATGAATCATACAGTACATCCCCTTTTCTGTTGGGCTCTAAGACCCCTGGCACTTATTTGGCACAGACAAGCAGCTAACAGGTGACAGGAATGTCACAGGGCAGTTGACAAGAGCATATGCAGAATTCAAGTGGTGATCTCTCCCAGTACAGAAGACCTTGGCATCCAGTCTCCCTGCAGTCTCCCTCCTCTGTCCATTGCCACTGGAATCCTGTTCTTTCTTCTGTGTGTCAAAAGGGGGCAGCAGAGAAGACGAAATTCAATTCTGTGACCGTATGAACTAAACCATCCCACTTGCATAAATACCTAAAAGCAGATTTTTCCCAACTTTGTACTTCTAAAAGTTAAAGTGTCATGTTTGGGTTTTTTTTGGGGGGGGGAATAGGGGGACAGAAATTAAGAATTCAAAATTGAAAATCTATTCTGCAAAATTCCTTAGATATAAAATGCCTCTTTGGGTTCCAGGAACAGTATACACTATGAAGAATTCATCAGTCATTCTGGAAGATGAGCCAGCTTCTCTATTTCCTTAGTTGCTAGAAATATCCATTGATGGATTAAGGGCATCCTAAATCCTTAGAGACAACCTCAGAAATGTTGTCCTAGAGATCCATTCCTACCTTTATGCTGAAGTTGATTCATTTAGCCTTACAGTATCCAATCTATTTGTTAACAAGGACAGAAAAGATGGAAAATTTGATCAATGCCATTTCATAGAGTGGACTGTCTGGTTAAAGATGAAAAATGGATAATTGAATAATATAGACATCATCCAATCTTTTACCCTGATCATTTCTGTTCCTGGGTAGCTATTGTAGAAGTGCTGGAAGGCAAGACTAGATCTTAAATTCTCCCCTGGAAGTTAAAGCTTCACCAGGGGCCTCCAGTTGGATATATGTCTCTAAAAT
Organism: Dipodomys spectabilis; assembly: GCF_019054845.1. Taxonomy (NCBI): domain Eukaryota; kingdom Metazoa; phylum Chordata; class Mammalia; order Rodentia; family Heteromyidae; genus Dipodomys; species Dipodomys spectabilis. The sequence continues at coordinate 21,229,581 of NW_024870678.1, read as the reverse complement.
GTTGAGTTAGGCCATGCTGTTGTAAAGTTAGGAGTTTTGTGGACTTTTCTAGTTTATCACTGTTGTATCCGTTGTTAGTCTACTGTCATATGCTATTTCCATCCTTATTTAGGAAGAGACAGCATGGTGTGAATGCATAAATGAGTAGATTAAACATTAACTCGATTCTCTGCTAGATCTGCTATTGCTGTTCCTCAAGAAGTTACGTAGGACCTTAGCAATTTTAAAGACAATTTCAAATACTGTACCCAATTTTTTTTTTGTACCCAATTTTTATCTCAACAAAAATCCTTTGAGAGTGTGGATGCCAGAGAATCGTTAGACTCTGACTAATACTTGCCATAAAGACTTGGTTTCTGAGCTTTAGCGTGGTTCATAGAACTAAACAGAAAATAGGAAGAACAAAGCTTGAGAAGAATCTGGATCATCCAGGAGAATCAGGTGACAGGAGGTAGAATTGTGTCAATGGGAAAGACTATTCTACCCAGTCTTTTGACACCTCTTAAGGCCTACATTCCTGGATAGACTTTCCAGTTCCTTCCATAGGCAGTGGCAAGCCTACCTGTTAGCTAGGGATGGTGTGTGTTAACTGGCAGAAGCTGCAAGTCCACCCTTGGCTAGGTGATGGTGTACATTCATTGGCAGGCCCATCAATTTCTCAAAAGAGTATTACAGGACTGTTGCCAGAAGGAAGGAGCTTAGCTTCTGGGCAAATAATTAGCAGCTATATGTAAGCCAAGTGTATGTTTTCTTGTTAAAGATGAGGAAATTGAACCTACACGGATTGTTTAATTTGCTCCAAAGTCATGTGTACAATAAAAATCCAATATAGAATTCATATAATCTTACTTGGTTTTTGTTTGGTTTGTTTTGCAAGCACCAGTGTGCTTGCCCAGCTGGTGCCTAAGCTGGCTTAGAATCACACTTTTGTAAATCTCACTTTCCTGACTAACTAGGGTTATAGGTTCAAGCCACCGACACCCAGGCCTGATTTTTTTTTTTTTTTTTTTGCCAGTCCTGGCGCTTGAACTCAGGGCCAGGGCACTGCCCCTGAGTTTCTTTTGCTTAAAGTTAGCACTCTACTACTTGAGCCACAGCACCACTTCTGGCCTTTTCTGTTTATGTGGTACTGAGGAATCAAATCCAGGGCTTCATAAGTGCTAGGCAAGCACTCTACCACTAAGCCATATTCCCAGCCCTATTTTTTTTTATTGTGAAAATACTGTACAGAGGGGTTACAATTACATGGGCAAGATAATGAGTACATTTCTTTTCAAGGATTGTAGCCTCCTCCTTTGTTTTTCCCCTACCATTCTTTCCCTCCCTACCTCCCACAACTATCATTTCTTGAGGACCACGGGTCAAATTCTGTTTTTGATCGTGTCTGGGCATTAATTCATTTAATCACTTCAAGAAGCCTCTTAAGAAGGTTGAGTACTACTATTACTCTATTTAAAGAGAAAGGATCTGAGGCATACTGAGGTTCCCAGAGCTAGTGAATGATAAGGCCTGCATGAAAAACAATTAGTAAAGAGGAACACTTGCCTCAGCCTTGGGAAAAGAAGATCAGAGAAGACGAGACCTGGCAAGTAGGGGCTGGGTAGGAAGTGCAAAGGCGGGAAAAGAAGGGACCACTCTCTCTCTCTGGTATTGAAACACAGTTAGGCATCACAGAAAACCCAAACCAAGACCATTCTCTTGGGGTCACAGAGTTCCATCTTTCTGCTTCACTGTGGGGCTTGCATTATCTGATTCTCTTGTTTCTATGTCTCTTCTGTTCATCTGGTAGAACTTCCACCTTGCTTTGGTTTCTCATATCTCTGGCTCCATACCCTACATCATACAATCTGTTAACCAGAACATTCACCATTTTGGAAGATGAGGTAGAGTGGCCCTCCATTCTATTTCTCATTCCACTGGAGAAAATAGAAAGCTATGCTTCTCAGACTTCCCTGCAACAAGGCTTTAAATACAAGTTTGATGTTGCATGAAGATATACATGATGGAGAAACTATTTTCTTTGCCTATTTAGAAAGGGCTGGGAAGGTGACTCAGTGGTAGAGCGTTTGCCTTGCATGCATGAGGCCCTGGGTTCAGTTCCTCAGCACCACATAAGCAGAAAAAGCCAGAAGTGGTGCTATCGCTCAAGTGGTAGAGTGCTAGCCTTAAGCTGAAGAGCTGAGGGACAGTGTCCAGGCCCAGAGTTCAGGCCCCATAACCAAAAAAAGAAAAAAGAAAGAAAGCTTCTGCTGGTCTAATGATGAGGTTTTCCTGAGGTAGCACTTAAGGCACCCTGGTTATGTTGACAGAAGTAGTCTAGTCTAGTCATTCTTGAGCAACTTAACAACGTATTAAACAATGAATTCTTGAACTCCGTTACAAAGTGTAGATGTAGGAGCTCAGCTCATTTGTCAGTTCAATATTATTCTAGGAATCATTCCTGAATGTCTTGGATCTGATCTTTCAGGCTTTCCCGTGAAATCCTGTAAATTTCCTGGGTTAAATCCTTCCCGCTTCAAGTTCTTGTACTGAATACTGATGGACACTATCATTCCCTCACCTAATTCAGGCCATGTTATCTTGTTTGCTCCAGTGGTTGATAGAGCTGTTTTGGGAGAGGTGGAAGACAATGAAGCCACAGCAAAGAGTAAGGGCAGAGCTCTGAGAGGGAGCCAGTCCAGGAGGTTGTCAGGAAGTGGTGACTGCCTGGTCTCCACACAGTGACTGCAGAGCTCACACCAGAAAATGCCAGGAGGTGAACTTGGAGGGCTAGCTCGTGCTAGACCTTGGAGGGCCTTTTCTGCCCCATAAAGAATTAGACCAATCCAAAGAACAACTAGAAGCTGGCAAAAAGTTTGAGACAATTGAAGCTATTTAAAAACATATAGACTGGGCTGGGAAGGTGGCTCAGTGGTAGAGCACTTGCCTTGCATGCATGAGGCCCTGAGTTCGATTCCCCAGCACCACATAAGCAGAAAAAAAAAGCCAGAAGTGGTGCTATGGCTCAAGTGATAGTGTGCTAGCCTTGAGCTGAAGAGCTGAGGGACAGCGCCCAGGCCCAGAGTTCAGGCCCCACGACCGGACCCAAAAACAAAAAAAAACAAAAAAAATATAGACTTTGGGGAGTGGGGACCCATTGGCTTTATTTTGGAGAATGGGCTTCAGGGAGCAAGAATGCAGGCAGGAAGACAATGCTCCATCTCCAGGGACTAGTTCCTCTCATGCTGGATAGCTGGCCCTCACTTCTTGCTCCAAATTTGTTGTCTGTAAGAAACTTTCCAGTTTCCCTCTGAAAATGGACTTTCTGGCTATAACCCTGTTATTGTCCAAGAAGGGCTTGACTTGATAAGGATTCATGTTCTAGTTCTTTCTACTTCATTCCAGGCTGCTGGTGCTGTCCATGTGGGGGAGAGGGTGGCGAGTGGTCTGGATTGAGAAGGCAGCTGTGGGAAGCTGAGAGGTTTGTACTCAGCATAGTCATCTGACAAGAGCTGTATTTTCAAAATATCTTCACAGGGGGCAGATTCAAGTTTTGTAGGGCTCTAAGTATATACAATGTGAGACTCCTATTTTTGAAATTAAGAATACAAAATTAAATATGAAAGTGATTTTCTTTCAGCAGGACTGTGACTTGAAATTAAGGTCTTGCACATGCTGGGCAGATGATCTACCACTTGATCTGTGCTTTCCGTCTCCCCCCCCCCCCCCCCCACACACACACTCCTGCTACCTTTCTCTTTAGTTATTTTTAGGATCTGATCTTGAACTTTTACCCAGACAAATCTGAATTGTTATCCTCATACCTACGCTCCTACATACTTGGAATTACAGGCATGTTCCATCATGCCCAGCCTGAAAATGAATATTTGGATAAATTCATATATATAAATTCATATATATAAATTCATATATATATATATATATATGCGTATGTGTGTTAGTAAGCTACGAATTAAGCAAATCCTATAATGTACAAACTGCCTGGTACATCTATAGTACTTTTTTCCCCCTTTTATTCTCTGATTTTTATATCTTTTGATTACCTTTTCATAGTGATTAGTGCTGGCATCAGAGCTTAAACTCAGGGCCTCAAGCTCTTATTTGCCTTTTTTGCTCATAGCTGGCAATTGCCTCCAGTCTCAGGACACAGTATTTTCTGTGACATTATTTTCTATATAGAAATAACAAAAGAGTCCAGTCGTATAGCATAGCACTTCTCCATCACCCTGTGAACTACAGAATAGGGACGTGTTGACAGCCATCTGCTACTACTGTGCCTTTTCATCTTTGGGCCCTAGGAATGATCATGTGGATAAGTGCAACATGAGTTGGCACTGTGCGTAGCAGGAGAAACTCTGGAATCCTTTCTTATACTGGGAGACTTGGCAAAGCTTTAACGATACACTGAAATGCCTGAGAGTTGTCTGTAAGGAACTAAGACCCATATTTTTACAACTTAATTGACCCAAATATTCCATGATCATTTCTACGTCAAATGATATAAAGAACCTGATAAAAAAAATTATACCCAAAGTGTTGTCTTGAACTAGTCTGTCCACACAGTAGAGAATACTATGCCTTGCTTATTAAGTAACCTTGAGCACAATATTTTGGTCTGACCTTGGGACTCCATCTTCTCCAGGATGGGGCCCCTAGATACTGCCTGCCCACTATCTCATGCCATCAGCTCAGATGTAGAATCCAAGGTGTGCTGTTTGGCAGATCCTGGTCTTAAATACAAAGTGTTGGGTTTCAGGAAACAATGCCTCTTTGGCTTGCTGGTTCTTTCAACTGGAGGACATTGGAAGACCTCGGAAACAGGTCTGTCTGTCCTCTTGTCTTTCCCTACTCTTTATCCCTTGAGGTGAGTCATAGAAGCCAGAATTCCTCCTTCTTAGGGTGAATCACAGAAACCAGAACTATTCCTCTCCAAAGCAAGCCATAAAATCTAGAAAGATCACTTTCTCCTTTCTCCCTCGAAGACTCTCATTCTAAAGGGAGCCTAAAGCATTCTACAGAGGAAGAAATTATACACAGAGGCCAACAGAATCTGAGCAGAGAGACTTGTATTTATTCCCCTCATTCTGTTACCATTAGAACATGATCCTTTGTCTAGTCATATTTCTGCATAGCCTTCCATGTCTAAGTATAAAAATAGACTACTTCTCTTTGAAGCCTCATTTCTTATTTTGTTTTTTTCTTCTCTTGGGTAGCCTTGAACTAAAGATCTTCCTGTCTCAGCCTCTTGAGTACTAGGATGACAGAGAAATGCTACCAAACTGATTTTGAGGCCTTCTGTTCTGAAGATAGGTTCCTGTACCATGGAAAACTTTGAGTGTATGAACTTTTTTTGCTTTCTTCTTGTTCTCCTGTCTTTTGTGATAGCTGTGTAAGTTTTGTTGCTCATGATGAGTGAGAAATGGTTAGACACATTTCCATTCCAACAAAAGAAAGTAGGAACTGGCCACCACTATCTCATACCTGTGATCTCAGCCACTAAGAAGGCCGAGATCTAGAGGATCAAAGTTTGAATCAGCCTAAGCAGAAAAGTTTTTGAGACGTCATCTCCAGTTAACTAGTAAAAAGGCAGGCTGGAGATGTGGCTCAAATGGTAGAGCACTAACCATAAATAAGAAAGTTGTTTGCAGATAAGAAGGTTGCAATGGTGTTGAAACTCTTCATATAAAGTACTTTCCTTCATATTTACATTTGTTTTATATACACTATTCAGACAATATTGAACAAAAAAGTGTGAACCCTGGACCTTGGGCATGCTGGGCAAATATGCATTCTGACTAATCTGTGCCCTGCAGCAAGCAAACAATTCACACACACACACACACACACACACACACACACACACACACACACATCTGTATATATATATATGTTTTTATTGTAAAAGTACTGTACAGAGGGGTTACAGTTACATGAGTAAGATAATGAGTACATTTCCTATCGAGCCTTGTTACCTCCTCCTTTGTTTTTCCCCTATCATCCCTTCCCACCCCACCTCCCTCCCCCCCTCAAGTTGTAAAGTTCGTTTTCAATGTAGTGTCTTGTGCATCTCATTGTTACAATGAGTCAACCTGTATCATTATTTCAGCATTTTGTTATTTCCCTTCCCCTCCCCAAATTAGAAAAATGTATATACAAGATGCAGGACACCGACATCAAATACAGTGAAAACAGGGGTGTGGGGGAAGAACATACAAAAGAAACAAAAATATCACATAGTGCATTTAAAATACATTAAAAACAACAGCAAAAAAGAAAAACCCATTGTGTCCCTATTATGGGGTTCATTTCACTTAACATCATCTTATATGGTCATATGTACATAGCTTTAAGCGAACAGTTCTTAAAAAGTATTTTTTAAATAATTTGTCACCCCACAGCAATTGTTTTGTTTTCTCAAGTTTACTTCTAGCCTTGAACCATATTCCTGTTCATTTCTAAAAACATTTTAAGAATATTCAGTATGTCATTTACTACTGATCTTCCCAGCTAAGATAATAGAAATAATTTTTGCATTACTACATAGCTTTTCATTTTAATGCTTTATTCTCACTATCATTATTGATCTATCAATATTTATTATCATATTACCTATAATGGGCCTATAATGAATTTAGTATAATATTTTTAAGCTTAAGGAATTTTAATTAGTATGCAGTGATTGATAATAATTCTAAACATAAGGAATTCCAGAAGGCAGAATTATCTAGATAGTATAAACAGATGATATAATTAATCTCCTTTCAAATAATCTTACCAGGGTGAGTATTCTATTGACATACAGCTAATAAAAAGTGAATTTCTATCTGGATTTTTTGTTTGTTTGTCTAGAGATCCTCTTTCTCCATTTGTGTTTACACAGTAATGTGCCCTTTTAGAATAAAAAAACCTAGAGGTGCATTCCACAGAAATGCAATACACTGCAGAGAAGCAGCGGGGAGCCTGGAAAACATGCGGGTTTGGAATCAAACAGACTTGGACTGCTGAGCTTTGAAATGTTATGTTCTGCAGAAGGATTTGTTCAAGAATGTTCATCATAGCTTTATTTGTAAGAGTAAAGGATTTGAAACAACTCAGGCGTCCATCAATGGGAAAAATGGATAAATGGGTGCATTCACTCATGGAAAACAATTCATCAATAAACAGAATGTACTACTAACACACACAAAAGCTTGGATGTGTCTCAAATTATGAAAGAATAAGGTATTCTTTATTATAGGAACATTTAGAACAGGCAAAGGGAACTTATGTGGGGGAACAACCAGAACATTAATTCTAGTGATTAGGAATTTGTTCAGTAGAGATGTGAAAGAACTTTCTGGAAAACTGGTCATGTTTCATAACCAAATAGGGAAAGGGGTTATAAGTCTATGTGTTTTCCTGAATATTTAAATAAGCACTGTTGGGATTTCTGTTCTGAATTATATGTAAAATTTTCCTGAAAGAAAAAGTAATCTAAGTAAATATTGATGGCTAATTTATGATACTCATAGGAACATTTTAACTTTAAAATACACAAAAACTAATATGAATCAATGGACACATTGAAAAATTGGGTGACGGACGAATGGACACGCATGTTAAAATGTGGTTATAGAATGCAGATTTGTCCCTTTGGTTCAAAATTATTTTTGGGGGGGGGAAGGGGGTCCGGTCGTGGGGCCTGAACTCTGGGCCTGGGCACTATCCCTCAGCTCTTCAGCTCAAGGCTAGCGCTCTACCACTTGAGCCACAGCGCCACTTCCAGCTTTTTTTTTCTTTTTGCTTATGTGGTGCTGAGGAATCGAACCCAGGGCCTCAGGCATGCAAGGCAAGCGCTCCACCACTGAGTCACCTCCCCAGCACTCAAAATTATTATCAAACATTGGAAAATGTCTTTTTGACCTTGGGCCTATTTTTATAAACTTCCTAGCTATGATTTCTGAAGGATGGAGACAACAGTATTTACCTGACAAAATATAGCTTTTGATTCAATGTTTTGTCAGTTTATAATCACCCTAAATGCTTTGGGATTTGGCTGCATTGCCAGTGAGATATGGTCTAAATTGGTATGTTGAAAGGTTATGGGGAGCCGGGCACCGGTGGCTCACGCCTGTAATCCTAGCTACTCAGGAGGCTGAGATCTGAGGATCATGGTTCAAAGCCAGCCTGGGCAGGAAATTCCATGAGACTCTTATCTCCAATAAACCGCTAGAAAACCGGAAGTGGTGCGGTGGCTCAAGCAGTGGAGTGCTCTCCTTGAGCTGAAGAGCTGAGGGACAGTGCTCAAGCCCAGAGTTCAAGCCCCACGACCAACAAAAAAAGAAAAAAAAGAAAGAAAGAAAGGTTATTGGGGTGATGAAGTAATGAACTCCCTGCTGGTGGTGATTATATAATCCTTGAGTGGAGGAATAGCTTCCAATGATGGTGAGGGTCAGACCCCAGGGAAGAAAGACATGCTGGGGCAGTACTTACTCCGAAAGGATTGGCAGAAAGGAGAGAGAAGGGACAAAGAAAATGGTCACAGGCAATCATCATTTGGATGTTGATATTTTAAAACTTAGTTATTATATGACTCACTAAAAGCTCTACTTCTGGGCACTTTTACTTGAAAAAAAAAAAAAACAAAGAACATTGAGTATGTACTTTTTCCCTGATTTTGTCTGGAGCAGGGGATACAAAGTGAGATGAATGTACAGACGTAGCTGTCTGTCTTCCTGGAGCTCATGTTCTAATAAAAGAACAAGATCTGTTGGGTTTACAGGACTCTGTTAGCTATAGGGATGTTAATATATGATATCCTTCTTTATTACTCATCCATCCTAAGGGTCATGGCCAGCACAACCAAAACCAGGCTATTGAAAAAAAAATTACACATTCATTTAACCAAAGTTTTGTGTGACACAAGAGATTTCGGAAATGAAGGTCAAAGGTGTCAAGGAAAATTGTCCATTTTTAGGCTTAGGTTTGATAAAGAGTAAACAGTTTATATAGGAATGTGATTTTTTTTTTTTTTGTCGGTTGTGGAGCTTGAACTCTGGGCTTGGGTGCTGTCCTTGTGCTCTTCAGCGCAAGGCGAGTGCTCTACCACTTGAGCCACAGTGCCACTTCTGGTTTTCTAGCAGTTTATTGGAAATAAGAGTCTCATGGAATTTCCTGCCTGGGCTGGCTTTGAACCGTGATCCTCAGATCTCAGCCTCCTGAGTAGCTAAGATTACAGGCGTGAGCCACTGGCACCCAGCTTAGAAATGTAAATGAATGAAGGGATGTGTTACATTGAGTAGAAAAATCAGCAAGGCCTGGGCGTTCCCATTCTTCCTGGACTCTGTGAAACATTCCTTCCTCCTGAATATGCAGTAGGAGCCCTCTCTAGGGGAAACGGGAAAGAGAAAGGCCTTTCTAGATTTTCTGGCTTGCTTTGGAGTAGTTATATTTTCTATGACTCACAGGGTCATAGAATTCCTAGGCACCAGGAATTGGAAGACAAGTGACAAAGAGACAGGGGAGATAGGAAGAGATATGGGAAACAGAAGGGCAGAAGACAATCAGAGTAACTTTGCTTCTGAGGTTCTTCCAATATCCTTCAGCTCATCCTAGCATGCCAAACTGCCATGCTATTATTTATTTATTTATTTTCAAACTGCCATACTATTGAAGTATTGAAGTATTGAAGTCCAAGCTTCAAGAGAGCCAGCAATATTTACTGAGTATTTATTCTGTGCCAGGTACTTCAACTGCCACAGTAAACCACACAGAGATAGTCCACAATTTATGGGGCTTCTGATCAAGTAAAATCAAATCATAACTACATTCATTGAAATATGTGAGGAATATACTGAGAAAGAGAATTAGAGTATTCTTAAGGGAGCTTATAAAGAAAAATGTCACCTTCATGCCTGAGCAAAAGAAATGTCCCTCTCTGAATTTTTCTTTGATGCAACAGCATGAAGTGGGCACAGGATGGAGCTTGATTTGGTCAGTGGCTCTTGTCAGCCTCGCAATGGGACAAAGAACAGAAGTAGGTACAGTAGTAGGCAAGGTGGTCAGTCATGTTGTTTCCTCATTCCTTCTTACTTCTCGTTTATGCCTGTGGAGTCCCTATATACTCTAGCTACAGAAAGCAAACTTAGAATTGCTGTTAACCATCTAAAGTATTCCAGAATTGGATTTGTCTTATGTCTACTCAAATCACTACAACAAACACGTCCTAACACTTCCTGCTGACACAGGTCTTGAGGGGCACAAAACAAATTAATTATAGAACTCACCCATGTTAGCAACATTGCTTCATTCCTAGTGATTCAGAGCAGAAAGAAGAGAGGAGCCAAGAAAACTTGAGAAATATATGTGTTTGTTACAGGCGAGGACTTCAGTACCCACACTTTTATAGCACACCTTGGGAGCAAATAAAAATGGTCCTCTAAGCCATTTTGCACTACTCATTCTGTAGTGGGGACAAGCTGATCTGGAAGTTGAACTTCTACCCCCTTAGTCAGAGTGGGGTGTGCTATGGTGGTAAGGCTTCCATTTTCCAGCTCTATCAGCAGACACACAAACAGGTACATAATACTAGTGGAATTAGTGCTACCTGACTCCTTGAAGGATAGGAAATATCTACTGATGAGTAAGGAAATGTACAATATGTGAAACCTGCTTCCCTGTCCAGATGAATGAATAGAATTAAAAGCTGTATTTATAGTACCATTTCAAGGTTAAGAAAAGCTAAAAGCTAGATATGAAAGTGCATACTGTAACTCCAGGCTGATGTGGGAAGATCATAAGTTCATGACCAGACTGGGCTACAGAGCAAGTTGGAGGTTGTCCTAGGATACATAAGAATCACCCTAACTACTCAAGAGGTTGAGACCTGAGGATCTCTGCTCAAAGCCAATCCAGGAAAGAAAGTTCTTGAGATTCTTATTTCCAATTAACCACCAGAAAGGCTGCTGTTGGCTCAAGTGGTAGAGCTCTAGCCTTGAGCACAAAAGCTCAGGGACAGCACCTAGGCCCTGTGTTCAAGCCCAAAGATCAGCACAACAAGAAAAAGAAAAGCAAAAACAAATAAACTGAAAACATTTATTTTTATTCAGACAAGGCTGGGAAGTTAGGCTATAGGAAAATTATGGCATTGGCCTCCAGCTTCTTAATCCCAGATCTGCTTCTGACTATCCCTGAAAATTCAGGCAAGTTCCTCAGCCTCCATCACTTTCTTCTGCAAAATCAGCATTTATCTCAATATTTTTTCAAAAGAACCATTCAAGTTACTGAACTTATCATAATTTCTGACACATAAGTACTTTGTAAATTTTAGTTTCAGTCCAATGGATGATCCCAGTTTTGTCTATAAGGGGTTTTGAGGCGTATATACTACTAAAATTAATTATGTGGTAATTCTGTAGGACTGCACATATATGTATATAAAATGGTAGTCACATGTCAACATAACAGTCCCTCTCACATCTCAATTTGGTTCATATTATATGATCACGGTACCCATGCAACAGGTCATGCAGCCTGCCCTCTCTTTCTCTTTTCTCATTTGAGATCTGTCTTTACTTTCATTCAAAATCAGTTTAAATGTTTTAGTTACAAGTTCTGAATGGTGAAAAGTACTGAGGCACTAAGTACTGACCCATTCCCTAATTCCCTGCTCCCCCCACCCCCATCTCCTTCTCCCACCCAGGCAAGCTTGCACCCTCATGGAAGAGGCAAGCTTACTTAGCTTCTTGCTTAAAGTCAATCATGCATTGAAAAAAAAAAAAAAAGCAGACTATGTTGCTACAAAGTTGATTGCAGGCCTGGATTTATCTGACAGGCCGTGGATAGAGAAGTATGTAAAGCATTTACCACTGACCAAAAAATCTGGTTAAACTGGTGTCATGACTTTTGAAATAACAGTCTTGCTATCAAAACAACAACAGCAAAAATTAACACGCTTGTCTTTCTGGTACACCTTTGTCTTAATTGCTGTTCTTCAAGATCAACCGATGCCATCTGTGAGTATTCTCCATCTGCACTTTCGGCTTGCATGTAAGACGTGTGTGTGTGTGTGTGTGTGTGTGTGTGTGTGTGTGTGAGAGAGAGAGAGAGAGAGAGAGAGAGAGAGAGAGAGAGAGAGAGAGAGAGAGAGAGAGAGAGAGAGAGAGAGAGAGAGAGAGAGAGAGAGCGTTTGCGTGTGTGCAGTGGGAACTCCAGGACTAGCCCCAGCTCCTGGCCAGACTCTGAAAGGAGACTGTCGTCTGGGTCCTGCTTCCAAGTCTTTTAACCTCTTGCTTCCAACTCTGCATCGAAGGCAAAAACAAATCTGGAGCCCCGTCCCTCCCCTCGCCTGTGATAGGCTGCTTGGAATAGCAACAGCCTGTGTCACCGAAGAGGGCAAAGCCTTCGGAAATAGAAACAAAGTTGATCACAAATCACAGGGCTTTGCCCGAAGTTTTTTTTTCTCTTTTTTTCTCCGCCCCCCCCCCACCCCGTTTCCCTCCAATCTTCTTCGCGTGGTACCATGGAGAAAGTGACCAGTGCTGTCCGTGGGGGCGATCGGGGTGGTTTGGTGACCGGGGAGAGGCTGTAACTCCTGCGTGACCATGGTACCTGTTGAAAACACAGAGGGCCCCAATCTGCTGAGCCTGAAAGGGAGACAGGCGGAGACCGATGGCAGCTGCGGAACCCGAGGCGGCCGGCATCCTGCCTGCGTGGGAGGTAAACGTGGGGCGGCCGGGCGGCGTGATGGCCCGAGGGCCAGGCTGTGCCCGTGGGCCCCGCGGGGCCGTGGCGTGTGCGGGTGCTTGAGTCCTTGGGAGTGAGCTGCGTGCAGGAAGGAGGCGCTGAGGGGACGGGTAGGGGCGCAGAGCCACCCCCAGCTGCAAGGGAAGGGGTGAAGTTAGGCTGGGACTTTTATGCGTTTAGCCAAGTGTGAGTTACCTACACAGCCCGCGCTGGCGCGGGTCCCATCCATGGCTTATATAATGCAGTGTGTAACTCTTCTCATTTTGGAAAGGTAGTTCAGCAAACTGAGTTGTAATCAGACGCACTTCCCCCCACCCCCATTATTTGTCACAAAGGGATAAAATAGGACAAGTGATCCTTGTAAGCACCGCTTTCTACGTTCACATTTTAAGGGGACATCTTAAAATGATTAGTTTGTAGCTGATGAGCATAACTTTCTTTGGAACCTAAGAGTCACTCTAAGTCTAAACCTTCTTCTTTCCTTGCTCCTACTTTCCTTAATACTGGCCTTTTGAAAGGACACTTCATGCGTTTTCCCTTGCAGAAATGAAATTTGGAAGTTTTCATTCATTGGAGTTGTCTTTGTGAACACAAACGCCGGTCTTTATCTCCACATTTATGATTCCCACAACTACATGTCACACTGCCTGTTCATTTAGTTAGCTAGCAAAGGAGTAGAGGCTAGTTGTCATCTGAAGTGAAGGCAATTATGAATAATTCTTTTCTGCCTCCCACTTCCCTCAGCTTTTCTTCTCCTGAATCATACATTACGGTCCCAAACTCCATACTGGAATTTCATGAGTCATCAGAAACATTAAATGCTACCAGAGGTATTTGCCTCTCCTTGGCAGGCACATTGATGTCTGGGTTGTGGGTTTGCCTGATTTTGGAATTGCATCAAGAACCCTCATATGGAGCCTCAGAAGTGGCCCCTTCTCAAGAATAGAGATACTGTCACTCATCTCTATGCTACTTTCGGCCTAGCATCTTAATTGCCTTACCACTTCTAGTCAAGAATGGATACTTGTGGCCATCTTTCAATGTGGCCTGTCAGATCTGCCCCTGTCAGATTTGAGCCAAGCTTGCTGGTCAAATTGAAGTGTTCCCCTAAAAATTTGTACTAGGGAGTAGAGGTTAGAATATAAAGTTCTCTAAATTCCCGAGAAACTGAACCAGAATATAGTCGGCAGAGCAAACTGAACTGGTAATGCAAAGAAAGGGCTAACTAGATGCAATCAGTATGTCACATGTAACAAGAGGATGAAAAGAAACTGTCCAAAAAGGGCATTTTAGTAGCTATTAAAAATCAATTATTTAGGTGAGTACTGATGGCTCACGCTTGTAATTCTAACTACTCAGGAAACTGAGATCTGAGAATCGCAGTTTGAAGTCAGCCTGGGCAGCAAAGTCTGTGAGACTCTTATCTCCAATTAATCACAGAAAAAGCCAGAAGCGGTGCTGTAGCTAAAGTGGTAGAGTACTAGCCTTGAGCAGAAGCAGTTCAGGGACAGTGCCCAGGCCCAGAGTTCAAGTCCCAGGACCATCCCTCCCAAAAGATCAATAAATACCAGAAAGTCTCTCTGAGATTTAATATATTTAAATTAAGAACCTTCACTAAAGAACCTTCATTATGTAGGAGACACAGACAAATTATTCCTGAAAATCTCAGGAGAATACAGCTTAGAGTTATGCTATGAGTAAAACAAAGATTTAAAACCTTTTTTTTTAATTACTTTTTGTAGATTTCTCCTGGCTCCCCAAAGTAACTCAACACATAAATGTATAAGTCAGTATGTCACGTAGGGTCAATGTGTGAATTTTTTTATATAGTTTGTTATGATCATCATTAAGTAATTGTAGAAAAGGGTTTCAATTCATCATGTCAGGTTACAAGTAAAATGTGCAGTGATCACTGTCATCCCTTCCATTGTTCTCCTCCATCTCCAAACCCTTTCATTCCCTCTGATGTGTGGTTTTGAAAAGTCACTTCACATCTCCATTTATTAGCCCCAGGATTCTCTCTGTTTTACCAAGATGTTAAGATTTTTCTAAATAATATTTGTCCAACACTTCTTTCATACTCTTTGTGTTTTAAACATCTATACTTTCTTTTATCTAAGAAATTCAGAATATTTAAAATACGCTTAGTAATTATCACTATATTTCTGTATTCGAAAGTAGTAAGTTTTTGTATAGGAAAATCAGTGTACCAAGAGGAATGAGTGAGCTAAGCCAAGACAAGGTGATGAAATCATGTGGGATACTGAAAAAGAAAAGAAAAGAAAGCAAAACCCCTAAGCTCTGAGGCTGAGCCTTCCTAATGCTATTACACACAATGGAACGTTTTGACCAACTTCTCCATCAGAGAGGTTGCTTTATTCCAAAGACTTAGAGGCTAAGCAACTTAACTCATTTTCATGAAGCCATGACTCAAAGGGAATCTATTAGGAAAATCTTCAGCTTTAATGTGCAAATTCTAATTGACCTTGTAGAGAAGGCTAAAACACAATTCAAATCCTGGTACTTAGAGCTGATGACAGATGAAGGTGAAGAAAGAAATGACCTGGCTGGAACACCTCTCATCTGAGAACTTGGGGTCAGAGGACTGGTAATTGGCTTAAGTTGATGCAGAGGCTAATGAGGAACTAACTCACTCAGGGCCATCAGGTTGGATGTTTGCTCCTTCCTTCTCCTCTCCCTTATTTCCCAATCTGAATGATTGACTAAGGAGTGAGTTCTGTGAAGTCTCCCTTGTGCCCCCCCCCACACTTTTATTTTCTTGGTCATGGGGCTTGAACTCTGGGCCTGAACGCTGTCCCTCAGCTCTTCAGCTCAAGGCTAGTGCTCACCACTTGAGCCACAGCACCACTTCTGGTTTTCTGGTGGTTTATTGGAGATAAGAGTCTCATGGCCTTTCCTGCCCGGGCTGGCTTTGAACCGAGATCCTCAAATCTCAGCCCCCTGAGTAGCTAGGATTACAGGTGTGAGCCAGCAGCGCCTGGCTTCTTTGCCCCCTTGAATACCACCTTTTCATAGCTCATCCAAAGTTCTGAAACTTTATGAATTCAGAGTTTTAGAACTGGAATTCAGAACCCACAGAACTGGACTTACAGAGTTTACTGAAAAGGCAACATTTCACCACTTTGAAGAGGCCACAATCTGGCACTTAACAAGTACACACTCACTACTCAGAATACCACAAGGTGGTTGGTTTCAGATATTTTAAAGCTGTGAGCACCTTTCTACTTCTGGAGGCTGAGGGACAGTCAGTATGTAAGACATAAGTGTAAGTAAAACCCTATTCAATATTATTATCTCAGGTATAGCCTAAATTGGGGCCTTTGAGTTAAGCTCATCTGGCCTTTTCAGACTTTTCTTGGGCAACACAGAGAGATGGAGAAGACTTGTAGGAATCAACTCATCTCTGGGGAAGTGAACTCCAGGACAACCACTGGGACCTCGTGGTAGAGCCTCAGTGTCAGAAAAGAGGTTCTAACAACAGACCTGTTATCTTGGGCAAAGCCAGGTCCAGGGTCAGGCCTTCTCAGTTTGGAAGTTGTGAGGCCATTCCCAATTTCCCTGAAGCTTTCTCTACATTACAAAAATCAAATTATGCTTTAATTTTGTTATATGTACTATGATATCCCCAAAGAAATGATAGGGGTGTTAATTTTTTAAGAACTGGAGGCCTTGTGTCTGGTAATAACACATTTTTAAAAAACGGTAAACATCTCCTCTTTCAGATCAGCCCTCACCTCTCTCAAGATGGTACATTCAACCTCACTTGGAAATCACATCAAAAGTCTCAACTTGAGTTTTTGGATGCCTGTGCGGCTTGAGCAAATGGCTCCTCCGGGACCTCCTAGGAAGAGAGAGGCTCTAAACAAACATGGTGGGGTGTATTGTACCATAAACCTTCCACGGTGTTTGGCACACATAGTAAGCAAGAGTAGTGCTCGTTTCTCTCTAAAGACAGATTACCCACAGAAGGCAGAGAGGTGGTCTCTTGCCACCGATCCCCTGTAGCAGGCTCTGAGGCTGTAAAAGGTCCAGCTGCATAGCTACAGCTGGCACAGGACCAGCCAGCCAAACCCTGGGGCCCACCTGGGCATGCTGAGAGTTCAGCAGTATATACTAGCATGCTTGAACTGGTTTTTATAGCTAGAGTCAATTCTGACAGGTCAATATCTCTGTTCTGGTTATTAAATATTTTCAACATCATTTAGTTCTCAGTCAGATTTGTAACAGTAGCCGAGACACTGATCTCCCAGGATTTTGCCTGGTGGTAGCTGATAGAATTGTAAGGTAAGCCCACAGTATATAGATAGAGAGATAGATGATAGATAGATAGATAGATAGATAGATAGATAGATAGATAGATAGATAGATAGATAGATAGATAGATGTCGACATGCATACATTCATACTTATATACATACTCCTTTTGAATTCTCCAGAAAATATGTCTTGATGTTCTAGGTCTTAACACTAGCCGATAGAAACAAACTTCATGCTTGCTAGCTAGGTAGTTATTCTATTGCTTGAGTCATGCCTCCAGTACTTTTTATTTTTGACCTGGTCATTTTTTGAGATAGGGCATTGATTTTTTTTTTCCTGGGCTGGCCTGGATTTCAGTTTCTCTATTAACACTTTCCACCATAGCTGGGATAACAGGTGCATACCACTATGCCCAGATATTTTATGAGATAGGGTCTCATGAAGTTCTATTTTGTTTTTTGTCCAGACGATCCTCAAACTATCTACCTGCTCCATCTCTGTCTCCTAAGTAGCTAAGATTACACTCGTGAGCCACTACTTCCTGCCCTGAAAAACTTTACTATAGGTGTAAGGGAAAAGAAAAAGAAATCAACCTGTCTTTAATAGCAAGTTTTAGTTGTTGAAGATTTGTGAGGTTTTATCTTTCATTCAAAAATAGCCCATAAATTCTGGTTTCATAGGTAGTATTTTCTCAGTAGGAGAAACCCAAGTATGATTTAGTTTTAGAGTTAAAAAAATTCTAAGAGCTACATGGCCTTCCATTGTGTGTAATTAGCAATGGCTCCCAAGATTGAAGGCAATTGTTTACTCAGAGTATGAGCAAGAACTGGCTGACTTTTTAAGCTAAGTGGAGTTGTGGGGGTTGGGGGGAGGTCTAGTTCATTTTTTTTCTTCATGGAAGTTTTCTTCAGAAGTATGAATTATCAAATGGCTTAAAAGACACAAAATTATGGTGGTAAGAAAAGAAAATTTGGATAACTCCTTCCCCAAGGTCTATTTTTTTATTTGTATACTTAAGGGTGGGGGATTTCATTTTGACATTTCTAGATATGATTATAACATATTCTAATCAATCTCACCCTCAATATCACTCTCTCTTTCCCCTTCTCCATTTTTCTCTAAAATAATTTCAACAGGTTTCACTGCTCTATTTGTATACTTGTAACCAATCAACTTTCATCGTTCATCCCAAAGACTTTTTGACCAAATATCAAATGAGCATAATTTTTTTTATCACACAGTCCCCTCAGAAAGTATCCAGTCTCATTGTAACATTTCTAAACCCCTATTTCATAAAAGTAATATACTATAATATTTTTTTTTTATTTTGTGCGTGTGCTGGTTCCCTTAGCTATTTTGCTCAAGGTGGTAGTCTACCACTTGGAGGTTAATTGGAGACAAGAGTCTTACAAACTTTCCTGGCGGGGCTGGCTTCAAACCATGATCTTCAGATCTCAGCCTTCTTAGTAGCTAAGATTCATGAGCCCCTAGTGCCTGATATACACACATTTTTTGTTTTCGGTTAAAATATCAGAAACTAAACCCCTTCAATATATTTTCCAACTAAAACAGACCCAAGCAACTTTCCTCATAAATCAGATATCTAAACATGAGTACTTCTGTTTTCTTGCTTTGTCTTTGTTTGCAGATAACCATTTTTCTTTCTACATCACAGCACACTCATTCATTCATTTGTAAATGTCTATGCCTCTGTAATATACTAATTATTCTATACAATACATATAAATGTAGTGAGATGAACATCATTGATCACATTTCAATATTATCAGCTTCTATGATTTTTGAACAATGTCTCCATTTTCTATGATTTTGTCTAAGTATCAAGAGAAAAGGGCAGTCCTTTGTTTCACTTAGAACAACAGTTTTTTTTTCTCCTGAAGTAGATCAAGTGTGATTTCACTTTAAATGGTTTGATTGTGATTCCCTTGGACATAATTGTTTTCCACAGAACTCATAACTGAGGTCTGCCTGGCATCACTGCTCAGAGGCTATGGACAACATCCACATAGGGTTACAGCCAGTGTTTCTCCACTTGGTAGATGTTGCAGTTGGGAGTTATGTGCCAAGCTCACAGCCCATGGTTTAGAAACCTGACATCTGAGCCTCAGACGTACAGGCTTTTAAAATACAGACGGGGACAATTATCAGTAGGATGAACTTATATGCTGAGAGAACAACGTATTTCTCATTTCTATTGGGAAACTCAATTGTAATAAACCATAAGGAAAACTCATAGAGAGACTATTTTATGATGGAATGCCAATTATGGAGGTGCTGACGACTCTGAAAAACAATTCAAGAATTTGTGTGTGTGTGTGCGTGTGTGTGTGTGTGCGCGTGTGTGTGTGTGTGTGTGTGTGTGTGTGTGTGTGTGTGTGTGTGTGTTGTGTAGTGGGGCTTGGACTTGGGCCTGGACACTATTCCTTAGTCTTCTTATTCAAGACTGGAACTCTAATACTTGATCCACAGCTTTACTTCTGACATTTTGGTGGTTAATTGAAGATAGTCTCATAGACTTCTCTGCCCCTGTTAGTTTCAAACCATGCCCACAGATCTGAGCCTCCTGAAGAGCTAAAATTATAGGCAGTAAGAATTCCAGAACCTATGAAAACGCACAGTTGTTGTACCAGAAAAAAAAGTTATTGTCTTCTTGAGTTTGATATCAGTAAGGGACTCTTTCAAAGTTTTACTTTCATTTTATAGGCTTTTGTTTTTTGGTTGGTCGTGGGGCCTGAACTCTGGGCATGGGCACTGTCCCTCAGCTCTTCAGCTCAAAGCTAGTACTCTACCACTTGAGCCACAGCGCCTCTTACGGCTTTTTATGCTTATGTGGTGCTGAGGAATCGAACCCAGGGCCTCATGCATTCAAGGCAAGCACGCTACCTCTGAGCCCCCTTCCCAGCCCCTCTTATCGATATTTTACCATATCAATTCTGATCAAACAGACTTTTGTGAAAGTGATTGGGGGGGGGGCGGGGGCGGGCAATGCTTCTACAAACTTTTCTTACCTTTATACAGCCCAGTGAGCCATCCTCTCCTCTAAGACCCAGAGGTAAACAGAGTTCAAGACAGCCAGCATTCTCCAAGTGTTTCCTACCATCTAACAGGTGCCTCTCCCTCCTTCCTTCTCACAATTCTGAGAGTTAGGCAATACTATTTTATATTTCTCTTATAATTAAAAAAAACCCCATAGGAACAGAAAGTTTAAAGGCTGGTTGGATTTGCCCAAGTCTAGCTCCTACCTAATCAAGCATTCTGAAGCCACAGTCCTTCACCATTCAGATCAGGTACCAGCTGGCAAAGAAGCCGAGACCTGCCCCCTCAAGCACAGTGGCACCTCACCCCAAATCTAGTTCAAAGATTTCCCCTTTGGCCAGTAATATAATATAATCAGCACTCTGTCCAATTTGGGAATTTGGGTATCAGTTACACTCACTACAGAACTTGATTGCATTCTATCGTATGGGTGCTCATATTTTTTTTTCATGAGACATTTTAATATAGAATTGTAAGTTCCTAGAAAAATTATATTTTTGTACCCATTAAAGTTCTGAGATAAGCCACGCTCCTGGCTCCCTCTTCTAATTCTTGATACTGCCAAGGCAGAGATCAAGAGGATCTCAATGTCAGGCAAACCCAGGCAAAATTTTAAGACCCTATCTGAAAAAATAAAGCATGAAAAGTAACTCAATTGATAAGAACGCTCACCTAACAAATGTGACACCCTGAATTCAAATGCCAGTGCTGGCAGAACATAAATAAGTAAGGAAAGCTCTGAGTTGCTAATGCCTAGAAAATGACTACTCATAGTCATGATAGGTAGGAATTATGACTTCTTCGCATGGATTACAAACATGTGTTCTGAGTACTACCCTTAGATATAACCTAAGGATATGTGTCAACAGTGTGTTGAACATAACCACCAAAGCTGGTTGCACGGATCATCTTGCTAATCCTTGTCTGCTATTTATGCCCCAGACAATACACATGCGTGATTGGTCAATATGCAAATGAGTAAAGAAGTGCTTGTTGAACTAAAGAGGATTTTTATTCAGTAAGTATTTATTGAGCACCTACTATTGAAAAGGAACAATACTGGATGTTTCAGGGTAAAGAAGGATAGATTTTCCTAATTCATCACAAAGATAAAAAATCTAACTACAGTCATGAACTACTTAACAAATGTGATCCCCTGTGGACTTAAATTGCACAGAACTCCCTTAATATTCTTTAAGGGACCTTTTCTTTTCATCCTCTGAGCATGCTTTCCTATGCTTAGATATGCAGATATAATTGTGTTATTCTAATCTGCTGCATTCAGTTCAGTTACATGTTATAAAACCGCAGAGCCTAAGAGCAATCAGCAGTATTACATAGTCCATTCTGCATGTAGTAGGTTTGTGTGAGTACATCCTGTGATGCTTGCACCACAGTGAAACTGCCTAACAACATATCTCAGAATATATCTCTATTGTAAGCAATATGACTGTGAGATATTCAATAAATATTGAGTGTCTACTGGAAATGAGATATGATGCTAAGGCCTAGGACCCAATGGTAAACAGGTGACATCCAGGTAGTGCAGATGCTTACTGTCATGTTAGATAAGAATGGCAAAAGATCAAGAATCCTACAGTGGAGGAGATAGATACACATATTATCTTAGTGCACATGTTACACAGAGCGATGTTCAGCCACTTCCTGAATGTCATTGGAGACAATATGGCTGTTTAGTCCAGAAGCTATGGGTCAGCCTATAATCCTAACTACTCAAGAAGCTGAGAAGTGCAGTTCAAAGCCAGCGAGGCAGAAAAGTTCATGAGATTCTTATCTCTAATAACTCAGCAAAAAAAAAAACAACGACTAGGAAGTAGAGCTGTGGTTCAAGGGACAGAACCAGCCTTGGGCAAAAAAAACTAGGGAACAGCAGCCAGACTTTCCAAATCCACTAATTGCAATAAGTAACTAAATAAAGTATAATATATAATGTATAAGATATAATACTATAATATATAAGATAGAGAGCCAAGCACTGGTGGCTCATGTTTGTAATCCTATTTACCCTAGTGGCTGAGATTTGAGGATTATGGTTCAAAGCCAGCCTGGGCAAGAAAGTCCATGAGACTCTTCTCCAATAAACTGGAAGTAGCACTATAGCTCAAGTAGTAGAGCTTTAGCCTTGAGCAAAAGAGTTCAGTGCCCAGGCCCAAGTTCAAGACCCATTACTGATTGTGTGTGTGTGTGTGTGTGTGTGTGTGTGTGTGTGTGTGTGTGTGTGTGTGTGTGTTTCTAGAATGTTCTAAACCTAGAAAATAGCCTATATATGTTTGGAGAAAATAGAATAACATCTTCAGGGAACTGCAGATATCTAAGTATGATGTGAACACAGAATTCAAAGCACAGAAAGGGGGTGACCAAGGCATCTGTGCTGTTAGCAGTGACTGGGATGTATGTATGTACATTATGTATGTACCATGGGAGCCGGAATTCTTGAGAAGGTGACTATATACTTTAGAGAAATAGAGAATGTTTCTGGGATTAATGATACTCCGGATACAATGAGGGAGTCTTAGAAAACCATACCTGCATGTCTCCAATCTCCCTAGCTTTAAGAGGCTTCCATTCTTTTCTTTTTTTGGGGGGGTCTGGTCGTGGGGCCGGAACTCTGGGCCTGGGCGCTGACTCTCAGCTCTTCAGCTCAAGGCTTGAGCCACAGCACCACTTCCAGCTTTTTTTTCTTTTTGCTTATGTGGTGCCGAGGAATCGAACCCAGGGCCTGGCATGCAAGGCAAGCGCTCTACCACTGAGCCACCTTCCCAGCCCCATTCTTTTCATATTCAAATAAAGTCAGTGATTGAACACTCCCAGCTTCTTGCTCCCACCCCTTCCTCTTCCCAGTCACAACCCTCAGGAAACTGTGGTTCTTCTGACTGCTTCCTTCCCCAGCTGTGTGTTTTCCTGGGATGTCTTGTTCTTTATTCCCACCAACAGGGTTTTCCCCCCATCCCTGCTCTTAGATATTCCTAGATTACAGGCCCTTTCCTTTCACATTCTCAAGTCCTCTTCATATAAACACTTAGTACATTTTCACTGATGATTTGAAGAGTACTACTGCCCTTGTCTATTAGATAAGCATGGAGGTGCAGATTCTATTGCAGTCCCCTCAGGATTGAAGTACAGGGCTGCCCAGGAATAAACATACCTTATCCAAAAAATAAGTGAATGCTGCTTTCCGGTGGCTCACCCCTGTCATCCAAGCTACTTAAGAGGCTGGGATATGAAGATCATGGTTTGAAGCCAGCCAGGGCAAGGAGCATCCATGAGACCCTTATTTCCAATTAACCACCAAAAATCTGGAATGTAGCTTTGGCTCAAGTGATAGAGCACTAGCTTTGAGCACAAAAGCTCAACGATAACACCTTAAACCTGAATTAATTAAAAAAAAAAAAGTGAAGCAGAAAGGGCTGGAAACATGGCTGAAGTGGTAGACTGGTAAAGTGGTACTGGTAGGCCAGTACCACACACACACAACACACACACACACACACACACACACACACACACACACACACACACACACACACACAATTTTTCTCTTATAGTGGATTGTTTTCCTATAGTGGATTTTTCAAATCCACTGAATTTCCTTCTTTTTTTCTTTTCTTTCTTTCTTTCTTTTTTTTTTTTGTTGGTTATGGGGCTTGAACTCTGGACTTCGGTGCTGTCCCTGCACTCTTCAGCTCAAAGCAAGTGCTCTATCACTTGAGCCACAGCGTCACTTCTGGTTTTCTGGTGGCTTATTGGAGATAAGAGTCTCACAGACTTTTCTGCCCAGGCTGGCTTTGAACCGCGATCTTCAACCTTTCCTCCATTTCTCTTATTTCTTGGCTCCATTCACCTTGCTCCATTCATGGTTTTTCTTATGTGAGCATCTAGATGATAATTATACAAATAAGGTATTCCTCATAAAAGGACCCCCATCTATAGGATTTACAATATTATTTATGTACTTTCCATTTTACCCTTATTGAAGTTAAACTCTTCAATTGTTAAACTAAAGCAGAAAGAGGTTGATTCTCAAGCATTTTGAATATATGGATTCCTTTGTAAATAGAAAAATAACCTCAAATTCTCATGTAATAATCTTTGCAGTTTTATTTTGATTGACTAGAAAATATAGAATGGCAGAAAGCTACTGTGTAT
Source organism: Dipodomys spectabilis (assembly GCF_019054845.1). Lineage (NCBI taxonomy): Eukaryota > Metazoa > Chordata > Mammalia > Rodentia > Heteromyidae > Dipodomys > Dipodomys spectabilis. Next base: position 21,205,356 of record NW_024870678.1, on the reverse strand, counting down.
TCATTGGTATATCAAATTTAAAAACTCCCATAAAAGCCAGGCGCCAGTGGCTTATGCCTCTAATCCTAACTACTCAGAAGGCTGAGATCTAAGGATCGCAGTTCAAAGCCAGCCCAGGCTGGAAAGTCCATGAGACTCTTATCTCCAATAAATCACCAGAAAACCAGAAGTGGCACTGTGGTTCAAGTGGTAGAGTGCAGCCTTGAGCTGAAGAGCTGAGGGACAGTGCCCAGGCCCAGAGTTCAAGCTGCACGACTGACACCCCCCCCCCCCCCCGAAATAAAAAACAACCCAACAACAACGACGAAAACTTCCATACATTTGAAAACCAAAAAGCATGGTATTTTTTTCAACATAAAATGATCATACTTGGGGAAGTTTTAAATGCCTACAGCTCAATATAGATTCCCACATACGGAGAATCATCATCTAGAGACAGCAAAGGCATCTAGATAGGCTGGCTGCTGCTTTGTTCTCTCTCCTCTTTCTCTTTCCCTCTCCCACTTCCTCTTCCTCATTCCATCCCTCCTCCCCCCTGGCACTAAGGTTTTCTAAAAAACATTTTTAATTATTATTATCTTTAAGTAGTTGTACAAAGAAGTTCCCATTCTCCAAAACAGTATGTGAATATGAAGTGTCTGACAACATTGACACCCATCGCTCCTAACCCATCCCTTCTCTCACTTTTCTTTTCTTTTTAAAAAATTGAGATCAGGTGATGACATAAAATTTGCATATTTCACAGTATGGTGGGAAAGTAATAATACTTAAAGTCACAAACACATTTTAACCTTCACAAGGCAAATTGTCATTATCATGGTCTATAAAGTTTGTGAATTCTATGAGCTTTGACAATACAATTATTTCTTTGTGGCACTAAGGTTTGAGCTCAGGGCCCTGCTATGTAGGTGCTCAGCCTCTGAGCTAAGTCTCCAACCCTTTTTGGGCTGGTTATTATTTTTTTTTTTTTGCTGGTCCTGGAGCTTGAACTCAGGGCCTGGGCACTGTCCTTGAGCCTTTCTGTGATCAAGGCAAGTGCTCTACCACTTGAGCCACAGAGTCACTTCTGGCTTTTTCTCTTTATGTGGTATTGAGGAATCGAACCCAGGGCTTCATGCATGCTAGGCAAGCACCCTATCACTAAGCCACATTCCCAGCCATGTGCTAGTTATTTTGAGATAAAATTTTATTCCCTGCCTGAGCACAAGTGTGGACTATAATCCTCTTATTCTAGAAGGACAGGTATATGCCACCCCCTTGCCTTGATTCTTCCACTAAGATGGACTCTTGAGATGGACATTTGAGGACTTTTCTTCTCAGGCTTTCTTGGAACCACTGTCCTCCATATCTAGCTTTGCACATAGCTAGGATAACAGGCATGCCACTGTGCCCAGACATTGGTTGAGGTACCTGATCTCAGTAGCTAGAATTCCAGGCATGAGCTTCCAGTGGCTAGTTTGTTCAGATCCAATTCCTCTTCATCGTTCATTCAAAAATCCTCATGAAAACACAGACACATGTACAATGACAAAAGCACTGAAAGTCATAATTATTTGTCAGTCAGTTAGTACTTTATACTAAACAAAATGCAGATGTATGAAATGGGGCAGCAAAATGTCAGCTTTCTATGAGATCCACTGGACATCCATTTTTCACTAGCCAGGGAAAGGCAAGACGACTCCATGAGACACTTAGAGCTGCCTTCTCAAAGGTCCAAAGGATCTTTTCTCTAAAGCCCAATTCTTTCCACCCCAAAACTTCTCTCTTGATCTCTGTTCAGGAGCTACAATCCCCAGGACTTCAACAATTCTGAGCTGGATAGGAAAGACAGTGACTCATTGCATTTGGAAACATGAAACAAATGGGAAGAAAGGATTCAGTAAAGAGAGCCATTAGTTTTTTACACATTGTTTTTGACGAAGAACGACACCCTACTTTAAATGATCCGGGAATGATGCCCCCTGTTCATAATCGAGGAACCAAAAAGTGAAAGCAGAAATTTCCTTTCCAATCCAGTAGATCTATACCAGGAAAGGAACTTCGGGCTTAGGAATTGGGCTAACATCCCTCAGTTTTGCCTTCAGTTTCACACCTCAGAGTTTCTAACTGGCTAGTCAGTGTGCCAGATACTGAGTACTCACTTCTGATTTTCCATCTTTTGTTTCTGGGTAACTAAAATAAGGTACAACACTCACTGCCCAGGCCAAACTTGTGACCAAGTTTGACCAATGACCCACTGGTCCTGATCAATGAGACATTACAGTAAGTCTTCCAGGATGCTTTCTCATAAAAGGAGAGAGGCTTCAGAGATAAGCTATGAGTCTGCTTCCATTATCTCCGGCCCTTGGCTCTGGTGGTGTGGAGATGTGATGGCACTTGCACATGTGTGAAAAGCCAGGGAACAAGAGAAACTCTCTGGGGAAGCAGGAATAGAATGGTGAGCCGAGGGGAACCCTTGGAAATTCCATACCCAATGTGGCCTTGTTAGATTAATAAAATGTCATTATGTTATAAGGCTGTTTTTCAAGTTTGCCTGACTTGAAAGGTGAATTTAATGCAGTAAACCTGGGTATCAGCAACGTTTCACACAGAATGGAAAAAATGCATTTTGAGACTTTTAGTAGTTGCTTTCGCAACTACTTTTGTTGTAAATATAATTTTAAAAGTAGCCTGCAACAATGAGATGTACAAGTCGTTATGTCGAAAATGAACTTTACAACTTCGGTGCGGGGGGGGGGGTGTAGCGGGGAGGATTGGGTGGAGGGGTGGGGGGGGAGGATGGGAATGGGAAGGGGAAACAAAGGAGGAGGCTACAATGCTTGATAAGAAATGTACTCATTATTTTGCCCGTGTAATTGTAACCCCTTTGTACAGTATTTTCACACACACACAAAAAAAACAGAAACTGAAAAAAAAGTAGCCTGTGGTTCATTGTAGTGACACATATCTCTAATCTCTCAGCAATCAGGAGGCTGAGGCGATATGATCATGAGTTTCAGGCTAGGCTATTTCAAAAGAGAGAGAAAGAAGAAAGGAAGGGAAAGAGGGAGGGAGTCAGGGAAAGGAAGGAAACAAGCCAGGAATCCTAACTACTAGGGAGGCAGAGATCAGATCAGAGGATCCTGGTTTAAGGCCAGCTCAAACATGAACTCAGGAGATTTCATCTTAACTAATGTCTGGGTACAGAGGTATGAATGTGTTATCTCATTTTGAGGGGAAACACAATGGCTGGGTATAGAGACACTGCTATTCTAACTACAATGGCAGGCTGTTTTGTAGGGGCAGGGATATTTGAGCTGGACCTTTAAAGATGAATTAGGTTTTGCTAGGCTGTGAGGGGAGATGTGAGGCAGGGGAAAGACCAACCTCATTAAATGTCAACAGAGTTGACATTTAATTAAACACACACATACATACACACATACATGTACCACACATGGCAATGAAATACCTTATGATCCCTGTAATGGTGTTTTGAATAAGCTCATGATAAGACAGAAAGCTTTATGGAAATGCTGATAGCATCCTAGCCAAACCTAAGCATTTATGTAACTACAAAATTCTGCATGCTGACCATCACACAATGCCACGTGTGAACCTTCACCTGATCGTTGCAGATGAAGGAGAGGTTTGAGGTTCCATATTTGGAAATGTTGCTGCTTCTGCTCACTCTTTGAGGATTTCCACAAGCACTATCATGCAAAACATTAGAAGTGAGAATAGAGACATAAGGCAGGGTGCCTGCGAGCAACTTTTAGTCTAAGAGTGAAGACAAACAGGTCCACAAAGTGAGTCCCCTTACAGTGAGTGGGGAACAAGCCACCAAATCCAACAGGGCAGGGGTAAAACAATGACGCTGAAGGGTCTTCCTGGTGGAAGATGATCTGGGAGGAAGGCATTTCGGGGGAAGGAGCAAAGAAAGCAGAGATAACAATAGCAAGGGCTTTCGGGGACCATTGCAAGCTTTTCTTGAACAAACCAGGGGGAAAAAAGGAGTTCTTTGTAATTTGCCAAGTTTTCACAATTGGTCAAGCTGGATAATGACCTGGCTGCCTGCCAAGGAGACCTGTGTACGCCTGTTTTTTGGTCTGCTGTGGGATTCAGTCAGGCGGCAAGAATCTATTGTGGGCTCATTATGTACATGCTCAGGAATGGACATCTGGGGAAGAACGGGGAGAAGAAGTAGGCAGAAACTCAAATATTGTGAAAAACTGAGCGTCTTCTGCCTGCGTATAGTCATGGTTTCACGTGACTCGCCGTGTGAGCAGGGACAATCCAGCTATTATTATAGCAGCCAGCACTACCATCTCTTGACCAGTGCCAGTCCCCTCTCCCCCTCTCCCCCTCAGTGCTGGGGGTCTGGGGGCTCATTTGCATAAGGCTTCTTGATGGTGGTCATGTCTTCTTGCCATCTTAACTGCTTCAAGGGGCACACTGGAGCCTTTCCTTTTATAGAAAAGTACCCCCAAAGACAGGGGACAAGCCAAACTCCAAGCCTTGTGGGTCCTATAGCATGCACTTGGATGATTTCCATATGAAATTGAAGCAGCTGAGGATTCCCTGTGGTACTTTTGAAGGAAGACAGAGATGTAGAATCAGGGGCCCCACGAAGCAAGGCTATGAGCAAGTGGCTGAGGATAGATACTATGATCATTACCATCAAACACAGAGCTAGGTTTGTGTGTGTGTGTGTGTGTGTGTTTAAATACTAATTCTGTATGTTCCCACTCTTGTAGCCCTGGCTGCTTCCTAGTCTATTCATCTAACCCAGATGTGAGAAAGTAGCACCAGGAAAAAATGTGCCTCTGATGGAAGACTTAAAATGGCCTAGTTTTGGAAGCATTCTGGGTAGTTTTTACAGTGAACTGGAATTTCACAAGCCTAATCAGACACTGTGCATGGCAGTAGAAGTTCAGCGGTCTTCAATCCCAGTCATAAGGTGAACGAGGATGTTAGCTTGTAGTAAAACTTTTACAATATAATGGGGCAACTAAGATTCATACAGCTAAGACCTCAGCTCAGTTCTATAGCACATCAACCCCATCTTGATACAACTTTCCATGTGAAACAATGGCCAGAGAATGACCTGGTGGAAGTTTTTAAACATCTAGAGGTTCATTGTTTAGAGATAAAAATACATCAGTAATAAGAAAATAAGACATTGTAATAACATTTAATTTTTAAATAATTCATATGTAAATACTTGCATTACATCTCTGAATGATTATAGTGAGTGTTAAATTCTGGACTTTAATAGGGATATTGACACACTGGGATTGCTTCTGGACTGCGCACATCTTTGTCAGTGTTCTCTGAGCCCCAGGCTAAAGAGCTAGGCAAGTAACCTTTGTCTAGAAAGCAGCAGAAGCTGGACCCCTCCTCTGTCAGTAGTGTTTTCGCCAGACAATTGGAAGCTGTCAGTGTAAGCCACCATCTTCAGCTAAACCCACCTCCTCTAAGGGAGGATAGTAAAACATAAAAAGAAGGGACCCTTGAATCTTGAGGAGTCTTGATTTTTGTAGAGACATGCCATTTTTTTCTACTACAAGAGAAAGCAAGGAAGAGGAAGGAGAAAGACACAGAGGCAACGACAATCTTTTGCTGCCCATACAGTTCCAGCGTCAGCTTCTTAGCTCAGTGTCACTCTGTTTTTGAACATCCTTAACTCAGTGTCTCCAGCTAACTCTCCAGTCAGAGTAACAGAGACTAAATGCCAAGAGATTAACACACATGATAACCAGCAGATCATAGATAAAATGAACAATGTCTACAGGAGGTAAGAATAATACATTATCCAAATAGGAAGATTTGACCTAATTTTTCCTTACAGTAAAGGGATTTGTTGCTGGGGATTTAGTGAAAAAATGAGACAATGAAGCTTGTGGAGACTGGTTTGGGAAAGGGGAGGCCAGGAGGAGGAAGGGTTGAATTTAATAAAGGCACTTTGTATGCATGTTACGGACATGTCATTTTGTATAACTAATTGATACTAAATGAAAAAAATTTTTTTTGTGGGTCATGGGGCCTGAACTCTAGACCTGGGCACCTTCCCTCAGCTCTTCAGCTCAAGGCGAACGCTCTACCACTTGAGCCACAGCACCAGTTCTGGTTTTCTGGTAGTTTATTGGAGAGAAGAGTCTCACAGACTTTCCTGCCTAAGCTGGCTTTGAACTGCGATCCTCAGATCTCAGCTTCCTGAGTAGCTAGGATTACAGTCATGACCTACTGGTGCCCCGCCTCCATGGGATTCTTATCTCTAATTTAAAAAGATTGTATGAGAAAAAGAAGATGTGGAAACTGAGATCATAAATAGACCTAGCAGATTTAAAGTAGTTTTTTGTGAGGAAAAAAAAGGACGTAATAAGTAATAAAGATATCACTGGATGCTTTTGTGTCTTGGAGGCAAGGCCTTGATCTGTTTTATTTCACTACACACACACACACACACACACACACACACACACACTCATTTCCATGTAGCAGAAACAGTATGTTTATAAAGAAGAAATCCATGTTGCCAAAGCCTTTTGAATGACTCAGAGAACATTGAAAGATGTCACTGAGATGCAGTAGCTTTTCTGCATCTATCCAGATTCACTTTCTGTCTTTTCCCAGCCACTCCCAGGATAGTGGGGGTGGGGTGGAGGACTGGGTTTGAATCCAAGGTCTTAATGCTTACTAGGCAGGTGCTCTGCCACTCAGCCACTCTTCACACCACATAGGATTTTGTGTTCCACACACTGTGTGCTGGCTACCTGTTAGTTCCCTAAGGCATGGCTGCAGCTTTCCTGTCCTGTTGTCTGGAAACTTCTCTCTACTGTATTTGGCATGCTCTTCTTCCCTCTGGCACTTTCTGTTTTGTTTCTATTCTATCGACCTATTTGTCAAGCATAAAACAGATATGTGAGCACCTGCCATTGGAAATTCATAGCTATGTTGGGGCTGGGAAGGTGGCTTAGTGGTAGAGCGCTTGCCTTGCATGCATGAGGCCCTGGGTTCGATTCCTCCGCACCACATAAGCAAAAATAAAAAAGCCAGAAGTGGTGCTGTGGCTCAAGTGGTAGAGCGCTAGCCTTGAGCTGAAGAGCTGAGGGACAGTGCCCAGGCCCAGAGTTCAGGCCCCACGACCAGACCCCCCCCCCCAAAAAAAAGAAAGAAATTCATAGCTGTGCACCTTTTGACATACTTCTAGTATTTGATATTAAAAATAACAAAACAACAAAAGAGGTCCCCTGCCAGCCTGCTCTACTGCACGTTCCTTCTTCTAGTTTGTTCCCTTCCTCCCTTCTAACATCGCCTTAACTTTGTTAAACCATTCCCATACCTTTACCTCACGTTCCAATACACTCTGTGCATTTACAAAAGCCAATTCTTGCCCAATTGTGGCCAAGGACACACAGAGAAAAGTGTGCTGGTTTCATTTGGGCCTCAGTTGTTGTAGAAAATGTGTAATCTTTCTAGAGCTTCCTGTTTCCTCTACCTTGCCTTTAGAAGTTTGCTTTAAGAAAACTGGGGAGGAATGGACCTAAAAGGCCAGATGAATTTTGAATCGAACCCCAAGACCCACACTAACTTGTGTCCTCTTGTTTGCTCAGGTCTAATCATCTGTGTATCTTGAGTAGCCATCCAGACTCAACTAAAAACAACATAAGGTTCATAGATAAAAGGAAACTGGACTTCCTGTCTTTGTCCTTTTTTCCTAAACAAGGAAAATAATTGTTTTTTTTTTTTCTCTAGCTGTTTTAGTTAATGCGTTGTTTTGCTGTATTCGTGTGCACTCAGTATTCTGAAAAACGTATACAAGGTTAAGTCTCCATGTGGAAAGTAAGTGTTCAGCATAACAACACAGAACTGACCTCTCTGTTTCTCTTCTCTGCTTGTAGACTGCAGCATGTTTATCTTCCTGACATCTGTCACCGCCGCTGTCAGTGGCCTCCTGATGGGTTATGAACTCGGGCTCATCTCTGGGGCTCTCCTGCAGATCCGAACTCTACTAGCCCTGACCTGCCATGAACAGGAGAGGGTGGTGAGCTCTCTCCTCATCGGAGCCTTCCTTGCATCTCTCACAGGAGGCTTCCTCATAGACAGGTATGGCCGAAGGCTTGCGATCATCCTGTCCTCCTGTCTACTTGGGCTTGGAAGCTTGGTCTTGATACTCAGTTTGTCCTACACAATGCTTATTGTGGGACGCATTGCCATAGGGGTCTCCATTTCCCTCTCTTCCATCGCCACTTGTGTGTACATCGCAGAGATTGCCCCACCACACAGAAGAGGCCTTCTGGTGTCACTCAATGAGCTGATGATTGTCACCGGCATCCTTTTCGCTTATATTTCAAATTATGCATTTGCCAACGTTGCCCAGGGCTGGAAGTACATGTTTGGCCTCGTTATTCCCTTGGGAGTTTTGCAAGCGATCGCCATGTACTTCCTTCCGCCAAGCCCTCGGTTCCTGGTGATGAAAGGACAGGAGGAAGCTGCTAGCAAGGTTCTGGGAAAGTTAAGAGGGATTGCAGATGCCACTGAGGAGCTCACGATGATCAAGTCATCCTTGAAAGATGAGTATCAGTACAGTTTTGGGGATCTGTTTCGTCCCAAGGACAACATGAGGACCCGAATCATGATCGGGCTCACCTTAGTATTTTTTGTACAAGTCACTGGACAGCCAAACATATTATTCTATGCATCAACTGTGTTGAAGTCTGTTGGCTTCCAAAGCAATGAGGCAGCTAGCCTGGCCTCTACTGGGGTAGGGGTGGTCAAGGTGGTAAGCACCATCCCAGCCACTCTTCTGGTAGACCACATCGGAAGCAAAACCTTCCTGTGCATCGGCTCCTCCGTGATGGCGGCCTCCTTGCTGACCATGGGCATCGTGAACCTCAACATCCATATGAATGTCACCACCATCTGCAGGAGTCCCAATCATGGCAACCAGTCCTTGGATGAGACTGTGTTTTTTGAAGCTGGAAATCTGTCAACCAGCAACACTACTGTCAAAGAGCACTTTAAAGGGACCACTTCTCACATGGGGGGCTCGCTTGCACCCACAGGAAGTGACATGGGTAAGACAGAGGAGATGACTTCTACATCTTGGCCAAATGTTGGTCGAAGCCACACTGAATACCAGATGGTCACAGACCCTGCCCCCGTCCCAGCTGTTTTGAAATGGCTGTCCTTAGCCAGCTTGCTGGTTTACGTGGCTGCTTTCTCAATTGGTCTAGGACCAAGTAAGTACTTTATTCATTTTCCTTACCTAGAAATATTCTTGTCCTGCTTTTGATCAGGCAGAGCAATCTCCTGTGGTGTAATGCCTCATTCTACATAAGTACTGGAAGCAAGCTGAGAATAATTCTAATCACCTGATGTTTCTGCTAATGTAAAAAGCTTGGCTTGGCTTGTATTTGCTACTTGAAAGCACAAAGGCTAGTATTCAACTGAAGGGTAAGTTTTCCACTGTATTCTTTAACGCAGTGGACTGAGGATAAATCAGACCTGGAAAGAGATGTATTGCCCAGGGGCATTATATTGTCTTATAAAAGTAATTTTACTGGGTTACATTTTTCTCCATGGCATTCCTGAGTATCTTTCTGAGAAAACTTTCTTAAGTTTGGATTGACTAGAAAAAAGTAGGTTGTCACTTGCAGTTTAGACATCTTTTAGCCTCACACCCAAAGTCTAAACATTTTTATAGGATGGTTACGAAAGGCTTTTGTATAGCAAGAAAAAGTGTTTTTAAAAAAAATGAAGAAAAATCTTTTTCTAACACTTTCACTTCCTATTCCCCATTCTTATTCCCTACCTGCTTCTTTCCTTATCCCTTTTGGCCTCCTTTTCCTTCTTTTTCTTTTTTTTTCCCTTTTCCTCTTTTCTTTCAATATCTCTTCTCTACAACAGAGTCAGTTTTGAAACTTGTTTACAAGGATCAAAACAGCAAACCAGTTGTCTCAAATGAAGATAATTGTTGGAGGTTCCCGACTAACGTCAGAAGACACAGATGGTGTTGAAGAAGGAGTCTGGGGGAGGAATGTAGGTCTTCTGGGCCAGATGTTGCACAAGGTTTCTGGCAAGACCATGTACAGGCTTGCTCTAGCCAACCACTGCTAACTCAAAAGCAGGCATTCACATCTATCATGTATAACCAAAACCCATACTTAATTCAAGACAAATAGGAGCAAACAGCCAGGCCTTATTCCTGTCATCAGGTAGGCTAAGAGTGAATGGACTATGCTACATCTCCATATTAGCTTCTTCTTGGTATTGACCAGCAGAACTGCCCTGCTCCAACTCTGTGAATTAGTAACTAGGCTTGCACAGATGGTATAGCTCTCCTGCCCCTCCCCCTGTTCCCCCGCTCTACCTCTTCATTATTCATCTTCTACTCCAAGTTGGAAAATACCAGTTTCTGGATCTTGATTTGTTCAAGTTTCAGAGAGGTGAGAAGGGATTAAGTTGATGGACATTGATCTTTGCTGGGTCAGTGATGGCAGTTAAGACCTAATCGGCTGTGGCAAGACTGGGGATGTCTAGCATGGGAAAGGTTTCAGATCTTGTGGAACCTACATTCTTCCTTCCTTCCTTCCTTCCTTCCTTCCTTCCTTCCTTCCTTCCTTCCTTCCTTCCTTCCTTCCTTCCTTCCTTCCTTCCTTTTTCTTTCTTTTGTCATGGGGCTTGAACTCTGGGCCTCAGTGCTGTCTCTGAGCTCTTCAGCTCAAGGGGAGCATTCTACCACTTGAGCCACAACACCACTTTTTGTTTTCTGGTGGTTAATTGGAGATAAGAGTCTCATGGACTTTCCTGCATACACTGGCTTTGAACTGTGATTCTCAGATCTCAGCCTCTTGGTAGCTAGGATTACAGGCATGAGCCACCAGCGCCAGGCTTGTGGAACCTTCTATATGAAGAAGTTTTATTCATTTGATGAACTTTGGGTGGTAGTTACCAATCCACTGATTTCGTTTGATGGAATCTTTTTTTCTTCCTATATGTTCATTGTAAAACTAAATCTCCTTTAGATATCAATTTTCTTGATATAATCTTTTTTTTTTTTGGTCAGTCATGGGGCCTGAACTCTGAGCCTGGGTGCTGTCCCTCAGCTCTTCAACTCAAGGCTAGAGCTCAACCACTTGAGCCACAGCACCACTTCCAGCTTTTTCTGCCTATGTGGTACTGAGGAACTGAACCCAGGGCCTCATGCATGCAAGGCAAGCACTCTACCACTGAGCCACCTTTCCAGCCCTTGATACAATATTTTGAAATATTAAGAATCAGCAAAGAATCTAAGAAAATGTCAGCTGGTAGAAAGGACTGGTTTTAATTCAGAGAGACTCCTGAGTTTGAGTTTATATTGTGGTACATACTATAATAAGAGAGATGTTGGCTTTAAACTTCCAGAATCAACCTATTCCTAGCTAGGGTCTTTTCAATCGCATGCCACTGTTTTATCTTTAGTTTGGGGGCAACTTAAAAAAGTGAAGTCAATGGGCTGGGAAGGTGGCTCAGTGGTAGAGCGCTTGCCTTGCATGCTTGAGGCCCTGGGTTTGATTCCTCAGCACCACATAAGCAAAAAGAAAAAAGCCAGAAGTGGCGCTGTGGCTCAAGTGGTAGAGCGCTAGCCTTGAGCTGAAGAGCTCAGGGACAGTGCTCAGACCCAGAGTTCAGGCCCCATGACCAGACCCTCCCCTCCGCCCCCCCAAAAAAACTGAAGTCAATGCTTCAGTCTTGACTGCAATTTTCTTTAAAAAAAATTATATTAGAACAAGAGTTCCCTTTCAAAGGCTTCAGTTCAATTTTTAAAGATAATTATTGGCTATTATTTGTCTTCTTTCTCCTTCCCTCTCTTCCAGTATTCTTTCAGGTAGCTAGTAATCCTTTGAGAATAAGCACAGCACAGATCATACAGTCAATTAAAGGAAGGTCAGGAAGGAAAACTGATCACATGTAACAGTGTGAGCAGCTGCTCTCAAACCAGGATCACGAGTGATATGCATAAGGAATTTCTTTCAGGTGTCACACAATTGTGAGAGACGCTGAGGAAAGGTCTAGAAGGAAACACAAACTTATCAGTCAGAGCCACAAAGAGAAGTTAGTAGAGCCTCTATTTGCTTACTATGACTGAAATCAAAGCAGAGGGAGGTAAAAACCATCTGAGATACAGACCACTTACAGAACAATGGCTGCCTTTCTTCAAAACCTCTCACAATGTGCCTGGCCTGGGACTTGGAGGATCTGATCAACCTTACTTTCTCCCTGACACCTACGAGGGGAAATCAGTGGTCAGCAGCAGGGTTTGCACCAATCAGCAAGTAAAGGCCCAAAGTATCCCTTTGGCCTTCCAAACTCAGCAAGTTTTTCTTCTTGATAATTCTCATCCAGGTCTGCATGGGAAGGGAATTCTGGGAAATGTAGTTCCAGTATATATAGCCAAACATGACACAGTACAAAACCATCAGAATAAGAAATTCTAGAGTAAGAGAGAATAGGTGGGAATGGAATATAAATGTATTTATGGAAATGTTAAAGGTCCACAACTCAGTCTTCAGTTGCTTCGATAAACATTTCTTGAAAACTGCAAGGTTAATTATGAAAATGTATGACTAACTTCCATTCTATTCACTTCTAAAAGAAAAGAAAATGAGGTTGTTTTATTAATGTCATTTGACCCATGTTTCTTTAACTATAACAGTGAAAACCACTCTGGCTAATGCACTGTAAATGCTTTCATGTTTGTTTTCTCAAGAACGTTAATGATCTCCCTTGAGCTGACGATTCTACTTATCTCCAATTCTATCATCTCACATGACTGCTAGTTCTTTCTTTCCCCCATGAGTATAAGACTTTCCTACTTCAATATTTCACTGTCAGCCAAACACAATTCCAAGGCCGAATTATTTTTGCTTTTATGCCAGGATCTCTTCCCACTTTTCCCTCCAGCCACTCAGGGAAGATGCCATGGGCCCTTTGCTCAGACCAGTCAGTGAGCAAAAGCTCTTAGATGGCTCTTATGTTCATTGTTTCCTTCCTATTTCTGCCATGCTATTCTAGCTCTATGTTCTTATTCCTAGATTACTAGAGACTCTTCCAGGCCAGGACCCTCTCATACCCATCCATCTTCCCTTCCAGTATTCTCTTAATATGGTTTTCCTCCTGTCTCCCAAGTTTTCAAATCTTCCATGCTGTCTTATTTTATACCCTATCAGAGAAATCAATGCTTTTCAAGATGAAAGATTAGAAAGCTTTTAGTCCAACCACTTCCTTTTATTGAAAAGAAATAAGAAGCTGCAAAAGATACTCACACTGACATCTAGAATTCTAGATCCCTGTAGGACACTTCCATGCTGTCTGCCAATATAGAACCTAACTTTGATGAGAATATTGCTTTTAAAGGCTCTCCATCATCCTACCCAACTGTAAGGGCAGCTGTACATTCATATTGTAGTCTATGGAGTTATTTCCAAGTCACTATTAACCTAAAACATGTGAAAACTCTACATTCACAGTAAGTGATGAGCCAGGCATTGTACAATGAGGCAATCATTTACCCATTTGGGGTTTCTTTATTTCCCACTGCTCAGCTTCTCCTCCATTCAATAACTATTAAGTGCTTTTCATCTCTCCTGTTTTGGCTCAATCCAAATCTTCCCTATCTTTGTGAAGCTTTATTATAATCACATCTCTAGGAATTGACTCCATCTGCTACAGGTCTTTTTGTGTGAGCTACTCCTATGTAATTTTCAATGTACAGTTATTCAATTCTGGGCTACAAAGAGCCTGAGTTAAAAATCAGAAGACTTGAGTTCTAATCCCAGCTCTTTAACTTTGTCTGTGTAACCTTCGAGCCATTTTTCTTCTCTCAACTGTTTCAAATTTCTGAAATGGGCCTGTCCTATCAACTAGAGTATCAATGCTTGTCAAATAAGAGAGTTTGTCAAATAAATTATGCTTTGTTTTAAGGAGCAAAGTATTAATGTGAATCACAGAGGAATAACACAGATCATCAATCCTTAATGACATCATGTAGTACTTTTCTGTGTTTCTTTTGGTTTATTAACTAAATCATGGCTACTAAATTATAAATTCTCTGAAGGAAGAAACCACATCTCATCTTTTTTATCTCTGTTCCCATGAGCACTGCATATCTATTTTAAAATCATGCTGGGTTACATTTGGGTTGCTAAGAGGGGAGGAGGAAAAAAATCTTTAAAAATGTGATGCAGAAACAGGCTACTAAGTGGGTGGATGAAGGACCCAGTAAGTTAGGAATGCTATTTTATAGCATTATAGCCAGGCTGCCAAAGAAGTCTCATTGCTGGCGGACACCATCACAAGGGGATTTTTAGAACAACCCGTTACTTCCACATGGTTTTGTCTGCAAGAAAAGATGCAGGGGAGATCGTAGTGTTCAGAACCAACTAATGGGAAGCATTTAGGACATTCTTGTGTCAAGTCAGAAATAACTATTTGGACATGGCGTTCTGTACTGGATTTTCTTGGATACCTCTGCTTTTTGTCACACTATAGAGGAAAGAGTCTTTTTGAGAACTTCTTAAACCAAAAGTAACATGAGTGAGATGAAGAATTTCAGGATTAAAGGAACTTTGGGTGTGGGAAAAGGAATAACTCTCCTGTCTCATGGCCTGACCCATCATGGTTACAAGGACTTGGCCTGGTGTTCACATGAGAAGCTGGGTCATGCCAACAGACATAGACATCTGAATCACTCTCCCAGGAGAACACTCACTTCTCACTATGTTTATGGATTATAGTTTATCCTAGTGATTTTAGGAAGATCTAAGTAATTATCCCCTTCATTCCCACCTGCTGAGACATTTATATCTCTTATACAGCATAGTCACATCATAGCTGCTTTTCTTTCTTTCCCTTTTCCCTTTTTCCTTTGTGTGTGTGTGTGTGTGTGTGTGTGTGTGTGTGTGTGTGTGTGTGTGTGTGTGTGTGTGCCTGAGTTTGAACTTAGGGTCTAGGTGCTATCACTTAGCTTTTGAGTTCAAGGCTAGCATCACAGCCTGAGTCACAGTTCCACTTCTAACTTTATGGTGGTTTCTTGGACATAAGAGTCTCATGACTTTCCTGCCTAGGCTAACTTCAAATTTCAATGCTAATATCTCAGCCTCCTGAGTAGTGAGGATAACAGGCATGAGCCACTGACACTCAACTCTCTTCTTCTCTAAAGAAAACATACCATAGAAATTCTATCTCATTCCTCAAAATTGTGTGCTAGGACATTGGCTTAAACCAAGTTGGAGTTTAAAAAGACTTTTATTGGGAGAAAGATTTTCATACCATATTTTAAATACACTGTAAAACTTATTAACCTGATGTGATTATTGCTCTGATATTTCATCATTTTGAGAATTTATTGCTTGTAATACAAACAAATCCTTTGTGTAAATAGAGGTAGAAATGGGAAAGTACTGGCTGTTCTAAAGCAACATGGAAATGAAGATTAAGCCATCCTTATTAAATCTTCTTAAATATAGGTTGGCTTTGAACAGCATTCTTTAGCTGTATTAGATCACAGCATGATTTGCTACTGCCAGGAAAGTGTTTCTATTCTTAGGAGACAGTGTCTGCCTTACATTGTTGAACTTTCTCATCCTCCGTTTCCCAAACTGTCAAAGAATTTCTAGAATTTAGGAGGGATCATTAACATGGTGTCAAACAATCCTATGTACTTGTATTTATTCTAAATACATTTTAAAAGTAAGGTTTTACTCTAAGAAGTTGTCCACTGGCTTCAGCTGAGGAATTTGTGGCCCCTGTCTTCTAGTTCTTGGTGACTGAATTCAAACGCTTCCACCAAGCCATGCACTGGTAGTTCACACCTGTAATCCTAGCTATGCAGGAAGCTGAGATCTGAGGATCATGGTTCGAAGCCAGCCCAGGCAGAAAAGTCCCTGTGACACTTTCATCTCCAATTAACCACTCAAAAATCAGAAGTGGCACTGTGGCTCAAGTGGTAGAGGACTAGCCTTGAGTACAAAGAGGCTCAGGGACAGCTCCCAGGCACTGAGTTCAAGCCCCACAACTGATTTTAAAAAAATGCTTCTATCAAATGAAATCAGGTGTAAACACTACTGACATTATTTGAAACCTTTATTAGATATTTTGTTGTCCACACTCATCTTTTACTCGACATAGCCCAAGTCAGTCTCTGGGTTTCCAGTGTGTTTTAATTTTATGGTTTTTAAAAATTATCTTTAGGTAGTTATACAAAATTTTAATTCACCATGTCAGTTTAGGAGCACAATACATCTTGATCAATGTCACCTCTGTCCAATGTGTTTTTGTGCATTATTTTAGCTTCTTTTAATAACTGAGCACTTTTCAGGGCAAAATTACAGTGCCTTGCCACTGTGAGGACACAGATCTATAATGATTTCTCTTCTGCCTGTGCTTCATAAGATGGGCCAAAACCCAAGACCTAATACTATTAGCTCATGAGTTCTTTTGAGGTAATACTTGTGTAGAAACTTAGCCCTCTTTAAAGTAATCATTGTAACTTGGAAAAAATCTGTGGCTGTTTACAGTGATTATTAGGACTTTTTAAACCCAAAAGTTCATGTGCCCATAACTAACCTCTATCTTCTATCTTATTATTAGTGTTGTTGGATTAGGCCCAGATGGAAGAAATTTGTCCCAAGGTAATATATTAAATGAATAATGAGTCTGTGACTGTTATACTTCAACTGCTTTTTCTTTCTTTTTGTCTTTCTTCTTTTCTTCAAAGTTTGTTTTTGTTTGGTTGCACTGAGGCTTGAACTCAGGGCCTCACGCTCTAGCTGACTCAAGTGGCAGTCTACCACTTGAGTCACAGCTGTACTTCTAGTTCTTTGCTGGGTTAATTGGAAATAACAGCTTCACAGACTTTTGTGCTTAGGCTGGCTTTCCAACTGGGGTCCTTAGATCTCAGCCTCTTGAGTAGCTAGGATTAGAGGTGTGAACCTTTGATTCATATGCTCAAGTGGAACCTCACACTGAAGAGTGAATGGCAGAGAAAACTAAACAATCTCCCTCCAATCTCTTTTAGTGGCTCTGAGGACTGCTATGGACAGGAGTAAGCATGTGCTTACTTAAGCAGCGAGAGGAGAGAGTGGTAGGAAATCAACCAACTCTCCCAGCAGGTGTGGGTTTTTCGCCAGAACATACAGAACATGGGGCTCTATGGGGAGATTCAGGAATTTCCAGCCTTCCTGGAGCTAGTGATCAACATGGGTAATGAGCAAGAAAGTGAATTCATGTGTAATACAACTTCAGGAAAGACAAGTGTTAAGATTTAAGGGGAAGTCAGTAAAAAATGAAAAAGGAGAAGAGAAAAGGCACACTTAGAAAGAAAGAGCAGACCTGATAGGTACAGAAGGCATTTCTGAGGTTGCGATGCTGAGGCCCTGGCTTGTATGAAGAAAGCAGTGTGAAGATCTGCACAGCAGGAGTTTTAAGCAGAGGTAATAGCAGGTCAAGAGATCTTGAGGTGAACATGACCTTGAAGAGTTAGGGGAGAACAGCAAGAAGAGTGTGTTTTGCCTAAAACAACATAGTGCTGGGATTTGGAGAGGCCTTTGATTTTGAACTGCCTAGCCTTGATCCCAGCTTTGTATTGTACGACTTTGGGCAGCTCATCTCTCTCGAAGCTTCAGTTTCCTTATCTAGAAAATGGCTTGGGAGTAAATATTTCACTGTGGTAACCATGGAATGCAATGAACCATGTGTATAAGCAATGTTAAGATCCAGCATGGACTCAATACACTGAGTGGTGAGGGGCATTAAACACCTGGTAGGGATCTAGACATGAGAATAGTTCAGGTAAAACCAGCACTGATCTCAGCTGGTGTTTTGCTCAAGCCACTCAGGAACACACAGGAAGAGCTCTGTGGTTCTGTATTGATTTATGGTGGCATGGTCAACCTCAACTTCCTTTTTATCTCAAATGGGTTAAGACTATAGAAATTGCCTTGTGGGTGTGGAAAGTGTAGTTCAATTCTAGACCACCCACCGTTTAGAACATTTCTTAGGAAACCCGACTGGTTTCAGTAAAAGGTAAATGATGTGATTTCAACTGAAAACCACCCAAATCTTCATTCTTCTAAACTGATATAACTAATTGAGACCATATATCCTGTGCTCACACTGTTCTGCTTACTGTGGCTTCCCGAATCTAACATAAAACTTGGCCTGTCATTAATATTTGTTGGATAAATCAAGACCAGTACTTCAAGAACTCTTTTTCTGTGAGCTCTCTACTCTGGGGTTGATGTCTTGGTCTCCTCTGTAGGTAGGGAATGACAGGTCAATATGGGTTTTGTGAGGAACTCTATGGGCAGTTGGCCAAAAAACTGTCAGAATAAAACTGTTTGGTTGAGGTTGTAAGGCTTTCTCCAATATTTGATGACTAAAGACAGTTAATGTTTTAAATTTACTTAAATTAAGGCCACTTCAAAAATTTGTCATGTTAGATGACACGGCCATTTCTAACATTTTTTCACTTTGCTGTCCAACTATGAGTCCTCGCTAGCCACTCTTGTGGGGATTAACCATTCCAAAAGTACCTACTCCTATTTTGATTCAGTAGTTGAATATATTTAGACCTGGCTCTTAAAAGAGTTGAGGAAATTCTTTCATGATTTTCTTAAGAGAGCATGGGACAATGTAAACCTAGAATTTAGAGAGACTTCTAATCAGCCTTTATTATTTATAGAAATATTTCAATGGTTTAAGTTAGGTTTACAAATCACATTGAATCCTACAGATGTGTCATAAAAGGCCTTTCTGGAAAAGCATAGTATAACCAGTTAAGCTGGCAATAACAGTAAAGAGGCTGAGATTTTACAGTACATCAGGTAAGTAGAATATTGATGAAAGACACAGGACTCTGATCAGAGCCAAAGAATGGTTTATATTCATAGCAATGGCCAGAATACCAGTATTTGAGGTTGATCATCCAACCCCTGTCCCCATTGGGCAACGTGTTGACCCAATTATTGGTTTATAAAGGAGGAGACTCAAGCTCTGAGGACTCAGATCTTTTATCACAGGCCTGTTTTTGTTGCTGTTTCATTTTATGGAGTTGAACCAGAGTTTTGGAGATTTGGGTATCAGGAGAAGGCAGTAGAGTCATCATTTAAATTGAGATTCCACAACCAAATAATTCTGGCTCTTCAAAAGATATCATTCATGTCCTAGCTAAAACCCTTGACAATTCCAGGGATGTGGAACAGCTGGTTTTAATTTGGAAGTTTATTTAGCTGTTTCATTGTAAGACACACTGGGTTTAAGACAATGAATCTGATATTCTAGAAGTACATGAAGGGTGTCAACGAAGGTCTTGATTTTCCTCAAACTTCTTCCCAGACCCCAGGCCCTACACATTCAGAACTAGCATAGTAAAAGCTTTTGAAGTGCACGGCTTACTTTTCCATTGTTTTAAAAAATGAAATCACATACTTTTAGAAAAAAAAGGTATAGTGCCAAAATTATTATTTTTAACACAACAGTTCTATTACCAGATGCACACAACCCAATCACATAAAGGTTTATGTTAAAACTTTTACCTTCATTTTTTTCCTTTTCTTTTCTTTTATTAATTTGCATCTGTACTGGTGGTTGAACTCAGGGCCTTGAATTCTTGTTTAGCTTTTATGCTCATAGCTAGTGCGCTACCATTTAAGTGACACTTCTAGCTGTTGGCTGGTTATTTGAGATACGAATTTGATCTAAGCCTGCTAAGTAGCTGGAATTACAGATGTGAGCCATCAATACCGGGCCTATGTTCAAAATCTTTTAAGTTTTAACTATCCTCAATATTAACTGAAGGTTACCTTCCCCCCAGTAAACTAGGTTAAATATCATTGGGATTAATTAAAGTGGCAAATTATTTAATCCTCTGGTAATAATCACTAAGTCTAACACAAAGTCTATAAAAATAGCATGCATATAGCTCTTTGCCTCCAATCCAGAGGGAACAAGTAAATACGTGTGTCTAGCTTATAAAACCTTTTTCCTTCTGTGGAATCAGGGCCTAACCCCTGCATCTTTATAACACAAGCAGCAATACACACACGGAGACAAGGAACTTTCAGTTCTATCACCATCAGCAATTGCTCACAGAACACAGAGTGTTTTCACTTCCCCTCCTGACCTGCTTTTAGAGCCTTGTACCCATGAACATTATAAAGATGGGACAGAACAGATAGTAAAAACAGATTAGGGTTGTGACAAACATTTGTTAGTTTCTAGGCCACATGAACAATAATTCCAAAAAATATCTGCAACAATAAAAACAGTAATAGTTATCCCTGACATAGTGACACACATCTGTCATGCTGGTTATTCAAATCCCAAATCCAAGCCCTCCTGGGAAATGCAGAAAAAGCCTGTCTCAAAATTTAAAAAATGAAAAGAGCTGGGTATGTGACTCGGTGGTACTTAACATTCATACACTTGACCCTAGTTTCATTCCCTGATACTACCAAACAAATGAACAAAAAACACCATAAAAAACTCACACTACGCTCTATATTGAAGTCTAAATAATAAAAAGATACAGTGTAAAATAGTACATCTAAATCCATGTTATTCAAGTTAGATCTCAAACTAGAAAAGATGAATTTCTTGTGTCTCTTTCTCTCTCTCTTTCTCTCTCTCTCTCTCTCTCTCTCTCTCTCTCTCTCTCTCTCTGTGTGTGTGTGTGTGTGTGTGTGTGTGTGTGTGTGTGTGTGTGTGTGTGTGTTTCAGTTTGAATTCTAGTTCAGTGTTTTGCAAATTGGGGCATACATCAATACTCTGGGTGGTTTACTTTCCAATGAACTTTGCTTCAGTAATACTTCAGAGGTAATCAACTTCCAGAGCGCCAGGTTTTAAAGTATATCTCTCTTAAAATCTCTCCCTCCTGTCTCCCCAGTTATAAAGGTTCTCCCATTTAAAAGGAAGTTCAGTTATCACCTATCTGAACTCTTATTATGATACATAATGACAATGTTTAAAAACACAATAACACCAATCAAAAAGATACTTGGAAATACCTTCATGTAGGTATTGAGAAATCTGTCAGATGACTGGACTCTTTGCATTAGACATCATATTCCCAGTGATTTTGTTTTGGATGAAAATTACAAAAGGATGACCCAGTCAAGCCTCACAGGTAACTCATTGCCAATTCAAAGAAGTGACATCATTAGCACAAAACTTCTTCAACTTCCTCTATTTATTCTTCAGTAAAGTACATTTCCTATATTTAAATGAACATTCTAATGTTATTCTAGAAATAAGTGACATTCATCCATAGACATATAAGAAAAAAACTGTCTCAGCATCTCATTAAGAGACATTTGTGGGGCAGGTGTGCTGGTGCTTGTCCATAATCCTTGCTTCTTGGGAAACAGAGATGAGGAGTTTGACAGCGTAAGGCCAGCTAAAGCAAAAACTTAGTGATATTGCATCTCATCCTCTAAGCTAGGCACGGTGGAGTCATGTCTGTAATCTCAGACATGGATAGGAGGGTCTGCCATCCCCATCTGTGTTTTTCAAGTATCTTGGATTACCAGGTTCTATTTGGAACACTTGATTTTCCTTCCTTCCTTCTTTGTTCCTTCCCTTCCTCCTTCCTTCCTTCCCTCCCTTCCTTCCTTCCTCCCTTCCTTCCTTCCTTCCTGCCTGCCTGCCTTCCTTCCTTCCCTTCCTTCCTCCTTTCCTTCCCTTCCTTCCTTCCCTCCCCCCATCCCTCCCTCCCTTCATCCCTTCCTTCCTTCCTTCCTTCCTTCCTTCCTTCCTTCCCTTCCATCCTTCCTGCCTTCCTGCCTACCTTCCTGCCTTCCCTCCCCCCTCCCTCCCTCCCTCCTTCCCTCCCTCCCTTCCTTCCTTTCTTTTTCTTTCTTTTTTCTCTCCTTTCTTTCTTTCTTTCTTTCTTTCTTTCTTTCTTTCTTTCTTTCTTTCTTTCTTTCTTTCTTTCTTTCTTTCTTTCTTTCTTCCTTTCTTTCTTTCTTTCTTTCTTTCTTCCTTCCTTTCTTTCTTTTTTCTTACTTTCTCTCTTCTTTTTTTCTGTATTATTCCACTTAGTCCAATTTCCTCTAAAATATTTTTCTGAAAAATCGTTCAGCCATTTTGGATTAGAAAGTATTAGGGAAATATTGACACTTCATTTCATTGCTTTGTAACCTAAGTGATCTCAAATAATATTCTTAAGTATTTCTTTTACAAAAGGCCACAAGAACAACCAGCAAGGAGCCCTAGCAAAGTGAGATTCAAAACAGAGAAAGGAAAGAAAGCTACTGCACTGCTGATGGCCTAGGGTGGAGTCTCGTTTTTAAAGTACATAATTTTTCCACTTAGGGAACTCAGGCCAAAATGTAAGCACCTGGCTGGCTGGCGTAGTCTATTCCTGCTCAGGATTCACATTTTAATCGCCCCTTACCAAGGGAGACCTAAGTGTGCTGCAGTCTGCTTGCAAAGGCAATGAAACCCGCAGGGTTTGGCTTTATTCCTACGAAGAGCAAGGGCCTGGCTTTCTTGGCCAATCAGATCTATCAGCAGCCTGAGTTATAGGACTCTTTCCAAAGTTGCTAGGAGTCCTCTGGCAGGAGTTTCGAAACCTCGGTCAGTTTTTCAAAGTCGGCGTTAGCATGCCAGATGCTTCAGAAAGGAACTCAAGCCAAATGGCAGGTGTGTCTGGAGAGCTGCGGGATTTAACTCCAAAAATGGGAAAGGCTAAACCCAGTTTCTAGAGGAAAAACTGGGGCAGTGGCCAGAAATAAGCCAGAGGCAAGAAATAGATAGGATAACTGAAATAGGCTCATTGTTATTGCTACCAAACATCCCTCCTAATCTCCACTGAACACACAGAGATGTCAATATATATGTCCTTTTCTGTCTTTTTACAACACTCTGTAAACCATAAACCTGCAGATTCCCATCTAGGTCAGGCAAGTTCTGATGAGCAGCCTTGATGAATGTGATTCTCTGTGACATAGGAGTTCCATAGCTATGAACATGGCCAGGCCCCAGCCCTTGGGCATGTGAGGTCGTCACTGTGGAATAGAGCAGGCTGACACTTCAGGCTCAGTCTTTCGAGTGCTGGGATTACAGGTGTGCGCTATCATGCCTTGCAAATCATGACCTGTAAGAAAACTTCCACTGCTTGTTTTAAACATCACCAGATTACATTTCCTTGTGGTGTTTCATACTTCTGTGTTCTCAGAAATTGAAAGAGCATTTCTGTTTGTTAGGATTTGAACATTCACAGGCTCTTTCCAGAGAACTCTTAAGGCTTTTAGGCAAGGACTCTCTTGCCATAAATGCCACATTCAGGTTTTTTTTTCACTTTTCCTGGATCTGAAAAGATGTGACTTGGATATTAAAAAGACATACACGTTCCTTATTAGTGTGAGTGAAGTAAACATCCTCCAACTGCTACACCAGCCAGTTTGTCAATATTATTTCAACCAAGGCATTGGTTCTTCTCCTGAGATCAAAAAGGAAGTAGGAGCTTTCAGGCAGTAATATGTTTAGCTTGGGAAATGTCAGATGCAGAGCGGGCCTGACAAGTTCTCATCAGAACGCTGGCTAGGGGAAGTTTACGTTTCAATCTTCAGCTCTTTATTCAAGCAGGTTAAATTGCCCAGAATGTCAATCCATTGTGGAATTGAATGCAGGCTGAGAGCAAGCTTTCAGTGTGATCTTGAGTTTTTCTAGACCAGACACTGGCAGTTGAGACCTAGCATGTATGACCAGTGCTTTGTCCACCTGTCCTGTTTTCTTACTGATGATATTTGCCACTCTAGATTGCACAGAGACCAGCTCCTTTTCATCAGATGCAGTGAGGTTCTTTGGTGGCTTTGTGGTTTTTGTGAAAGAGGGCCTTTTCTGGGGCCTTAAGGATCACAGCTGCGCACCACTACTCCTGGCTGCCAGGTGTTTCTGATGACCCAGCAGTAACATTCTCAAATAACATCAGGTGCTTCTGAGAAACTCATGTAGCAGTGTGCCAGCAGCTCACGTCTGTAATCCTAGCTCCTCAGGGGGCTGAGACCTGAGGATGGAAGTTTGAAGCCAGTCCAGGTAGGAAAGTCAGTTAGATACTTATTTCTTTTCTTTTCTTCTTCTTCTTCCCCTCCCTCTCGCCCCTCCCCCACACATGGGGCCTGAACTCTGGGCCTGGGCGCTGTCCCTCAGCTCTTCAGCTCAAGGCTAGCGCTCTACCACTTGAGCCACAGCTCCACTTCCAGTAGATACTTATTTCTAATTAACCATCAAAAAGCTGGAAAAGAATGTGTGACTCAAGTGGTAGAGCACCAGCACTAAGTGGAAAAACCTAAAGGATAGCACCTAGGGCCTGAATTCAAGCCCCAGTACTTTTACACACACACACACACACACACACACACACACACAGAGGGGGAGAGGGGGAGAGAGAGAGAGAGAGAGAGAGAGCGCATCATGATGAAAGGTGGAATCAGGAAGAAGAGAGTGGAGAGATGATGTTAAGGTAGGGCTGGCAGGTGGATCAAGAAAACCTGAGACAACTCCTCTAGTAAAAGAAACTGAGACCCTTTGAACCCTCAAGCTCCCTGTGATGCTGTCCATAACCATGACCCTACTTAAGCCCTGCACCGCTGCCACCAGCGCACCATGCCTCATGTCTCCTGACCCTGCTCAGGCCACCATGGCATCCCTCTTCAACTCTCCATTAAAGTTGATCTGGTCTGAAGAAAGGAAAGAAAGAAAGAAAGAAAGAAAGAAAGAAAGAAAGAAAGAAAGAAAGAAAGAAAGAAAGAAAGAAAGAAAGAAAGAAAGAAAGAAAGAAAGAAAGAAAGAGAGAGAGAGATAGGAAGGAAGAAAGAAAGAGAGAGATAGGAAAGAAGGAAGGAAGGAAGGAGCTCCCATTCCCTCTTGCCCACGACTGGAGAGCACAAGGCATTAGGGACCCTCAGCTCCACCTCATCAAGTACCTATGGTAAAATGGGGCATACACCAGTCTGTGGCCTAGATTATTTGGCTTAAAATTTGAATTTATGGAATTTTATTTTATATTTTCCCAAGGACAATTACCAGAGCAAAAAAAAAAGCACCCCAAAGACCATTTGTTGAACTCTGCAGGTATCTCTTTACGAAGGAAGGGCCTCAGCCTTGCAGAGCTGGGGAAAGGTTACCTGAACACTAAGCTGGCTTCATTCAGGTAAAGGGTTCCATCAGGGCTATCATCTGTCAGAACTAGTGAAAGTCTTCTGAGGTAGAAAGGGGTGGGAGAAAAGAAAATGAGGTGAGAGGGTAGGCATGGAGAGTATCTTAGAATGCATTAAGGCTGGGTGTGGTGGCTCACACCGTAATCCCAGTGCTGGAGGAGGCTATAGCTAGGAGGACTGCTGTCTAAGGAAAGAACTTGAGACCTTAATTAACAAGTAACTGAATTGGGGAGTCCAAGGGGAGAACAGAAATGAAGGGAGAACAGGTAAATAAATGCAGCAGTGGTACTCACTAGACACTATGTTGAAAATGAACTACACACTTGTAGGGGGGGATGGGAAGCAAAACGTGGAGGAAAGAGAGGAAAGGGGTGACATAGTCCAAAAAGAAATGGGCTCTGTACTGTTTCATGTATCTGTAACCCCTCGTACAGCACCTTAATAATAACAATAAAACTGTAAATTTTTTTAAAATTTAAAGACAGTTTAGAAACAGTTGGCTAGAGACATAGCTCAGTGTTAGAGTACCGTATAAGGCCCTGAGTACAAATCCCAGTACCTCCAAATGGCATACTAAGTAAAATTCCTCATGAACTAGAACAATGATAATCATGTTGCTTTGATGAGTTATCTGTCATGTCTTCAAGGAGACCTGGTACAGATTCATTTGGAGAAGATCATCAAGGGGAAAAAAAAATATTTTTCCAGTCCCCTTCTACAATTCGATTCCATTTTTTTTCTTATTTTAAAACAACACATTTACTCTAAGCAGATGTCTTCTCTGCTGCCTATGATATGACATGAGAGGAAATTGGTTTTTTGTTTTTGTTTTTGTCGGTCATGGGGCCTAGAACTTTAGGCCTGGGCGCTGTCCCTCAGCTCTTCAGCTCAAGGCTAGCGCTCTACCAGTTGAGCCATAGAACCACTTCCAGCTTTTCCTGCTTATGTGGTGCTGAGGAATCCAACCCAGGGTTTCATGCATACAAGACAAGCACTCTCCCACTGAGCCACCTTCCCAGCCCTGGAAATTGTTCATTTTGAGGCACAGCTGACTGCTCAGTTAGGGAATGGGCAGTCTTAGAGGCTGCTGGCAGGTGGGCCCCTCCCTGGCTTGCTAGGTGCTGCTCCCAGGTGAGGATTATGTGGTAGGTGGGTGGAGATATTGAGCGTGCAGTGTGTTAGGTTTCAGAGAGGCAGGGCTGGGGCAGCTCCCGCGTCCTTTCCATACAATCAGCTCTGCTTACATTCCCATTCATTAATTAACACACATTTACTGGAGCCACTACCCAGGAAGCACAAGTGATTAAAATGCATGCACTCCTAAGCCTGTCAGCGTTTAATACCACCTCTGTCACTTAGGATCTTAGCTTTGTGATCTTGAGAAATTAGTTCCTCAAAGCCTCAATCTCTTACACAGAAGACAAGTAGTAATGGTTCTTTGTTTTATTATTATTATTATTCTTTAAGAAGTCATTGGAAAGGGTTTCAATTCAACATGTCAGCTTAGGAGTACAATGCCTCTTGATCAACATCACCCTTTTCAGCATTGTTCCCCACCTCTCCCAACCCCTCTTATCCTCTCAAGTTACCTGGTTCCTTTTGTGCATCTGTACATGGGCTATTACAAATGCATTCACCCACCTTTCCTCTCTCCATTCGCCTGCCCCTTTAGTTCCTACTTTGTGAGAGTTGGTGAGGATCAAATGAGACAGCATTGTAGAAATGTGTGCAAATTCAGGTCAGGCTGAAGTAAGAACTCATCTTTATTTCATTAGGCAAATTGGTTTGCTAGGCTCATCCTCCCAAGCAGTCCCGCTAGTGTTACTATTGGTAATGAAGTTCTCTCATCCATTTTGATGCCAGGAAGTGTCATCTCGCAAAAACTCACATGTCTAGTCTGGTGTAACCATCCTATCTGGAGCTCAGTTTAATTCAGGCTTTTCTCTACCCAGCTCCCCCAAGGCCAAGAGGCCCAAGTGGGAGGAGGGAGAACCGCAGGCGTCCTCTAGCCTTTGTGCCTTATTTCCGGTCACCCCTCAGTTGTGATGGCAGACTTCTCCAAGGTCAAGGGGAAAGAGGACTTGGGGAAGGGCACTGTCCGGAGCAAGTGCAGCTGGAATCTGGCCTTGAGGCACTGGGCACACAGACAAAGCTGGCTCTCGCTTACCCCACGCGCTGCACTTCCCAGGCCTGTGTCAGATCCCAGCAGCTCAGCTCTGCCCCTCCCATGCAAGTTTCTCTCCCTGGGCCAGAGGTAAAGCTAACAGGAGCCCTTTTCTTGGCTGTTCTGTTGAGATGTAAAATGGCCTTGGGCTCCAAGCACAAATGCAGGTAGGATGAGGGAGGAGAGGTAAGTCATCCACCCTGGGCTCTGATTCTCTTCACTGGCCCTGTGGTCATCTGTCCCTCTCTCTCTTCCTCCAGTGCCCTGGCTGGTGCTTAGCGAGATCTTTCCTGGTGGCATCAGAGGACGGGCCATGGCTCTAACTTCCAGCATGAACTGGGGTATCAATCTCCTCATCTCACTGACCTTTCTGACAGTTACCGGTAAGATGGTTGTTTTCTTCTCCTGCCTGGATCTTGTCCTCTCAGAGCAAATATTAGAGAAGTTTGTCTTCAGACACACACACAAAAAATGTTGTAGAAGTTTTCACACACATCCAGGAGAGATGGGAAGGAACCTGACACCCAGCACACAACACAATTCTCAGTGTTAATTAACTTACCATCTGGCCTGCTCTTCCCCTTTTCAAGTTATTTTGAGTCATATCCCACACTGGCATTTGACTGTAAAATTTCAGCCATGACCTCCAAAGGATAAGACATTTAAAAGAAAATGAAATGATAATACAGTCTCTATACATAATATAAGAATATTAATAATCGGCTAGGCGCTGGTGGCTCACACCTGTAATCCTAGCTACTCCGGAGGCTGAGATGTGAGTATTGCAATTCCAAGCCAGCCTAGGCAGGAAAGTCCATAAGACTCTTATCTCCAATTAACCACCAGAAAACTGGAAGTGGTGCTATAGCTCAAGTGGTAGAGTGCTTGTCTTGAGCTGAAGAGCTGAGGGACAGTGCCCAGGCCCAGAGCTCAAGTCCCACAACCGAGGGGAAAACAAAAAAGAATATTAATAATCATACCTACTCTGGGGCCAGGTATGGTGGCACACATCTGTAATCCTAGCCACTCAGAAGGAAGAGGTAGGTGGAACATAGTCTGAGACCATGCTAGTGCAAAGTGCAAGACCCAAGCCAGGTGAGGTGGCTCATGCTCATAATCCCAGCTCCACAGGAGGCAGAGATTAGGAGAGGATCACTGTTTGAGGTCAGCTTGGGCAAAAAGTCATTGAGACTCCCACCTCGACAAATAAACTGAGCCTGGTGGTGCATACCTATACTCTCAGCTATGTAAGAAGCAGTTGGGCAGACTGCAGTACAGTGTAGACTAGATGACAGCTCAAGATCCTATCTGGAAAACAAATTAACACAAGGGGATAGAAGCATGGCTCAAGCGATAGAGTGCTTTTGAGGCCCAGTAGTGCCAAAAAGAATGAAAAAGACAGACAGACACAAATCCACTGTGTTCCCAGGCTACCAATTGTCTTATAACTCTGTTATACTGTGGATAAATCGGGTCCAAACACATAACTTACAGTTTTCTTAGTGTGTTTTGTAATTTGAGAACTGCCTCCATTCCCTGTACCCTTTACCCCATCTTATATTTTAGCGTAGAACCAGGTTCCTTTGTTCTGTAGAATCTTTTCAGTGCCTGGATTTTGTTCAGTATACTTGTAGCACATGTCCTGTGTCCCTGCGTCCTTTTTCACTCAGGACTAGTGCTCTACCACTTGAGCCACAGCTCTACTTCTGGCATTTTGGCCATTAATTAGGAATGAGAATCTCATGTACTTTCCTACTTGGGCTGCTCCAAACTAGAATCCTCGGATCTCAGCTACCTGTGTAGCTAGGGTTACAGGCATGAGCCACAGATAGCACCTTTCCCAAGTTCTATCCAGAGAGGCGAAAGATGGACCAATGCTATAAGGGCTTTATGAAGCAACCAGCTGGACAAATCCTGAACCAGTAGCAAGCACAGAGAGAAAGGACTAGTTAAAACTGCAAAGAGAATTGCAGGGCTCACTGACTAATGGTTTCTATGCTTAGATCCCTCCACACTGCAGTTATAAAAATGGCCGCGGCATACAACACTCGGCCACTTTTGCTGCTCGACCCACTGTGGTTGTGACTGCAGCTGTCAAGGGCTATTTGTAGATCTCATCCGCAGTTGGTCTGAGCCAGCTACTTCCCCAGGGCTCCCTGATATACTGGAATTTTTGCTGCTGAGCCAGGGGTCATCACAGTACCAATGGTAGATTCATTTGGGGACCACCTCTCATCACTTAGCATAACTTGAACTTGACCAGTGACTCCAAAGGTTCTATCTCTTTGGCTAGAAGGACTCTAGGGAAAAACTAGGTTGACAAGTGAAATCTATCAAAATCTTGAAGTTCTTCCTTCTTGTGGATACAGCCTGGACAGTGCTCAGGCTATGAGTTCAAGCCCCATGACAGACAAAAATAAATAAATGAACTGGGCACCGGTGGCTCATGCCTGTCACCCCAGCTACTTAGGAGACTGAGATCTGAGGATCATGGTTCAAAGCCATCCATCCTGGGCAGGAAACTCCATGAGACTCCAATCTCCAATAAACCACTAGAAAACCAGAAGTGGTGCTGTGGCTCAAGTGGTAGAGCACTTGCCTTGAGCTGAAGAGTGGAGGGAAAGTGCCCAAGCCCAGAGTTCAAGCCCCACGGCCCACGACATAAATAAATAAATAAATAAATGTAAAAATAATGCAGTATTGCTGGTGTGAAATCATTTATTCAAATCAGAGTAAAGAGAGTTCATTCCAAGAAAAGCCCATCTGTACATAGATGACATTAAAAATGTCTACCAAGCTGGGTGCCAGTGGTGTGCACCTAACATTCTAACTATGTAGGAGGCTGAGATCAGGAGAACTAAATTTGTGAGACTCCATTCTAACAAAAGAACGCAGGTGCGGTGGCATGCACCTGTCATACTAGCTATGAGGGAAGCCTCCAAAAGGTAGATCGAGGTTCAAGCAAGTGCCCAGGAAGGAGGTAAAATGTATTTCAAAAATAACCAGTG